>NW_027667328.1:8082500-8717500 GCF_963924665.1 Micromys minutus
TTTTGGGGCAAAATTTCAGAAATTTCACTTATTTCAGAAAAAAAAAGCAGAAATTTTCTTATTTTGGGGCCAAAAGGCTGAAATTTCTTTTATTTTGTAACAAAATTGCAGAATTTTTTTTATTTTGGGGCAAAAATGCAGAAATTTCCCATATTTTGGGGCAAAAATGCAGAAATTTCTTTTATTTTGAGGTAAAAAGCTGAAATTCCCCTTATTTGGGGGCAAAAAGGCAGAAATTTCTCTTATTTTGGGGCAAAATTGCAGAAATTTCACTTATTTCAGGGTAATAAGTCAGAAATTTTTCTTATTTTGGGGCCAAAAAACAGAAATAACCTTTGTTTTGGGGGAAAAAGACAGAAATTCCACTTTTTTAGAGGCAAAAAAGCAGAAATTCCCTTTATTTTGGAGCAAAAATAAAGAAATTTCACTTTTTAAAGGCAAAAAGGTATGCATTCTTCTTATTTTTGGGCAAAAAGGCAGAAATTCCACTTATTTTGGAGCAAAATTGCAGAAATTTCCCAAATTGTGGGGCAAAAATGCAGAAATTCTCCTTATTTTGGGGGAAAACACAGAAATTCCACTTATTTTGGAGCAAAATTCCAGAAATTTCACTTATTTTTGGGCAAAAAGGCTGAAATTTCTTTCATTTTGTTACAAAATTTTAGAAATTTTTCTTATTTTGTAGCAAAAAGGCAGAAATTTACCATATTATGGGGCAAAAATGCAGAAATTCCCCTTATTTTGAGGAAAAAGGCTGAAATTCCCCTTAATTGGGGGCAAACAGGCAGAAATTTCCTTATTTTGTGACAAAATTGCAAAAATTTCACTTATAAAGGGTAATAAGTCAGAAATTTTCCTTACTTTGGGACAAAAGGCAGAAATTCTTAATATTTTGTGGCAAAAATGCAGAAATTCCCCTTATTTTGAGATAAAAAGGCTGAAATTCCCCTTATTTGGGGGCAAAAAGGCAGAAATTTCCATCATTTTGGGGCAAAATTGCAGAAATTTCTCTTATTTTAGGGTAATAAGTCAGAAATTTTCCTTATTTTGGGCAAAATAGACAGAAATTCTCTTTGCTTTGGGAAAAAAATACAAAAATTCCACTAATTTAGAGGCAAAAAAGCAGAAATTCCCATTATTTTGGGGCAAAATTGCAGAAATTTCACTTACTTCAGGGTAATAAGTCAGAAATTTTCCTTATTTTGGGGCAAAAAATACAAAAATTACCTTTGTTTTAGGGGAAAAAAGACAGAAATTCCACTTATTTAGAGGCAAAAAAGCAGAAATTCCCCTTATTTTGGAGGAAAAATGAAGAAATTTCCCTTTTTTATGGCAAAACGTTATGTATTCTTCTTTTTTCGGGCAAAAAGGCAGAAATTCCCTGTATTTTGGAGCAAAATTGCAGAAATTCCCCTAATTGTGGGGCAAAAAGGCAGAAATTCCCTATATGTTGGGGCAAAAAGACAAATTCTCCTTATTTTGGGGTAGAACTCAGAAATTCCACTTATTTTGGGGCAGAATTCCAGAGATTTCCCTTATTTTGGGGCAAAATTGCAGAAATTTCTTTTATTTTGGTACAAAATTTCAGAAATTTTTCTTATTTTTGAGCAAAAAAGCAGAAATTACCCATATTTTGGGGCAAAAATGCAGAAATTCCTTTTATTTTGAGTTAAAAGGCTGAAATTCCCCTAAATTGGGGGCAAAAAGTCAGAAATTTCCTTATTTTAGGGCAAAATTGCAAAAATTTCAATTATTACAGGGTAATAAGTAAGAAATTTTCCTTATTTTGGGGCAAAAAGGCAGAAATTCCTAATATGTTGTGGCAAAAATGCAGAAATTCCCCTTATTTTGAGGTAAAAAGGCTGAAATTAACTTTATTTGGGGGCCAAAAGGCAGAAATTTCTTTTATTTTGTTACAAAATTGCAGAATTTTTTTATTTTGGGGCAAAAAGGCAGAAATTTCCCATATTTTGGGGCAAAAATGCAGAAATTTCTCTTATTTTTAGGTAAAAGGCTGTAATTCCCCTTATTTGGGGGCATAAAGGCAGAAATTTCTCTTATTTTGGGGCAAAATTGCAGAAATTTCACTTATTTTAGGGTAATAAGTCAGAAATTTTCCTTATTTTGGGGCCAAAAATCAGAAATAACCTTTTTTTGGGGAAAAAGACAGTAATTCCACTTTTTTAGAGGCAAAAAAGCAGAAATTCCCCTTAATTTGGAGCAAAAATGAAGAAATTTCACTTATTAAAGGCAAAAAGGTATGCATTCTTCTTATTTTTGGGCAAAATAGCAGAAATTCCCCTTATTTTGGAGCAAAATTGCAGAAATTTCCCAAATTGTGATGCAAAAATGCAGAAATTACCAATATGTTGGGGCAAAAATACAGAAATTCTCCTTATTTTGGGGCAAAACTCAGAAATTCCACTTATTTTGGGGCATAATTCCAATAATTTCCCTTATTTTGGGGCAAAATTGCAGAAATTCACTTATTTTGGGCAAAATTGCAGAAAATTCACTTATTTCAGAAAAAAAGCATAAATTTTTTTATTTTGGGGCAAAATTGCAGAAATTTCACTTATTTCAGGGTAATAAGTCAGAAATTTTCCTTATTTTGGGGCAAAAAGGCAGAAATTCCTAATATTTTGTGGCAAAAATGCAGAAATTCCCCTTATTTTGAGGTAAAAATGCTGAAATTCCCCTTATTTGAGGGGCAAAAAGGCAGAAATTTCCATTATTTTGGGCCACAATTGCAGAAATTTCACTTATTTCAGGGTAATAAGTCAGGAATTTTCCTTATATTGGTGCAAAAAAGACAGAAATTCCCTTTGTCTTGGGGGAAAAATACATAAATTCCACTTATTTAGAGGCAAAAAAGCAGAAATTCCCCTTATTTTGGAGCAATAATGAAGAAATTTCACTTTTTTATGGCAAAAAGCTATGCATTCTTCTTATTTTCGGGCAAAAAGGCAGAAATTCCCCATATTTTGGAGCAAAATTGTAGAAATTCCCCTAATTGTGGGGCAAAAATGCAGAAATTCACTATATGTTAAGGCAAAAAGACAGAAATTCTCTTTATTTTGGGGCAAAACTCAGAAATTCCTCTTATTTTGGAGCGAAATTCCAGAAATTTCACTTATTTTGGGGCAAAAAGGCAGAAATTTCTATTATTTTGGTACAAAATTTAGAAATTTTTCTTATTTTGTAGCAAAAAGGCAGAAATTTCCCATATTTTGGGGCAAAAATGCAGAAATTCCCCTTATTTTGAGGAAAAAGGCTGAAATTCCCCTTAATTGGGGGCAAACAGGCAGAAATTTCCTTATTTTGTGGCAAAATTGCAAAAATTTCACTTACTTCAGTGTAATAAGTCAGAAATTTTTTTTATTTTGGGGCAAAAAGGCAGAAATTCCTAATATTTTGTGGCAAAATGCAGAAATTCCCCTAATTTTGAGATAAAAAGTCTGAAATTCCCCTTATTTGGGGGCAAAAAGGCAGAAATTTCCATTATTTTGGGGCAAAATTGCAGAAATTTCACTTATTTTAGGGTAATAAGTCAGAAATTTTCCTTATTTTGGGCAAAAAAGACAGAATTTCCCTTTGTTTTGGGGGAAAAAGACAGAAATTCCACTTATTTAGAGGCAAAAAAGCAGAAATTCTCCTTATTTTGGGGCAAAATTGCAGAAATTTCACTTACTTCAGGGTAATAACTCAGGAATTTTCTTTATTTTGTGGCAAAAAATACAGAAATTACCTTTGTTTTCGGGGAAAAAGACAGAAATTCCACTTATTTAGAGGCAAAAAAGCAGAAATTCCCCTTATTTTGGAGCAAAAATGAAGAAATTTCCCTTTTTTATGGCAAAAAGTTATGCATTCTTCTTATTTTCAGGCAAAAAGGCAGAAATTCCCCGTATTTTGGAGCAAAATTGCAGAAATTCCCCTAATTGTGGGGCAAAAAGGCAGAAATTCCCTATATGTTGGGGCAAAAAGACAGAAATTCTCCTAATTTTGGGGCAGAACTCAGAAATTCCACTTATTTTGGGGCAAAATTCTAAAGATTTCCCTTATTTTTGGGCAAAATTGCAGAAATTTCACTTATTTCAAAAAAAAGCAGAAATTTTCTTATTTTGGGGCAAGAAGGCAGAAATTTCTTTTATTTTGGTAAAAAATTGCAGAAATTTTTCTTATTTTGGAGCAAAAGAGCAGAAATTTCCCATATTTTGTGGCAAAAATGCCGAAATTCCCCTTATTTTGATGAAAAAGGCTGAAATTTCCCTTAATTGGAAGCAAAAAGTCAGAAATTTCCTTATTTTGGGGCAAAATTGCAAAAATTTCACTTAATTCAGGGTAATAAGTAAGAAATTTTCCTTAATTTGGGGCAAAAAGGCAGAAATTCCTAATATTTTGTGGCAAAAATGCAAAAATTCCCCTTATTTTGAGGTAAAAAGGCTGAAATTCCCATTATTTGGGGGCAAAAAGGCATAAATTTCCCTTATTTTGGGTCAAAATTGCAGAAATTTCCCTTATTTCAGGGTAATAAGTCAGAAATTTTCCTTATTTTGGGCAAAAAAGACAGAAATTCCCTTTGTTTTGGGGGAAAAATACATAAATTCCACTTATTTAGAGGCAAAAAAGCAGAAATTCCCCTTATTTAGGAGCAAAAATGAAGAAATTTCCCTTTTTTATGGCAAAAAGGTATGCATTCTTCTTATTTTCGGGCAAAAAGGCAGAAATTCCCCGTATTTTGGAGCAAAATTGCAGAAATTCCCCTAATTGTGGGGCAAAAAGGCAGAAATTCCCTCTATGTTAAGGCAAAAAGACAGAAATTCTCTTTATTTTGGGGCAAAACTCAGAAATTCCTCTTATTTTGGAGCAAAATTCCAGAAATTTCACTTATTTTGGGGCAAAAAGGCAGTAATTTCTATTATTTTGGTACAAAATTGTAGAATTTTTTCTTATTTTGTAGCAAAAAGGCAGTAATTTCCCATATTTTGGGGCAAAATTGCAGATATTTCACTTATTTCAGGGTAATAAGTCAGAAATTTTCCTTATTTTGGGGCAAAAAGGCAGAAATTCTTAATATTTTGTGGCAAAAATGCAGAAATGTTACTTATTTTGAGGTAAAAAGGCTGAAATTCCCCTTATTTGAAGGCAAAAAGGCAGAAATTTCCCAAATTTTGGGGCAAAATTGCAGAAATTTTACTTATTTCAGGGTAATAAATCAGAAATTTCCCTTATTTTGGGGCAAAAAAGACAGAAATTCCTTTTGTTTTGGGGGAAAAAACAGAAATTCCAATTATTTAGAGGAAAAAAGCAGAAATTCCTCTTATTTTGGAGCAAAAATGAAAAAATTTCACTTTTTTATGGCAAAAAGGTATGCATTCTCATTTTCGGACAAAAAGGCAGAAATTGCTCGTATTATGGAGCAAAACTGCATAAATTCCCCTAATTGTGGGGCAAAAAGGCAGAAATTCCTTATATGTTGGGGCAAAAAGACAGAAATTCTCTTTATTTTGTAGCAAAACTCAGAAATTTCACTTATTTTGGGGCAAAATTGCAGAAATTTCAGTTATTTCAGAAAAAAAAGCAGAAATTTTCTTATTTTGGGGCAAAAAGGCAGAAATATCTTTTATTTTGGTACAAAATTGCAGAATTTTTTCTTATTTTGGGGCAAAAAGGCAGAAATTTCCCATATTTTGGGGCAAAAATGCAGAAATTCCCCTTATTTTGGGGTAAAAAGGCTGAAATTCCCTTATTTGGGGGCAAAAAAGCAGAAATTTCACTTATTTTGGGGCAAAATTGCAGAAAATTTCCTTATTTTGGTGCAAAAAATACAGAAATTCCCTTTGTTTTGGGGGAAAAAGACAGAAATTCCACTCATTTAGAGGCAAAAAAAGCGGAAATTCCCCTCATTTTGGAGCCAAAATGAAGAAATTTCTCTTTTTTATGGCAAAAAGGTATGCATTCTACTTATTTTTGGGCAAAAAGGCAGAAATTCCCCGTATTTTGGAGCAAAATTGCAGAAATTCCCCTAATTGGGGGCAACAAGGCAGAAATTCCCTATATGTTGGGGCAAAAATACAGAAATTCTCATTATTTTGGGGCAAAACTCAAAAATTCCACATATTTGGGGGCAAAATTCCATAAATTTCCCTTATTTTAGGACAAAATTGCAGAAATTTCACTTATTTGGGGGCAAAATTTCTGAAATTTCAATTATTTCAGGGAAAAAAGGCAGTAATTTTCTTTATTTTGAAGCAAAAAGGCTGAAATTCCTAATATTTTGTGGCAAAAATGCAGAAATTCTCCTTACTTTTAGGTAAAAAGGCTGAAATTTCCCATATTTGGGGGTAAAAAGGCAAAAATTTCCCTTATTTTGGGGCAAAATTGCAGAAATTTCACTTATTTCAGGGTAATAAGTCAGAAATTTTTTTAATTTTGGGGCAAAAAAGACAGAAGTTTCCTTTGTTTTGGGGCAAAAAGACAGAAATTCCACTTATTTAGAGGCAAAAAAGCAGAAATTTTCCTTATTTTGGAGCAAAAATGAAGAAATTTCCCTTTTTTATGGCAAAAAGGTATGCATTCTTTTTATTTTCGGACAAAAAGGCAGAAATTCCCCATATTTTGGAGCAAAATTGCAGAAATTCCCCTAATTGTGGGTCAAAAAGGCAGAAATTCCCTATATGTTGGGGCAAAAAGACAGAAATTCTCCTTATTTTGGGGCAAAACTCAGAAATTCCACTTATTTTGGGGCAAAATTCCAGAAATTTCCCTTATTTTGGGGCAAAATTGCAGAAATTTCACTTATTTTGGGACAAAATTGGAGAAATTTCACTTATTTCAGCGAATAAAGGCAGAAATTTTCTTTATTTTGGGGCAAAAGGGCTGAAATTCCTAATATTTTGTGGCAAAAATGCAGAAATTTCCCTTACTTTTAGGTAAAAAGGCTGAAATTCCCCATATTTGGGGGCAAAAGGACAGAAATTTCCCTTATTTTGGGGCAAAATTGCAGAAATTTCACTTATTTCAGGGTAATAAGTCAGAAATTTTTTTTATTTAGGGCAAAAAAGACAAAAATTCCCTTTGTTTTGGGGGAAAAAGACAGAAATTACACTTATTTAGAGGCAAAAAAGCAGAAATTCCCCTTATTTGAAGCAAAAATGAAGAAATTTCCATTTTTTATGGCAAAAAGGTATGCATTCTTCTTATTTTCGGACAAAAAGGCAGAAATTCCCCGTATTTTGGAGCAAAATTGCAGAAATTCCCTTAAAGGTGGGGCAAAAAGGCAGAAATTCCCTATATGTTGGGGCAAAAGGACAGAAATTCTCCTTATTTTGGGGCAAAACTCAGAAATACCACTTATTTTGGAGCAAAATTCCAGAAATTTCCCTTATTTTGGAACAAAATTGCAGAACTTTCACTTATTTTGGGCAAAATTGCAGAAATTTAACTTATTTTAGAAAAAAAGCAGAAATTTTCTTATTTTGGGGCAAAAAGGCAGAATTTTTTTATTTTGGTACAAAATTGCAGAAATTTTTCTTATTTTGGGGCTAAAACGCAGAAATTTCCCATATTTTGGGGCAAAAATGCTAAAATTTCACTTATTTTAGGGTAATAAGTCAGAAATTTTCTTTATTTTGGGCAAAAAAGACAGAATTTCCCTTTGTTTTGGGGGAAAAATACATAAATTCCACTTATTTAGAGGCAAAAAAGCAGAAATTCTCCTTATTTTGGGGCAAAATTGCAGAAATTTCACTTACTTCAGGGTAATAAGTCAGAAATTTTCCTTATTTTGTGGCAAAAAATACAGAAATTACCTTTGTTTTCGGGGAAAAAGACAGAAATTCCACTTATTTAGAGGCAAAAAAGCAGAAATTCCCCTTATTTTGGAGCAAAAATGAAGAAATCTCCCTTTTTTATGGCAAAAAGTTATGCCTTCTTCTTCTTTTCAGGCAAAAAGGCAGAAATTCCCCGTATTTTGAAGCAAAATTGCAGAAATTCCCCTAATTGTGGAGCAAAAAGGCAGAAATTCCCTATATGTTGGGGCAAAAAGACAGAAATTCTCCTAATTTTGGGGCAGAACTCAGAAATTCCACTTATTTGGGGGCAAAATTCTAAAGATTTCCCTTATTTTTGGGCAAAATTGCAGAAATTTCACTTATTTCAAAAAAAAGCAGAAATTTTCTTATTTTGGGGCAAGAAGGCAGAAATTTCTTTTATTTTGGTAAAAAATTGCAGAAATTTTTCTTATTTTGGAGCAAAAAAGCAGAAATTTCCAATATTTTGGGGCAAAAATGCCGAAATTCCCCTTATGTTGATGAAAAAGGCTGAAATTCCCCTTAATTGGAAGCAAAAAGTCAGAAATTTCCTTATGTTGGGGCAAAATTGCAAAAATTTCACTTAATTCAGGGTAATAAGTAAGAAATTTTCCTTATTTTGGGGCAAAAAGGCAGAAATTCCTAATATTTTGTGACAAAAATGCAAAAATTCCCCTTATTTTGAGGTAAAAAGGCTGAAAGTCCCATTATTTGGGGGCAAAAAGGCAGAAATTTCCCTTATTTTGGGGCAAAATTGCAGAAATTTGACTTATTTCAGGATAATAAGTCAGAAATTTTCCTTATTTTGGGCAAAAAAGACAGAAATTCCCTTTGTTTTGGGGGAAAAATACATAAATTCCACTTATTTAGAGGCAAAAAAGCAGAAATTCCCATTATTTAGGAGCAAAAATGAAGAAATTTCCCTTTTTTATGGCAAAAAGGTATGCATTCTTCTTATTTTCGGGCAAAAAGGCAGGAATTCCCCGTATTTTGGAGCAAAATTGCAGAAATTCCCCTAATTGTGGGGCAAAAAGGCAGAAATTCCCTCTATGTTAAGGCAAAAAGACAGAAATTCTCTTTATTTTGGGGCAAAACTCAGAAATTCCTCTTATTTTGGAGCAAAATTCCAGAAATTTCACTTATTTTGGGGCAAAAAGGCAGTAATTTCTATTATTTTGGTACAAAATTGTAGAAATTTTTCTTATTTTGTAGCAAAAAGGCAGAAATTTCCCATATTTTGGGGCAAAAATGCAGAAATTCCCATTATTTTGAGGTAAAAAGGCTGAAATTCCCCTTATTTGGGGGCAAAAAGGCAGAAATTTCCATTATTTTGGGGCACAATTGCAGAAATTTCACTTATTTCAGGGTAATAAGTCAGGAATTTTCCTTATTTTGGTGCAAAAAAGACAGAAATTCCCTTTGTTTTGGGGGAAAAATACATAAATTCCACTTATTTAGAGGCAAAAAAGCAGAAATTCCCCTTATTTTGGAGCAATAATGAAGAAATTTCACTTTTTTATGGCAAAAAGCTATGCATTCTTCTTATTTTCGGGCAAAAAGGCAGAAATTCCCCATATTTTGGAGCAAAATAGCAGAAATTCCCCTAATTGTAGGGCAAAAAGGCAGAAATTCCCTATATGTTAAGGCAAAAAGACAGAAATTCTCTTTATTTTGGGGCAAAACTCAGAAATTCCTCTTATTTTGGAGCGAAATTGAGAAATTTCACTTATTTTGGGGCAAAAAGGCAGAAATTTCTATTATTTTGGTACAAAATTGTAGAAATTTTTCTTATTTTGTAGCAAAAAGGCAGAAATTTCCCATATTTTGGGGCAAAAATTCAGAAATTCCCCTTATTTTGAGGAAAAAGCCTGAAATTCCCATTAATTGGGGGCAAACAGGCAGAAATTTCCTATTTTGTGGCAAAATTGCAAAAATTTCACTTACTTCAGGGTAATAAGTCAGAAATTTTTCTTATTTTGGGGCAAAAAGGCAGAAATTCCTAATATTTTGTGGCAACATGCAGAAATTCCCCTTATTTTGAGATAAGAAGGCTGAAATTCCCCTTATTTGGGGGCAAAAAGGCAGAAATTTCCATTATTTTGGGGCAAAATTGCAGAAATTTCACTTATTTTAGGGTAATAAGTCAGAAATTTTCCTTATTTTGGGCAAAAAAGACAGAATTTCCCTTTGTTTTGGGGGAAAAATACATAAATTCCACTTATTTAGAGGCAAAAAAGCAGAAATTCTCCTTATTTTGGGGCAAAATTGCAGAAATTTCACTTACTTCAGGGTAATAAGTCAGAAATTTTCCTTATTTTGTGGCAAAAAATACAGAAATTACCTTTGTTTTCGGGGAAAAAGACAGAAATTCCACTTATTTAGAGTCAAAAAAGCAGAAATTCCCCTTATTTTGGAGCAAAAATGAAGAAATTTCCCTTTTTTATGGCAAAAAGTTATGCATTCTTCTTATTTTCAGGCAAAAAGGCAGAAATTCCCCGTATTTTGGAGTAAAATTGCAGAAATTCCCCTAATTGTGGGGCAAAAAGGCAGAAATTCCCTATATGTTGGGGCAAAAAGACAGAAATTCTCCTAATTTTGGGGCAGAACTCAGAACTTCCACTTATTTTGGGGCAAAATTCTAAAGATTTCCCTTATTTTTGGGCAAAATTGCAGAAATTTCACTTATTTCAAAAAAAAGCAGAAATTTTCTTATTTTGGGGCAAGAAGGCAGAAATTTCTTTTATTTTGGTAAAAAATTGCAGAAATTTTTCTTATTTTGGAGCAAAAACGCAGAAATTTCCCATATTTTGGGGCAAAAATGCCGAAATTCCCCTTATGTTGATGAAAAAGGCTGAAATTCCCCTTAATTGGAAGCAAAAAGTCAGAAATTTCCTTATTTTGGGGCAAAATTGCAAAAATTTCACTTAATTCATGGTAATAAGTAAGAAATTTTCCTTATTTTGGGGCAAAAAGGCAGAAATTCCTAATATTTTGTGACAAAAATGCAAAAATTCCCCTTATTTTGAGGTAAAAAGGCTGAAATTCCCATTATTTGGGGGCAAAAAGGCAGAAATTTCCCTTATTTTGGGGCAAAATTGCAAAATTTCACTTATTTCAGGATAATAAGTAAGAAATTTTCCTTATTTTGGGCAAAAAAGACAGAAATTCCCTTTGTTTTGGGGGAAAAATACATAAATTCCACTTATTTAGAGGCAAAAAAGCAGAAATTCCCCTTATTTAGGAGCAAAAATGAAGAAATTTCCCTTTTTTATGGCAAAAAGGTATGCATTCTTCTTATTTTCGGGCAAAAAGGCAGAAATTCCCCGTATTTTGGAGCAAAATTGCAGAAATTCCCCTAATTGTGGGTCAAAAAGGCAGAAATTCCCTATATGTTGGGGCAAAAAGACAGAAATTCTCCTTATTTTGGGACAAAACTCAGAAATTCCACTTATTTTGGGGCAAAATTCCAGAAATTTCTCTTATTTTGGGGCAAAATTGCAGAAATTTCACTTATTTTGGGACAAAATTGGAGAAATTTCACTTATTTCAGGGAAAAAAGGCAGAAATTTTCTTTATTTTGGGGCAAAAGGGCTGAAATTCCTAATATTTTGTGGCAAAAATGCAGAAATTCCCCTTACTTTTAGGTAAAAAGGCTGAAATTCCCCATATTTGGGGGCAAAAGGGCAGAAATTTCCCTTATTTTGGGGCAAAATTGCAGAAATTTCACTTATTTCAAGGTAATAAGTCAGAAATTTTTTTTATTTAGGGCAAAAAAGACAAAAATTCCCTTTGTTTTGGGGGAAAAAGACAGAAATTACACTTATTTAGAGGCAAAAAAGCAGAAATTCCCCTTATTTTGAAGCAAAAATGAAGAAATTTCTATTTTTTATGGCAAAAAGGTATGCATTTTTCTTATTTTCGGACAAAAAGGCAGAAATTCCCCGTATTTTGGAGCAAAATTGCAGAAATTCCCTTAAAGGTGGGGCAAAAAGGCAGAAATTCCCTATATGTTGGGGCAAAGGACAGAAATTCTCCTTATTATGGGGCAAAACTCAGAAATACCACTTATTTTGGAGCAAAATTCCAGAAATTTCCCTTATTTTGGAACAAAATTGCAGAAATTTCACTTATTTTGGGCAAAATTGCAGAAATTTAACTTATTTTAGAAAAAAAGCAGAAATTTTCTTATTTTGGGGCAAAAAGGCAGAATTTTTTTTATTTTGGTACAAAATTGCAGAAATTTTTCTTATTTTGGGGCTAAAACGCAGAAATTTCCCATATTTTGGGGCAAAAATGCAAAAATTTCACTTATTTTATTGTAATAAGTCAGAAATTTTCCTTATTTTGGGCAAAAAAGACAGAATTTCCCTTTGTTTTGGGGGAAAAATACATAAATTCCACTTATTTAGAGGCAAAAAAGCAGAAATTCTTCTTATTTTGGGGCAAAATTGCAGAAATTTCACTTACTTCAGGGTAATAAGACAGAAATTTTTCTTATTTTGTGGCAAAAAATACAGAAATTACCTTTGTTTTCGGGGAAAAAGACAGAAATTCCACTTATTTAGAGGCAAAAAAGCAGAAATTCCCCTTATTTTGGAGCAAAAATGAAGAAATTTCCCTTTTTTATGGCAAAAAGTTATGCATTCTTCTTATTTTCAGGCAAAAAGGCAGAAATTCCTCGTATTTTGGAGCAAAATTGCAGAAATTCCCCTAATTGTGGGGCAAAAAGGCAGAAATTCCCTATATGTTGAGGCAAAAAGACAGAAATTCTCCTAATTTTGGGGCAGAACTCAGAAATTCCACTTATTTGGGGGCAAAATTCTAAAGATTTCCCTTATTTTTGGGCAAAATTGCAGAAATTTCACTTATTTCAAAAAAAAGCAGAAATTTTCTTATTTTGGGGCAAGAAGGCAGAAATTTCTTTTATTTTGGTAAAAAATTGCAGAAATTTTTCTTATTTTGGAGCAAAAAAGCAGAAATTTCCAATATTTTGGGGCAAAAATGCCGAAATTCCCCTTATGTTGATGAAAAAGGCTGAAATTCCCCTTAATTGGAAGCAAAAAGTCAGAAATTTCCTTATGTTGGGGCAAAATTGCAAAAATTTCACTTAATTCAGGGTAATAAGTTTGAAATTTTCCTTATTTTGGGGCAAAAAGGCAGAAATTCCTAATATTTTGTGACAAAAATGCAAAAATTCCCCTTATTTTGAGGTAAAAATGCTGAAATTCCCATTATTTGGGGGCAAAAAGGCAGAAATTTCCCTTATTTTGGGGCAAAATTGCAGAAATTTGACTTATTTCAGGATAATAAGTCAGAAATTTTCCTTATTTTGGGCAAAAAAGACAGAAATTCCCTTTGTTTTGGGGGAAAAATACATAAATTCCACTTATTTAGAGGCAAAAAAGCAGAAATTCCCATTATTTAGGAGCAAAAATGAAGAAATTTCCCTTTTTTATGGCAAAAAGGTATGCATTCTTCTTATTTTCGGGCAAAAAGGCAGAAATTCCCCGTATTTTGGAGCAAAATTGCAGAAATTCCCCTAATTGTGGGGCAAAAAGGCAGAAATTCCCTCTATGTTAAGGCAAAAAGACAGAAATTCTCTTTATTTTGGGGCAAAACTCAGAAATTCCTCTTATTTTGGAGCAAAATTCCAGAAATTTCACTTATTTTGGGGCAAAAAGGCAGTAATTTCTTTTATTTTGGTACAAAATTGTAGAAATTTTTCTTATTTTGTAGCAAAAAGGCAGAAATTTCCCATATTTTGGGGCAAAAATGCAGAAATTCCCATTATTTTGAGGTAAAAAGGCTGAAATTCCCCTTATTTGGGGGCAAAAAGGCAGAAATTTCCATTATTTTGGGGCACAATTGCAGAAATTTCACTTATTTCAGGGTAATAAGTCAGGAATTTTCCTTATTTTGGTGCAAAAAAGACAGAAATTCCCTTTGTTTTGGGGGAAAAATACATAAATTCCACTTATTTAGAGGCAAAAAAAGAAGAAATTCCCCTTATTTTGGAGCAATAATGAAGAAATTTCACTTTTTTATGGCAAAAAGCTATGCATTCTTCTTATTTTCGGGCAAAAAGGCAGAAATTCCCCATATTTTGGAGCAAAATAGCAGAAATTCCCCTAATTGTAGGGCAAAAAGGCAGAAATTCCCTATATGTTAAGGCAAAAAGACAGAAATTCTCTTTATTTTGGGGCAAAACTCAGAAATTCCTCTTATTTTGGAGCGAAATTGAGAAATTTCACTTATTTTGGGGCAAAAAGGCAGAAATTTCTATTATTTTGGTACAAAATTGTAGAAATTTTTCTTATTTTGTAGCAAAAAGGCAGAAATTTCCCATATTTTGGGGCAAAAATGCAGAAATTCCCCTTATTTTGAGGAAAAAGCCTGAAATTCCCATTAATTGGGGGCAAACAGGCAGAAATTTCCTTATTTTGTGGCAAAATTGCAAAAATTTCACTTACTTCAGGGTAATAAGTCAGAAATTTTTCTTATTTTGGGGCAAAAAGGCAGAAATTCCTAATATTTTGTGGCAAAATGCAGAAATTCCCCTTATTTTGAGATAAGAAGGCTGAAATTCCCCTTATTTGGGGGCAAAAAGGCAGAAATTTCCATTATTTTGGGGCAAAATTGCAGAAATTTCACTTATTTTAGGGTAATAAGTCAGAAATTTTCCTTATTTTGGGCAAAAAAGACAGAATTTCCCTTTGTTTTGGGGGAAAAATACATAAATTCCACTTATTTAGAGGCAAAAAAGCAGAAATTCTCCTTATTTTGGGGCAAAATTGCAGAAATTTCACTTACTTCAGGGTAATAAGTCAGAAATTTTCCTTATTTTGTGGCAAAAAATACAGAAATTACCTTTGTTTTCGGGGAAAAAGACAGAAATTCCACTTATTTAGAGGCAAAAAAGCAGAAATTCCCCTTATTTTGGAGCAAAAATGAAGATATTTCCCTTTTTTATGGCAAAAAGTTATGCATTCTTCTTATTTTCAGGCAAAAAGGCAGAAATTCCCCGTATTTTGGAGCAAAATTGCAGAAATTCCCCTAATTGTTGGGCAAAAAGGCAGAAATTCCCTATATGTTGGGGCAAAAAGACAGAAATTCTCCTAATTTTGGGGCAGAACTCAGAAATTCCACTTATTTTGGGGCAAAATTCTAAAGATTTCCCTTATTTTTGGGCAAAATTGCAGAAATTTCACTTATTTCAAAAAAAAGCAGAAATTTTCTTATTTTGGGGCTAGAAGGCAGAAATTTCTTTTATTTTGGTAAAAAATTGCAGAAATTTTTCTTATTTTGGAGCAAAAAAGCAGAAATTTCCCATATTTTGGGGCAAAAATGCCGAAATTCCCCTTATGTTGATGAAAAAGGCTGAAATTCCCCTTAATTGGAAGCAAAAAGTCAGAAATTTCCTTATTTTGGGGCAAAATTGCAAAAATTTCACTTAATTCAGGGTAATAAGTTTGAAATTTTCCTTATTTTGGGGCAAAAAGGCAGAAATTCCTAATATTTTGTGACAAAAATGCAAAAATTCCCCTTATTTTGAGGTAAAAAGGCTGAAATTCCCATTATTTGGGGGCAAAAAGGCAGAAATTTCCCTTATTTTGGGGCAAAATTGCAAAATTTCACTTATTTCAGGATAATAAGTAAGAAATTTTCCTTATTTTGGGCAAAAAAGACAGAAATTCCCTTTGTTTTGGGGGAAAAATACATAAATTCCACTTATTTAGAGGCAAAAAAGCAGAAATTCCCCTTATTTAGGAGCAAAAATGAAGAAATTTCCCTTTTTTATGGCAAAAAGGTATGCATTCTTCTTATTTTCGGGCAAAAAGGCAGAAATTCCCCGTATTTTGGAGCAAAATTGCAGAAATTCCCCTAATTGTGGGTCAAAAAGGCAGAAATTCCCTATATGTTGGGGCAAAAAGACAGAAATTCTCCTTATTTTGGGGCAAAACTCAGAAATTCCACTTATTTTGGGGCAAAATTCCAGAAATTTCTCTTATTTTGGGGCAAAATTGCAGAAATTTCACTTATTTTGGGACAAAATTGGAGAAATTTCACTTATTTCAGGGTAATAAGTTTGAAATTTTCCTTATTTTGGGGCAAAAAGGCAGAAATTCCTAATATTTTGTGACAAAAATGCAAAAATTCCCCTTATTTTGAGGTAAAAAGGCTGAAATTCCCATTATTTGGGGGCAAAAAGGCAGAAATTTCCCTTATTTTGGGGCAAAATTGCAAAATTTCACTTATTTCAGGATAATAAGTAAGAAATTTTCCTTATTTTGGGCAAAAAAGACAGAAATTCCCTTTGTTTTGGGGGAAAAATACATAAATTCCACTTATTTAGAGGCAAAAAAGCAGAAATTCCCCTTATTTAGGAGCAAAAATGAAGAAATTTCCCTTTTTTATGGCAAAAAGGTATGCATTCTTCTTATTTTCGGGCAAAAAGGCAGAAATTCCCCGTATTTTGGAGCAAAATTGCAGAAATTCCCCTAATTGTGGGTCAAAAAGGCAGAAATTCCCTATATGTTGGGGCAAAAAGACAGAAATTCTCCTTATTTTGGGGCAAAACTCAGAAATTCCACTTATTTTGGGGCAAAATTCCAGAAATTTCTCTTATTTTGGGGCAAAATTGCAGAAATTTCACTTATTTTGGGACAAAATTGGAGAAATTTCACTTATTTCAGGGAAAAAAGGCAGAAATTTTCTTTATTTTGGGGCAAAAGGGCTGAAATTCCTAATATTTTGTGGCAAAAATGCAGAAATTCCCCTTACTTTTAGGTAAAAAGGCTGAAATTCCCCATATTTGGGGGCAAAAGGGCAGAAATTTCCCTTATTTTGGGGCAAAATTGCAGAAATTTCACTTATTTCAGGGTAATAAGTCAGAAATTTTTTTTATTTAGGGCAAAAAAGACAAAAATTCCCTTTGTTTTGGGGGAAAAAGACAGAAATTACACTTATTTAGAGGCAAAAAAGCAGAAATTCCCCTTATTTTGAAGCAAAAATGAAGAAATTTCCATTTTTTATGGCAAAAAGGTATGCATTCTTCTTATTTTCGGACAAAAAGGCAGAAATTCCCCGTATTTTGGAGCAAAATTGCAGAAATTCCCTTAAAGGTGGGGCAAAAAGGCAGAAATTCCCTATATGTTGGGGCAAAAGGACAGAAATTCTCCTTATTTTGGGGCAAAACTCAGAAATACCACTTATTTTGGAGCAAAATTCCAGAAATTTCCCTTAATTTGGAACAAAATTGCAGAAATTTCACTTATTTTGGGCAAAATTTCAGAAATTTAACTTATTTTAGAAAAAAAGCAGAAATTTTCTTATTTTGGGGCAAAAAGGCAGAATTTTTTTATTTTGGTACAAAATTGCAGAAATTTTTCTTATTTTGGGGCTAAAACGCAGAAATTTCCCATATTTTGGGGCAAAAATGCAAAAATTTCACTTATTTTATTGTAATAAGTCAGAAATTTTCCTTATTTTGGGCAAAAAAGACAGAATTTCCCTTTGTTTTGGGGGAAAAATACATAAATTCCACTTATTTAGAGGCAAAAAAGCAGAAATTCTCCTTATTTTGGGGCAAAATTGCAGAAATTTCACTTACTTCAGGGTAATAAGACAGAAATTTTTCTTATTTTGTGGCAAAAAATACAGAAATTACCTTTGTTTTCGGGGAAAAAGACAGAAATTCCACTTATATAGAGGCAAAAAAGCAGAAATTCCCCTTATTTTGGAGCAAAAATGAAGAAATTTCCCTTTTTTATGGCAAAAAGTTATGCATTCTTCTTATTTTCAGGCAAAAAGGCAGAAATTCCCCGTATTTTGGAGCAAAATTGCAGAAATTCCCCTAATTGTGGGGCAAAAAGGCAGAAATTCCCTATATGTTGAGGCAAAAAGACAGAAATTCTCCTAATTTTGGGGCAGAACTCAGAAATTCCACTTATTTTGGGGCAAAATTCTAAAGATTTCCCTTATTTTTGGGCAAAATTGCAGAAATTTCACTTATTTCAAAAAAAAGCAGAAATTTTCTTATTTTGGGGCAAGAAGGCAGAAATTTCTTTTATTTTGGTAAAAAATTGCAGGAATTTTTCTTATTTTGGAGCAAAAAAGCAGAAATTTCCCAAATTTTGGGGCAAAAATGCAGAAATTCCCCTTATTTTGAGGTAAAAAGGCTGAAATTCCCCTTATTTGGGGGCAAAAAGGCAGAAATTTCCATTATTTTGGGGCACAATTGCAGAAATTTCACTTATTTCAGGGTAATAAGTCAGGAATTTTCCTTATTTTGGTGCAAAGAAGACAGAAATTCCCTTTGTTTTGGGGGAAAAATACATAAATTCCACTTATTTAGATGCAAAAAAGCAGAAATTCCCCTTATTTTGGAGCAATAATGAAGAAATTTCACTTTTTATGGCAAAAAGCTATGCATTCTTCTTATTTTCGGGCAAAAAGGCAGAAATTCCCCATATTTTGGAGCAAAATTGCAGAAATTCCCCTAATTGTGGGGCAAAAAGGCAGAAATTCCCTATATGTTAAGGCAAAAAGACAGAAATTCTCTTTATTTTGGGGCAAAACTCAGAAATTCCTCTTATTTTGGAGCGAAATTCCAGAAATTTCACTTATTTTGGGGCAAAAAGGCAGAAATTTCTATTATTTTGGTACAAAATTGTAGAAATTTTTCTTATTTTGTAGCAAAAAGGCAGAAATTTCCCATATTTTGGGGCAAAAATGCAGAAATTCCCCTTATTTTGAGGAAAAAGCCTGAAATTCCCCTTAATTGGGGGCAAACAGGCAGAAATTTCCTTATTTTGTGGCAAAATTGCAAAAATTTCACTTACTTCAGGGTAATAAGTCAGAAATTTTTCTTATTTTGGGGCAAAAAGGCAGAAATTCCTAATATTTTGTGGCAAAATGCAGAAATTCCCCTTATTTTGAGATAAGAAGGCTGAAATTCCCCTTATTTTGGGCAAAAAAGACAGAAATTCCCTTTGTTTTGGGGGAAAAATACATAAATTCCACTTATTTAGAGGCAAAAAAGCAGAAATTCCCCTTATTTAGGAGCAAAAATGAAGAAATTTCCCTTTTTTATGGCAAAAAGGTATGCATTCTTCTTATTTTCGGGCAAAAAGGCAGAAATTTCTTGTATTTTGGAGCAAAATTGCAGAAATTCCCCTAATTGTGGGGCAAAAAGGCAGAAATTCCCTATATGTTAAGGCAAAAAGACAGAAATTCTCTTTATTTTGGGACAAAACTCAGAAATTCCTCTTATTTTGGAGCAAAATTCCAGAAATTTCACTTATTTTGGGGCAAAAAGGCAGTAATTTCTATTATTTTGGTACAAAATTGTAGAAATTTTTCTTATTTTGTAGGAAAAAGGCAGAAATTTCCCATATTTTGGGGCAAAATTGCAGATATTTCACTTATTTTAGGGTAATAAGTCAGAAATTTCTTTATTTTGGGGCAAAAAGGCAGAAATTTCTAATATTTTGTGGCAAAAATGCAGAAATGTTACTTATTTTGAGGTAAAAAGACTGAAATTCCCCTTATTTGAAGGCAAAAAGGCAGAAATTTCCCAAATTTTGGGGCAAAATTGCAGAAATTTTACTTATTTCAAGGTAATAAATCAGAAATTTCCCTTATTTTGGGGCAAAAAAGACAGAAATTCCTTTTGTTTTGGGGGAAAAAACAGAAATTCCAATTATTTAGAGGAAAAAAGCAGAAATTCCTCTTATTTTGGAGCAAAAATGAAAAAATTTCACTTTTTTATGGAAAAAAGGTATGCATTCTTATTTTCGGACAAAAAGGCAGAAATTCCTCGTATTATGGAGCAAAATTACATAAATTCCCCTAATTGTGGGGCAAAAAGGCAGAAATTCCTTATATGTTGGGGCAAAATAACAGAAATTCTCTTTATTTTGTAGCAAAACTCAGAAATTTCACTTATTTTGGGGCAAAATTGCAGAAATTTCAGTTATTTCAGAAAAAAAAAGCAGAAATTTTCTTATTTTAAGGCAAAAAGGCAGAAATTTCTTTTATTTTGGTAAAAAATTGCAGAATTTTTTCTTATTTTGGGGCAAAAAGGCAGAAATTTTCCATATTTTGGGGCAAAAATGCAGAAATTCCTCTTATTTTGGGGTAAAAATGCTGAAATTCCCTTATTTGGAGGCAAAAAAGCAGAAATTTCACTTATTTTGGGACAAAATTGCAGAAATTTTCTTTATTTTGGTGCAAAAAACACAGAAATTCCCTTTGTTTTGGGGGAAAAAGACAGAAATTCCACTCATTTAGAGGCAAAAAAAGCGGAAATTCCCCTCATTTTGGAGCAAAAATGAAGAAATTTCTCTTTTTTATGGCAAAAAGCTATGCATTCTACTTATTTTCGGGCAAAAAGGCAGAAATTCCCCGTATTTTGGAGCAAAATTGCAGAAATTCCCCTAATTGTGGGGCAACAAGGCAGAAATTCCCTATATGTTGGGGCAAAAATACAGAAATTCTCATTATTTTGGGGCAAAACTCAAAAATTCCACATATTTGGGGGCAAAATTCCATAAATTTCCCTTATTTTGGGACAAAATTGCTGAAATTTCACTTATTTGGGGGCAAAATTTCAGAAATTTCAATTATTTCAGGGAAAAAAGGCAGTAATTTTCTTTATTTTGAAGCAAAAAGGCTGAAATTCCTAATATTTTGTGGCAAAAATGCAGAAATTCCCCTTACTTTTTGGTAAAAAGGCTGAAATTTCCCATATTTGGGGGCAAAAAGGCAGAAATTTCCCTTATTTTGGGGCAAAATTGCAGAAATTTCACTTATTTCAGGGTAATAAGTCAGAAATTTTTTTTATTTAGGGCAAAAAAGACAAAAATTCCCTTTGTTTTGGGGGAAAAAGACAGAAATTACACTTATTTAGAGGCAAAAAAGCAGAAATTCCCCTTATTTTGAAGCAAAAATGAAGAAATTTCCATTTTTTATGGCAAAAAGGTATGCATTCTTCTTATTTTCGGACAAAAAGGCAGAAATTCCCCGTATTTTGGAGCAAAATTGCAGAAATTCCCTTAAAGGTGGGGCAAAAAGGCAGAAATTCCCTATATGTTGGGGCAAAAGGACAGAAATTCTCCTTATTTTGGGGCAAAACTCAGAAATACCACTTATTTTGGAGCAAAATTCCAGAAATTTCCCTTATTTTGGAACAAAATTGCAGAAATTTCACTTATTTTGGGCAAAATTTAAGAAATTTCACTTATTTTATTAAAAAGCAGAAATTTTCTTATTTTGGGGCAAAAAGGCAGAATTTTTTTTTATTTTGGTACAAAATTGCTGAAATTTTTCTTATTTTGGGGCTAAAACGCAGAAATTTCCCATATTTTGGGGCAAAAATGCAGAAATTTCCCTTATTTTGAGGTAAATAGGCTGAAATTCCCCTTATTTGGGGTAAAAAGGCAGCAAAAATTGCAGCAATTTCACTTATTTAAGGGTAATAAGTCAGAAATTTTCCTTATTTTGGGGCCAAAAAACAGAAATTCCCTTTGTTTGGGGGGAAAAGACAGAAATTCCACTTTTTTAAAGGCAAAAACAGATATTCCCCTTATTTTGGAGCATAAATGAAGAAATATCACTTTTTAAGGGCAAAAAGGTATGCATTCTTCTTATTTTTGGGCAAAAAGGCCAAAATTCCCCTTATTTTGAGGAAAAAAAGGCTGAAATTCCCCTTAATTGGGGGCAAATAGGCAGAAATTTCCTTATTTTGTGGCAAAATTGAAAAATTTCACTTATTTCAGGGTAATAAGTCAGAAATTTTCTTTATTTTGGGGCAAAAAGACAGAAATTCCCTTTGTTTTTGGGGAAAAAGACAGAAATTCCACTTTTTGAGAGGCAAAAAACCAGAACTTCTTTTTATTTTGGAGCAAAAATGAAGAAATTTCTCTTTTTTGTGGCAAAAGTTATACATTCCCCTTATGTTCAGGCTAAAAAGCAGAAATTCTTTGTATTTTGGAGCAAAATTGCAGAAATTCCCCTAATTGTGGGGCAAAAAGGCAGAAATTCCCTATATGTTAGGGCAAAAAACAGAAATTCTCCTTATTTTGGGGCAAAACTCAGAAATTCCACTTGTTTTGGGGCAAAATTCCAGAAATTTCCCATATTTTGGGGCAAAATTGCAGAAATTTCACTTATTTTGGGACAAAATTGGAGAAATTTCACTTATTTCAGGGAAAAAAGGCAGAAATTTTCCTTATTTTGGGGCAAAAAGGCAGAAACTTCCCATATTTTGGTACAAAATTGCAGAAATTTTTCTTATTTTGGGCAAAAAGACAGAAATTTCCCATATTTTGGGGCAAAAATGCAGAAATTCCCCTTATTTTGAGGTAAAAAGGCTGAAATTCTCTTTATTTGGGTGTAAAAAGGCAGAAATTTCCCTTATTTTGAGGCAAAATTGCAGAAATTTCACTTATTTCAGGGTAATAAGTCAGAAATTTTCCTTATTTTGAAGCAAAAAAGACAGAAAATCCTTTTGTTTTGGGGGAAAAAGACAGAAATTCCACTTATTTAGAGGCATAAAAGCAGAAATTCCCCTCATTTTGGAGCAAAAATGAAGAAATTTCCCTTTTTTATGGCAAAAAAGTATGCATTCTTATTATTTTCGGAGAAAAAAAGCAGAAATTCCCCGTATTTTGGAGCAAAATTGCAGAAATTCCACTAATTGTGGGGCAAAAAGGCAGAAATTCCCTATATGTTGGGGCAAAAAACAGAAATTCTCTTAATTTTAGGGCAAAACGCAGAAATTTAATGTATTTTGGGGCAAAATTGCAGAAATTTCACTTATTTCAGAAAAAAAAGCACAAATTTTCTTATTTTGAGGCTAAAAGGCAGAAATTTCTTTTATTTTGTTACAAAATTGCAGAATTTTTTCTTATTTTGGGGCAAAAAGGCAGAAATTTCCCATATTTTGGGGCAAAAATGCAGAAATTTCTCTTATTTTGAGGTAAAAGGCTGAAATTGCCCTAATTTGGGGGTAAAAAGGCAGAAATTTCTCTTATTTTGGGGCAAAATTGCAGAAATTTCACTTATTTCAGGGTAATAAGTCAGAAATTTTCCTTATTTTGGGGCCAAAAAACAGAAATTCCCTTTTTTTTGGGGGGAAAAGACAGAAATTCCACTTTTTTAGAGGCAAAAAGCAGAAATTCCCCTTATTTTGGAGCAAAAATGAAGAAATATCAATTTTAAGGACAAAAAGGTATGCATTCTTCTTATTTTTGGGCAAAAAGGCCAAAATTCCCCTTATTTTGGAGCAAAATTGGAGAAATTTCCCAAATTGTGGGACAGAAAGGCAGAAATTCCCTATATGTTGAGGCAAAAAGACAGAAATTCTCCTTATTAGGGCAAAACTCAGAAATTCCACTTATTTTGGGGCAAAATTCAAGAAATTTCACTTATTTTGGGGCAAAATTGCAGAAATTACACTTATTTTGTGGCAAAATTGCAGAAATTTCACTTATTTCAAAAAAAATGAAATTTTCTTATTTTGGGGCAAAAAGGCAGAAATTTTTTTATTTTGGTACAAAATTGCAGAAATTTTTCTTATTTTGGAGTAAAAAGGCAGAAATTTCCTATATTTTGGGGCAAAAATGCAGAAATTCTTCTTATTTTGAGGAAAAAGGCTGAAATTCCCCTTAATTGGGGGCAAAAAGGCAGAAATTTCCTTATTTTGGGACAAAATTGCAAAAATTTCACTTATTTCAGAATAATCAGTCAGAAATTTTCTTTATTTTGGGGCAAAAAGACAAAAATTCCCTTTGTTTTTGGGGAAAAAGGAAGAAATTCCACTTTTATAGAGGCAAAAAAGCAGAAATTTCTTTTATTTTGGAGCAAAAATGAAGAAATTTCTCTTTTTTGTGGCAAAAGGTATACATTCCCCTTATTTTCAGGCTAAAAACCAGAAATTCTTTGTATTTTGGAGCAAAATTGCAGAAATTCCCCTAATTGTGGGGCAAAAAGGCAGAAATTCCTCATATTTTGGTGCAAAAAAGCTGAAATTCCCCTTATTTTGAGGTAAAATGCTAAAATTCCCCATATTATGGTGCAAAAAGGCAGAAATTCCCTACAGTTTGGGGCAAAAAGGCACAAATTTCCCTTATTTTCGGGCAAAATTGCAGAAATTTCACTTGTTTTAGGGCAAAAAGTCAGAAATTTGCCTTATTTTGTGGCAAAAAGCAGATATTCCCCTAATTTTGGGGCCAAAAACAGAAATTCCCCTTATTTTGGGGTAAAATTGCAGAAATTTCAAATATTTCAATGCAAAAAGGCAGAAATTCCACTTAATTTTAGGCAATAAGGCAGAAATTTTCCGTATTTTGGAGAAAAATCTCAGAAATTCCCCTTATATTGGTGCAAAAATGCAGAAATTCCCATTATTTTGGTGTAATAAGGCAGAAATTCCCCGTGTTTTGAAGCAAAATTGCACAAATTCATCTAATTTTGAGGGAAAATGCAGAAATTCAAATTATTTTGGGGCAAAAAGACAGAAATTCTCCTTATTTCAGAGCATAACATCAGAAATTCCCCTTATTTTGGGGCAAAATTGCAGAAATATCCCTTATTTTGTGGCAAAATTGCAGAAATTTTTCTTATTTTGGGGAAAATTGCAGAAATTTCACTTATTTCAGGGAAAGAAGTTAGGAATTTATCTTATTTTGGGGCAAAAGTGCAGAAATTTCTTTTATTTTGGTACAAAATTGCAGAAATTTTCTTTATTTTGGGGCAAAAATGCAGAAATTCCCCTGATTTTGTGGCAAAAAGGCAGAAATTTCCCTTATTTTGGGGCAAAATTGCAGAAATTTCACTTATTTCAAGGTAAAATTCAAAAATTCCTTTCATTTTGGGGCAAAAAGTAAGAAATTCCGTTTATTTTGGGGTAAAAAGGCAGAAATTTCACTTATTTTGAGGTAAAAATGCAGAAATTACTCTTATTTTGGGGCTAAAATGAAGAAATTTCCCTTTTTTGTGGCAAAAGGTATACATTCCCCTTATTTTCAGGCAAAAAAGCAGAAATTCCCCGTATTTTGAAGCAAAATTGCAGAAATTCTCCTAATTGTGAGGCAAAACGGCAGAAATTCCCTATATGTTGGGGCAAAAAGACAGACATTCTCCTTATTTTCTGGCAAAACTCAGAAATTCCAATTATTTTGGGGCAAAATTCCAGAAATTTCCCTTATTTTAGGACATAAAGGCAGAAATTCCTAATATATTGTGGCAAAAATGCAGAAATTCCTCTTATTTTGAGGTAAAAAGGCTGAAATTCCTCTTATTTTGGGGCAAAAAGGAAGAATTTTTCCTTATTTTGTGGCAAAATTGCAGAAATTTCACTTATTTCTGGGCAAAAAGTCAGAAATTCCCCTTATTTTGGGGCAAAAAAGACAGAAATTCCCTTTGTTTTGGGGTAAAAAAGACAGAAATTCCACTTATTTAGAGGCAAAAGGCAGAAGTTCCTCTTAATATGGCGCAAAAAAGAAGAAATTTTCTCTTTTTTATGGCAAAAAGGTATGCATTCCCATTATTTTCGGGCAAAAAGGCAGAAATTCCCCTTATTTTGAAGCCAAATTGCAGAAATTCTTTTTATTTTGGGGCAAAAGGCAGACATTTCCTTTATTTTGGGGCAAAAATCAGAAATTCCCCTTATTTTGGGGCAAAATTCCAGAAATTTCCTTTAATTTGGAGCAAAATTGCAGAAATTTACCTTATTTTGGGGCAAAATTGCAGAAATTTCCCTTATTTGGGGCAAAATTGCAGAAATTTCACTTATTTTCGGGTAAAAAGGCTGAAATTTCCTTTATTTTTGGGCAAAAAGTGAGAAATTCCCCTTATTTTGGGGGAAAATTGCAGAAATATTTCTTATTTTGGGGCAAAAAGGCAGAAATTCCTTATATTTAGGGGCAAAAAGGCAGAAATTCCCCTTATTTTGGGATAAAATTGCAGAAATTTCCCTTATTTTGGGGCAAAAAGGCAGAAAATCCTTTTAATTTCGGGCAAAAAGGCAGAAATTCCCCGTATTTTGGAGCAAAATTGCAGAAATTCCCCTAATATCGGGGCAAAAATGCAGAAATTCCCTTTATTTGTGGCAAAAGCAGAAGTTCCCCTTATTTTCGGGAAAAAAGGCAGAAATTCCTTGTATTTTGAAGCAAAATTGCAGAAACTCCCCTAATTTTGGGACAGAAAGGCAGAAATTCCCTTTATTTTGGGGCAAAAATACAGAAATTCTCCTTATTTCGCGGCAAATGTCAGAAATTCCCCTTATTTTGGAGCAAAATTGAAGAACTTTCCCTTATTTGGGGGCAAAATTGCAGAAATTTCCCTTATTTTGGGGCAAAATTTTAGAAATTTCTTTTATTTTGGTACAGAATTGCAGAATTTTTTTTAATATTGTGGCAAAAAGGCTAAAATTTCCCATATTTTGGTGCAAAAAGGCTGAAATTCCCCTTATTTTGAGGTAAAATGCTGAAATTCCCCATATTTTGGGGCAAAAAGGCAGAAATTTCCCTCATTTTGGGGCAAAAAGGCACAAATTTTCATTATTTTCGCGCAAAATTGCAGAAATTTCATTTATTTCAGGGCAAAAAGTCAGAAATTCTTTTTATTTTGGGACAAAAAGCAGAAATTTCTTTTATTTTGGTACAAAGTTGAAGAAATTTTTCATATTTTGGAATAAAATGGCAGAAATTTCCCATATTTTGGGGTAAAGGGCAGAAATTCCCCTTATTTTGAGGTAAAAAGGATGAAATTCCCCTTATTTTAGCGCAAAAAGGCAAAAATTTCCTTTACTTTGTGGCAAAAAGGCAGAAATTCTTGTTAATTGGGGCAGAAAAGCAGAAATTTTTCTTATTTGAAGGCAATAAGGCAGTAATTCCCCATATTTTGTGGCAAAATGCAGAAATTCCCCTTATTTGGAGGTAAAATGCTGAAATTCCCCTTATTTTGGGCAAAAGGCAGAAATTCCCCTTATTTTGGGGCAAAATTGCAGAAATTTCACTTATTTTAGGGCAAAAAGTCAGAAATTTGTCTTATTTTGAGGCAAAAATCAGAAATTCTTCTAATTTTGGGGCCAAAAACAGAAATTCCCCTTATTTTGGGGTAAAATTGCAGGAATTTCAAATATTTCAGTTCAAAAAAACAGAAATTCCACTTACTTTTAGGCAATAAGGCACAAATTATCCGTATTTTGGAGCAAAATCTCAGAAATTCCCCTTATAATGGTGCAAAAATGCAGAAATTCCCTTTATTTTGGTGTAATAAAGCAGAAATTCCCCGTGTTTTGAAGCAAAATTGCACAAATTCATCTAATTTTGAGGGAAAATGCAGAAATTCAAATTATTTTGGGGCAAAAAGACAGAAATTCTCCTTATTTCAGGGCATAACGTCAGAAATTCCCCTTATTTTGGGGCAAAATTGCAGAAATTTCCCTTATTTTGTGGCAAAATTGCCAAATTTTTTATTTTGGGCAAAATTGCAGAAATTTCACTTATTTCAGGGAAAGAAGGCAGGAATTTCTCTTATTTTGGGGCAAAAGGGAAGAAATTTCTTTTTTATTTGGTACAAAATTGCAGAAATTTTCTTTATTTTGGGGCAAAAATGCAGAAATTCCCATTATATTGTGGCAAAAAGGCAGAAATTTCCATTATTTTGGGGCAAAATTGCAGAAATTTCCCTTATTTCAAGGCAAAATTCAAAAATTTTTTTCATTTTGGGGCAAAAAGACAGAAATTCCATTTATTTTTGGGTAAAAAGGCAGAAATTTCACTTATTTTTAGGTAAAAAGGCAGAAATTACTCTTATTTTGGGGCTAAAATGAAGAAATTTCCCTTTTTTTGTGGCAAAATTGCAGAAATTTCACTTAGTTCAGGGAAAGAAGGCTGGAATTTCTCTTATTTTGGGGCAAAAAGGCAGAAATTTCTATTATTTTGGTACAAAATTGCAGAAATTTTCTTTATTTCGGGGCAAAAATGCAGAAATTCCCCTTATTTTGGGGCAAAAAGGCAGAAATTTCCCTTATTTTGGGGCAAAATTGCAGAAATTTCAATTATTTCAAGGTAAAATTCAAAAATTCCTTTTATTTTGGGGCAAAAAGACAGAAATTCCATTTATTTTTGGGTAAAAGGCAGAAATTTCACTTATTTTGAGGTAAAAAGGCAGAAATTACTCTTATTTTGGGGTTAAAATGAAGAAATTTACCTTTTTTGTGGCAAAAGGTATACATTCCCCTTATTTTCATGCCAAAAAGCAGAAATTCCCCGTATTTTGAAGAAAAGTTGCAGAAATTCTCCTAATTGTGAGGCAAAACGGCAGAAATTCCTTATATGTTGGGGCAAAAAGGCAGAAATTCTCCTTATTTTGTGGCAAAACTCAGAAATTCCACTTATTTTGGGGCAAAATTCCAGAAATTTTCCTTATTTTAGGGCAAAAAGGCAGAAATTCCTAATATATTGTGGCAAAAATGCAGAAATTCCCCTTATTTTGAGGTAAAAAGGCTGAAATTCCTCTTATTTGGGGACAAAAAAAAAATTTTTCTTTATTTTATGGCAAAATTGCAGAAATTTCACTTATTTCAGGGTAATAAGTCAGAAATTCCCCTTATTTTGGGGCAAAAAAGACAGAAATTCCCTTTTTGGGGGGTAAAAAAGACAGAAATTCCAATTATTTAGAGGCAAAAGGCAGAAGTTCCTCTTAATTTGGCGCAAAAATGAAGAAATTTCCATTTTTTATGGCAAAAAGGTATGCATTCCCCGTATTTTAGGGCAAAAAGGCAGAAATTCCCTTTATTTTGAAGCAAAATTGCAGAAATTCCCCTAATTTTGGGGCAAAAGGTAGACATTTCCTTTATTTTGGGGCAAAAATCAGAAATTCCCCTTATTTTGGCGCAAAATTCCAGAAATTTCCTTTAATTTGGGGCAAAATTGCAGAAATATTTTTTATTTTGGGGCAAAAAGGCAGAAATTCCTCATATTTTGGGGAAAAAAGGCAGAAATTCCCCTTTTTTGGGATAAAATTGCAGAAATTTCCCTTATTTGGGGGCAAAAAGGCAGAAAATCCTTTTAATTACGGGCAAAAAGGCAGAAATTCCCCGTATTTTGAAGCAAAATTGCAGAAATTCCCCTAATATCGGGGCAAAAATGCAGAAATTCCCTTTATTTGGTGCAAAAGCAGAAGTTCCCCTTATTTTCGGGAAAAAAGGCAGAAATTCCTTGTATTTTGAAGCAAAATTGCAGAAAATCCCCTAATTTTGGGGCAAAAAGGAAGAAATTCCCTTTATTTTGGGGGAAAATACAGAAATTCTCCTTATTTCGCGGCAAAAAGTCAAAAATTCCCCTTATTTTGGGGCAAAATTGAAGAACTTTTCCTTATTTTGGGGCAAAATTGCAGAAATTTCCCTTATTTTAAGGCAAAATTTTAGAAATTTCTTTTATTTTGGTACAGAATTGCAGAAATTTTTCTTATATTGTGGCAAAAAGGCTATAATTCCCCATATTTTGGTGCAAAATGGCTGAAATTCCCTTTATTTTGAGGTAAAATGCTGAAATTCCCCATATTTTGGGGCAAAAAGTGAGAAATTTCCCTCATTGAGGCAAAAAGGAACAAATTTTCCTTATTTTTGGGCAAAATTGCAGAAATTTCATTTATTTCAGGGCTAAAAGTCTGAAATTCCTTTTATTTTGGGACAAAAAGCAGAAATTTCTTGTATTTTGGTACAAAGTTGAAGAAATTTTTCATATTTTGGAATAAAAAGGAAGAAATTCCCCATATTTTGGGGTAAAAGGCAGAAATTCCCCTTTTTTTGAGGTAAAAAGGATGAAATTCCCCTTATTTTAGGGCAAAAAGGCAAAATTTTCCTTTACTTTGTGGCAAAAAGGCAGAGATTCTTGTTAATTGGGGCAGAAAAGCAGAAATTTTCCTTATTTGAAGGCAATAAGGCAGTAATTCCCCATATTTTGTGGCAAAAAGGCAGAAATTCCACTTAATTTCGGGCAATAAGGCAGAAATTTTCTGTATTTTGGAGCAAAATCTCAGAAATTCCCCTTATATTGGTGCAAAAATGCAGAAATTCCCTTTATTTTGGTGCAATAAGGCAGAAATTCCCCATATTTTGAAGCAAAATTGCACAATTTCCCCTAATTTTGAGGGAAAATATAGAAATTCACATTATTTTGGGGCAAAAAGACATAAATTCTCCTTATTTCAGGGCAAAAATTCAGAAATTCCCCTTATTTTGGGGCAAAATTCCAGAAATTTCCTTTAATTTGGGGCAAAATTGCAGAAATTTACCATATTTTGGGGCAAAATTGCAGAAATTTACCTTATTTGGGGCAAAATTGCAGAAATTTAACTTATTTTCGTGTAAAAAGGCTGAAATTTCCTTTATTTTTGGGCAAAAAGTGAGAAATTCCCCTTTATTTTGGGGCAAAATTGCAGAAATATTTCTTATTTTGGGGCAAAAAGGTAGAAATTCCTTATATTTTAGGGCAAAAAGGCAGAAATTCCCCTTTTTTGGGATAAAATTGCAGAAATTTCCCTTATTTGGGGGCAAAAAGGCAGAAAATCCTTTTAATTTTGGGCAAAAATGCAGAAATTCCCCTTATTTGGGAGCAAAATTGCAGAAATTCCCCTAATATCGTGGCAAAAATGCAGAAATTCCCTTTATTTGGTGCAAAAGCAGAAGTTCCCCTTATTTTCAGGAAAAAAGGCAGAAATTCCTTGTATTTTGAAGCAAAATTGCAGAAACTCCCCTAATTTTGGGGCAAAAAGGCAGAAATTCCCTTTATTTTGGGGCAAAAATACAGAAATTCTCCTTATTTCGCGGCAAAAAGTCAGAAATTCCCCTTATTTTGGGGCAAAATTGAAGAACTTTCCCTTATTTTGGGGCAAATTGCAGAAATTTCTTTTATTTTAAGGCAAAATTTTAGAAATTTCTTTTATTTTGGTACAGAATTGCAGAAATTTTTCTTATATTGTGGCATAAAGGCTAAAATTCCCCATATTTTGGTGCAAAAAGGCTGAAATTCCCCTTATTTTGAGGTAAAATGCTGAAATTCCCCATATTTTGGGGCAAAAAGGGAGAAATTTCCCTCATTGGGGCAAAAAGGCACAAATTTTCCTTATTTTTGGGCAAAATTGCAGAAATTTCATTTATTTCAGGGCTAAAAGTCTGAAATTCCTTTTATTTTGGGACAAAAAGCAGAAATTTCTTTTATTTTGGTACAAAGTTGAAGAAATTTTTCATATTTTGGAATAAAAAGGAAGAAATTCCCCATATTTTGGGGTAAAAGGCAGAAATTCCCCTTATTTTGAGGTAAAAAGGATGAAATTCCCCTTATTTTAGGGCAAAAAGGCAAAATTTTCTTTTACTTTGTGGCAAAAAGGCAGAAATTCTTGTTAATTGGGGCAGAAAAGCAGGAATTTTTCTTATTTGAAGGCAATAAGGCAGTAATTCCCCATATTTTGTGGCAAAAAGGCAGAAATTCCCCTTATTTGAGGGTAAAATGCTGAAATTCCCCTTATTTTGGGCAAAAAGGCAGATATTCCCCTTATTTTGGGAAAAATTGCAGAATTTTCACTTATTTCAGGGCAAAAAGTCAGAAATTTGCCTTATTTTGTGGCAAAAAGCAGAAATTCCCCTAATTTTGGGGCCAAAAATAGAAATTCCTTTTATTTTGGGGTAAAATTGCAGAAATTTCAAATATTTCAGTGCAAAAAGGCAGAAATTCCACTTAATTTCGGGCAATAAGGCAGAAATTTTCTGTATTTTGGAGCAAAATCTCAGAAATTCCCCTTATATTGGTGCAAAAATGCAGAAATTCCCTTTATTTTGGTGCAATAAGGCAGAAATTCCCCGTATTTTGAAGCAAAATTGCACAAATTCCCCTAATTTTGAGGGAAAATGCAGAAATTCACATTATTTTGGGGCAAAAAGACAGAAATTCTCCTTATTTCAATGCAAAAAATCAGAAATTCCCCTTATTTTGGGTCAAAATTCCAGAAATTTCCTTTAATTTGGTGCAAAATTGCAGAAATTTACCTTATTTTGGGGAAAAATTGCAGAAATTTCCCTTATTTGGGGCAAAATTGCAGAAATTTAACTTATTTTCGTGTAAAAAGCCTGAAATTTCCTTTATTTTTGGGCAAAAAGTGAGAAATTCCCCTTATTTTGGGGCAAAATTGCAGAAATATTTCTTATTTTGGGGCAAAAAGGCAGTAATTCCTTATATTTTAGGGCAAAAAGGCAGAAATTCCCCTTTTTTGGGATAAAATTGCAGAAATTTCCCTTATTTGGGGGCAAAAAGGCAGAAAATCCTGTTAATTTCGGGCAAAAATGAAGAAATTCCCCGTATTTTGAAGCAAAATTGCAGAAATTCCCCTAATATTGGGGCAAAAATGCAGAAATTCCCTTTATTTGGTGCAAAAGCAGAAGTTCCCCTTATTTTCAAGGAAAAAGGCAGAAATTCCTTGTATTTTGAAGCAAAATTGCAGAAACTCCCCTAATTTTGGGGCAAAAAGGCAGAAATTCCCTTTATTTTGGGGCAAAAATACAGAAATTCTCCTTATTTCGCGGCAAAAAGTCAGAAATTCCCCTTATTTTGGGGCAAAATTGAAGAACTTTCCCTTATTTTGGGGCAAAATTGCAGAAATTTCCCTTATTTTTGGGTAAAATTTTAGAAATTTCTTTTATTTTGGTACAGAATTGCAGAAATTTTTTTTATATTGTGGCAAAAAGGCTAAAATTCCCCATATTTTGGTGCAGAAAGGCTGAAATTCCCCTTATTTTGAGGTAAAATGCTGAAATTCCCCATATTTTGGGGCAAAAAGGAAGAAATTTCCCTCATTTTGGGGCAAAAAGGCACAAATTTTCCTTATTTTCGGGCAAAATTGCAGAAATTTCATTTATTTCAGGGCAAAAAGTCAGAAATTCCTTTTATGTTGGGACAAAAACAGAAATTTCTTTTATTTTGGTACAAAGTTGAAGAAATTTTTCATATTTTTGAATAAAAAGGCAGAAATTCCCCATATTTTGGGGTAAAGGGCAGAAATTCCCCTTATTTTGAGGTAAAAAGGATGAAATTCCCCTTATTTTAGCACAAAAAGGCAAAAATTTCCTTTACTTTGTGGCAAAAAGGCAGAAATTCTTGTTAATTGGGGCAGAAAAGCAGAAATTTTCTTTATTTGAAGGCAATAAGGCAGTAATTCCCCATATTTTGTGGCAAAATGCAGAAATTCCCGTTATTTGGAGGTAAAATGCTGAAATTCCCCTTATTTTGGGCAAAGAGGCAGAAATTCCCCTTATTTTGGGACAAAATTGCAGAAATTTCACTTTTTTCAGGGCAAAAAGTCAGAAATTTGCCTTATTTTGGGGCAAAAAGCAGAAATTCGCCTAATTTTGGGGCCAAAAATAGAAATTCCCCTTATTTTGGGGTAAAATTGCAGAATTTCAAATATTTCAGGGAAAAAGGCAGAAATACCACTTAATTTCGGGCAATAAGGCAGAAATTTTCTGTATTTTGAAGCAAAATCTCAGAAATTCCCCTTTTATAGGTGCAAAAATGCAGAAATTCCCTTTATTTTGGTGCAATAAGGCTGAAATTCTCCTTATTTGGAGGTAAAATGCTGAAATTCCCTATATTTTGTGGCAAAAAGGCAGAAATTCCCTACATTTTGGGGCAAAAAGGCACAAATTTCTCTTATTTTCGGGCAAAATTGCAGAAATTTCTTTTATTTCAGGGCAAAAAGTCAGAAATTTTTTATTATTTTGGGGCAAAAAGCAGAAATTTCTTTTATTTTGGTACATAGCTGAAGAAATTTTTTTTATTTTGGAACAAAAAGGCACAAATTCCCCACATTTTGGGGTAAAAGGCAGAAATTCCCCTTATTTTGAGGGAAAAAGGATGAAATTCCCCTTATTTTAGGGCAAAAAGGCAAAAATTTCCTTTACTTTGTGGCAAAAAGGCAGAAATTCTTGTTAATTGGAGCAGAAAAGCAGACATTTTCTTTATTTGAAGGCAATAAGGCAGTAATTCCCCATATTTTGTGGCAAAAAGGCAGAAATTCCTCTTATTTGGAGGTAAAATGCTGAAATTCCCCTTATTTTGGGCAAAAGGCAGAAATTCCCTTTATTTTGGTGCAAAATTGCAGAAATTTCACTTATTTTAGGTAAAAAAGTCAGAAATTTCCCTTATTTTGTGGCAAAAAGCAGAAATTCCCCTAATTTTGGGGCCAAGAACAGAAATTCCCCTTATTTTGGGGTAAAATTGCAGAAATTTCAAATATTTCAGTGCAAAAAGGCAGAAATTCCACTTAATTTTAGGCAATAAGGCACAAATTTTTTGTATTTTGGAGCAAAATCTCAGAAATTCCCCTTATAATGGTGCAAAAATGCAGAAATTCCCTTTATTTTGGTGTAATAAGGCAGAAATTCCCCGTGTTTTGAAGCAAAATTGCACAAATTCATCTAATTTTGAGGGAAAATGCAGAAATTCAAATTATTTTGGGGCAAAAAGACAGAAATTCTCCTTATTTCAGGGCATAACATTAGAAATTCCGCTTATTTTGGGGCAAAATTGCAGAAATTTTCCTTATTTTGTGGCAAAATTGCCAAGTTTTTTATTTTTTGCAAACTTGCAGAAATTTCACTTATTTCAGGGAAAGAAGGCAGGAATTTCTCTTATTTTGGGGCAAAAGGGCAGAAGTTTCTTTTTTTGGTACAAAATTGGAGAAATTTTCTTTATTTTGGAGCAAAAATGCAGAAATTCCCCTGATTTTGTGGCAAAAAGGCAGAAATTTCCCTTATTTTGGGGCAAAATTGCAGAAATTTCACTTATTTCAAGGCAAAATTCAAAAATTCCTTTCATTTTGGGGCAAAAAGGCAGAAATTCCGTTTATTTTTGGGTAAAAAGGCAGAAATTTCACTTATTTTGAGGTAAAAAGGCAGAAATTACTCTTATTTTGGGGCTAAAATGAAGAAATTTCCCATTTTGTAGCAAAATTGCAGAAATTTTTTTTATTTTGGGCAAAATTGCAGAAATTTCACTTATTTCAGGGAAAGAAGGCAGGAATTTCTCTTATTTTGGGGCAAAAAGGCATAAATTTCTTTTATTTTGGTACAAAATTGCAGAAATTTTCTTTATTTTGGGGCAAAAATGCAGAAATTCCCCTTATTTTGTGGCTAAAAGGCAGAAATTTCCCTTATTTTGGGGCAAAATTGCAGAAATTTCACTTATTTCAAGGCAAAATTCAAAAAATCCTTTTATTTTGGGGCAAAAAGACAGAAATTCCATTTATTTTTGGGTAAAAAGGCAGAAATTTCACTTATTTTGAGGTAAAAAGGCAGAAATTACTCGTACTTTGGGGTTAAAATGAAGAAATTTCCCTTTTTTGTGGCAAAAGGTATACATTCCCTTTATTTTCAGGCAAAAAAGCAGAAATTCCCCGTATTTTGAAGTAAAATTGCAGAAATTCCCCTAATTGTGAGGCAAAACGGCAGAAATTCCCTATATGTTGGGGCAAAAAGACAGAAATTCTCCTTATTTTGTGGCAAAACTCAGAAATTCCACTTATTTTGGGGCAAAATTCCAGAAATTTCCCTTATTTTAGGGCAAAAAGGCAGAAATTCCTAATATATTGTGGCAAAAATGCAGAAATTCCCCTTATTTTGAGGTAAAAAGGCTGAAATTCCTCTTTTTTGGGGACAAAAAGGAAGAATTTTTCCTTATTTTGTGGCAAAATTGCAGAAATTTCACTTATTTCAAGGTAATGAGTCAGAAATTCCCCATATTTTTGGGCAAAAAAGACAGAAATTCCCTTTTTTTGGGGTAAAAAAGACAGAAATTCCACTTATTTATAGGCAAAAGGCAGAAGTTCCTCTTAATTTGGCACAAAAATAAAGAAATTTCCCTTTTTTATGGCAAAAAGGTATGCATTCCCCTTTTTTTCGGGCAAAAGCAGAAATTCCCCTTATTTTGAAGCAAAATTGCAGAAATTCTCCTAATTTTGGGGCAAAAGGCAGACATTTCCTTTATTTTGGGACAAAAATCAGAAATTCCCCTTATTTTGGGGCAAAATTCCAGAAATTTCCTTTAATTTGGGGCAAAATTGCAGAAATTTACCTTATTTTGGGGCAAAAAGGCAGAAATTCCTTATATTTTGGGGAAAAAAAGGCAGAAATTCCCCTTATTTTCGGATAAAATTGCAGAAATTTCCTTTATTTGGGGGCAAAAAGGCAGAAAATCGTTTTAATTTCGGGCAAAAAGGCAAAAATTCCCCGTATTTTGGAGCAAAATTGCAGAAATTCCCCTAATATCGGGGCAAAAATGCAGAAATTCCCTTTATTTGGTGCAAAAGCAGAAGTTCCCCTTATTTTCGGGAAAAAAGGCAGAAATTCCTTGTATTTTGAAGCAAAATTGCAGAAACTCCCCTAATTTTGTGGCAAAAAGGCAGAAATTCCCTTTATTTTGGGGCAAAAATACAGAAATTCTCCTTATTTCGCGGCAAAAAGTCAGAAATTCCCCTTATTTTGGGGCAAAATTGAAGAACTTTCCCTTATTTTGGGGCAAAATTGCAGAAATTTTCCTTATTTTGGCACAAAATTTTAGAAATTACTTTTATTTTGGTACAGAATTGCAGAAATTTTTCTTATATTGTGGCAAAAAGGCTAAAATTCCCCATATTTTGGTGCAAAAAGGCTGAAATTCCCCTTATTTTGAGGTAAAATGCTGAAATTCCCCATATTTTGGGGCAAAAAGGCAGAAATTCCCTACATTTTGGTACAAAAAGGCACAAATTTCCCTTATTTTCGGGCAAAATTGCAGAAATTTCATTTATTTCAGGGCAAAAAGTCAGAAATTCCTTTTATTTTGGGGCAAAAAGCAGAAATTTCTTTTATCTTGGTACAAAGTTGAAGAAATTGTTCTTATTTTGGAACAAAAAGGCAGAAATTCCCCATATTTTGGGGCAAAAAGGCAGAAATTCCCTTTATTTTGTGGCAAAAATTCAGAAATTCTTGTTAATAGGGGCAGAAAAGTAGGAACTTTCCTTATTTTGGTGCAATAATGCAGAAATTCCCCATATTTTGTGGCAAAAAGGCAGAAATTCCCATTATTTAGAGGTAAAATGCTGAAATTCCCCTTATTTTGGGCAAAAGGCAGAAATTCCCCTTATTTGGAGGAAAAATTGCAGAAATTTCATTTATTTTAGGGCAAAAAGTCAGAAATTTGCCTTATTTTGTGGCAAAAAGCAGAAATTCCCCTAATTTTGGGGCCAAAAACAGAAAATTCCTCTTATTTTGGGGTAAAATTGCAGAAATTTCAAATATTTCAGTGCAAAAAGGCAGAAATTCCACTTAATTTTAGGCAATAAGGCAGATATTTTCCGTATTTTGGAGCAAAATCTCAGAAATTCCCCTTATATTGGTGCAAAAATGCAGAAATTCCCATTATTTTGGTGTAATAAGGCAGAAATTCCCCGTGTTTTGAAGCAAAATTGCACAAATTCATCTAATTTTGAGGGAAAATGCAGAAATTCAAATTATTTTGGGGCAAAAAGACAGAAATTCTCCTTATTTCAGAGCATAACCTCAGAAATTCTCCTTATTTTGGGGCAAAATTGCAGAAATATCCCTTATTTTGTGGCAAAATTGCAGAAATTTTTCTTATTTTGTGCAAAATTGCAGAAATTTCACTTATTTCAGGGAAAGAAGTTAGGAATTTCTCTTATTTTGGGGCAAAAGGGCAGAATTTTTTTTTATTTTGGTACAAAATTACAGAAATTTTCTTTATTTTGGGGCAAAAATGCAGAAATTCCCCTGATTTTGTGGCAAAAAGGCAGAAATTTCCCTCATTTTGTGGCAAAATTGCAGATATTTCACTTATTTCAAGGCAAAATTCAAAAATTCCTTTTATTTTGGGTTAAAAGACAGAAATTCCATTTATTTTTGGGTAAAAAGGCAGAAATTTCACTTATTTTGAGGTATAAAAGGCAGAAATTACTCTTATTTTGGGGCTAAAATGAAGAAATTTCCCTTTTTTGTGGCAAAATTGCAGAAATTTTTCTTATTTTGGGCAAAATTGCAGAAATTTCACTTATTTCAGGGAAAGAAGGCAGGAATTTCTCTTATTTGGGGGCAAAAAGGCAGAAATTTCTTTTATTTTGGTACAAAATTGCAGAAATTTTCTTTATTTTTGGGCAAAAATGCAGAAATTCCCCTTATTTTGTGGCAAAAAGGCAGAAATTTCCCTTATTTTGGGGCAAAATTGCAGAAATTTCACTTATTTCAAGGCAAAATTCAAAAATTCCTTTTTTTTGGGGGCAAAAAGACAAAAATAAATTCCATTTATTTTTGGGTAAAAAGGCAGAAATTTCACTTATTTTGAGGTAAAAAGGCAGAAATTACTCTTATTTTGGGGTTAAAATGAAGAAATTTCCCTTTTTTGTGGCAAAAGGTATACATTCCCCTTATTTTCAGGCAAAAAAGCAGAAATTCCCCGTATTTTGAAGTAAAATTGCAGAAATTCCCCTAATTGTGGGGCAAAAAGGCAGAAATTCCCTATATGTTGGGGCAAAAAGACAGAAATTCTCCTTATTTTGTGGCAAAACTCAGAAATTCTACTTATTTTGGGGCAAAATTCCAGAAATTTCCCTTATTTTAGGGCAAAAAGGCAGAAATTCCTAACATATTGTGTCAAAAATGCAGAAATTCCCCTTATTTTGAAATAAAAAGGCTGAAATTTCTCTTATTTGGGGGCAAAAAATAAGAATTTTTCCTTATTTTGTGGCAAAATTGCAGAAATTTCACTTATTTGAGGGTAATAAGTCAGAAATTCCCCTTATTTTGGGGCAAAATAGACAGAAATTCCTTTTTTTGGGGCATAAAATACAGAAATTCCACTTATTTAGAGGCAAAAGACAGAAGTTCATCTTAATTTGGTGCAAAAATGAAGACATTTCACTTTTTTATGGCAAAAAGGTATGCATTCCCCTTATTTTAGGGCAAAAAGGCAGAAATTCCCCTCATTTTGAAGCCAAATTGCAGAAATTCCCCTAATTTTGGGGCAAAAGGCAGACATTTCTTTTATTTTGGGGCTAAAATCAGAAATTCCCCTTATTTTGGGGCAAAATTCCAGAAATTTTCTTTAATTTGGTGCAAAATTGCAGAAATTTACCTTATTTTAGGGCAAATTTGCAGAAATTTCCTTTTGGGGCAAAATTGCAGAAATTTCACTTATTTTCAGGTAAAAAGGCTGAAATTTTTTTTATTTTTGGGCAAAAAGTGAGAAATTCCCCTTATTTTGGGGCAAAATTGCAGAAATATTTCTTATTTTGGGGCAAAATGCAGAAATTCCTTATATTTTGGGGAAAAAAGGCAGAAATTCCCATTATTTTGGGATAAAATTGTAGAAATTTTCCTTATTTGGGGGCAAAAAGGCAGAAAATCCTTTTAATTTCGGGCAAAAATGCAGAAATTCCCCGTATTTTGGAGCAAAATTGCAGAATTTCCCCTAATATCGGGGCAAAAATGCAGAAATTCCCTTTATTTGGTGCAAAAGCAGAAGTTCCCCTTATTTTCGGGAAAAAAGGCAGAAATTCCTTGTATTTTGAAGCAAAATTGCAGAAACTCCCCTAATTTGGGGGCAAAAAGGCAGAAATTCCCTTTATTTTGGGGCAAAAATACAGAAATTCTCCTTATTTCGCGGCAAAAATTCAGAAATTCCCCTTATTTTGGGGCAAAATTGAAGAACTTTCCTATATTTTGGGGCAAAATTTCAGAAATTTCCCTTATTTTGGAACAAAATTTTAGAAATTTCTTTTATTTTGGTACAGAATTGCAGACATTTTTCTTATATTGTGGCAAAAATGCTAAAATTCCCCATATTTTGGTGCAAAAAGGCTGAAATTCCCCTTATTTTGAGGTAAAATGCTGAAATTCCCCATATTTTGGGGGAAAAAGGCAGACATTTGCCTCATTTTGGGGCAAAAAGGCACAAATTTTCCTTATTTTCGGGCAAAATTGCAGAAATTTCATTTATTTCAGGGCTAAAAGTCAGAAATTCCTTTTATTTTGGGACAAAAAGCAGAAATTTCTTTTATTTTGGTACAAAGTTGAAGAAATTTTTCATATATTTTAATAAAAAGGCAGAAATTCCCCATATTTTGGGGTAAAAGGCAGAAATTCCCCTTATTTTGAGGTAAAAAGGATGAAATTCCTCTTATTTTAGGGCAAAAAGGCAAAAATTTCCTTTACTTTGTGGCAAAAAGGCAGAAATTCTTGTTAATTGGGGCAGAAAAGCAGAAATTTTCCTTATTTGAAGGCAATAAGGCAGTAATTCCCCATATTTTGTGGCAAAAAGGCAGAAATTCCTCTTATTTGTGGGTAAAATGCTGAAATTCCCCTTATTTTGGGCAAAAAGGCAGATATTCCCCTTATTTTGGGACAAAATTGCAGAAATTTCACTTATTTCAGGGCAAAAAGTCAGAAATTTGCCTTATTTTGGGGCAAAAAGCAGAAATTCCCCTAATTTTGGGGCCAAAAATAGAAATTCCCCTTATTTTGGGGTAAAATTGCAGAAATTTCAAATATTTCAGTGCAAAAAGGCAGAAATTCCACTTAATTTCGGGCAATAAGGCAGAAATTTTCTGTATTTTGGAGCAAAATCTCAGAAATTCCCCTTATATTGGTGCAAAAATGCAGAAATTCCCTTTATTTTGGTGCAATAAGGCAGAAATTCCCCATATTTTGAAGCAAAATTGCACAAATTCCCCTAATTTTGAGGGAAAATGCAGAAAATCACATTATTTTGGGGTAAAAAGACAGAAATTCTCCTTATTTCAAGGCAAAAAGTCAGAAATTCCCCTTATTTTGGGGCAAAATTGCAAAAATTTCCCTTATTTTAGGGCAAAAAGGCAGAAATTCCTAACATATTGTGGCAAAAATGCAGAAATTCCCCTTATTTTGAGGTAAAAAGGCTGAAATTCCTCTTATTTGGCGGCAAAAAAGAAAAATTTTTCCTTATTTTGTGGCAAAATTGCAGAAATTTCACTTATTTCAGGGTAATAAGTCAGAAATTCCCCTTATTTTGGGGCAAAAAAGACAGAAATTTTTTTGGGGGGGTAAAAAATACAGAAATTCCATTTATTTAGAGGCAAAAGGCAGAATTTCATCTTAATTTGGCGCAAAAATGAAGAAATTTCCCTTTTTTATGGCAAAAAGGTATGCATTCCCCTTATTTTCGGGCAAATAGGCAGAAATCCCCCTTATTTTGAAGCAAAATTGCAGAAATTCCTCTAATTTTGGGGCAAAAGGCAGACAATTCCTTTATTTTAGGGCAAAAATCAGAAATTCCCCTTATTTTGGGGCAAAATTCCAGAAATTTCATTTAATTTGGGGCTAAATTGCAGAAATTTACCTTATTTTGGGGCAAAATTGCAGAAATTTCCTTTTGGGGCAAAATTGCAGAAATTTCACTTATTTTCAGATAAAAAGGCTGAAATTTCCTTTATTTTTGGGCAAAAAGTGAGAAATTCCCCTTATTTTGGGGCAAAATTACAGAAATATTTCTTATTTTGGGGCAAAAAAGGCAGAAATTCCTTATATTTTTTGGGAAAAAAGGCAAAAATTCCCCTTATTTTGGGATAAAATTGTAGAAATTTTCCTTATTTGGGGGCAAAAAGGCAGAAAATCCTTTTAATTTCGGGCAAAAAGGCAGAAATTCCCCGTATTTTGGAGCAAAATTGCAGAAATTCCCCTAATATCGGGGCAAAAAGGCAGAAATTCCCTTTATTTGATGCAAAAGCAAAAGTTCCCCTTATTTTCGGGAAAAAAGGCAGAAATTCCTTGTATTTTGAAGCAAAATTGCAGAAACTCCCCTAATTTTGTGGCAAAAAGGCAGAAATTCCCTTTATTTTGGGGCAAAAAATACAGAAATTCTCCTTATTTCGCGGCAAAAAGTCAGAAATTCCCCTTATTTTGGGGCAAAATTGAAGAACTTTCCCTTATTTTGGGGCAAAATTGCAGAAATTTCCCTTATTTTGGGGCAAAATTTTAGAAATTTCTTTTATTTTGGTACAGAATTGCAGAAAGTTTTCTTATATTGTGGCAAAAAGGCTAAAATTCCCCATATTTTGGAGCAAAAAGGCTGAAATTCCCCTTATTTTGAGGTAAAATGCTTAAATTCCTCATATTCTAGGGCAAAAAGGGAGAAATTTCCCTCATTTTGGGGCAAAAAGGCACAAATTTTCCTTATTTTCGGGCAAAATTGCAGAAATTTCATTTATTTCAGGGCTAAAAGTCAGAAATTCCTTTTATTTTGGGACAAAAAGCAGAAATTTCTTTTGTTTTGGTAAAAAGTTGAAGAAATTTTTCATATTTTGGAATAAAAAGGAAGAAATTCCCAATATTTTGGGGTAAAAGGCAGAAATTCCCCTCATTTTGAGGTAAAAAGAATGAAATTCCCCTTATTTTAGGGCAAAAAAGCAAAAATTTCCTTTACTTTGTGGCAAAAAAGCAGAAATTCTTGTTAATTGGGGCAGAAACGCAGAAATTTTCCTTATTTGAAGGCAATAAGGCAGTAATTCTCCATATTTTGTTGCAAAAAGGAAGAAATTCCCCTCATTTGGGGGAAAAATGCTGAAATTCCCCTTATTTTGGGCAAAAAGGCAGATATTTCCCTTATTTTGGGACAAAATTGCAGAAATTTCATTTATTTCAGGGCAAAAAGTCAGAAATTTGCCTTATTTTGGGGCAAAAAGCAGAAATTTCCCTAATTTTGGGGCCAAAAATAGAAATTTCCCTTATTTTGGGGTAAAATTGCAGAAATTTCAAATATTTCAGTGCAAAAAGGCAGAAATTCCACTTAATTTCGGGCAATAAGGCAGAAATTTTCTGTATTTTGGAGCAAAATCTCAGAAATTCGCCTTATATTGGTGAAAAAATGCAGAAATTCCCTTTATTTTGGTGCAATAAGGCAGAAATTCCCCGTATTTTGAAGCAAAATTGCACAAATTCCCCTAATTTTAAGGGAAAATGCAGAAATTCACATTATTTTGGGGCAAAAAGACAGAAATTCTCCTTATTTCATGGCAAAAAGTCAGAAATTCCCTTTATTTTGGGGCAAAATTGCAAAAATTTCCCTTATATTGTGGCAAAATTGCAGAAATTTTTCTTATTTTGGGCAAAATTGCAGAAATTTCACTTATTTCAGGGCAAAAAGTCAGAAATTCCTTTTATTTTGGGGCAAAAAGCAGAAATTTTTTTATTTTGGTACAAAGTTGAAGAAATTTTTCTTATTTTGGAACAAAAAGGCACAAATTCCCCATATTTTGGGGTAAAAGGCAGAAATTCCCCATATTTTGAGGGAAAAAGGATGAAATTCCCCTTATTTTGGGGCAAAAAGGCAAAAATTTCCTTTACTTTGTGGCAAAAAGGCAGAAATTCTTGTTAATTGGGGCAGAAAAGCAGAAATTTTCTTTATTTGAAGGCAATAAGGCAGTAATTCCCCATATTTTGTGGCAAAAAGGCAGAAATTCCCCTTATTTGGAGGTAAAATGCTGAAATTCCCCTTATTTTGGGCAAAAGACAGAAATTCCCCTTATTTTGGGGCAAAATTGCAGAAATTTCACTTATTTTAGGGCAAAAAGTCAGAAATTTGCCTTATTTTGGGGCAAAAAGCAGAAATTCCCCTAATTTTGGGGCCAAAAACAGAAATTCCCCTTATTTTGGGGTAAAATTGCAGAAATTTCAAATATTTCAGTGCAAAAAGGCAGAAATTCCACTTAATTTTAGGCAATAAGGCACAAATTTTCCGTATTTTAAAGCAAAATCTCAGAAATTCCCCTTATAATGGTGCAAAAATGCAGAAATTCCCTTTATTTTTGTGTAATAATGCAGAAATTCCCAGTGTTTTGAAGCAAAATTGCAAAAATTCATCTAATTTTGAGGGAAAATGCAGAAATTCAAATTATTTTGGGGCAAAAAGACAGAAATTCTCCTTATTTCAGGGCATAACGTCAGAAATTCCCCTTATTTTGGGGCAAAATTGCAGAAATTTCCCTTATTTTGTGGCAAAATTGCCAAATTTTTTATTTTGGGCAAAATTGCAGAAATTTCACTTATTTCAGGGAAAGAAGGCAGGAATTTCTCTTATTTTGGGGCAAAAATGCAGAATTTTTTTTTATTTTGGTACAAAATTGCAGAAATTTTCTTTATTTTGAGGCAAAAATGCAGAAATTCCCAATATTTTGGGTCAAAAAAGCAGAGATTCCCCCTATTATGAGGTAAAAAGGCTGAAATTCCTTTAATTTTGGGGCATAAAGACAGAAATTCCCCTTATTTTGTGGCATAAAGGCAGAAATTTCCCTTATTTTGGGGCAAAATTCCAGAAATTTCCTTTATTTTCTGGCAAAATTTTAGAAATTTCTTTTATTTTGTTATAGAATTGCAGAAATTTTTCTTATTTTGTGGCAAAAAGGCAGAAATTCCCCATATTTTGGTGCAAAAAGGCTGAAATTCCTCTTATTTTGAGGTAAAATGCTGAAATTCCCCATAATTTGGGGCAAAAAGGCAAAAATTCCCATTATTTTGTGGCAAAAAGGCAGAAATTCCCATTAGATGGGGCAGAAAAGCAGAAACTTTCCTTATTTGGGGGCAATAATGCAGAAATTCCCCATATTTTGTGGCAAAAAGTCAGAAATTCCCCTTATTTGGAGGTAAAATTCTGAAATTCCCCTTATTTTGGGCAAAAGGCAGAAATTCCCCTTATTTTGGGGCAAAATTGCAGAAATTTCACTTATTTTAGGGCAAAAAGTCAGAAATTTGCCTTATTTTGGGGCAAAAAGCAGAAATTCCCCAAATTTTGGGGCCAAAAACAGAAATTCCCCTTATTTTGGGGTATAATTGCAGAAATTTCTAATATTTCAGTGCAAAAAGGCAGAAATTCCACTTAATTTTATGCAATAAGGCACAAATTTTCCGTATTTAAAGCAAAATCTCAGAAATTCTCCTTATAATTGTGCGAAAAGGAAATTGCCTTTATTTTGGTGTAATAAGGCAGAAATTCCCCGTGTTTTGAAGCAAAATTGCACAAATTCATCTAATTTTGAGGGAAAATGCAGAAATTCAAATTATTTTGGGGCAAAAAGACAGAAATTTTCCTTATTTCAGGGCATAACGTCAGAAATTCCCCTTGTTTTGGGTCAAAATTGCAGAAATTTCCCTTATTTTGTGGCAAAATTGCAGAAATTTTTCTTATTTTGGGCAAAATTGCAGAAATTTCACTTATTTCAAGGCAAAATTCAAAAATTCCTTTTATTTTGGGGCAAAAAGACAGAAATTCCATTTATTTTTGGGTAAAATGCAGAAATTTCACTTATTTTGATGTAAAAAGGCAGAAATTACTCTTATTTTGGGGCTAAAATGAAGAAATTTCTCTTTTTTGTGGCAAAATGGCAGAAATTTTTCTTATTTTGGGCAAAATTGCAGAAATTTCACTTATTTCAGGGAAAGAAGGCAGGAATTTCTCTCATTTTGGGGCAAAAAGGCAGAAATTTCTTTTATTTTGGTACAAAATTGCAGAAATTTTCTTTATTTCGTGGCAAAAATGCAGAAATTTCCCTTATTTTGTGGCAAAAAGGGAAAAATTTCCCTTATTTTGGGGCAAAATTGCAGAAATTTCACTTATTTCAAGGCAAAATTCAAAAATTCCTTTTATTTTGGGGCAAAAAGACAGAAATTCCGTTTATTTTTGGGTAAAAAGGCAGAAATTTCACTTATTTTGAGGTAAAAAGGCAGAAATTACTCTTATTTTGGGGCTAAAATGAAGAAATATCTTTTTTTTGTGGCAAAATTGCAAAAATTTTTCTTATTTGGGCAAAATTGCAGAAATTTCACTTACTTCAGGGAAAGAAGGCAGGAATTTCTCTCATTTTGGGGCAAAAAGGCAGAAATTTCTTTTATTTTGGTACAAAATTGCAGAAATTTTCTTTATTTTGTGGCAAAAATGCAGAAATTCCCCTTATTTTGTGGCAAAAAGGGAAAAATTTCCCTTATTTTGGGGCAAAATTGCAGAAATTCCCTTTATTTTGGTGCAATAAGGCAGAAATTCCCCATATTTTGAAGCAAAATTGCCCAAATTCCCCTAATTTTGAGGGAAAATTCAGAAATTCACATTATTTTGGGAAAAAGAAAGAAATTCTCCTTATTTCACGGCAAAAAGTCAGAAATTCCCCTTATTTTGGGGCAAAATTGCAGAAATTTTTCTTATTTTGTGGCAAAATTGCAAAAATTTTTCTTATTTTGGGCAAAATTGCAGAAATTTCACTTATTTCAGGGAAAGAAGGCAGGAATTTCTCTTATTTTGGGGCAAAAAGGCAGAAATTTCTTTTATTTAGGTACAAAATTGCAGAAATTTTCTTTATTTTGAGGCAAAAATGCAGAAATTTCCCATATTTTGGGGCAGAAAGGCAGAGATTCCTCTTATTATGAGGTAAAAAGGCTGAAATTCCTTATATTTTGGGGCAAAAACACAGAAATTCCTCTTATTTTGTGGCAAAAAGGCAGAAATTTCCTTTATTTTTGGGCAAAATTGCAGAAATTTCCCTTATTTTCGGGCAAATTTTAGAAATTTCTTTTATTTTGGTACAGAATTGCAGAAATTTTTCTTATTTTGTGGCAAAAAGGCAAAAATTCCCCTTATTTTGAGGGAAAATGCTGAAATTCCCCAAATTTTGGGGCAAAAAGGCAGAAATTCCCTACATTTTGGGGCAAAAAGGCACAAATTTCCCTTATTTTCGGGCAAAATTGGAGAAATTTCATTTATTTCAGGGCAAAAAGTCAGAAATTCCTTTTATTTTAGGGCAAAATGCAGAAATTCCCTTTATTTTGTGGCAAAAAGGCAGAAATTCCTGTTAATTGGGGCAGAAAAGCAGAAACTTTCTTATTTGGGGGCAATAATGCAGAAATTCCCCATATTTTGTGGCAAAAAGGCATAAATTCCCCTTATTTTGAGGTAAAAAGGATGAAATTCCCCTTATTTTAGGGCAAAAAGGCAAAAATTTCCTTTACTTTGTGACAAAATGGCAGAAATTCTTGTTAATTGGGGCAGAAAAGCAGAAATTTTCCTTATTTGAAGGCAATAAGGCAGTAATTCCCCATATTTTGTGGCAAAAAGGCAGAAATTCCCCTCATTTGGAGGTAAAATGCTGAAATTCCCCTTATTTTGGGCAAAAAGGCAGAAATTCCCCTTATTTTTGGACAAAATTGCAGAAATTTCACTTATTTCAGGGCAAAAAGTCAGAAATTTGCCTTATTTTGGGGCAAAAAGAAGATATTCCCCTAATTTTGGGGCCAAAAATAGAAATTCCCCTTATTTTGGGGTAAAATTGCAGAAATTTCAAATATTTCAGGGCAAAAAGGCAGAAATTCCACTTAATTTCGGGCAATAAGGCAGAAATTTTCTGTATTTTGGAGCAAAATCTCAGAAATTCCCCTTAAATTGGTGCAAAAATGCAGAAATTCCCTTTATTTTGGTGCAATAATGCAGAAATTCCCCGTATTTTGAAGCAAAATTGCACTAATTCCCCTAATTTTGAGGGAAAATGCAGAAATTCACATTATTTTGGGGCAAAAAGACAGAAATTCTCATTGTTTCACGGCAAAAAGTCAGAAATTCCCCTTATTTTGGGGCAAAATTGCATAAATTTCCCTTATTTTGTGGCAAAATTGCAGAAATTTTTCTTATTTTGGGCAAAATTGCAGAAATTTCACTTATTTCAGGGAAAGAAGGTAGGAATTTCTCTTATTTTGGGGCAAAAAGGCAGAAATTTCTTTTATTTTGGTACAAAATTGCAAAAATTTTCTTTATTTTGAGGCAAAAATGCAGAAATTCCCCATATTTTGGGGCAAAAAAGCAGAGATTCCCCTTATTATGAGGTAAAAAGGCTAAAATTCCTTTTATTTTGGGGCAAAAAGACAGAAATCCCCCTTATTTTGTGGCAAAAAGGCAGAAATTTCCCTTATTTTGGGGCAAAATTGCAGAAATTTCCCTTATTTTGGGGCAAAATTTTAGAAATTTCTTTTATTTTGGTACAGAATTGCAGAAATTTTTCTTCTTTTGTGACAAAAAGGCAGAAATTCCCCATATTTTGGTGCAAAATGCTGAAATTCCCCTTATTTTGAGGTAAAATGCTTAAATTCCCCATATTTTGAACAAAAATGCAGAAATTCCCTACATTTTGAGGCAAAAAGGCACAAATTTCCCTTATTTTCAGGCAATATTGCAGAAATTTCATTTATTTCAGGGCAAAAAGTCAGAAATTCCTTTTATTTTGGGGCAAAATCAGAAATTTCTTTTATTTTGGTACAAAGTTGAAGAAATTTTTCTTATTTTGGAACAAAAAGGCAGAAATTCCCCATATTTTGGGGCAAAAGGCAGAAATTCCCCTTATTTTGAGGTAAAAAGGCTGAAATGCCCCTTGTTTTGGGGCAAAAAGGCAGAAATTCACTTTATTTTCTGGCAAAAAGGCAGAAATTCCTGTTAATTTGGGCAGAAAAGCAGAAACTTTCCTTATTTGGGGTCAATAATGCAGAAATTCCCCATTATTGTGGCAAATAGGCATAAATTCCCCTTATTTTGATGTAAAAAGGATGAAATTCCCCTTATTTTAGGGCAAAAAGGCAAAAATTTCCTTTACTTTGTGGCAAAATGGCAGAAATTTTTGTTAATTGGGGCAGAAAAGCAGAAATTTTCCTTATTTGAAGGCAATAAGGCAGTAATTCCCCATATTTTGTGGCAAAAAGGCAGAAATTCCCCTCATTTGGAGGTAAAATGCTGAAATTCCCCTTATTTTGGGCAAAAAGGCAGAAATTCGCTTATTTTTGGACAAAATTGCAGAAATTTCACTTATTTCAAGGCAAAAAGTCAGAAATTTGCCTTATTTTGGGGCAAAAAGAAGATATTCCCCTAATTTTGGGGCCAAAAATAGAAATTCCCCTTATTTTGGGGTAAAATTGCAGAAATTTTAAATATTTCAGGGCAAAAAGGCAGAAATTCCACTTAATTTCGGGCAATAAGGCAGAAATTTTCTGTATTTTGGAGCAAAATCTCAGAAATTCCCCTTATATTGGCGCAAAAATGCAGAAATTCCCTTTATTTTGGTGCAATAAGGCAGAAATTCCCCGTATTTTGAAGCAAAATTGCACTAATTCCCCTAATTTTGAGGGAAAATGCAGAAATTCACATTATTTTGGGGCAAAAAGACAGAAATTCTCCTTATTTCACGGTAAAAAGTCAGAAATTCCCCTTATTTTGGGGCAAAATTGCAAAAATTTCCCTTATTTTGTGACAAAATTGCAGAAATTTTTCTTATTTTGGGCAAAATTGCAGAAATTTCACTTATTTCAGGGAAAGAAGGCAGGAATTTCTCTTATTTTGGGGCAAAAAGGCAGAAATTTCTTTTATTTTGGTACAAAATTGCAAAAATTTTCTTTATTTTGAGGCAAAAATGCAGAAATTCCCCATATTTGGGGGCAAAAAAGCAGAGATTCCCCTTATTATGAGGTAAAAAGGCTGAAATTCCTTTTATTTTGGGGCAAAAATACAAAAATCCCCCTTATTTTGTGGAAAAAAGGCAGAAATTTCTCTTATTTTGGGGCAAAATTGCAGAAATTTCCCTTATTTTGGGGCAAAATTTTAGAAATTTCTTTTATTTTGGTACAGAATTGCAGAAATTTTTCTTCTTTTGTGGCAAAAAGGCAGAAATTCCCCATATTTTGGTGCCAAAAGGCTGAAATTCCTATTATTTTGAGGTAAAATGCTTAAATTCCCCATATTTTGGAATAAAAATGCAGAAATTCCCTACATTTTGAGGCAAAAAGGCACAAATTTCCCTTATTTTCAGGCAAAATTGCAGAAATTTCATTTATTTCAGGGCAAAAAGTCAGAAATTCCTTTTATTTTGGGGCAAAAAACAGAAATTTCTTTTATTTTGGTACAAAGTTGAAGAAATTTTTCTTATTTTGGAACAAAAAGGCAGAAATTCCCCATATTTTGGGGCAAAAGAAAGAAATTCCCCTTATTTTGAGGTAAAAAGGCTGAAATGCCCCTTGTTTTGGGGCAAAAAGGCAGAAATTCCCTTTATTTTCTGGCAAAAAGGCAGAAATTCCCATTTATTGGGGCAGAAAAGCAGAAACTTTCCTTATTTGGGGGCAATAATGCAGAGATTTCCCCATATCTTGTGGCAAAAAGTCAGAAATTCCCGTTATTTGAAGGTAAAATGCTGAAATTCCCCTTATTTTGGGCAAAAGGCAGAAATTCCCATTATTTTGGGGCAAAATTGCAGAAATTTCACTTATTTTAGGGCAAAAAGTCAGAAATTTGCCTTATTTTGGGGCAAAAAGCAGAAATTCCTTTAATTTTGGGGCCAAAAACAGAAATTCCGCTTATTTTGGGGTAAAATTGCAGAAATTTCAAATATTTCAGTGCAAAAAGGCAGAATTTCCGCTTCATTTTAGACAATAAGGCACAAATTTTCCGTATTTTGGAGCAAAATCTCAGAAATTCCCCGTATAATGGTTCAAAAATGCAGAAATTCCCTTTATTTTGATGTAATAAGGCAGAAATTCCCCGTGTTTTGAAGCAAAATTGCAAATTCATCTAATTTTGATAGAAAATGCAGAAATTCAAATTATTTTGGGGCAAAAAGACAGAAATTCTCCTTATTTCAGGGCATAACGTCAGAAATTCCCCATATTTTGGTACAAAATTGCAGATATTTTCTTTATTTTGGGGCAAAAATGAAGAAATTCCCCTTATTTTGTGGCAAAAAGGCAGAAATTTCCCTTATTTTGGGGCAATATTGCAGAAATTTCACTTATTTCAAGGCAAAATTCAAAAATTCCTTTTATTTTGGGGCAAAAAAACAAAAATTCCGTTTATTTTTGGGTAAAAAGGCACGAATTTCACTTATTTTGAGGTAAAAAGGCAGAAATTACTCTTACTTTGGGGCTAAAATGAAGAAATTTCACTTTTTTGTGGAAAAATTGCAGAAATTTTTCTTATTTTGGGCAAAATTGCAGAAATTTCACTTATTTCAGGGAAAGAAGGCAGGAATTTCTCACATTTTGGGGCAAAAAGGCAGAAATTTCTTTTATTTTGGTACAAAATTGCAGAGATTTTTTTATTTTGGGGCAAAAATGAAGAAATTCCCCCTTATTTTGTGGTAAAAAGGCAGAAATTTCCCTTATTTTGGGGCAAAAATGCAGAAATTTCACTTATTTCAAGGCAAAATTCAAAAATTCCTTTTGTTTTGGGGCAAAACGACAGAAATTCAGTTTATTTTTGGGTTAAAAAGCAGAAATTTCACTTAATTTGAGGTAAAAAGGCAGAAATTACTCTTATTTTGGGGCTAAAATGAAGAAATTTCCCTTTTTTGTGGCAAAAGCTATACATTCCCCTTATTTTCAGGCAAAAAAGCAGAAATTCCCCGTATTTTGAAGCAAAATTGCAGAAATTCCCCTAATTGTGAGGCAAAACGGCAGAAATTCCCTATATGTTGGGGCAAAAAGACAGAAATTCTCCTTATTTTGTGGCAAAACTCAGAAATTCCACTTATTTTGGGGCAAAATTCCAGAAATTTCCCTTATTTTAGGGCAAAAAAGCAGAAATTCCTAATATATTGTGGCAAAAATGCAGAAATTCCCCTTATTTTGAGGTAAAAAGGCTGAAATTCCTCTTATTTGGGGGCAAAAAGGAAGAATTTTTCTTTATTTTGGGGCAAAGTTGCAGAAATTTCACTTATTTCAGGGTAATAAGTCAGAAATTTTCCTTATTTTGGGGCAAAAAAAAAAAGGAATTTCTTTTGTTTTGGGGTAAAAAAGACAGAAATTCCACTTATTTAGAGGCAAAAGGCAAAAGTTCCTCTTAATTTTGCGCAAAAATGAAGAAATTTTCCTTTTTTATGGCAAAAAAATATGCATTCCCCTTATTTTCGGGCAAAAAGGCAGAAATTCCCCTTATTTTGAAACAAAATTGCAGAAATTCCCCTAATTTTGGGGTAAAAGTCAGACATTCCCTTTATTTTGGGGCAAAAATCAGAAATTCCCCTTATTTTGGGGAAAAATTCCAGAAATTTCCTTTAATTTGGGGCAAAATTGCAGAAATTTACCTTATTTTGGTGCAAAATTGCAGAAATTTCTGATATTTGGGGCAAAATTGCAGAAATTTCACTTATTTTCAGGTAAAAAGACTGAAATTTCCTTTATTTTTGGGCAAAAAGTGAGAAATTCCCCTTATTTTGGGGCAAAATTGCAGAAATATTTCTTATTTTGGGGCAAAAAGGCAGAAACTCCTTATATTTTGGGGCAAAAAGGAAGAAATTCCCCTTATTTTGGGATAAATTTGCAGAAATTTCCCTTATTTGGAAGCAAAAAGGCAGAAAATCCTTTTAATTTCGGGCAAAAAGGCAGAAATTCCCCGTATTTTGGAGCAAAATTGCAGAATTTCCCCTAATATCGGGGCAAAAATGCAGAAATTCCCTTTATTTTGGGGCAAAAATACAGAAATTCTCCTTATTTCGCGGCAAAAAGTCAGAAATTCCCCTTATTTTGGGGCAAAATTGAAGAACTTTCCCTTATTTTGGGGCAAAATTGCAGAAATTTCCCTTATTTTGGGGCAAAATTTTAGAAATTTCTTTTATTTTGGTACATAATTGCAGAAATTTTTCTTATATTGTGGCAAAAAGGCTAAAATTCCCCATATTTTGGTGCAAAAATGCTGAAATTCCCCTTATTTTGAGGTAAAATGCTGAAATTCCCCTTATTTTGGGGCAAAAAGGCCGAAATTTCCCTCATTTTGGGGCAAAAAGGCACAAATTTTCCTTATATTCGGGCAAAATTGCAGAAATTTCATTTATTTCAGGGCAAAAAGTCAGAAATTCCATTTATTTTGGGACAAAAAACAGAAATTTCTTTTATTTTGGTACAATGTTGAAGAAATTTTTCTTATTTTGGAACAAAAAGGCAGAAATTCATCATATTTTGGGGTAAAAGGCAGAAATTCCTTTTATTTTGATGTAAAAAGGATGAAATTCCTCTTATTTTAGGGCAAAAAGGCAAAAATTTCCTTTACTTTGTGGCAAAAAGGCAGAAATTCTTGTTAATTGGGGCAGAAAAGCAGAAATTTTCCTTATTTGAAGGCAATAAGGCAGTAATTCCCCATATTTTGTGGCAAAAAGGCAGAAATTCCCCTCATTTGGAGGTAAAATGCTGAAATTCCCCTTATTTTGGGCAAAAAGGCAGAAATTCCCCTTATTTTTGGACAAAATTGCAGAAATTTCACATATTTCAGGGCAAAAAGTAAGAAATTTGCCTTATTTTGGGGCATAAAGCAAAAATTCCCCTAATTTTAGGGCCAAAAATTGAAATTCCCCTTATTTTGGGGTAAAATTGCAGAAATTTCAAATATTTCAGGGCAAAAAGGCAGAAATTCCACTTAATTTCGGGCAATAAGGCAGAAATTTTCTGTATTTTGGAGCAAAATCTCAGAAATTCCCCTTATATTGGTGCAAAAATTCAGAAATTCCCTTTATTTTGGTGCAATAAGGCAGAAATTCCCCGTATTTTGAAGCAAAATTGCACTAATTCCCCTAATTTTGAGGGAAAATTCAGAAATTCACATTATTTTGGGGCAAAAAGACGGAAATTCTCCTTATTACACAGCAAAAAGTCAGAAATTCCCTTTATTTTCGGGCAAAATTGCATAAATTTCCCTTAATTTGTTGCAAAATTGCAGAAATTTTTCTTATTTTGGGCAAAATTGCAGAAATTTCACTTATTTCAGGGAAAGAAGGCAGGAATTTCTCTTATTTGGGGCAAAAAGGCAGAAATTTCTTTTATTTTGGTACAAAATTGCAAAAATTTTCTTTATTTTGAGGCAAAAATGCAGAAATTCCCCATATTTTGGGGCAAAAAGGCAGATATTCCCTTTATTCTGAGGTAAAAAGGCTGAAATTCCTTTTATTTTGGGGCAAAAAGACAGAAATCCCCTTATTTTGTGGCAAAAAGGCAGAAATTTCCCTTATTTTCGGCAAAATTGCAGAAATTTCCCTTATTTTGGGGCAAAATTTTAGAAATTTCTTTTATTTTGGTACAGAATTGCAGAAATTTTTCTTTGTTTGTGGCAAAAAGGCAGAAATTCCCTATATTTTGGTGCAAAAAGGCTGAAATTCCCCTTATTTTGAGGTAAAATGCTGAAATTCCCCATATTTTGCGGCAAAAAGGCAGAAATTCCCTACATTTTGGGGCAAAAAGGCACAAATTTCCTTTATTTTCGGGCAAAATTGCAAAAATTTCATTTTTTCAGGGCAAAGAGTCAGAAATTCCTTTTATTTTGGGTGAAAAAGCAGAAATTTCTTTTATTTTGGTACAAAGTTGAAGAAATTTTTCTTATTTTGGAACAAAAAGGCAGAAATTCCCCATATTTTGGGGCAAAAGACAGAAATTCCCCTTATTTTGAGGTAAAAAGGCTGAAATTCCCCTTGTTTTTGGGCAAAAAGGCAGAAATTCCCTTTATTTTCTGGCAAAAAGGCAGAAATTCCCATTAGTTGGGGCAGAAAAGCAGAAACTTTTCTTATTTGGGGCAATAATGCAGAGATTCCACATATTTTGTGGCAAAAAGGCAGAAATTCCCCTTATTTGGAGGTAAAATGCTGAAATTCCCCTTATTTGAGGCAATAGTCAGAAATTCCCCTTATTTTGGGGCAAAATTGCAGAAATTTCACTTATTTTAGGGCAAAAAGTCAGAAATTTCCCTTATTTTGGGGCAAAAAGCAGAAATTCCCCTAATTTTGGGGCCAAAAACAGAAATTCCCCTTATTTTGGGTAAAATTGCAGAAATTTCAAATATTTCAGTGCAAAAAGGCAGAAATTCCACTTAATTTTAGACAATAAGGCACAAATTTTTCGTATTTTGGAGCAAAATCTCAGAAATTCCTCTTATAATGATGCAAAAATGCAGAAATTCCCTTTATTTTGGTGTAAAAAGGCTAAATTCCCCGTGTTTTGAAGCAAAATTGCAAATTCATCTAATTTTGAGGGAAAATACAGAAATTCAAATTATTTTGGGGCAAAAAGACAGAAATTCTCCTTATTTCAGGGCATAACTTCAGAAATTCCCCTTATTTTGGGGCAAAATTGCAGAAATTTTCCTTATTTTGTGGCAAAATTGCAGAAATTTTTCTTATTTTGGGCAAAATTGCAGAAATTTCACTTATTTCAGGGAAAGAAGTCAGGAATTTCTCTTATTTTGGGGCAAAAGGGCAGAAATTTCTTTTATTTTGGTACACAATTGCAGAAATTTTCTTTATTTTGGGGCAAAAATGAAGAAATTCCTCTTATTTTGTGGCAAAAAAACAGAAATTTCCCTTATTTTGGGGCAAAATTGCAGAAATTTCACTTATTTCAAGGCAAAATTCAAAAATTCCTTTTATTTTGGGGCAAAAAGACAGAAATTCCGTTTATTTTTGGGTAAAAAGGCAGAAATTTCACTTATTTTGAGGTAAAAAGGCAGAAATTACTCTTATTTTTGGGCTAAAATGAAGAAATTTCCCTTTTTTGTGACAAAATTGCAGAAATTTCACTTATTTCAGGGAAAGAAGGCAGGAATTTCTCTTATTTTGGGGCAAAAAGGCAGAAATTTCTTTTATTTTGGTACAAAATTGCAGAAATTTTCTTTATTTTGGGGCAAAAATGCAGAAATTCCCCTTATTTTGTGGCAAAAAGGCAGAAATTTCCCTTATTTTGGGGCAAAATTGCAGAAATTTCCTTTATTTTGGTGCAATAAGGCAGAAATTCCCCATATTTTGAAAGAAAATTGCACAAATTCCCCTAATTTTGAGGTAAAATGCAGAAATTCACATTATTTTGGGGCAAAAAGACAGAAATTCTCCTTATTTCACGGCAAAAAGTCAGAAATTCCCCTTATTTTGGGGCAAAATTGCAGAAATTTCCCTTATTTTGTGGCAAAATTGCAGAAATTTTTCTTATTTTGGGCAAAATTGCAGAAATTTCACTTATTTCAGGGAAAGAAGGCAGGAATTTCTCTTATTTTGGGACAAAAAGGCAGAAATTTCTTATATTTTGGTACAAAATTGCAGAAATTTTCTATATTTTGGGACAAAAATGCAGAAATTCCCCTTATTTTGTGGCAAAAAGGCAGAAATTTCTCTTATTTTGGGGCAAAATTGCAGAAATTTCACTTATTTCAAGGAAAAATTCAAAAAGTCCTCTTATTTTGGGGCAAAAAGATAGAAACTCAGTTTATTTTTGGGTTAAAAGGCAGAAATTTCACTTAATTTGAGGTAAAAAGGCAGAAATTACTCTTATTTTGGGGCTAAAATGAAGATTTTTTTTTTTTTGTGGCAAAAGTTATACATTCCCCTTATTTTCAGGCAAAAAAGCAGAAATTCCCCGTATTTTGTAGCATAATTGCAGAAATTCCCCTAATTGTGAGGCAAAACGGCAGAAATTCCCTATATGTTGGGGCAAAAAGACAGAAATTCTCCTTTTTTTGTGGCAAAACTCAGAAATTCCACTTATTTTGGGGCAAAATTCCAGAAATTTCTTTTATTTTAGGGCAAAAAAGCAGAAATTCCTAATATATTGTGGCAAAAATGCAGAAATTCCCCTTATTTTGAGGTAAAAAGGCTGAAATTCCTCTTATTTGGGGGCAAAAAGGAAGAATTTTTCCTTATTTTGGGGCAAAGTTACAGAAATTTCACTTATGTCAGGGTAATAAGTCAGAAATTTTCCTTATTTTGAGGCAAAAAAGACAGAAATTTTTTTTGTTTTGGGGTAAAAAAGACAGAAATTCCACTTATTTAGAGGCAAAAGCAGAAGTTCCTCTTAATTTGGGGCAAAAATGAAGACATTTCCCTTTTTTATAGCAAAAAGGTATGCATTCCCCTTATTTTCAGGCAAAAAGGCAGAAATTCCCCTTATTTTGAAGCAAAATTGCAGAAATTCCCCTAATTTTGGGGTAAAAGGCAGACATTCCCTTTATTTTGGGGCAAAAATCAGCAATTCCCCTTATTTTGGGGAAAAATTCCAGAAATTTCCTTTAATTTGGGGCAAAATTGGAGAAATTTCACTTACTTTCAGGTAAAAAGGCTGATATTTCCTTTATTTTTGGGCAAAAAGTGAGAAATTCCTCTATTTTGCGGCAAAATTGCAGAAATATTTCTTATTTTGGGGCAAAAAGGCAGAAATTCCTTATATTTGGTGCAAAAAGGCAGAAATTCTCCTTATTTTGGGATAAAATTGCAGAAATTTCCCTTATTTGGGGGCAAAAATGCAGAAAATCCTTTTAATTTCGGGCATAAAGGCAGAAATTCCCCGTATTTTGGAGCAAAATTGCAGAAATTCCCCTAATATCGGGGCAAAAATGCAGAAATTCCCTTTATTTGGGGCAAAAGCAGAAGTTCCCCTTATTTTCGGGAAAAAAGGCAGAAATTCCTTGTATTTTGAAGCAAAATTGCAGAAACTCCCTTAATTTTGGGGCAAAAAGGCAGAAATTTCCTTTATTTTGGGGCAAAAATACAGAAATTCTCCTTATTTCGCAGCAAAAATTCAGAAATTCCCCTTTTTTTGGGGCAAAATAGAAGAACTTTCCCTTATTTTCGGGAAAAATTGCAGAAATTTCCCTTATTTTGGGGCAAAATTTTAGAAATTTCTTTTATTTTGGTACAGAATTGCAGAAATTTTTTTTATATTGTGGCAAAAAGGCTAAAATTCCCCATATTTTGGTGCAAAAATGCTGAAATTCCCCTTATTTTGAGGTAAAATGCTGAAATTCCCCTTATTTTGGGGCAAAAAGGCCGAAATTTCCCTCATTTTGGAGCAAAAAGGCACAAATTTTTTTTTATTTTCGGGCAAAATTGAAGAAATTTCATTTATTTCAAGGCAAAAAGTCAGAAATTCCTTTTATTTTGGAACAAAAAACAGAAATTTCTTTTATCTTGTTACAAAGTGGAAGAAATTTTTCTTATTTTGGAACAAAAAGGCAGAAATTCATCATATTTTGGAGTAAAAGGCAAAAATTCCCCTTATGTTGAGGTAAAAAGGATGAAATTCCCCTTATTTTAGGGCAAAAAGGCAAAAATATCTTTTACTTTGTGGCAAAAAAGGAGAAATTCTTGTTAATTGGGGCAGAAAAGCAGAAATTTTCCTTATTTGAAGGCAAAAAGGCAGTAATTCCCCATATTTTGTGGCAAAAAGGCAGAAATTCCCCTCATTTGGAGGTAAAATGCTGAAATTCCCCTTATTTTGGGCAAAAAGGCAGAAATTCCCCTTATTTTTGGACAAAATTGCAGAAATTTCACTTATTACAGGGCAAAAAGTCAGAAATTTGCCTTATTTTGGGGGAAAAAACAGAAATTCCCCTAATTTTAGGGACAAAAATAGAAATTCCCCTTTTTTATTGGTAAAATTGCAGAAATTTCAAATATTTCAGGGCAAAAAGGCAGAAATTCCACTTAATATCGGGCAATAAGGCAGAAATTTTCTGTATTTTGGAGCAAAATCTCAGAAATTCCCCTTATATTGGTGCAAAAATGCAGAAATTCCCTTTATTTTGGTGCAAAAAGGCAGAAATTCCCCGTATTTTGAAGCAAAATTGCACTAATTCCCCTAATTTTGAGGGAAAATGCAGAAATTCACATTATTTTGGGGCAAAAAGACAGAAATTCTCCATATTTCACGTCAAAAAGTCAGAAATTCCCCTTACTTTGGGGCAAAATTGCATAAATTTCCTTTATATTGTGGCAAAATTGCAGAAATTTTTCTTATTTTGGGCAAAATTGCAGAAATTTCACTTATTTCAGAAAAAGAAGGCAGGAATTTCTCTTATTTTGGGGCAAAAAGGCAGAAATTTCTTTTATTTTGGTACAAAAATTGCAAAAATTTTTCTTTATTTTGAGGCAAAAATGCAGAAATTTCCCATATTTTGGGGCAAAAAGGCAGAGATTCCCCTTATTATGAGGTAAAAAGGCTGAAATTCCTTTTATTTTGGGGCAAAAAGACAGAAATCCTCCGTATTTTGTGGCAAAAAGGCAGAAATTTCCCTTATTTTGGGGCAAAATTGCAGAAATTTCCCTTATTTTGGGGCAAAATTTTAGAAATTTCTTTTATTTTGGTACAGAATTGCAGAAATTTATCTTCTTTTGTGGCAAAAAGGCAGAAATTCCCCTTATTTGGAGGTAAAATGCTGAAATTCCCCTTATTTTGGGCAAAAGGAAGAAATTCCCTTTATTTTTGAGCAAAATTTCAGAAATTTCACTTATTTTAGTGCAAAAAGTCAGAAATTTGCCTTATTTTGAGGCAAAAAGCAGAAATTCCCCTAATTTTGGCGCCAAAAAAAGAAATTCCTTTTATTTTGGGGTAAAATTGCAGAAATTTCAAATATTTCAGTGCAAAAAGGCAGAAATTCCATTTAATTTTAGACAATAAGGCACAAATTTTCCGTATTTTGGAGCAAAATCTAAGAAACTCCCCTTATAATGGTGCAAAAATGCAGAAATATCCTTTATTTTGGTGTAATAAGGCAGAAATTCCCCGTGTTTTGAAGCAAAATTGCACAAATTCATCTAATTTTAAGGAAAATACAGAAATTCAAATTATTTTGGGGCAAAAAGACAGAAATTCTCCTTATTTCAGGGCATAATGTCAGAAATTCCCCTTATTTTGGGGCAAAATTGCAGAAATTTCCCTTATTTTGTGGCAAAATTGCAGAAATTTTTCTTATTTTGGGCAAAATTGCAGAAATTTTACTTATTTCAGGGAAAGAAGGCAGGAATTTCTCTTATTTTGGGGAAAAAGGCAGAAATTTCTTTTATTTTGGTACAAAATTGCAGAAATTTTCTTTATTTTGGGGCTAAATTGCAGAAATTTCCCTTATTTTGTGGCAAAATTGCAGAAATTTCCCTTATTTTGGGCAAAATTGCAGAAATTTCACTTATTTCAAGGCAAAATTCAAAAATTCCTTTTATTTTGGGGCAAAAAGAAAGAAATTCCGTTTATTTTTGGGTAAAAAGGCAGAAATTTCACTTATTTTGAGGTAAAAAGGCAGAAATTACTCTTATTTTGGGGCTAAAATGAAGAAATTTCCCTTTTTTGTGGCAAAATTGCAGAAATTTTTCTTATTTTGGGCAAAATTGCAAAAATTTCACTTATTTCAGGGAAAGAAGGCAGGAATTTCTCTTATTATGGGGCAAAAAGGCAGAAATTTCTTTTATTTTGGTACAAAATTGCAGAAATTTTCTTTATTTTGGGGCAAAAATGCAGAAATTCCCCTTATTTTGTGCCAAAAAGGCAGAAATTTCCCTTATTTTGGGGCAAAATTGCAGAAATTCCTTTTATTTTGGTGCAATAAGGCAGAAATTCCCCATATTTTGAAGCAAAATTGCACAAATTTCCCTAATTTTGAGGGAAAATGCAGAAATTCACATTATTTTGGGGCAAAAAGACAGAAATTCTCCTTATTACACAGCAAAAAGTCAGAAATTCCCCTTATTTTGGGGCAAAATTGCAGAAATTTCCTTTATTTTGTGGCAAAATTTCAGAAATTTTTCTTATTTTGTGCAAAATTGCAGAAATTTCACTTATTTCAGGGAAAGAAGGCAGGAATTTCTCTTATTTTAGGGCAAAAAGGCAGAAATTTCTTTTATTTTGGTACAAAATTACAAAAATTTTCTTTATTTTGAGGCAAAAATGCAGAAATTCCCCATATTTTGGGGCAAAAAGGCAGAGATTCCCTTTATTATGAGGTAAAAAGGCTGAAATTCCTTTTATTTTGAGGCAAAAAAAAGAAATTCCCCTTATTTTGTGGCAAAAAGGCAGAAATTTCCCTTATTTTCGGGCAAAATTATAGAAATTTATTTTATTTTGGTACAGAATTGCAAAAAATTTTCTTATTTTGTGGAAAAAAGGCAGAAATTCCCCATATTTTGGTGCAAAAAGTCTGAAATTCCCCTTATTTTGGGGTAAAATAATGAAACTCCCCATATTTTGGGGCAAAAAGGCAGAAATTCCCTACATTTTTGGGCAAAAAGGCACAAATTACCATTATTTTCGGGCAAAATTGCAGAAATTTCGTTTATTTCATGGCAAAAAGTCAGAAATTCTTTTTATTTTGGGGCAAAAACCAGAAATTTCTTTTATTTTGGTACAAAGTTGGAGAAATTTTTTTTATTTTGAAACAAAAAGGCAGAAATTTCCCTTATTTTGGGGCAAAAGGCAGAAAATCCCCTTATTTTGAGGTAAAAAGGATGAAATTCCCCTTATTTTAAAGCAAAAATGCAAAATTTTCCTTTACTTTGTGGCAAAAAGGCAGAAATTCTTGTTTATTGGGGCAGAATAGCAGAAATTTTCCTAATTTGAAGGCAATAAGGCACTAATTCCCCATATTTTGTGGCAAAAAGGCAGAAATTCCATTTATTTGGAGGTAAAATGCTGAAATTCCCCTTATTTTGGGCAAAAGGCAGAAATTCCCCTTATTTTGGTGCAAAATTGCAGAAGTTTCACTTATTTTAGGGCAAAAAGTCAGAAATTTGCCTTATTTTGGGGCAAAAAACAGAAATTCCCCTTATTTTGGGGTAAAATTGCAGAAATTTAAAATAATTCAGTGCAAAAGGAAGAAATTCCACTTAATTTTAGGCAATAAGGAACAAATTTTTTGTATTTTGGAGCAAAATCTCAGAAATTCCCCTTATAATGGTGCAAAAATGCAGAAATTCCCTTTATTTTGGTGTAATAAGGCAGAAATTCCCCGTGTTTTGAAGCAACATTGCACAAATTCATCTAATTTTGAGGGAAAATGCAGAAATTCAAATTATTTTGGGGCAAAAAGACAGAAATTCTCCTTCTTTCAGGGCATAACATCAGAAATTCCCCTTATTTTGGGGCAAAATTGCAGAAATTCCCTTTATTTTGTGGCAAAAAGGCAGAAATTTTCCTTATTTTGGGGCAAAATTGCAGAAATTTCACTTATTTCAAGGCAAAATTCAAAAATTCCTTTTATTTTGGGGCAAAAAGACAGAAATTCCTTTGATTTTTGGGTAAAAAGGCAGAAATTTCACTTATTTTGAGGTAAAAAGGCAAAAATAACTCTTATTTAGGGGCTAAAATGAAGAAATTTCCCTTTTTTGTGGCAAAATTAAAGAAATTTTTCTTATTTTGGGCAAAATTGCAGAAATTTCACTTATTTCAGGGAAAGAAGGCAGGAATTTCTCTTATTTTGGGACAAAAAGGCAGAAATTTCTTTTATTTTGGTACAAAATTGCAGAAATTTTCTTTATTTTGAGGCCAAAATGCAGAAATTCCCCATATTTTGGGGCAAAACGGTAGAGATTCCCCTTATTATGACGTAAAAAGGCTGAAATCCCTTTTATTTTGGGGCAAAAAGACAGAAATTCCCCTTATTTTGTGGCAAAAAGGAAGAAATTTCCCGTATTTTGGGGCAAAATTGCAGAAATTTTCCTTATTTTAGGGCAAAATTTTAGAAATTTCCTTTATTTTGGTACAGAATTGCAGAAATTTTTCTTATATTGTGGCAAAAAGGCAGAAATTCCCCATATTTTGGTGCAAAAAGGCTGAAATTCCCCTTATTTTGAGGTAAAATGCTGAAATTCCCCATATTTTGGGGCAAAAAGGCTGAAATTCCCTACATTTTGGGGCAAAAAGTCACAAATTTCCCTTATTTTCGGGCAAAATTGCAGAAATTTCATTTATTTCACGGCAAAAAGTCAGAAATTCTTCTTATTTTGGGGCAAAAAGCAGAAATTTCTTTTATTTTGGTACAAAGTAAGAAATTTTTCTTATTTTGGAACAAAAAGGAAGAAATTCCCCATATTTTGGGGCAAAAGGCAGAAATTCCCCTTATTTTGAGGTAAAAAGGCTGAAATTCCCCTTATTTTGTGGCAAAAAGGCAGAAATTCCCTTTATTTTGTGGCAAAAAGGCAGAAATTCTCATCAATTGGGGCAGAAAAGCAGAAACTTTCCTTATTTGAGGGCAATAATGCAGAAATTCCCCATATTTTGTGGCAAAAAGGCAGAAATTCCCCTTATTTGGAGGTAAAATGCTAAAATTCCCCTTATTTTGGGCAAAAGGCAGAAATTCCCATTATTTTGGGGCAAAATTGCAGAAATTTCACTTATTTTAAGGCAAAAAGTCAGAAATTTGCCTTATTTTGGGGCAAAAAGAAGAAATTCCCCTAATTTTGGGGCGAAAAACAGAAATTCCCCTTATTTTGGGGTAAAATTGCAGAAATTTCAAATATTTCAGTGCAAAAAGGCAGAAATTCCACTTAATTTTAGGCAAAAAGGCACAAATTTTCCATATTTTGGAGCAAAATCTCAGAAATTCCCCTTATAATGGTGCAAAAATGCAGAAATTCCATTTTTTTGGTGTAATAAGGCAGAAATTCCCCGTGTTTTGAAGCAAAATTGCACAAATTCATCTAATTTTGAGGGAAAATGCAGAAATTCAAATTATTTTGGGGCAAAAAGACAGAAATTCTCCTTATTACACAGCAAAAAGTCAGAAATTCCCTTTATTTTGGGGCAAAATTGCAGAAAATTCCCTTATTTTGTGGCAAAATTGCAGAAATTTTTCTTATTTTGGACGAAATTGCAGAAATTTCACTTATTTCAGGGAAAGAAGGCAGGAATTTCTCTTATTTTGGGGCAAAAGAGCAGAAATTTCTTTTTTTTCGTAAAAAAATGCAGAACTTTTCTTTATTTTGGGCAAAAATGCAGAAATTCCCCTTATTTTGTGGCAAAAAGGCAGAAATTACCCTTATATTGGGGCAAAATTGCAGAAATTTCACTTATTTCAAGGCAAAATTCTAAAATTCCTTTTATTTTAAGGCAAAAAGACAGAAAATCCGTTTATTTTTGGGTAAAAAGGCAGAAATTTCACTTATTTTGAGGTAAAAAGGCAGAAATTACTTTTATTTTAGGGCTAAAATGAAGAAATTTCCTTTTTTGTGGCAAAATTGCAGAAATTTTTCTTATTTTGGGCAAAATTGCAGAAATTTCACTTATTTCAGGGAAAGAAGGCAGGAATTTCTCTTATTTTGGAGTAAAAAGGCAGAAATTTCTTTTATTTTGGTACAAAATTGCAGAAATTTTCTTTATTTTGGGGCAAAAATGCAGAAATTCCCCTTATTTTGTGGCAAAAAGGCAGAAATTTTTCTTATTTTGGGGCAAAATTGCAGAAATTCCCTTTATTTTGGTGCAATAAGGCAGAAATTCCCCATATTTTGAAGCAAAATTGCACAAATTCCCCTAATTTTGAGGGAAAATGCAGAAATTCACATTATTTTGGGGCAAAAAGAAAGAAATTCTCCTTATTTCACGGCAAAAATGCAGAAATTCCCCTTATTTTTGGGCAAAATTGCAGAAATTTCCCTTATTTTGTGGCAAAATTGCAGAAATTTTTTTATATTTTGAGCAAAATTGCAGAAATTTCACTTATTTCAGGGAAAGAAGGCAGGAATTTCTTTTATTTTGTGGCAAAAAGGCAGAAATTTCTTTTATTTTGGTACAAAATTGCAGAAATTTTCTTTATTTTGAGGCAAAAATGCAGAAATTCCCCATATTTTGAGGCAAAAAGGCATAGATTCCCTTTATTATGAGGTAAAAAGGCTGCAATTCCTTTTATTTTGGAGCAAAAAGACAGAAATTCCCCTTATTTTGTGGCAAAAAGGCTGAAATTTCCCTTATTTTGGGGCAAAATTGCAGACATTTCCCTTATTTTCGGGCAAAATTTTAGAAATTTCTTTTATTTTGGTACAGAATTGCAGAAATTTTTCTTCTCTTGTGGCAAAAAGGCAGAAATTCCCCATATTTTGGTGCAAAAAGGCTGAAATTCCCCTTATTTTGAGGTAAAATGCTGAAATTCCCCATATTTTGGGGCAAAAAGGCTGAAATTCCCTACATTTTGGGGCAAAAAGGCACAAATTTCCCTTATTTTCGGGCAAAATTGCAGAAATTTCATTTATTTCAGGGCAAAAAGTCAGAAATTCTTCTTATTTTGGGGCAAAAAGCAGAAATTTCTTTTATTTTGGTACAAAGTTGAAGAAATTTTTCTTATTTTGGAACAAAAAGGCAGAAATTCCCCATATTTTGGGGCAAAAGGCAGAAATTCCCCTTATTTTGAGGTAAAAAGGCTGAAATTCCCCTTATTTTGGGGCAAAAAGGCAGAAATTCCCTTTATTTTGTGGCAAAAAGGCAGAAATTCTCATCAATTGGGGCAGAAAAGCAGAAACTTTCCTTATTTGAGGGCAATAATGCAGAAATTCCCCATATTTTGTGGCAAAAAGGCAGAAATTCCCCTTATTTGGAGGTAAAATGCTAAAATTCCCCTTATTTTTGGCAAAAGGCAGAAATTCCCATTATTTTGGGGCAAAATTGCAGAAATTTCACTTATTTTAAGGCAAAAAGTCAGAAATTTGCCTTATTTTGGGGCAAAAAGAAGAAATTCCCCTAATTTTGGAGCGAAAAACAGAAATTCCCCTTATTTTGGGGTAAAATTGCAGAAATTTCAAATATTTCAGTGCAAAAAGGCAGAAATTCCACTTAATTTTAGGCAAAAAGGCACAAATTTTCCATATTTTGGAGCAAAATCTCAGAAATTCCCCTTATAATGGTGCAAAAATAAAAAATTCCATTTTTTTGGTGTAATAAGGCAGAAATTCCCCGTGTTTTGAAGCAAAATTGCACAAATTCATCTAATTTTGAGGGAAAATGCAGAAATTCAAATTATTTTGGGGCAAAAAGACAGAAATTCTCCTTATTACACAGCAAAAAGTCAGAAATTCCCTTTATTTTGGGGCAAAATTGCAGAAAATTCCCTTATTTTGTGGCAAAATTGCAGAAATTTTTCTTATTTTGGACGAAATTGCAGAAATTTCACTTATTTCAGGGAAAGAAGGCAGGAATTTCTCTTATTTTGGGGCAAAAGAGCAGAAATTTCTTTTTTTTCGTAAAAAAATGCAGAACTTTTCTTTATTTTGGGCAAAAATGCAGAAATTCCCCTTATTTTGTGGCAAAAAGGCAGAAATTACCCTTATATTGGGGCAAAATTGCAGAAATTTCACTTATTTCAAGGCAAAATTCTAAAATTCCTTTTATTTTAAGGCAAAAAGACAGAAAATCCGTTTATTTTTGGGTAAAAAGGCAGAAATTTCACTTATTTTGAGGTAAAAAGGCAGAAATTACTTTTATTTTGGGGCTAAAATGAAGAAATTTCCTTTTTTTGTGGCAAAATTGCAGAAATTTTTCTTATTTTGGGCAAAATTGCAGAAATTTCACTTATTTCAGGGAAAGAAGGCAGGAATTTCTCTTATTTTGGGGTAAAAAGGCAGAAATTTCTTTTATTTTGGTACAAAATTGCAGAAATTTTCTTTATTTTGGGGCAAAAATGCAGAAATTCCCCTTATTTTGTGGCAAAAAGGCAGAAATTTTTCTTATATTGGGGCAAAATTGCAGAAATTCCCTTTATTTTGGTGCAATAAGGCAGAAATTCCCCATATTTTGAAGCAAAATTGCACAAATTCCCCTAATTTTGAGGGAAAATGCAGAAATTCACATTATTTTGGGGCAAAAAGAAAGAAATTCTCCTTATTTCACGGCAAAAATGCAGAAATTCCCCTTATTTTTGGGCAAAATTGCAGAAATTTCCCTTATTTTGTGGCAAAATTGCAGAAATTTTTTTATATTTTGAGCAAAATTGCAGAAATTTCACTTATTTCAGGGAAAGAAGGCAGGAATTTCTTTTATTTTGTGGCAAAAAGGCAGAAATTTCTTTTATTTTGGTACAAAATTGCAGAAATTTTCTTTATTTTGAGGCAAAAATGCAGAAATTCCCCATATTTTGAGGCAAAAAGGCATAGATTCCCTTTATTATGAGGTAAAAAGGCTGCAATTCCTTTTATTTTGGAGCAAAAAGACAGAAATTCCCCTTATTTTGTGGCAAAAAGGCTGAAATTTCCCTTATTTTGGGGCAAAATTGCAGACATTTCCCTTATTTTCGGGCAAAATTTTAGAAATTTCTTTTATTTTGGTACAGAATTGCAGAAATTTTTCTTCTCTTGTGGCAAAAAGGCAGAAATTCCCCATATTTTGGTGCAAAAAGGCTGAAATTCCCCTTATTTTGAGGTAAAATGCTAAAATTCCCCATATTTTGGGGCAAAAAGGCAGAAATTCCCTACATTTTGAGGCAAAAAGGCACGAATTTCCCTTATTTTCGGGCAAAATTGCAGAAATTTCATTTATTTCAGGGCAAAAAGTCAGAAATTCCTTTTATTTTGGGGCAAAAAGAAGAAATTTCTTTTATTTTGGTAGAAAGTTCAAGAAATTATTCTTATTTTGGAAGAAAAAGGCAGAAATTCCCCATATTTTGGGGCAAAAGAAAGAAATTCCCCTTATTTTGAGGTAAAAAGGCTGAAATGCCCCTTGTTTTGGGGCAAAAAGGCAGAAATTCCCTTTATTTTCTGGCAAAAAGGCAGAAATTCCCATTTATTGGGGCAGAAAAGCAGAAACTTTCCTTATTTGGGGGCAATAATGCAGAGATTTCCCCATATCTTGTGGCAAAAAGTCAGAAATTCCCGTTATTTGAAGGTAAAATGCTGAAATTCCCCTTATTTTGGGCAAAAGGCAGAAATGCCCCTTATTTTGGGGCAAAAATCCAGAAATTTCACTTATTTTAGGGCAAAAAGTCAGAAATTTGCCTTATTTTGGGGCAAAAAGCAGAAATTACCCTAATTTTTGGGCCAAAAACAGAAATTCCCCTTATTTTGGGGTAAAATTGCAGAAATTTCGAATATTTCAGTGCAAAAAGGCAGAAATTCCACTTAATTTTAGGCAATAAGGCACAAATGTTCTGTATTTTGGAGCAAAATCTCAGAAATTCCCCTTATAATGGTGCAAAAATGCAGAAAATCTTTTTATTTTGGTGTAATAAGGCAGAAATTCCCCGTGTTTTGAAGCAACATTGCACAAATTCATCTAATTTTGAGGGAAAATGCAGAAAATCAAATTATTTTGGGGCAAAAAGACAGAAATTCTTTTTATTTCAGGGCATAATGTCAGAAATTCCCCTTATTTTTGGGCAAAATTGCAGAAATTTCCCTTATTTTGTGGCAAAATTGCAGAAATTTTTCTTATTTTGGGCAAAATTACAGAAATTTCACTTATTTCAGGGAAAGAAGGCAGAAATTTCCCTTATTTTGGGGCAAAATTGCAGAAATTCCTTTTATTTTGGTGCAATAAGGCAGAAATTCCCCATATTTTGAAGCAAAATTGCACAAATTCCCCTAATTTTGAGGGTAAATGCAGAAATTCACATTATTTTGGTGCAGAAAGACAGAAATTCTCCTTATTTCACGGCAAAAAGTAAGAAATTCCTATTATTTTGGGGCAAAATTGCAGAAATTTCCCTTATTTTGTGGCAAAATTGCAGAAATTTTTCTTATTTTGGGCAAAATTGCAGAAATTTTACTTATTTCAGGGAAAGAAGGCAGGAATTTCTCTTATTTTGGGGAAAAAGGCAGAAATTTCTTTTATTTTGGTACAAAATTGCAGAAATTTTCTTTATTTTGGGGCAAAAATGGAGAAATTCCCCTTATTTTGTGGCAAAAAGGCAGATATTTCCCTTATTTTGGGGCAAAATTGCAGAAATTTCAATTATTTCAAGGCAAAATTCAAAAATTCCTTTTATTTTGGGGCAAAAAGACAGAAATTCCGTTTATTTTTGGGTAAAATGCAGAAATTTCACTTATTTTGAGGTAAAAAGGCAGAAATTACTCTTATTTTGGGGCTAAAATGAAGAAATTTCTTTTTTTGTGGCAAAATGGCAGAAATTTTTTTTATTTTGGCCAAATTGCAGAAATTTCACTTATTTCAGGGAAAGAAGGCAGGAATTTCTCTTATTTTGGGGCAAAAAGGCAGAAATTTCTTTTATTTTGGTACAAAATTGCAGAAATTTTCTTTATTTTGGGGCAAAAATGCAGAAATTCCCCTTATTTTGTGGCAAAAAGGCAGAAATATCCCTTATTTTGGGGCAAAATTGCAGAAATTACCTTTATTTTGGTGCAATAAGGCAGAAATTCCCCATATTTTAAAGCAAAATTGCACAAATTCCCCTAATTTTGAGGGAAAATGCAGAAATTCACATTATTTTGGGGCAAAAAGAAAGAAATTCTCCTTATTTCACGGCAAAAAGTCAGAAATTCCCCTTATTTTTGGGCAAAATTGCAGAAATTTCCCTTATCTTGTGGCAAAATTGCAGAAATTTTTTTATATTTTGAGCAAAATTGCAGAAATTTCACTTATTTCAGGGAAAGAAGGCAGGAATTTCTCTTATTTTGGGGTAAAAAGGCAGAAATTTCTTTTATTTTGGTACAAAATTGCAGAAATTTTCTTTATTTTGGGGCAAAAATGCAGAAATACCCCTTATTTTGTGGCAAAAAGGCAGAAATTTTTCTTATTTTGGGGCAAAATTGCAGAAATTCCCTTTATTTTGGTGCAATAAGGCAGAAATTCCCCATATTTTGAAGCAAAATTGCACAAATTCCCCTAATTTTGAGGGAAAATGCAGAAATTCACATTATTTTGGGGCAAAAAGAAAGAAATTCTCTTTATTTCACGGCAAAAAGTCAGAAATTCCTTTTATTTTTGGGCAAAATTGCAGAAATTTCCCTTATTTTGTGGCAAAATTGCAGAAATTTTTTTATATTTTGAGCAAAATTGCAGAAATTTCACTTATTTCAGGGAAAGAAGGCACGAATTTCTTTTATTTTGGGGCAAAAAGGCAGAAATTTCTTTTATTTTGGGGCAAAAAGGCAGAAATTTCTTTTATTTTGGTACAAAATTGCAGAAATTTTCTTTATTTTGAGGCAAAAATGCAGAAATTCCCCATATTTTGAGGCAAAAAGGCATAGATTCTTTTTATTATGAGGTAAAAAGGCTGAAATTCCTTATATTTTGGAGCAAAAAGACAGAAATTCCCCTTATTTTGTGGCAAAAAGGCAGAAATGTCCCTTATTTTGGGGCAAAATTGCAGAAATTTCCCTTATTTTCGGGCAAAATTTTAGAAATTTCTTTTATTTAGGTACAGAATTGCAGAAATTTTTCTTCTCTTGTGGCAAAAAGGCAGAAATTCCCCATATTTTGGTGCAAAAAGGCTGAAATTCCCCTTATTTTGAGGTAAAATGCTGAAATTCCCCATATTTTGGGGCAAAAAGGCAGAAATTCCCTACATTTTGAGGCAAAAAGGCACAAATTTCCCTTATTTTTGGGCAAAATTGCAGAAATTTCATTTATTTCAGGGCAAAAAGTCAGAAATTCCTTTTATTTTGGGGCAAAAAGCAGAAATTTCTTTTATTTTGGTAGAAAGTTCAAGAAATTTTTCTTATTTTGGAACAAAAAGGCAGAAATTCTCCATATTTTGTGGCAAAACGCAGAAATTCCCCTTATTTTGAGGTAAAAAGGCTGAAATTCCCCTTATTTTGGGGCAAAAAGGCAGAAATTCTTTTTATTTTGTGGCAAAAAGGCAGAAATTCCCATTAATTGGGGCAGAAAAGCAGAAACTTTCCTTATTTGGGGGCAAAAATGCAGAAATTCCCCATATTTTGTGGCAAAAATGCAGAAATTCTCCTAATTTGGAGGTAAAATGCTGAAATTCCCCTTATTTTGGGCAAAAGGCAGAAATGCCCCTTTTTTGGGGGCAAAATTCCAGAAATTTCACTTATTTTAGGGCAAAAAGTCAGAAATTTGCCTTATTTTGGGGCAAAAAGCAGAAATTACCCTAATTTTAGGGCCAAAAACAGAAATTCCCCTTATATTGGGGTAAAATTGCAGAAATTTCAAATATTTCAGTGCAAAAAGGCAGAAATTCCACTTAATTTTAGGCAATAAGGCACAAATTTTCTGTAATTTGGAGCAAAATCTCAGAAATTCCCCTTATAATGGTGCAAAAATGCAGAAAATCTTTTTATTTTGGTGTAATACGGCAGAAATTCCCCGTGTTTTGAAGCAACATTGCACAAATTCATCTAATTTTGAGGGAAAATGCAGAAATTCAAATTATTTTGGGGCAAAAAGACAGAAATTCTTTTTATTTCAGGGCATAATGTCAGAAATTCCCCTTATTTTGGGGCAAAATTGCAGAAATTTCCCTTATTTTGTGGCAAAATTGCAGAAATTTTTCTTATTTTGGGCAAAATTGCAGAAATTTCACTTATTTCAGGGAAAGAAGGCAGAAATTTCCCTTATTTTGGGGCAAAATTGCAGAAATTCCTTTTATTTTGGTGCAATAAGGCAGAAATTCCCCATATTTTGAAGCAAAATTGCACAAATTCCCCTAATTTTGAGGGTAAATGCAGAAATTCACATTATTTTGGTGCAGAAAGACAGAAATTCTCCTTATTTCACGGCAAAAAGTAAGAAATTCCTATTATTTTGGGGCAAAATTTCAGAAATTTCCCTTATTTTGTGGCAAAATTGCAGAAATTTTTCTTATTTTGGGCAAAATTGCAGAAATTTCACTTATTTCAGGGAAAGAAGGCAGGAATTTCTCTTATTTTGGGGAAAAAGGCAGAAATTTCTTTTATTTTGGTACAAAATTGCAGAAATTTTCTTTATTTTGGGGCAAAAATGCAGAAATTCCCCTTATTTTGTGGCAAAAAGGCAGAAATTTTTCTTATTTTGGGGCAAAAAGGCAGAAATTCCCTTTATTTTGGTGCAATAAGGCAGAAATTCCCCATATTTTGAAGCAAAATTGCACAAATTCCCCTAATTTTGAGGGAAAATGCAGAAATTCACATTATTTTGGGGCAAAAAGAAAGAAATTCTCTTTATTTCACGGCAAAAAGTCAGAAATTCCCCTTATTTTTGGGCAAAATTGCAGAAATTTCCCTTATTTTGTGGCAAAATTGCAGAAATTTTTTTATATTTTGAGCAAAATTGCAGAAATTTCACTTATTTCAGGGAAAGAAGGCACGAATTTCTTTTATTTTGGGGCAAAAAGCAGAAATTCCCCTAATTTTGGGGCCAAAAACAGAAATTCTTCTTATTTTGGGGTAAAATTGGAGAAATTTCAAATATTTCAGGGCAAAAAGGCAGAAATTCCACTTAATTTTAGGCAATAAGTCAGAAATTTTCCGTATTTTGGAGCAAAATTTCAGAAATTCCCCTTATAATGGTGCAAAAATGCAGAAATTCCCTTTATATTTGTGTAATAAGGCAGAAATTCCCCGTGTTTTGAAGCAAAAGTGCACAAATTCATCTAATTTTGAGTGAAAATGCAGAAAATCAAATTATTCTTGGGCAAAAAGGCAGAAATTCTCCTTATTTCAGGGCATAACATCAGAAATTCCCCTTATTTTGGAACAAAATTGCAGAAATTTCCCTTATTTTGTGGCAAAATTACAGAAATTTTTCTTATTTTTGGCAAAATTGCAGAAATTTCACGTATTTCAGGGAGAGAAGGCAGGAATTACTGTTATTTTAGAGCAAAAGTGCAGAAATTTCTTTTTTTTGTTACAAAATTGCAGAAATTTTCTTTATTTTGGGGCAAAAATGCAGAAATTCTTCTTATTTTGTGGCAAAAAGGCAGAAATTTCCCTTATTTTGGGGAAAAATTGCAGAAATTTCAATTATTTCAAGGAAAAATTCAAAAATTTCTTTTATTTTGAGGCAAAAAGAAAGAAATTTCGTTTATTTTTGGGTAAAAAGGCAGAAATTTCACTTATTTTGAGGTAAAAAAGGCAGAAATTTCTCTTATTTTGGGGCTAAAATGAAGAAATTTCCATTTTTTGTGGCAAAATTGCAGAAATTTTCCTTATTTTGGGCAAAATTGCAGAAATTATACTTATTTCAATGAAAGAAGGCAGGAATTTCTCTTACTTTAGGGCAAAAAGGCAGAAATTTCTTTTATTTTGTTACAAAATTGAAGAAATTTTCTTTATTTTGGGGCAAAAATGCAGAAATTCCTCTTATTTTGTGGGAAAAAGGCAGAAATTTCCCTTATTTTGGGGCAAAATTGCAGAAATTCCCTTTATTTTGGTGCAATAAGGGAGAAATTCCCCGTATTTTGAAGCAAAATTGCACAAATTCCCTTAATTTTTAGGGAAAATGCAGAAATTCACATTATTTTGGGGCAAAAAGACAGAAATTCTCCTTATTTCACGGCAAAAAGTCAGAATTTCCGATTATTTTGGGGCAAAATTGCAGAAATTTTCCTTATTTTATGTCAAAATTGCAGATTTTTTTTTTATATTGGGCAAAATTGCAGAAATTTCACTTATTTCAGGGAAAGAAGGCAGGAATTTCTCTTATTTTGGGGCAAAAAGGCAGAAATTTCTTTTATTTTGGTACAAAATTGCAGAAATTTTCTTTATTTTGAGGCAAAAATGCAAAAATTCCCCATATTATGGGGCAAAAAGGCAGAGATTCCCCTTATTATGAGGTAAAAATGTTGATATTCCTTTTATTTTGGGGCAAAAAGACAGAAATTCCCCTTATTTTGTGGCAAAAAGGCAGAAATTTCCCTTATTTTGGTACAGAATTGCAGAAATTTTTCTTATTTTGTGGCAAGAAGGCAGAAATTCCCCATATTTTGGTGCAAAAAGTCTGAAATTCCCCTTAATTTGAGTTAAAATGCTGAAATTCCCCATATTTTGGGGCAAAAAGGCAGAAACTCCCTACATTTTGGGGCAAAAAGGCACAAATTTTCCTTATTTTCGGGCAAAATTGCAGAAACTTCATTTATTTCAGGGCAAAAAGTCAGAAATTCCTTTTATTTTGGGGCAAAAAGCAGAAATTTCTTTTATTTTGGTACAAAGTTGAAGAAATTTTTCTTATTTTGGAACAAAAAGGCAGAAATTCCCCATATTTTGGGGCAAAAGGCAGAAATTCCCCATATTTTGAGGTAAAAAGGCGGAAATTCCTCTTATTTTGGGGCAAAAAGGCAGAAATTCCCTTTATTTTGTGGCAAAAATGCAGAAATTCTGATTAATTGGGGCAGAAAAGCAGAAACTTTCTTTATTTGGGGGCAATAATGCAGAAATTCCCCATATTTTGTGGCAAAAAGTCAGAAATTCCCCTTATTTGGAGGTAAAATGATGAAATTCCCCTTATTTTGGGCAAAAGGCAGAAATTTCCCTTGTTTTGGGGCAAAATGCAGAAATTTCACTTATTTTAGGGCAAAAAGACAGAAATTTGCCTTATTTTGTGGCAAAAAGCAGAAATTCCCCTAATTGTGAGGCAAAACGGAAGAAATTCTCTATATGTTGGGGCAAAAAGACAGAAATTCTTTTTATTTTGTGGCAAAACTCAGAAATTCCACATATTTTTGGGCAAAATTCCAGAAATTTCCTTTATTTTAGGGCAAAAAGGCAGAAATTCCTAATATATTGTGGCAAAAATGCAGAAATTCCCCTTATTTTGAGGTAAAAAGGCTGAAATTCCTCTTATTTGGGGGCAAAAAGGAAGAATTTTTCTTTATTTTGGAAAAAAATTGCAGAAATTTCACTTATTTCAGGGTAATAAATCAGAAATTCCCCTTATTTTGGGCCAAAATTACAGAAATTCCCTTTGTTTTGGGGTAAAAAAGACAGAAATTCCACTTATTTAGAGGCAAAAGGCAGAAGTTCCTCTTAATTTGGCGCAAAAATGAAGAAATTTTCCTTTTTTATGGAAAAAAGGTATGCATTTTCCTTATTTTCGGGCAAAAAGGCAGAAATTCCCCTGATTTTGAAGCAAAATTGCAGAAATTCCCCTAATTTTGGGGCAAAAGGCAGACATTCCCTTTATTTTGGGGCAAAAATCAGAAATTCCCCTTATTATGGGGCAAAATTCCAGAAATTTCCCTTATTTGGGGCAAAATTGCAGAAATTTCACTTATTTTCAGGTAAAAAGGCTGAAATTTCCTTTATTTTTGGGAAAAAAGTTAGAAATTTCTTTTATTTTGGGGCAAAATTGCAGAAATATTTCTTATTTTGGGGCAAAAAGGCAGAAATTCCTTATATTTTGAAGCAAAAAGGCAGAAATTCCCCTTATTTTGGGATAAAATTGCAGAAATTTCCCTTATTTGGGGGCAAAAAGGCAGAAAATCCTTTATTTTCGGGCAAAAAGGCAGAAATTCCCCGTATTTTAGAGCAAAATTGCAGAAATTCCCCTAATATCGGGGCAAAAATGCAGAAATTCCCTTTATTTGGGGCAAAAGCAAAAGTTCCCCTTATTTTCGGGAAAAAAGGCAGAAATTCCTTGTATTTTGAAGCAAAATTGCAGAAACTCCCCTAATTTGGGGGCAAAAAGGCAGAAATTCCCTTTATTTTGGGGCAAAAATACAGAAATTCTCCTTATTTTGCGGCAAAAAGTCAGAAATTCCCCTTAATTTGGGGCAAAATTGAAGAACTTTCCCTTATTTTGGGGCAAAATTGCAGAAATTTCCCTTATTTTGGGGCAAAATTTTAGAAATTTCTTTTATTTTGGTACAGAATTGCAGAAATTTTTTCTTATATTGTGGCAAAAAGGCTAAAATTCCCCATATTTTGGTGCAAAAACGCTGAAATTCCCCTTATTTTGAGGTAAAATGCTGAAATTCCACATATTTTGGGGCAAAAAGGCAGAAATTTCCCTCATTTTGGGGCAAAAAGGCACAAATTTTGCTTATTTTCGGGCAAATTGCAGAAATTTCATTTATTTCAGGGCAAAAAGTCAGAAATTCCTTTTATTTTGAGACAAAAAGCAGAAATTTGTTTTATTTTGGTACAAAGTTGAAGAAATTTTTCTTATTTTAGAACAAAAGGCAGAAATTCCCCATATTTTGGGGTAAAAGGCAGAAATTCCCCTTATTTTGAGGTAAAAAGGATGAAATTCCCTTTATTTTAGGGCAAAAAGGCAAAAATTTCCTTTACTTTATGGCAAAAAGGCAGAAATTCCCTTTATTTGGAGGTAAAATGCTGAAATTTCCCTTATTTTGGGCAAAAAGGCAGAAATTCCCCTTGTTTTGGGACAAAATTGCAGAAATTTCGCTTATTTCAGGGCAAAAAATCAGAAATTTCCCTTATTTTGTGGCAAAATTGCAGAAATTTTTCTTATTTTGGGCAAAATTACAGAAATTTCACTTATTTCAGGTAAAGAAGGCAGGAATTTCTATTATTATGAGGGAAAAGGGCAGAAATTTCTTTTATTTTGGTACAAAATTGCAGAAATTTTCTTTATTTTGGGGCAAAAATGCAGAAATTCCCCTTATTTTGTGGCAAAAAGGCAGAAATTTCCCTTATTTTGGGGCAAAATTACAGAAATTTTACTTATTTCAAGGCAAAATTCAAAAATTCCTTTTATTTTGGGGCAAAAAGACAGAAATTTTTTTTATTTTTGAATAAAAAAGCAGAAATTTCACTTATTTTGAGGTTAAAAGGCAGAAATTACTCTTATTTTGGGGCTAAAATGAAGAAATTTCCCTGTTTTGTGGCAAAATTGCAGAAATTTTTCTTATTTTGGGCAAAATTGCAGAAATTTCACTTATTTCAGGGAAAGAAGGCAGGAATTTGTCTTATTTTGGGGCAAAAAGGCAGAAATTTCTTTTATTTTGCTACAAAATTGCAGAAATTTTCTTTATTTTGGGGCAAAAATGCAGAAATTCCCCTTATTTTGTGGCAAAAAGGCAGGAATTTTCATTATTTTGGGGCAAAATTGCAGAAATTCCCTTTATTTTGGTGCAATAAGGCAGAAATTCCCAATATTTTGAAGCAAAATTGCACTAATTTCCCTAATTTTGAGGGAAAATGCAGAAATTCACATTATTTTGGGCAAAAAGACAGAAATTCTCCTTATTTCACCGCAAAAAGTCAGAAATTCCCCTTATTTTGGGGCAAAATTGCAGAAATTTCCCTTATTTTGTGGCAAAATTGCAGAAATTTTTCTTATTTTGTGCAAAATTGCAGAAATTTCACTTATTTCAGGGAAAGAAGGCAGGAATTTCTCTTATTTTAGGGCAAAAAGGCAGAAATTTCTTTTATTTTGGTACAAAATTGCAGAAATTTTCTTTATTTTGAGGCAAAAATAGAGAAATTCCCCTTATTTTGTGGCAAAAAGGCAGAAATTTCCCTTATTTTGGGGCAAAATTGCAGAAATTCTCTTTATTTTGGTGCAATAAGGCAGAAATTCCCCATATTTTGAAGCAAAATTGCACAAATTCTTCTAATTTTGAGGGAAAATGCAGAAATTCACATTATTTTGGGCAAAAAGACAGAAATTCTCCTTATTTCACGGCAAAAAGTCAGAAATTCCTCTTATTTTGGGGCAAAATTGCAGAAATTTCCCTTATTTTGTGGCAAAATTGCAGAAATTTTTCTTATTTTGTGCAAAATTGCAGAAATTTCACTTATTTCAGGGAAAGAAGGCAGGAATTTCTCTTATTTTGGGGCAAAAAGGCAGAAATTTCTTTTATTTTGGTACAGAATTGCAGAAATTTTTTCTTATATTGTGGCAAAAAGGCTAAAATTCCCCATATTTTGGTGCAAAAACGCTGAAATTCCCCTTATTTTGAGGTAAAATGCTGAAATTCCACATATTTTGGGGCAAAAAGGCAGAAATTTCCCTCATTTTGGGGCAAAAAGGCACAAATTTTGCTTATTTTCGGGCAAATTGCAGAAATTTCATTTATTTCAGGGCAAAAAGTCAGAAATTCCTTTTATTTTGAGACAAAAAGCAGAAATTTGTTTTATTTTGGTACAAAGTTGAAGAAATTTTTCTTATTTTAGAACAAAAGGCAGAAATTCCCCATATTTTGGGGTAAAAGGCAGAAATTCCCCTTATTTTGAGGTAAAAAGGATGAAATTCCCTTTATTTTAGGGCAAAAAGGCAAAAATTTCCTTTACTTTATGGCAAAAAGGCAGAAATTCCCTTTATTTGGAGGTAAAATGCTGAAATTTCCCTTATTTTGGGCAAAAAGGCAGAAATTCCCCTTGTTTTGGGACAAAATTGCAGAAATTTCGCTTATTTCAGGGCAAAAAATCAGAAATTTCCCTTATTTTGTGGCAAAATTGCAGAAATTTTTCTTATTTTGGGCAAAATTGCAGAAATTTCACTTATTTCAGGTAAAGAAGGCAGGAATTTCTATTATTATGAGGGAAAAGGGCAGAAATTTCTTTTATTTTGGTACAAAATTGCAGAAATTTTCTTTATTTTGGGGCAAAAATGCAGAAATTCCCCTTATTTTGTGGCAAAAAGGCAGAAATTTCCCTTATTTTGGGGCAAAATTACAGAAATTTTACTTATTTCAAGGCAAAATTCAAAAATTCCTTTTATTTTGGGGCAAAAAGACAGAAATTTTTTTTATTTTTGAATAAAAAAGCAGAAATTTCACTTATTTTGAGGTTAAAAGGCAGAAATTACTCTTATTTTGGGGCTAAAATGAAGAAATTTCCCTGTTTTGTGGCAAAATTGCAGAAATTTTTCTTATTTTGGGCAAAATTGCAGAAATTTCACTTATTTCAGAGAAAGAAGGCAGGAATTTGTCTTATTTTGGGGCAAAAAGGCAGAAATTTCTTTTATTTTGCTACAAAATTGCAGAAATTTTCTTTATTTTGGGGCAAAAATGCAGAAATTCCCCTTATTTTGTGGCAAAAAGGCAGGAATTTTCATTATTTTGGGGCAAAATTGCAGAAATTCCCTTTATTTTGGTGCAATAAGGCAGAAATTCCCAATATTTTGAAGCAAAATTGCACTAATTTCCCTAATTTTGAGGGAAAATGCAGAAATTCACATTATTTTGGGCAAAAAGACAGAAATTCTCCTTATTTCACCGCAAAAAGTCAGAAATTCCCCTTATTTTGGGGCAAAATTGCAGAAATTTCCCTTATTTTGTGGCAAAATTGCAGAAATTTTTCTTATTTTGTGCAAAATTGCAGAAATTTCACTTATTTCAGGGAAAGAAGGCAGGAATTTCTCTTATTTTAGGGCAAAAAGGCAGAAATTTCTTTTATTTTGGTACAAAATTGCAGAAATTTTCTTTATTTTGAGGCAAAAATAGAGAAATTCCCCTTATTTTGTGGCAAAAAGGCAGAAATTTCCCTTATTTTGGGGCAAAATTGCAGAAATTCTCTTTATTTTGGTGCAATAAGGCAGAAATTCCCCATATTTTGAAGCAAAATTGCACAAATTCTTCTAATTTTGAGGGAAAATGCAGAAATTCACATTATTTTGGGCAAAAAGACAGAAATTCTCCTTATTTCACGGCAAAAAGTCAGAAATTCCTCTTATTTTGGGGCAAAATTGCAGAAATTTCCCTTATTTTGTGGCAAAATTGCAGAAATTTTTCTTATTTTGTGCAAAATTGCAGAAATTTCACTTATTTCAGGGAAAGAAGGCAGGAATTTCTCTTATTTTGGGGCAAAAAGGCAGAAATTTCTTTTATTTTGGTACAAAATTGCAGATATTTTCTATATTTTGAGGCAAAAATGCAGAAATTTCCCATATTTTGGGGCAAAAAGGTAGAGATTCCCCTTATTATGAGAAAAAAAGGCTGAAATTCCTTTTATTTTGGGGCAAAAAGACAGAAATTCCCCTTATTTTGTGGCAAAAGCAGAAATTTCCCTTATTTTGGGGCAAAATTGCAAAAATTTTTCTTATTTTCGGGCAAAATTTTAGAAATTTATTTTATTTTGGTACAGAATTGCAGAAATTTTTCTTATTTTGTGGCAAAAAGTCAGAAATTCCCCATATTTTGGTGCAAAAAGGCAGAAATTTCCCTTATTTTGAGGTAAAATGCCGAAATTCCTTATATTTGGGGGCAAAAAGGCAGAAATTTCCTACATTTTGGGGCAAAAAGGCACAAATGTTCCTTATTTTCGGGAAAATTGCAGAAATTTCATTTATTTCAGGGCAAAAAGTCAGAAATTCCTTTTATTTTGGGGCAAAAAGTCAGAAATTCCTCTTATTTTGTGGCAAAAAGGCAGAAATTCCCATTAATTTTTGCAGAAAAGCAGAAACTTTCCTTATTTGGGGGCAATGATGCAGAAATTCCCCATATTTTGTGGCAAAAAGGCACAAATTCCCCTTATTTGGAGGTAAAATGCTGAAATTCCCCTTATTTTGGGCAAAAGGCAGAAATTCCCCTTATTTGGGGCAAAATTGCAGAAATTTCACTTATTTTAGGGCAAAAAGTCAGAAATTTGCTTTATTTTGGGGCAAAAAGCAAAAATTCCCCTAATTTTGGGTCGAAAAACAGAAATTCTTCTTATTTTGGGGTAAAATTGCAGAAATTTCAAACATTTCAGTGCAAAAAGGCAGAAATTCCACTTAATTTTAGGCAATAAGGCAAAAATTTTCCGTAATTTGAAGCAAAATCTCAGAAATTCCCCTTATAATGGTGCAAAAATGCAGAAATTCCTTTCATTTTGGTGTAATAAGGCAGAAATTCCCCGTGTTTTGAGCAAAATTGCACAAATTCATCTAATTTTGAGGGAAATTGCAGAAATTCAAATTATTTTGGGGCAAAAAGACAGAAATTCTTTTTATTTCAGGGCATAACGTCAGAAATTCCCCTTATTTTGGGGCAAAATTGCAGTTATTTCCCTTATTTTGTGGAAAATTGCAGAAATTTTTCTTATTTTGGGCAAAATTGCAGAAATTTCACTTATTTCAGGGAAAGAAGGCAGAAATTTCTCTTATTTTGGGGCAAAAGGGCAGAAATTTCTTTTATTTTGGTACAAAATTGCAGAAATTTTCTTTATTTTGGAACAAAAATGCAGAAATTCACCTTATTTTGTGGCAAAAAGGCAGAAATTTTTCTTATTTTGGGCAAATTTGCAGAAATTTCACTTATTTCAGGGAAAGAAGGCAGAAATTTCTCTTATTTTGGGGCAAAAGGGCAGAAATTTCTTTTATTTTGGTACAAAATTGCAGAAATTTTCTTTATTTTGGGGCAAAAATGCAGAAATTCACCTTATTTTGTGGCAAAAAGGCAGAAATTTTTCTTATTTTAGGGAAAAATTGCAGAAATTTCACTTATTTCAAGGCAAAATTCAAAAATTCCTTTTATTTTGGGGCAAAAAGACAGAAATTCCGTTTATTTTTAGGTAAAAAGGCAGAAATTTCACTTATTTTGAGGTAAAAAGGGAGAAATTACTCTTATTTTGTGGCTAAAATGAAGAAATTTCCCATTTTTGTGGCAAAATTGCAGAAATTTTTTTTATTTTGGGCAAAATTGCAGAAATTTCACTTATATCAGCGAAAGAAGGCAGGAATTTCTCTTATGTTGGGGCAAAAAGGCAGAAATTTTTTTTATTTTGGTACAAAATTGCTGAAATTTTCTTTATTTTGGGCAAAAATGCAGAAATTCCCATTATTTTGTGGCAAAAAGGCAGAAATTTCCCTAATTTTGGGGCAAAATTGCAGAAATTTCACTTATTTCAAGGCAAAATTCAAAATTCCTTTTATTTTTGGGCAAAAAGACAGAAATTCAGTTTATTTTTGGGTAAAAAGGCAGAAATTTCACTTATTTTGAGGTAAAAAGGCAAAAATTACTCTTATTTTGGGGCTAAAATTAAGAAATTTCCCTTTTTTGTGGCAAAATTGCAGAAATTTTTCTTATTTTGGGCAAAATTGCAGAAATTTCACTTATTTCAGGGAAAGAAAGCAGGAATTTCTCTTATTTTGGGGAAAAAAGGCAGAAATTTCTTTTATTTTGCTACAAAATTGCAGAAATTTTCTTTATTTTGGGGCAATAATGCAGAAATTTTCCTTATTTTGGGGCAAAAAGGAAGAGATTCCCCTTATTATGAGGTAAAAAGGCTGAAATTCCTTTTATTTTGGGGCAAAAATACTGAAATTCCCCTTATTTTGTGGCAAAAAGGCAGAAACTTCCCTTATTTTGGAGCAAAATTGTAGAAATTTCCATTAATTTCGAGCAAAATTTTAGAAATTTATTTTATTTTGGTACAGAATTGCAGAAATTTTTTTTATTTTGTGGCAAAAAGGCAGAAATTCCCCATATTTTGGTGCAAAAAGGCTGAAATTCCCCTTATTTTGAAGTAAAATGCTGAAATTCCTCATATTTTGGGGCAAAAAGGCAGAAATTACCTACATTTTGGGGCAAAAAGACAGAAATTTCCCTTATTTTGCGGCAAAATTGCAGAAATTTCATTTATTTCAGGGCAAAAAGTCAGAAATTCCTTTTATTTTGGGGCAAAGGCAGAAATTCCCTTTATTTTGTGGGAAAAAGGCAGAAATTCCCATTAATTGGGGCAGAAAAGCAGAAACTTTCCTTATTTGGGGGCAATAATGCAGAAATTCCCCATATTTTGTGGCAAAAATGCAGAAATTCCCCTTATTTGGAGGTAAAATGCTGAAAATCCCCTTATTTTGGGCAAAAGGCAGTAATTCCCCTTATTTTGGGGCAAAATTGCAGAAATTTCACTTATTTTAGGGCAAAAAGTCAGAAATTTGCCTTATTTTGGGGCAAAAAGCAGAAATTCCCCTAATTTTGGGGCCAAAAACAGAAATTCCCCTTATTTTGGGGTAAAATTGCAGAAATTTCAAACATTTCAGTGCAAAAAGGCAGAAATTCCACTTAATTTTAGGCAATAAGGCAGAAATTTTCCGTATTTTGGAGCAATATCTCAGAAATTCCCCTTATATTGGTGCAAAAATGCAGAAATTCCCTTTATTTTGGTGTAAAAAGGCAGAAATACCCCGTGTTTTGAAGCAAAATTGCACAAATTCATCTAATTTTGAGGGAAAATGCAGAAATTCAAATTATTTTGGGGCAAAAAGACAGAAATTCTCTGTATTTCAGGGCAAAACCTCAGAAATTCCTCTTATTTTGGGGCAAAATTGCAGAAATATCCCTTATTTTGTTGCAAAATTGCAGAAATTTTTCTTATTTTGGGCAAAATTGCAAAAATTTCACTTATTTCAGGTAAAGAAGGTAGGAATTTCTTTTATTTTGGGGCAAAAAGGCAGAAATTTCTTTTATTTTTGTACAAAATTGTAGAAATTTTCTTTATTTTGGGGCAAAAATGCAAAAATTCCCCATATTTTGTGGGAAAAAGGCAGAAATTTCTCTTATTTTGGGGTAAAATTGCAGAAAGTCCCTTTATTTTGGTGCAATAAGGCCCAAAATCCCAATATTTTGAGGCAAAATTGCACAAATTCCCCTAATTTTGAAGGAAAATGCAGAAATTCACATTATTTTGGGGCAAAAAAGACATAAATTCTCCTTATTTCACGTCAAAAATTCAGAAATTCCCCTTATTTTGGGGCAAAATTGCAGAAATTTCTCTTATTTTGTGGCAAAATTGCAGAAATTTTTCTTATTTTGGGCAAAATTGCAGAAATTTCACTTATTTCAGGGAAAGAAGGCAGGAATTTCTCTTATTTTGGGGCAAAAAGGTAGAAATTTCTTTTATTTTGATACAAAATTGCAGAAATTTTCTTTATTTTGAGGCAAAAATGCAGAAATTTTCCATATTTTGGGGCAAAAAGGCAGAGATTCCCCTTATTATGTGGTAAAAAGGCTGAAATTCCTTTTATTTTGGGGCAAAAAGACAGAAATTTCCCTTATTTTGTGGCAAAAAGGCAGAAATTTCCCTTATTTTGTGGCAAAAATGCAGAAATTTTCTTTATTTTGGGGCAAAATTGCAGAAATTCCTTTTATTTTGGTGCAATAAGGCAGAAATTCCCCATATTGTGAAGCATAATTGCACAAATTCCCCTAATTTTGAGAAAAATACAGAAATTCACATTATTTTGGGGCAATAAGACAGAAATTCTCTTTATTTCAAGGCAAAAAGTCAGAAATTCCCCTTATTTTGGGGTAAAATTGCAGAAATTTCCCTTATTTTGTGGCAAAATTGCAGAAATTTTTCTTATTTTGGGCAAAATTGCAGAAATTTCACTTATTTCAGGGAAAGAAGGCAGGAATTTTTCTTATTTTGGGGGGAAAAGGCAGTAATTTCTTTTATTTTGGTACAAAATTGCAGAAATTTTGTTTATTTTGAGGCCAAAATGCAGAAATTCCCCATATTTTAGGGCAAAAAGGCAGAGATTCTACTTATTATGAGGTAAGAAGGCTGAAATTCCTTTTATTTTGGGGCAAAAATACTGAAATTCCCCCTATTTTGTGGCAAAAAGGCAGAAACTTCCCTTATTTTGGGGCAAAATTGTAGAAATATCCCTTATTTTCGAGCAGAATTTTAGAAATTTATTTTATTTTGGTACAGAATTGCAGAAATTTTTTTTATTTTGTGGCAAAAAGGCAGAAATTCCCCATATTTTGGTGCAAAAAGGCTGAAATTCCCCTTATTTTGAAGTAAAATGCTGAAATTCCTCATATTTTGGGGCAAAAAGGCAGAAATTACATACATTTTGGGGCAAAAAGGCAGAAATTTCCCTTATTTTGCGGCAAAATTGCAGAAATTTCATTTATTTCAGGGCAAAAAGTCAGAAATTCCTTTTATTTTGGGGCAAAAAGGCAGAAATTCCCTTTATTTTGTGGCAAAAAGGCAGAAATTCCCATTAATTGGGGCAGAAAAGCAGAAACTTTCCTTATTTGGGGGCAATAATGCAGAAATTCCCCATATTTTGTGGCAAAAAGGCAGAAATTCCCCTTATTTGTAGGTAAAATGCTGAAAATCCCCTTATTTTGGGCAAAAGGCAGAAATTCCCCTTATTTTGGGGCAAAATTGCAGAAATTTCACTTATTTTAGGGCAAAAAGTCAGAAATTTGCCTTATTTTGGGGCAAAAACAGAAATTCCCCTAATTTTGGGGCCAAAAACAGAAATTCCCCTTATTTTGGGGTAAAATTGCAGAAATTTCAAACATTTCAGTGCAAAAAGGAAGAAATTCCACTTAATTTTAGGCAATAAGGCAGAAATTTTCTGTATTTTGGAGCAATATCTCAGAAATTCCCCTTATATTGGTGCAAAAATGCAGAAATTCCCTTTACTTTGGTGTAATAAGGCAGAAATTCCCCGTGTTTTGAAGCAAAATTGCACAAATTCATCTAATTTTGAGGGAAAATGCAGAAATTCAAATTATTTTGGGGCAAAAAGACAGAAATTCTCCGTATTTCAGGGCAAAACGTCAGAAATTCCTCTTATTTTGTGGCAAAATTGCAGAAATATCCCTTATTTTGTTGCAAAATTGCAGAAATTTTTTTATTTTTGCAAAATTGCAGAAATTTTACTTATTTCAGGGAAAGAAGGTAGGAATTTCTTTTATTTTGGGGCAAAAAGGCAGAAATTTCTTTTATTTTGGTACAAAATTATAGAAATTTTCTTTATTTTGGGGCAAAAATGCAGAAATTCCCCATATTTTGTGGGAAAAAGGCAGAAATTTCCCTTATTTTGGGGTAAAATTGCAGAAAGTCCATTTATTTTTGTGCAGTAAGGCAGAAATTCCCAATATTTTGAAGCAAAATTGCACAAATTCCCCTAATTTTGAGGGAAAATGCAGAAATTAACATTATTTTGGGGCAAAAAAGACAGAAATTCTCCTTATTTCACGTCAAAAAGTCAGAAATTCCCCTTATTTTGGGCAAAATTGCAGAAATTTCACTTATTTCAGAGAAAGAAGGCAGGAATTTCTCTTATTTTGGGCAAAAAGGTAGAAATTTCTTTTATTTTGGTACAAAATTGCAGAAATTTTCTTTATTTTGAGGCAAAAATGCAGAAATTTCCCATATTTTGGGGCAAAAAGGCAGAGATTCCCCTTATTATGAGGTAAAAAGGCTGAAATTCCTTTTATTTTGGGGCAAAAATACAGAAATTCCCCTTATTTTGTGGCAAAAAGGCAGAAATTTCCCTTATTTTGGGGCAAAATTGCAGAAATTTCCCTTATTTTTGGGCAAAATTTTAGAAATTTATTTTATTTTGGTACAGAATTGCAGAAATTTTTCTTATTTTGTGGCAAAAAGGCAGAAATTCCCCATATTTTGGTGCAAAAAGGCTGAAATTCCCCTTATTTCGAGGTAAAATGTTGAAATTCCCCATATTTTGGGGCAAAAAGGCAAAAATTACCTACATTTTGGGGCAAAAAGGCACAAATTTCCCTTATTTTCGGGCAAAATTGCAGAAATTTCTTTTATTTCAGGGCAAAAAGGCTGAAATTCCTTTTATTTTGGGGCAAAAAGGCAGAAATTCCCTTTATTTTGTGGCAAAAAGGCAGAAATTCCCATTAATTGGGGCAGAAAAGCAGAAACTTTCCTTATTTGGGGGCAATAATGCAGAAATTCCCCATATTTTGTAGCAAAAAGGCAGAAATTCCCTTTATTTGGAGGTAAAATGCTGAAATTCCCCTTATTTTGGGCAAAAGGCAGAAATTCCCCTTATTTTGCGGCAAAATTGCAGAAATTTCACTTATTTTATGGCAAAAAGTCAGAAATTTGCCTTATTTTGGGGCAAAAAGCAGAAATTACCCTAATTTTGGGGCCAAAAACAGAAATTCCTATTATTTTGGGGTAAAATTGCAGAAATTTCAAATATTTCAGTGCAAAAAGGCAGAAATTCCACTTAATTTTAGGCAATAAGGCACAAATTTTCCGTATTTTGGAGCAAAATCTCAGAAATTCCCTTTATAATGGTGCAAAAATGCAGAAATTCCCTTTATTTTGGTGTAATAAGGTAGAAATTCCCCGTGTTTTGAAGCAAAATTGCACAAATTCATCTAATTTTGAGGGAAAACGCAGAAAATCAAATTATTTTGGGGCAAAAAGACAGAAATTCTCTTTATTTCAGGGCATAACGTCAGAAATTCCCCTTATTTTGGGGCAAAATTGCAGAAATTTCCCTTATTTTGTGGCAAAATTGCAGAAATTTTTCTTATTTTAGGCAAAATTGCAGAAATTTCACTTATTTCAGGGAAAGAAGGCAGAAATTTCTCTTATTTTGGGGCAAAAGGGCAGAAATTTCTTTTATTTTGGTAAAAAATTGCAGAAATTTTCTTTATTTTGGGGCAAAAATGCAGAAATTCACCTTATTTTGTGACAAAAAAACAGACATTTCCCTTATTTTAGGGCAAAATTGCAGAAATTTCACTTATTTCAAGGCAAAATTCAAAAATTCCTTTAATTTTGGCGCAAAAATACAGAAATTCCGTTTATTTTTAGGTAAAAAGGCAGAAAATTCACTTATTTTGAGGTAAAAAGGCAGAAATTACTTTTATTTTGGGGCTAAAATGAAGAAATTTCCCTTTTTTGTGGCAAAATTGCAGAAATTTTTCTTATTTTGGGCAAAATTGCAGAAATTTCACTTATTTCAGAGAAAGAAGGCAGGAATTTCTCTTATTTTGGGGCAAAAAGTCAGAAATTTCTTTTATTTTGGTACAAAATTGCAGAAATTTTCTTTATTTTGGGGCAAAAATGCAGAAATTCCCTTAATTTCGTGGCAAAAAGGCAGAAATTTCCCTTATTTTGGGCAAAATTGCAGAAATTCCCTTTATTTTGGTGCAATAAGGCAGAAATTCCCTATATTTTGAAGCAAAATTGCAGAAATTCCCCTAATTTTGAGGGAAAATGCAGAAATTCACATTATTTTGGAGCAAAAAGACAGAAATTCTTTTTATTTCACGGCAAAAAGTCAGAAATTCCCCTTATTTTGGGGTAAAATTGCAGAAATTTCCCTTATTTTGTGGCAAAATTGCAGAAATTTTTCTTATTTTGGGCAACATTGCAGAAATTTCACTTATTTCAGGGAAAGAAGGCAGTAATTTCTCTTACTTTGGGGCAAAAATGCAGAAATTTCTTTTATTTTGGTACAAAATTGCAGAAATTTTCTTTATTTTGAGGCCAAAATGCAGAAATTCCCCATATTTTGGGACAAAAAGGCAGAGATTCCCCTTATTATGAGGTAAAAAGGCTGATATTCCTTTGATTTTGGGGCAAAAAGACAGAAATTCCCCTTATTTTGTTGCAAAAAGGCAGAAATTTCCCTTATTTTGGGGCTAAATTGCAGAAATTTCCCTTATTTTTAGGCAAAATATTAGAAATTTCTTTTATTTTGGTACAGAATTGCAGAAATTTTTCTTATTTTGTGGCAAAAACGCAGAAATTCCCCATATTTTAGTTCAAAAAGGCTGAAATTCCCCTTATTTTGAGGTAAAATGCTGAAATTCCCCATATTTTGGGGCAAAAAGGCAGAAATTCCCCTCATTTTGTGGCAAAAAGGCACAAATTTCCCTTATTTTCGGGCAAAATTGCAGAAATTTTATTTATTCCAGGGCAAAATGTCAGAAATTCCTTTTATTTTGGGGCAAAAAGCAGAAATTTCTTTTATTTTGGTACAAAGTTGAAAAAATTTATCTTATTTTGGAACAAAAAGGAAGAAATTCCCCATATTTTGGGGCAAAAGGCAGAAATTTCCCTTATTTTGAGGTAAAAACCCTGAAGTTCCCCTTATTTTGGGGCAAAAAGGCAGAAATTTCCTTTATTTTGTGGCAAAAAGGCACTAATTCCCATTAATTGGGGCAGAAAAGCAGAAACATTCTTTATTTGGGGGCAATAATGCAGAAATTCCCCATATTTTGTGGCAAAAAGGCAGAAATTCCCCTTATTTGGAGGTAAAATGCTGAAATTCCCCTTATTTTGGGCAAAAAGCAGAAATTCCCCTTATTTTGGGGCAAAATTGCAGAAATTTCACTTATTTTAGGGCAAAAAGTCAGAAATTTGCCTTATTTTGGGGCAAAAAGCAGAAATTCCCCTAATTGTGAGGCAAAACGGCAGAAATTCCCTATATGTTGGGGCAAAAAGACAGAAATTCTCCTTATTTTGGGGCTAAACTCAGAAATTCCACTTATTTTGGGCAAAATTCTAGAAATTTCCCACCTTTTGGGGCAAAATTGCAGAAATTTCACTTATTTGGGGGCAAAATTGCAGAAATTTGACTTATTTCAGGGAAGAAAAGCAGAAATTTTCTTATTTTGTAGAAAAAAGGCAGAAATTCCTAATATATTGTGGCAAAAATGCAGAAATTCCCCTTATTTTGAAGTAAAAAGGCTGAAATTCCTCTTATTTGGGGGCAAAAAGGAAGAATTTTTCCTTATTTTGGGGCAAAATTGCAGAAATTTCACTTATTTCAGGGTAATAAGTCAGAAATTCCCCTTATTTTGGGGCAAAAAAGACAGAAATTCCCTTTGTTTTTGGGTAAAAAAGACAGAAATTCCATTTATTTAGAGGCAAAATGCAGATTTTCCTCTTAATTCGGCGCAAAAATGAAGAAATTTCCCTTTTTTATGGCAAAAAAGTATGCATTTTTCTTCTTTTCTGGCAAAAAGGCAGAAATTCCCCTTATTTTGAAGCAAAATTGCAGAAATTCCTATAATTTTGTGGCAGAAGGCAGACATTCCCTTTATTTTAGGGCAAAAATCAGAAATTTCCCTTATTTTGGGGCAAAATTGCAATAATTTCACTTATTTTAGGGCAAAAAGTCAGAAATTTCCCTTATTTTGGTGCAAAATTGAAGAAATTTCCCTTATTTGGGGCAAAATTGCAGAAATTTGACTTATTTTCAGGTAAAAAGGCTGAAATTTCCTTTATTTTTGAGAAAAAAGTTAGAAATTTCTTTTATTTTGGGGCAAAATTGCAAAATATTTCTTATTTTGGGGCAAAAAGGCAGAAATTCCTTATATTTTGAAGCAAAAAGTCAGAAATTCCCCTTATTTTGGAATAAAATTGCAGAAATTTCCCTTATTTGGGGGCAAAAGGGCAGAAAATCCTTTTAATTTCGGGCAAAAAGGCAGAAATTCCTTGTATTTTAGAGCAAAATTGCAGAAATTCCCCTAATATCGGGGCAAAAATGCAGAAATTCCCTTTATTTGGGGCAAAAGCAAAAGTTTCCCATATTTTCGGGAAAAAAGGCAGAAATTCCTTGTATTTTGAAGCAAAATTGCAGAAACTCCCCTAATTTTGGGGCAAAAAGGCAGAAATTCCTTTTATTTTGGGGCAAAAATATAGAAATTCTCCTTATTTCGCAGCAAAATGTCAGAAATTCCCCTTATTTTGGGGCAAAATTGAAGAACTTTCCCTTATTTTGGGGCAAAATTACAGAAATTTCCCTTATTTTGGGGCAAAATTTTAGAAATTTCTTTTATTTTGGTAGAGAATTGCAGAAATTTTTCTCATATTGTGGCAAAAAGGCTAAAATTCCCCATATTTTGGTGCAAAAAGGCTGAAATTCCCCTTATTTTGAGGTAAAATACTGAAATTCCCCATATTTTGGGGCAAAAAGGCAGAAATTTCCCTCATTTTGGGGCAAAAAGGCACAAATTTTCCTTATTTTCAGGCAAAATTGCAGAAATTTCATTTATTTCAGGGCAAAAATTTAGAAATTTCTTTTATTTTGGGACAAAAAGCAGAAATTTCTTTTATTTTGGTACAAAGTTGAAGAAATTTTTCTTATTTTGGAAGAAAAAGATAGAAATTCCCCATATTTTGGGGTAAAAGGCAGAAATTCCCCTTATTTGGAGGTAAAATGGTGAAATTACCCTTATTTTGGGAAAAAAGGCAGAAATTCCCCTTATTTTGGGACAAAATTGCAGAAATTTCACTGATTTCATGGCAAAAAGTCAGAAATTTGCCTTATTTTGGGCAAAAAGCAGAAATTCCCCTAATTTTGGGGCTAAAAATAGAAATTCCCCTTATTTTGGGGTAAAATTGCAGAAATTTCATTTATTTCAGGGCAAAAAGTCAGAAATTACTTTTATTTTGGGGCAAAAAGGCAGAAATTCCCTTTATTTTGTGGCAAAAAGGCAGAAATTCCCATTAATTGGGGCAGAAAAGCAGAAACTTTCCTTATTTGGGGGCAATAATGCAGAAATTCCCCATATTTTGTGGCAAAAAGGCAGAAATTCCCCTTATTTGTAGGTAAAATGCTGAAAATCCCCTTATTTTGGGCAAAAGGCAGAAATTCCCCTTATTTTGGGGCAAAATTGCAGAAATTTCACTTATTTTAGGGCAAAAAGTCAGAAATTTGCCTTATTTTGGGGCAAAAACAGAAATTCCCCTAATTTTGGGGCCAAAAACAGAAATTCCCCTTATTTTGGGGTAAAATTGCAGAAATTTCAAACATTTCAGTGCAAAAAGGCAGAAATTCCACTTAATTTTAGGCAATAAGGCAGAAATTTTCCGTATTTTGGAGCAATATCTCAGAAATTCCCCTTATATTGGTGCAAAAATGCAGAAATTCCCTTTACTTTGGTGTAATAAGGCAGAAATTCCCCGTGTTTTGAAGCAAAATTGCACAAATTCATCTAATTTTGAGGGAAAATGCAGAAATTCAAATTATTTTGGGGCAAAAAGACAGAAATTCTCCGTATTTCAGGGCAAAACGTCAGAAATTCCTCTTATTTTGTGGCAAAATTGCAGAAATATCCCTTATTTTGTTGCAAAATTGCAGAAATTTTTTTATTTTTGCAAAATTGCAGAAATTTTACTTATTTCAGGGAAAGAAGGTAGGAATTTCTTTTATTTTGGGGCAAAAAGGCAGAAATTTCTTTTATTTTGGTACAAAATTATAGAAATTTTCTTTATTTTGGGGCAAAAATGCAGAAATTCCCCATATTTTGTGGGAAAAAGGCAGAAATTTCCCTTATTTTGGGGTAAAATTGCAGAAAGTCCCTTTATTTTTGTGCAGTAAGGCAGAAATTCCCAATATTTTGAAGCAAAATTGCACAAATTCCCCTAATTTTGAGGGAAAATGCAGAAATTAACATTATTTTGGGGCAAAAAAGACAGAAATTCTCCTTATTTCACGTCAAAAAGTCAGAAATTCCCCTTATTTTGGGCAAAATTGCAGAAATTTCACTTATTTCAGAGAAAGAAGGCAGGAATTTCTCTTATTTTGGGCAAAAAGGTAGAAATTTCTTTTATTTTGGTACAAAATTGCAGAAATTTTCTTTATTTTGAGGCAAAAATGCAGAAATTTCCCATATTTTGGGGCAAAAAGGCAGAGATTCCCCTTATTATGAGGTAAAAAGGCTGAAATTCCTTTTATTTTGGGGCAAAAATACAGAAATTCCCCTTATTTTGTGGAAAAAAGGCAGAAATTTCCCTTATTTTGGGGCAAAATTGCAGAAATTTCCCTTATTTTTGGGCAAAATTTTAGAAATTTATTTTATTTTGGTACAGAATTGCAGAAATTTTTCTTATTTTGTGGCAAAAAGGCAGAAATTCCCCATATTTTGTTGCAAAAAGGCTGAAATTCCCCTTATTTCGAGGTAAAATGTTGAAATTCCCCATATTTTGGGGCAAAAAGGCAGAAATTACCTACATTTTGGGGCAAAAAGGCACAAATTTCCCTTATTTTCGGGCAAAATTGCAGAAATTTCTTTTATTTCAGGGCAAAAAGGCTGAAATTCCTTTTATTTTGGGGCAAAAAGGCAGAAATTCCCTTTATTTTGTGGCAAAAAGGCAGAAATTCCCATTAATTGGGGCAGAAAAGCAGAAACTTTCCTTATTTGGGGGCAATAATGCAGAAATTCCCCATATTTTGTAGCAAAAAGGCAGAAATTCCCTTTATTTGGAGGTAAAATGCTGAAATTCCCCTTATTTTGGGCAAAAGGCAGAAATTCCCCTTATTTTGCGGCAAAATTGCAGAAATTTCACTTATTTTATGGCAAAAAGTCAGAAATTTGCCTTATTTTTGGGCAAAAAGCAGAAATTACCCTAATATTGGGGCCAAAAACAGAAATTCCTATTATTTTGGGGTAAAATTGCAGAAATTTCAAATATTTCAGTGCAAAAAGGCAGAAATTCCACTTAATTTTAGGCAATAAGGCACAAATTTTCCGTATTTTGGAGCAAAATCTCAGAAATTCCCTTTATAATGGTGCAAAAATGCAGAAATTCCCTTTATTTTGGTGTAATAAGGTAGAAATTCCCCGTGTTTTGAAGCAAAATTGCACAAATTCATCTAATTTTGAGGGAAAACGCAGAAAATCAAATTATTTTGGGGCAAAAAGACAGAAATTCTCTTTATTTCAGGGCATAACGTCAGAAATTCCCCTTATTTTGGGGCAAAATTGCAGAAATTTCCCTTATTTTGTGGCAAAATTGCAGAAATTTTTCTTATTTTAGGCAAAATTGCAGAAATTTCACTTATTTCAGGGAAAGAAGGCAGAAATTTCTCTTATTTTGGGGCAAAAGGGCAGAAATTTCTTTTATTTTGGTAAAAAATTGCAGAAATTTTCTTTATTTTGGGGCAAAAATGCAGAAATTCACCTTATTTTGTGACAAAAAAACAGACATTTCCCTTATTTTAGGGCAAAATTGCAGAAATTTCACTTATTTCAAGGCAAAATTCAAAAATTCCTTTTATTTTGGGGCAAAAATACAGAAATTCCGTTTATTTTTAGGTAAAAAGGCAGAAAATTCACTTATTTTGAGGTAAAAAGGCAGAAATTACTCTTATTTTGGGGCTAAAATGAAGAAATTTCCCTTTTTTGTGGCAAAATTGCAGAAATTTTTCTTATTTTGGGCAAAATTGCAGAAATTTCACTTATTTCAGAGAAAGAAGGCAGGAATTTCTCTTATTTTGGGGCAAAATTCAGAAATTTCTTTTATTTTGGTACAAAATTGCAGAAATTTTCTTTATTTTGGGGCAAAAATGCAGAAATTCCCTTTATTTCGTGGCAAAAAGGCAGAAATTTCCCTTATTTTGGGCAAAATTGCAGAAATTCCCTTTATTTTGGTGCAATAAGGCAGAAATTCCCTATATTTTGAAGCAAAATTGCAGAAATTCCCCTAATTTTGAGGGAAAATGCAGAAATTCACATTATTTTGGGGCAAAAAGACAGAAATTCTTTTTATTTCACGGCAAAAAGTCAGAAATTCCCCTTATTTTGGGGTAAAATTGCAGAAATTTCCCTTATTTTGTGGCAAAATTGCAGAAATTTTACTTATTTTGGGCAAAATTGCAGAAATTTCACTTATTTCAGGGAAAGAAGGCAGTAATTTCTCTTACTTTGGGGCAAAAATGCAGAAATTTCTTTTATTTTGGTACAAAATTGCAGAAATTTTCTTTATTTTGAGGCCAAAATGCAGAAATTCCCCATATTTTGGGACAAAAAGGCAGAGATTCCCCTTATTATGAGGTAAAAAGGCTGAAATTCCTTTGATTTTGGGGCAAAAAGACAGAAATTCCCCTTATTTTGTGGCAAAAAGGCAGAAATTTCCCTTATTTTGGGGCTAAATTGCAGAAATTTCCCTTATTTTTAGGCAAAATATTAGAAATTTCTTTTATTTTGGTACAGAATTGCAGAAATTTTTCTTATTTTGTGGCAAAAAGGCAGAAATTCCCCATATTTTAGTTCAAAAAGGCTGAAATTCCCCTTATTTTGAGGTAAAATGCTGAAATTCCCCATATTTTGGGGCAAAAAGGCAGAAATTCCCCTCATTTTGTGGCAAAAAGGCACAAATTTCCCTTATTTTCGGGCAAAATTGCAGAAATTTTATTTATTCCAGGGCAAAATGTCAGAAATTCTTTTTATTTTGGGGCAAAAAGCAGAAATTTCTTTTATTTTGGTACAAAGTTGAAAAAATTTATCTTATTTTGGAACAAAAAGGCAGAAATTCCCCATATTTTGGGGCAAAAGGCAGAAATTTCCCTTATTTTGAGGTAAAAACCCTGAAGTTCCCCTTATTTTGGGGCAAAAAGGCAGAAATTTCCTTTATTTTGTGGCAAAAAGGCACAAATTCCCATTAATTGGGGCAGAAAAGCAGAAACATTCTTTATTTGGGGGCAATAATGCAGAAATTCCCCATATTTTGTGGCAAAAAGGCAGAAATTCCCCTTATTTGGCGGTAAAATGCTGAAATTCCCCTTATTTTGGGCAAAAAGCAGAAATTCCCCTTATTTTGGGGCAAAATTGCAGAAATTTCACTTATTTTAGGGCAAAAAGTCAGAAATTTGCCTTATTTTGGGGCAAAAAGCAGAAATTCCCCTAATTGTGAGGCAAAACGGCAGAAATTCCCTATATGTTGGGGCAAAAAGACAGAAATTCTCCTTATTTTGGGGCTAAACTCAGAAATTCCACTTATTTTGGGGCAAAATTCCAGAAATTTCCCACCTTTTGGGGCAAAATTGCAGAAATTTCACTTATTTGGGGGCAAAATTGCAGAAATTTGACTTATTTCAGGGAAGAAAAGCAGAAATTTTCTTATTTTGTAGAAAAAAGGCAGAAATTCCTAATATATTGTGGCAAAAATGCAGAAATTCCCCTTATTTTGAAGTAAAAAGGCTGAAATTCCTCTTATTTGGGGGCAAAAAGGAAGAATTTTTCCTTATTTTGGGGCAAAATTGCAGAAATTTCACTTATTTCAGGGTAATAAGTCAGAAATTCCCCTTATTTTGGGGCAAAAAAGACAGAAATTCCCTTTGTTTTTGGGTAAAAAAGACAGAAATTCCATTTATTTAGAGGCAAAATGCAGATTTTCCTCTTAATTCGGCGCAAAAATGAAGAAATTTCCCTTTTTTATGGCAAAAAAGTATGCATTTTTCTTCTTTTCTGGCAAAAAGGCAGAAATTCCCCTTATTTTGAAGCAAAATTGCAGAAATTCCTATAATTTTGTGGCAGAAGGCAGACATTCCCTTTATTTTAGGGCAAAAATCAGAAATTTCCCTTATTTTGGGGCAAAATTGCAATAATTTCACTTATTTTAGGGCAAAAAGTCAGAAATTTCCCTTATTTTGGTGCAAAATTGAAGAAATTTCCCTTATTTGGGGCAAAATTGCAGAAATTTGACTTATTTTCAGGTAAAAAGGCTGAAATTTCCTTTATTTTTGAGAAAAATATTAGAAATTTCTTTTACTTTGGGGCAAAATTGCAAAATATTTCTTATTTTGGGGCAAAAAGGCAGAAATTCCTTATATTTTGAAGCAAAAAGTCAGAAATTCCCCTTATTTTGGAATAAAATTGCAGAAATTTCCCTTATTTGGGGGCAAAAGGGCAGAAAATCCTTTTAATTTCGGGCAAAAAGGCAGAAATTCCCCGTATTTTAGAGCAAAATTGCAGAAATTCCCCTAATATCGGGGCAAAAAATGCAGAAATTCCCTTTATTTGGGGCAAAAGCAAAAGTTTCCCATATTTTCGGGAAAAAAGGCAGAAATTCCTTGTATTTTGAAGCAAAATTGCAGAAACTCCCCTAATTTTGGGGCAAAAAGGCAGAAATTCCTTTTATTTTGGGGCAAAAATACAGAAATTCTCCTTATTTCGCAGCAAAATGTCAGAAATTCCCCTTATTTTGGGGCAAAATTGAAGAACTTTCCCTTATTTTGGGGCAAAATTACAGAAATTTCCCTTATTTTGGGGCAAAATTTTAGAAATTTCTTTTATTTTGGTAGAGAATTGCAGAAATTTTTCTCATATTGTGGCAAAAAGGCTAAAATTCCCCATATTTTGGTGCAAAAAGGCTGAAATTCCCCTTATTTTGAGGTAAAATACTGAAATTCCCCATATTTTGGGGCAAAAAGGCAGAAATTTCCCTCATTTTGGGGCAAAAAGGCACAAATTTTCCTTATTTTCGGGCAAAATTGCAGAAATTTCATTTATTTCAGGGCAAAAATTTAGAAATTTCTTTTATTTTGGGACAAAAAGCAGAAATTTCTTTTATTTTGGTACAAAGTTGAAGAAATTTTTCTTATTTTGGAACAAAAAGATAGAAATTCCCCATATTTTGGGGTAAAAGGCAGAAATTCCCCTTATTTGGAGGTAAAATGGTGAAATTACCCTTATTTTGGGAAAAAAGGCAGAAATTCCCCTTATTTTGGGACAAAATTGCAGAAATTTCACTTATTTCATGGCAAAAAGTCAGAAATTTGCCTTATTTTGGGCAAAAAGCAGAAATTCCCCTAATTTTGGGGCTAAAAATAGAAATTCCGCTTATTTTGGGGTAAAATTGCAGAAATTTCAAATATTTCAGGGCAAAAAGGCAGAAATTCAGCTTAATTTCGGGCAATAAGGCAGAAATTTTCTGTATTTTGGAGGAAAATCTCAGAAATTCCCTTTATATTGGTGCAAAAATGCAGAAATTTCCTTTATTTTGGTGCAATAAGGCAGAAATTCCCCGTATTTTAAAGCAAAATTGCAAAAATTCCCCTAATTTTGAGGGAAAATGCAGAAATTCACATTATTTTGGGGCAAAAAGACAGAACTTCTCCTTATTTCACGGCAAAAAGTCAGAAATTCCCCTTATTTTGGGACAAAATTGCAAAAATTTCCCTTATTTTGTGGCAAAATTGCAGAATTTTTTTTTATTTTAGGCAAAATTGCAGAAATTTCACTTATTTCAGGGAAAGAAGGCAGGAATTTCTCTTATTTTGGGGCAAAATGCAGAAATTTCTTTTTTTTCGTACAAAATTGCAGAAATTTTCTTTATTTTGAGGCAAAAAGGCAGAAATTCCCCATATTTTGGGGCAAAAAGGCAGAGATTCTCCTTATTATGAGGTAAAAAGGCTGAAATTCCTTTTATTTTGGCGCAAAAAGACAGAAATTCTCCTTATTTTGTGGAAGAAAGGCAGAAATTTCCCTTATTTTGGGGCAAAATTACAAAAATTTCCCTTATTTTCGGGCAAAATTTTAGAAATTTCTTTTATTTTGGTACAGATTTGCAGAAATTTTTCTTATTTTGTGGCAAAAAGGCAGAAATTCCCCATATTTTGGTGCAAAAAGGCGGAAATTCCCCTTATTTTGAGGTAAAATGCTGAAATTCCCCATAATTTGGGGCAAAAAGGCAGAAATTCCCTACATTTTGGGGCAAAAAGGCAGAAATTTCCCATACTTTGGGGCAAAATTGCAGAAAATTCATTTATTTCAGGGCAAAGAGTCAGAAATTCCTTTTATTTTGGAGAAAAAAGCAGAAATTTCTTTTATGTTGGTACAAAGTTGAAGAAATTTTTCTTATTTTGGAACAAAATGGCAGAAATTCGCCATATTTTCAGGCAAAAGGCAGAAATTCCCCTTATTTTGAGGTAAAAAGGCTGAAATGCCCCTTATATTGGGGCAAAAAGGCAAAAATTCCCTTTATTTTGTGGCAAAAAGGCAGAAATTCCCATTAATTGGGGCAGAAAAGCAGAAACTTTGTTTATTTTGGGGCAATAATGCAGAAATTCCCCATATTTTGTGGCAAAAAGGCAGAAATTCCCCTTATTTGGAGGTAAAATGCTGAAATTCCCCTTATTTTGGGCAAAAGGCAGAAATTCCCCTTATTTTGGGGCAAAATTGCAAAAATTTCACTAATTTTAGGGCAAAAAGTCAGAAATTTCCCTTATTTGGTGCAAAATTGCAGAAATTTTACTTATTTTCAGGTAAAAAGGCTGAAATTTCCTTTATTTTTGGGAAAAAAGTGAGAAATTCCTTTTATTTTGGGGGAAAATTGCAGAAATATTTCTTATTTTGGGGCAAAAAGGCAGAAATTCCTTATATTTTGGGGCAAAAAGGCAGAAATTCCTCTTATTTTGGAATAAAATTGCAGAAATTTCCCTTATTTGGGGGCAAAAAGGCAGAAAACACTTTTAATTTCGGGCAAAAAGGCAGAAATTCTCCGTATTTAAAAGCAAAATTGCAGAAATTCCGCTAATATCGGGGCAAAAATGCAGAAATTCCCTTTATTTGGGGCAAAAGCAAAAGTTTCCCATATTTTCGGGAAAAAAGGCAGAAATTCCTTGTATTTTGAAGCAAAATTGCAGAAACTCCCCTAATTTTGGGGCAAAAAGGCAGAAATTCCTTTTATTTTGGGGCAAAAATACAGAAATTCTCCTTAATTCGCAGCAAAATGTCAGAAATTCCCCTTATTTTGGGGTAAAATTGAAGAACTTTCCCTTATTTTGGGGCAAAATTACAGAAATTTCCCTTATTTTGGGGCAAAATTTTAGAAATTTCTTTTATTTTGGTAGAGAATTGCAGAAATTTTTCTCATATTGTGGCAAAAAGGCTAAAATTCCCCATATTTTGGTGCAAAAAGGCTGAAATTCCCCTTATTTTGAGGTAAAATACTGAAATTCCCCATATTTTGGGGCAAAAAGGCAGAAATTTCCCTCATTTTGGGGCAAAAAGGCACAAATTTTCCTTATTTTCGGGCAAAATTGCAGAAATTTCATTTATTTCAGGGCAAAAATTTAGAAATTTCTTTTATTTTGGGACAAAAACCAGAAATTTCTTTTATTTTGGTACAAAGTTGAAGAAATTTTTCTTATTTTGGAACAAAAAGCTAGAAATTCCCCATATTTTGGGGTAAAAGGCAGAAATTCCACTTATTTGGAGGTAAAATGGTGAAATTACCCTAATTTTGGGAAAAAAGGCAGAAATTCCCCTTATTTTGGGACAAAATTGCAGAAATTTCCCTTATTTCATGGCAAAAAGTCTGAAATTTGCCTTATTTTGGGCAAAAAGCAGAAATTCCCCTAATTTTGGGGCTAAAAATAGAAATTCCCCTTATTTTGGGGTAAAATTGCAGAAATTTCAAATATTTCAGGGCAAAAAGGCAGAAATTCAACTTAATTTCGGGCAATAAGGCAGAAATTTTCTGTATTTTGGAGCAAAATCTCAGAAATTCCCTTTATATTGGTGCAAAAATGCAGAAATTTCCTTTATTTTGGTGCAATAAGGCAGAAATTCCCCGTATTTTAAAGCAAAATTGCACAAATTCCCCTAATTTTGAGGGAAAATGCAGAAATTCACATTATTTTGGGGCAAAAAGACAGAACTTCTCCTTATTTCACGGCAAAAAGTCAGAAATTCCCCTTATTTTGGGACAAAATTGCAAAAATTTCCCTTATTTTGTGGCAAAATTGAGGAAATTCCCATTAATTGGGGCAGAAAAGCAGAAACTTTCCTTATTTGGGGGCAATAATACAGAAATTCCCCATATTTTGTGGCAAAAAGGCAGAAATTCCCCTTATTTGGAGGTAAATTGCTGAAAATCCCCTTATTTTGGGCAAAAGGCAGAAATTCCCCTTATTTTGGGGCAAAATTGCAGAAATTTCACTTATTTTAGGGCAAAAAGTCAGAAATTTGCCTTATTTTGGGGCAAAAACAGAAATTCCCCTAATTTTGGGGCCAAAAACAGAAATTCCCCTTATTTTGGGGTAAAATTGCAGAAATTTCAAACATTTCAGTGCAAAAAGGCAGAAATTCCACTTAATTTTAGGCAATAAGGCAGAAATTTTCCGTATTTTGGAGCAATATCTAAGAAATTCCCCTTATATTGGTGCAAAAATGCAGAAATTCCCTTTACTTTGGTGTAATAAGGCAGAAATTCCCCGTGTTTTGAAGCAAAATTGCACAAATTCATCTAATTTTGAGGGAAAATGCAGAAATTCAAATTATTTTGGGACAAAAAGACAGAAATTCTCCGTATTTCAGGGCAAAACGTCAGAAATTCCTCTTATTTTGTGGCAAAATTGCAGAAATATCCCTTATTTTGTTGCAAAATTGCAGAAATTCCCCTAATATCGGGGCAAAAATGCAGAAATTCCCTTTATTTGGGGCAAAAGCAAAAGTTTCCCAAATTTTCGAGAAAAAAGGCAGAAATTCCTTGTATTTTGAAGCAAAATTGCAGAAACTCCCCTAATTTTGGGGCAAAAAGGCAGAAATTCCCTTTATTTTGGAGCAAAAATACAGAAATTCTCCTTATTTCACGGAAAAAAGTCAGAAATTCCCCTTATTTTGGGGCAAAATTGAAGAACTTTCCCTTATTTTGGGGCAAAATTACAGAAATTTCCCTTATTTGGGGCAAAATTTTAGAAATTTCTTTTATTTTGGTACAGAATTGCAGAAATTTTTCTTATATTGTGGCAAATATGCTAAAATTCCCCATATTTTGGTGCAAAAAGGCTGAAATTCCCCTTATTTTGAGGTAAAATGCTGAAATTCCCCATATTTTGGGGCAAAAAGGCACAAATTTTCCTTATTTTCGGGCAAAATTTCAGAAATTTCATTTATTTCAGGGCAAAAATTCAGAAATTTCTTATATTTTGGGACAAAAAGCAGAAATTTCCTTTATTTTGGTACAAAGTTGAAGAAATTTTTCTTATTTTGGAACAAAAAGATAGAAATTCCCCATATTATGTGGTAAAAGGCAGAAATTTACCTTATTTTGAGGTAAAAAGGATGAAATTCCCCTCATTTTAGGGCAAAAAGGCAAAAATTTCATTTACTTTGTGGCAAAAAGGCAGAAATTCTTGTTAATTGGGGCAGAAAAGCAGAAATTTTCCTTATTTGAAAGCAATAAGGCAGTAATTCCCCATATTTTGTGGCAAAAAGGCAGAAATTCCACTTATTTGGAGGTAAAATGCTGAAATTCCCCTTATTTTGGGCAAAAAGGCAGAAATTCCCCTTATTTTGGGACAAAATTGCAGAAATTTCACTTATTTCAGGGCAAAAAGTCAGAAATTTGCCTTATTTTGGGAAAAAAGCAGAAATTCCCCTAATTTTGGGGCTAAAAATAGAAATTCCCCTTATTTTGGGGTAAAATTGCAGAAATTTCAAATATTTCAGGGCAAAAAGGCAGAAATTCCACTTAATTTCGGGCAATAAGGCAGAAATTTTCTGTATTTTGGAGCAAAATCTCAGAAATTCCACTTTATATTGGTGCAAAAATTCAGAAATTCCCTTTATTTTGGTGCAATAAGGCAGAAATTCGCGGTATTTTGAAGCAAAATTGCACAAATTCCCCTAATTTTGAGGAAAAATGCAGAAATTCACATTATTTTGGGGCAAAAAGACAGAAATTCTCCTTATTTCACGGCAAAATCAGAAATTCCCCTTATTTTGAGGCAAATTTGCAAAAATTTCCCTTATTTTGTGGCATAATTGCAGAAATTTTTCTTATTTTGGGCAAAATTGCAGAAATTTCACTTATTTCAGGGAAAAAAAGGCAGGAATTTCTCTTATTTTGGGGCAAAAAGGCAGAAAATTCTTTTATTTTGGTTCAAAATTGCAAAAATCTTCTTTATTTTGAGGTAAAAATGCAGAAATTCCCCATATTTTGGGGCAAAAAGGCAGAGATTCCCCTTATTATGAGGTAAAAAGGCTGAAATTCCTTTTATTTTGGGGCAAAAAGACAGAAATTCCCCTTATTTTGTGGCAAAAAGGCAGAAATTTTCCTTATTTTGGGGCAAAATTGCAGAAAATTTCCATATTTTCAGGCAAAATTTTAGAAATTTCTTTTATTTTGGTACAGAATTGCAGAAATTTTTCTTATTTTGTGGCAAAAAGGCAGAAATTCCCCATATTTTGGTTGAAAAAGGCTGAAATTCCCCTTATTTTGAGGTAAAATGCTGAAATTCCCCATATTTTGGGGCAAAAGGCAGAAATTCCCTACATTTTGGAGCAAAGAGGCACAAATTTCCCTTATTTTCGGGCAAAATTGCATAAATTTCATTTATTTCAGGGAAAAAAGTCAAAAATTCCTTTTATTTTGGGGCAAAAAATGAAATTTCTTTTATTTTGGTACAAAGTTGAAGAAATTTTTCTTATTTTGGAACAAAAAGGCAGAAATTCCCCATATTTTGGGGCAAAAGGCAGAAATTCCCCTTATTTTTAGGTAAAAAGGATGAAAATCCCCTTATTTTAGGGCAAAAAGGCAAAAATTTCCTTTACTTTGTGGCAAAAAGGCAGAAATTCTTGTTAATTGGGGCAGAAAAAAAGAAATTTTCCTTATTTGAAGGTAATAAGGCAGTAATTCCCCATATTTTGTTGCAAAAAGGCAGAAATTCCCTTTATTTGGAGGTAAAATGGTGAAATTCCCCTTATTTTGGGCAAAAAGGCGGAAATTCCCCTTATTTTGGGGCAAAAATTGCAAAAATTTCACATATTTTAGGGCAAAAAGTCAGAAATTTCCCTTATTTTGGGGCAAAAAGCATAAATTCTCCTAATTTTGGGGCCAAAAACAGAAATTCCCATTATTTTGGGGTAAAATTGCAGAAATTTTAAATATTTCAGTGCAAAAAGGCAGAAATTCCACTTAATTTTAGGCAATAAGGCACAAATTTTCCGTATTTTTGAGCAAAATCTCAGAAATTCCCCTTATAATGGTGCAAAAATGCAGAAATTCCCTTTATTTTGGTGTAATAAGGCAGAAATTCCCTGTGTTTTGAAGCAAAATTGCACAAATTCATCTAATTTTGAGGGAAAATGCAGAAATTCAAATTATTTTATGGCAAAAAGACGGAAATTCTCCTTATTTTAGGGAATAACGTCAGAAATTCCTCTTATTTTGGGGCAAAATTGCAGAAATTTCCCTTATTTTGTGGCAAAATTGCAGAAATTTTTCTTATTTTGGGCAAAATTGCAGAAATTTCACTTATTTCAGGGACAGAAGGCAGAAATTTCTCTTATTTTGGGGCAAAAAGGCAGAAATTTCTTTTTTTGGTACAAAATTGCAGAAATTTTCTTTTTTTTGGGGGCAAAAATGCAAAAATTCCCCATATTTTGGGGTAAAAAGGCAGAGATTCCCCTTATTATGAGGTAAAAACGCTGAAATTCCTTTTATTTTGGGGCAAAAAGACAGAAATTCCCCTTATTTTGTGGCAAAAAGGAAGAAATTTCCCTTATTTTGGGGCAAAATTGCAGAATTTTTTTTTTTCGGCACAATTTTAGAAATTTCTTTTATTTTGGTACAGAATTGCAGAAATTTTTCTTATTTTGTGGCAAAAATGCAGAAATTCCCCATATTTTGGTGCAAAAAGGCTGAAATTCCCCTTATTTTGAGGTAAAATGCTGAAATTCACCATATTTTGGGGCAAAAAGGCAGAAATTCCCTACATTTTGTGGCAAAAATGTACAAATGTCCCTTATTTTGGAGCAAAATTGCAGAAATTTCATTTATTTCAGGGCAAAAAGTCAGAAATTCCTTTTATTTTGGGGCAAAAAGCAGAAATTTCTTTTATTTTGGTACAAAGTTGAAGAAATTTTTCTTATTTTGGAACAAAAAGGCAGAAATTCCCCATATTTTAAGGCAAAAGGCAAAAATTCCCCTTATTTTGAGGTAAAAAGGCTGAAATTCCCCTTATTTTTGGGCAAAAAGGCAGAAATTCACTTTATTTTGTGGCAAAAAGGCAGAAATTTCCATTAATTGGGGCAGAAAAGCAGAAACATTCCTAATTTGGGGGCAATAATGCAGAAATTCCCCATGTTTTGTGGCAAAAAGGCAGAAATTCCCCTTATTTGGAGGTAAAATGCTGAAATTCCCCTTATTTTGGGCAAAAGGCAGAAATTCCCCTTATTTTGGGGCAAAATTGCAGAAATTTCACTTATTTTAGGGCAAAAAGTCAGAAATTTGCCTTACTTTGGGGCAAAACAGAAATTCCCCTAATTTTGGGGCCAAAAACAGAAATTCCCCTTATTTTGGGGTAAAATTGCAGAAATTTTAAATATTTCAGTGCAAAAAGGCAGAAATTCCACTTATTTTTAGGCAATAAGGCAGAAATTTACCGTATTTTGGAGCAAAATCTCAGAAAGTTTCCTTATATTGGTGCAAAAATGCAGAAATTCCCTTTATTTTGGTGTAATAAGGCCGAAATTCCCTGTGTTTTGAAGCAAAATTGCACAAATTCATCTAATTTTGAGGGAAAACGCAGAAAATCAAATTATTTTGGGGCAAAAAGACAGAAATTCTCCTTATTTCAGAGCATAACGTCAGAAATTCCCCCTTTTTTGGGGCAAAATTACAGAAATTTTCCTTATTTTGGCCAAAATTGCAGAAATTTCATTTATTTCAGGAAAAGAAGGTAGGAATTTCTCATATTTTGGGGCAAAATGGCAGAAATTTCTTTTATTTTGGTACAAAATTGCAGAAATTTTCTTTATTTTGGGGCAAAATGCAGAAATTCTACTTATTTTGTGGCAAAAAGGCAGAAATTTCCCTTATTTTGTGGCAAAATTGCAGAAATTTCACTTATTTCAAGGCAAAATTCAAAAATTCCTTTTATTTTGGGGCAAAAGACAGAAATTCCGTTTATTTTTGGGTAAAAAGGCAGAAATTTCACTTATTTTGAGGTAAAAAGGCAGAAATTACTCTTATTTTGGGGCTAAAATAAAGAAATTTCCCTTTTTTGTGGCAAATTTGCAGAAATTTTTCTTATTTTGTGCAAAATTGCAGAAATTTCACATATTTCAGGGAAAGAAGGCAGGAATTTCTTTTATTTTGGGGCAAAAAGGCAGAAATATCATTTATTTTGGTAGAAAATTGCAGAAATTTTCTTTATTTTGGGACAAAAATGCAGAAATTACCCTTATTTTGTGGCAAAAAGGCAGAAATTTCCCTTATTTTGGGGCAAAATTGCAGAAATTTCTTTAATTTCAAGGAAAAATTCAAAAATTCCTTTTATTTTGGGGCAAAAAGACAGAAATTCCGTTTATTTTTGGGTAAAAAGGAAGAAATTTCACTTATTTTGAGGTAAAAAGGCAGAAATTACTCTTATTTTGGGGCTAAAATTAAGAAATTTCCCTTTTTTTTGTGGCAAAAGGTATACATTCCCCTTATTTTCAGGCAAAAACGCAGAAATTCCCCGTATTTTGAAGTAAAATTGCAGAAATTCCCCTAATTGTGAGGCAAAACGGCTGAAATTCCCTATATGTTGGGGCAAAAAGACAGAAATTCTCCTTATTTTGTGGCAAAACTCAGAAATTCCACTTATTTTGGGGCAAAATTCCAGAAATTTCCCTTATTGTAGTGCACAAAGGCAGAAATTCCTAATATATTGTGGCAAAAACGCAGAAATTCCCCTTATTTTGAGGTAAAAAGGCTGAAATACCTCTTATTTGGGAGCAAAAAGGAAGAATTTTTCTTTATTTTGGGGCAAAATTGCAGAAATTTCACTTATTTCAGGGTAATAAGTCAAAAATTCCCCTTATTTTGGGGCAAAAAATACAGAAATTCCCTTTGTTTTGGCGTAAAAAAGAAAGAAATTCCACTTATTTAGAGGCAAAAGGCAGAAGTTCCTTTTAATTTGGCGCAAAAATGAAGAAATTTCCCTTTTTTATGGCAAAAAGATATGCATTTTCCTAATTTCCGGGAAAAAAGGCAGAAATTCCCCTTATTTTGAAGCAAAATTGCAGAAATTCCCCTAATTTTGGGGCAAAAGGCAGACATTCCCTATATTTTGTGCAAAAATCAGAAATTCCCCTTATTTTGGGGCAAAATTGCAGAAATTTCCTTTAATTTGGGGCAAAATTGCAGAAATTTACCTTATTTTGGGGCAAAATTGCAGAAATTTCCCTTATTTGAAGCAAAATTGCAGAAATTTGACTTATTTTCAGGTAAAAAGGCTGAAATTTCCTTTATTTTTGGGCAAAAAGTGAGAAATTCCTTTTATTTTGGGGCAAAATTGCAGAAATGTTTCTTATTTTGGGGCAAAAAGGCAGAAATTCCTTATATTTTGGGTCAAAAAGGCAGAAATTCCCCTTATTTTGGGATAAAATTGCAGAAATTTCCCTTATTTGGGGGCAAAAAGGCAGAAAATCCTTTTAATTTTGGGCAAAAAGGCAGAAATTCCCCGTATTTTGGAGCAAAATTGCAGAAATTCCCCTAATATCGGGGCAAAAATGCAGAAATTCCCTTTATTTGGGGCAAAAGCAGAAGTTCCCCTTATTTTTGGGAAAAGAGGCAGAAATTCCTTGTATTTTGAAGCAAAATTGCAGAAACTCCCCTAATTTTGGGGCAAAAAGGCAGAAATTCTCTTTATTTTGGGGCAAAAATACAGAAATTCTCCTTATTTTGCGGCAAAAAGTCAGAAATTCCCCTTATTTTGGGGCAAAATTGAAGAACTTTCCCTTATTTGGGGCAAAATTGTAGAAATTTCCCTTATTTTGGGGCAAAATTTTAGAAATTTCTTTTATTTTGGTACAGAATTGCAGAAATTTTTTTATATTGTGGCAAAAAGGCTAAAATTCCCCATAATTTGGTGCAAAAAAAGTGAAATTCCCCTTATTTTGAGGTTAAAGGCTTAAATTCCCCATATTTTGGGACTAAAAGGCAGAAATTTCCCTCATTTTGGGGCAAAAAGGCACAAATTTTACTTATTTTCGGGCAAAATTGCAGAAATTTCATTTATTTCAGGGCAAAAAGTCAGAAATTCCTTTTATTTTGGGACAAAAAGCAGAAATTTCTTTTATTTTGGTACAAAGTTGAAGAAATTTTTCTTATTTTGGAACAAAAAGTCAGAAATTCCCCATATTTTGGAGTAAAAGGTAGAAATTCCTCTTATTTTGAGGTAAAAATGATGAAATTCCCCTTATTTTAGGGCAAAAAGGCAAAAATTTCCTTTACTTTGTGGCAAAAAGGCAGAAATTCTTGTTAATTGGGGCACAAAAGCAGAAATTTTCCTTATTTGAAGGCAATAAGGCAGTAATTTCACATATTTTGTGGCAAAAAGGCAGAAATTCCCCTTATTTGGAGGTAAAATGCTGAAATTCTCTTTATTTTGGGCAAAAAGGCAGAAATTCCCCTTATTTTGGGACAAAATTGCAGAAATTTCACTTATTTCAGGGCAAAAAGTCAGAAATTTGCCTTATTTTGGGGCAAAAAGCAGAAATTCCCCTAATTTTGGGGCTAAAAATAGAAATTTCCCTTATTTTGGGGTAAAATTGGAGAAATTTCAAATATTTCAGGGCAAAAAGGCAGAAATTCCACTTAATTTCGGGCAATAAGGCAGAAATTTTCTGTATTTTGGAACAAAATCTCAGGAAATCCCCTTATATTGGTGCAAAAATGCAGAAATTCCCTTTATTTTGGTGCAATAAGACAGAAATTCCCCGTATTTTGAAGCAAAATTGCACAAATTCCCCTAATTTTGAGGGAAAATGCAGAAATTCACATAATTTTGGGGCAAAAAGACAGAAATTCTCCTTATTTCACGGCAAAATGTCAGAAATTCCCCTTATTTTGGGGCAAAATTGCAAAAATTTCCCTTATTTTGTGGCAAAATTGCAGAAATTTTTCTTATTTTGGGCAAAATTGCAGAAATTTCACTTATTTCAGGGAAAGAAGGGAGGAATTTTTCTTATTTTGGGGTAAAAAGGCAGAAATTTCATTTATTTTGGTACAAAATTGCAAAAATTTTCTTTATTTTGAGGCAAAAATGCAGAAATTCCCCATATTTTGGGGCAAAAAGGCAGAGATTCCCCTTATTATGAGGTAAAAAGGCTGAAATTCCTTTTATTTTGGGGCAAAAAGACAGAAATTCCCCTTATTTTGTGGCAAAAAGGCAGAAGTTTCCCTTATTTTGGGGCAAAAATCCAGAAATTTCCCTTATTTTGAGGCAAAATTGCAGAAATTTCCCTTATTTTAGGGAAAAAAGTCAGAAATTTGCCTTATTTTGTGGCAAAAAGCAGAAATTCCCCTAATTTTGTGGCCAAAAACAGAAATTACCCTTATTTTAGGGTAAAATTGCAGAAATTTCAAATATTTCAGTGCAAAAAGGCAGAAATTCCACTTAATTTTCGGCAATAAGGAACAAATTTCCTGTATTTTGGAGCAAAATCTCAGAAATTCCCCTTATATTGGTGCAAAAATGCAGAAATTCCTTTTATTTTGGTGTAATAAGGCAGAAATTCCCCGTGTTTTGAAGCAAAATTGCACAAATTCATCTAATTTTGAGGGAAAATGCAGAAATTCAAATTATTTTGGGGCAAAAGACAGAAATTCTCCTTATTTCAGGGCATAACGTCAGAAATTCCCCTTATTTTGGGGCAAAATTGCAGAAATATCCCTTATTTTGTTGCAAAATTGCAGAAATTTTTCTTATTTTGGGCAAAATTGCAGAAATTTCAATTATTTCAGGGAAAGAACTTAGGATTTTCTCTTATTTTTGGGGCAAAAGGGCAGAAATTTCTTTTATTTTGGTACAAAATTGCAGAAATTTTCTTTATTTTGAGGCAAAAATGCAGAAATTCCCCATATTTTGGGGCAAAAAGGCAGAAATTTCCCTTATTTTGGGGCAAAATTGCAGAAATTTCACTTATTTCAAGGCAAAATTCAAAAATTCCTTTTATTTTTGGGCAAAAAACAGAAATTCCGTTTATTTTTGGGTAAAAAGGCTGAAATTTCACTTATTTTGAGGTAAAAAGGCAGAAATTACTCTTATTTTGGGGCTAAAATGAAGAAATTTCCCTTTTTGTGGCAAAATTGCAGAAATTTTTCTTATTTTGGGCAAAATTGCAGAAATTTCACTTTTTTCAGGGAAAGAAGGCAGGAATTTCTCTTATTTTGGGGCAAAAAGGCAGAAATTTCTTTTATTTTGGTACAAAATTGCAGAAATTTTCTTTATTTTGGGGCAAAAATGCCGAAATTCCCCTTATTTTGTGGCAAAAAGGCCGAATTTACCCTTATTTTGGAGCAAAATTGCAGAAATTTCACTTATTTCAAGGCAAAATTCAAAAATTCCTTTTATTTTGGGGCAAAAAGACAGAAATTCCCTTTATTTTTGGGTAAAAAGGCAGAAATTTCACTTATTTTGAGGTAAAAAGGCAGAAATTACTCTTATTTTGGGGCTAAAATGAAAAAATTTCCTTTTTTTGTTGCAAAAGTTATACATTCCCCTTATTTTCAGGCAAAAAAGCAGAAATTCCCCGCATTTTGGAACAAAATTGCAGAAATTCCCCTAATTGTGAGGCAAAACGGCTGAAATTCCCTATATGTTGGGGCAAAAAGACAGAAATTCTCCTTATTTTGTGGCAAAACTCAGAAATTCCACTTATTTTGGGGCAAAATTCCAGAAATTTCCCTTATTTTAGGGCACAAAGGCAGAAATTCCTAATATATTGTGGCAAAAACGCAGAAATTCCCCTTATTTTGAGGTAAAAAGGCTGTAATACCTCTTATTTGGGAGCAAAAAGGAAGAATTTTTCTTTATTTTGGGGCAAAATTGCAGAAATTTCACTTATTTCAGGGTAATAAGTCAGAAATTCCCCTTGTTTTGGGGCAAAAAATACAGAAATTCCCTTTGTTTTGGCGTAAAAAAGAAAGAAATTCCACTTATTTAGAGGCAAAAGGCAGAAGTTCCTTTTAATTTGGCGCAAAAATGAAGAAATTTCCCTTTTTTATGGCAAAAAAATATGCATTTTCCTAATTTCCAGAAAAAAGGCAGAAATTCCCCTTATTTTGAAGCAAAATTGTAGAAATTCCCCTAATTTTGGGGCAAAAGGCAGACATTCCCTATATTTTGTGGCAAAAATCAGAAATTCCCCTTATTTTGGGGCAAAATTGCAGAAATTTCCTTTAATTTGGGGCAAAATTGCAGAAATTTACATTATTTTTGGGCAAAATTGCAGAAATTTCCCTTATTTGAAGCAAAATTGCAGAAATTTGACTTATTTTCAGGTAAAAAGGCTGAAATTTCCTTTATTTTTGGGCAAAAAGTGAGAAATTCCTTTTATTTTGGGGCAAAATTTCAGAAATGTTTCTTATTTTGGGGCAAAAAGGCAGAAATTCCTTATATTTTGGGTCAAAAAGGCAGAAATTCCCCTTATTTTGGGATAAAATTGAGGAAATTTCCCTTATTTGGAGGCAAAAAGGCAGAAAATCCTTTTAATTTCGGGCAAAAAGGCAGAAATTCCCCGTATTTTGGAGCAAAATTGCAGAAATTCCCCTAATATCGGGGCAAAAATGCAGAAATTCCCTTTATTTGGGGCAAAAGCAGAAATTCCCCTTATTTTTGGGAAAAGAGGCAGAAATTCCTTGTATTTTGAAGCAAAATTGCAGAAACTCCCCTAATTTTGGGGTAAAAAGGCAGAAATTCCCTTTATTTTGGGTCAAAAATACAGAAATTCTCCTTATTTTGCGACAAAAAGTCAGAAATTTCCCTTATTTTGGGGCAAAATTTTAGAAATTTCTTTTGTTTTGGTACAGAATTGCAGAAATTTTTTTTTATATTGTGGCAAAAAGGCTAAAATTCCCCATATTTTGGTGCAAAAAAACTGAAATTCCCCTTATTTTGAGGTTAAAGGCTGAAATTCCCCATATTTTGGGACTAAAAGGCAGAAATTTTTCTCATTTTGGGGCAAAAAGGCACAAATTTTACTTATTTTCGGGCAAAATTGCAGAAATTTCATTTATTTCAGGGCAAAAAGTCAGAAATTCCTTTTATTTTGGGACAAAAAGCAGAAATTTCTTTTATTTTGGTACAAAGTTGAAGAAATTTTTCTTATTTTGGAACAAAAAGGCAGAAATTCCCCATATTTTGGAGTAAAAGGTAGAAATTCCTCTTATTTTGAGGTAAAAATGATGAAATTCCCCTTATTTTAGGGCAAAAAGGCAAAAATTTCCTTTACTTTGTGGCAAAAAGGCAGAAATTCTTGTTAATTGGGGCACAAAAGCAGAAATTTTCCTTATTTGAAGGCAATAAGGCAGTAATTTCACATATTTTGTGGCAAAAAGGCAGAAATTCCCCTTATTTGGAGGTAAAATGCTGAAATTCTCTTTATTTTGGGCAAAAAGGCAGAAATTCCCCTTATTTTGGGACAAAATTGCAGAAATTTCACTTATTTCAGGGCAAAAAGTCAGAAATTTGCCTTATTTTGGGGCAAAAAGCAGAAATTCCCCTAATTTTGGGGCTAAAAATAGAAATTTCCCTTATTTTGGGGTAAAATTGGAGAAATTTCAAATATTTCAGGGCAAAAAGGCAGAAATTCCACTTAATTTCGGGCAATAAGGCAGAAATTTTCTGTATTTTGGAACAAAATCTCAGGAAATCCCCTTATATTGGTGCAAAAATGCAGAAATTCCCTTTATTTTGGTGCAATAAGACAGAAATTCCCCGTATTTTGAAGCAAAATTGCACAAATTCCCCTAATTTTGAGGGAAAATGCAGAAATTCACATAATTTTGGGGCAAAAAGACAGAAATTCTCCTTATTTCACGGCAAAAAGTCAGAAATTCCCCTTATTTTGGGGCAAAATTGCAAAAATTTCCCTTATTTTGTGGCAAAATTGCAGAAATTTTTCTTTTTTTGGGCAAAATTGCAGAAATTTCACTTATTTCAGGGAAAGAAGGCAGGAATTTTTCTTATTTTGGGGTAAAAAGGCAGAAATTTCATTTATTTTGGTACAAAATTGCAAAAATTTTCTTTATTTTGAGGCAAAAATGCAGAAATTCCCCATATTTTAGGGCAAAAAGGCAGAGATTCCCCTTATTATGAGGTAAAAAGGCTGAAATTACTTTTATTTTGGGGCAAAAAGACAGAAATTCCCCTTATTTTGTGGCAAAAAGGCAGAAGTTTCCCTTATTTTGGGGCAAAAATCCAGAAATTTCCCTTATTTTGGGGCAAAATTGCAGAAATTTCCCTTATTTTCGGGCAAAATTTTAGAAATTTCTTTTATTTTGGTACAGAATTGCAGAAATTTTTCTTATTTTGTGGCAAAAGGCAGAAATTCCCCATATTTTGGTGCAAAAAGGCTGAAATTCCTCTTTTTGAGGTAAAATGCTGAAATTCCCCATATTTTGGGGCAAAAAGGCAGAAATTCCCTACATTTTGGGGCAAAAAGTCACAAATTTCCCTTATTTTCGGGCAAAATTGCAGAAATTTCAATTATTTCAGGGCAAAAAGTCAGAAATTCTTTTTATTTTGGGGCAAAAAGCAGAAATTTCTTTTATTTTGGTACAAAGGTGAAGAAATTTTTCTTATTTTAGAACAAAAAGGCAGAAATTCTCCATATTTTGGGGCAAAAGGCAGAAATTCCTCTTATTTTGAGGTAAAAAGGCTGAAATTCTCCTTATTTTGTGGCAAAAAGGCAGAAATTCCCTTTATTTTGTGGCAAAAAGGTAGAAATTCCCATTAATTTGGACAGAAAAGCAGAAACTTTCCTTATTTGGGGGCTATAATGCAGAAATTCCCCATATTTTGTGGCAAAAAAGCAGAAATTCCCCTTAATTGAAGGTAAAATGCTGAAATTCCCCTTATTTTGGGCAAAAGGCAGAAATTCCCCTTATTTTGGGGCAAAATTGCAGAAATTTCAATTATTTTAGGGAAAAAAGTCAGAAATTTGCCTTATTTTGTGGCAAAAAGCAGAAATTCCCCTAATTTTGGGGCCAAACACAGAAATTACCCTTATTTTAGGGTAAAATTGCAGAAATTTCAAATATTTCAGTGCAAAAAGGCAGAAATTCCACTTAATTTTCGGCAATAAGGCACAAATTTCCTGTATTTTGGAGCAAAATCTCAGAAATTCCCCTTATATTGGTGCAAAAATGCAGAAATTCCTTTTATTTTGGTGTAATAAGGCAGAAATTCCCCGTGTTTTGAAGCAAAATTGCACAAATTCATCTAATTTTGAGGGAAAATGCAGAAATTCAAATTATTTTGGGGCAAAAAGACAGAAATTCTCCTTATTTCAGGGCATAACGTCAGAAATTCCTTTTATTTTGGGGCAAAATTGCAGAAATTTCCCTTATTTTGTGGCAAAATTGCAGACATTTTTCTTATTTTGGGCAAAATTGCAGAAATTTCACTTATTTCAGGGAAGAAGGCAGGAATTTCTCGTTTTTTGTGGCAAAAGGGCAGAAATTTCTTTTTTTTTTGTACAAAATTCCAGAAATTTTCTTTATTTTGGGGCAAAAATGCAGAAATTCCCCTTATTTTGTGTCAAAAAGGCAGAAATTTCTCTTATTTTGGGGCAAAATTGCAGAAATTTCAATTATTTCAAGGAAAAATTCAAAAATTCCTTTTATTTTGGGGCAAAAAGACAGAAATTGCGTTTATTTTTGGGTAAAAAGGCAGAAATTTCACTTATTTTGAGGTAAAAATGCAGAAATTACTCTTATTTTGGGGCTAAAATGAAGAAATTTACCTTTTTTGTGGCAAAATTGCAAAAATTTTTCTTATTTTGGGCAAAATCGCAGAAATTTCACTTATTTCAGGGAAAGAAGGAAGGAATTTCTCTTATTTTGGGGCAAAAAGGCAGAAATTTCTTTTATTTTGGTACAACATTGCAGAAATTTTCTTTATTTTGGGGCAAAAATGCAGAAATTCCCCTTATTTTGTGGCAAAAAGGCAGAAATTTTCCTTATTTTGGGGCAAAATTTCAGAAATTTTTCTTATTTTGGGCAAAATTGCAGAAAATTCACTTATTTCAGGGAAAGAAGGCAGGAATTTCTCTTATTTTGGGGCAAAAAGGCAGAAATTTCTTTTATTTTGGTACAAAATTGCAAAAATTTTCTTTATTTTGAGGCAAAAATGCAGAAATTCCCTATATTTTGGGGCAAAAAAGCAGAGATTCCCCTTATTATGAGGTAAAAAGGCTGAAATTCCTTTTATTTTGGGGCAAAAAGACAGAAATTCCCCTTATTTTGTGGCAAAAAGGAAGAAATTTCCCGTATTTTGGGGCAAAATTGCAGAAATTTCCTTTATTTTCGGGCAAAATTTTAGAAATTTCTTTTATTTTGGTACAGAATTGCAGAAATTTTTCTTATTTTGTGGCAAAAATCAGAAATTCCCCATATTTTGGTGCAAAAAGGCTGAAATTCCTCTTATTTTGAGGTAAAATGATGAAATTCCCCATATTTTGGGGCAAGAGGCAGAAATTCCCTACATTTTGTGGCAAAGAGGCACAAATTTCCCTTTTTTTGGGCAAAATTGCAGAAATTTCATTTATTTCAGGGAAAAAAGTCAAAAATTCCTTTTATTTTGGGGCAAAAAATGAAATTTCTTTTATTTTGGTACAAAGTTGAAGAAATTTTTCTTATTTTGGAACAAAAAGGCAGAAATTCCCCATATTTTGGGGCAAAAGGCAGAAATTCCCCTTATTTTTAGGTAAAAAGGATGAAATTCCCCTTATTTTAGGGCAAAAAGGCAAAAATTTCCTTTACTTTGTGGCAAAAAGGCAGAAATTCTTGTTAATTGGGGCAGAAAAAAAGAAATTTTCCTTATTTGAAGGTAATAAGGCAGTAATTCCCCATATTTTGTTGCAAAAAGGCAGAAATTCCCTTTATTTGGAGGTAAAATGGTGAAATTCCCCTTATTTTGGGCAAAAAGGCGGAAATTCCCCTTATTTTGGGGCAAAAATTGCAAAAATTTCACATATTTTAGGGCAAAAAGTCAGAAATTTCCCTTATTTTGGGGCAAAAAGCAGAAATTCTCCTAATTTTGGGGCCAAAAACAGAAATTCCCATTATTTTGGGGTAAAATTGCAGAAATTTTAAATATTTCAGTGCAAAAAGGCAGAAATTCCACTTAATTTTAGGCAATAAGGCACAAATTTTCCGTATTTTTGAGCAAAATCTCAGAAATTCCCCTTATAATGGTGCAAAAATGCAGAAATTCCCTTTATTTTGGTGTAATAAGGCAGAAATTCCCTGTGTTTTGAAGCAAAATTGCACAAATTCATCTAATTTTGAGGGAAAATGCAGAAATTCAAATTATTTTATGGCAAAAAGACGGAAATTCTCCTTATTTCAGGGAATAACGTCAGAAATTCCTCTTATTTTGGGGCAAAATTGCAGAAATTTCCCTTATTTTGTGGCAAAATTGCAGAAATTTTTCTTATTTTGGGCAAAATTTCAGAAATTTCACTTATTTCAGGGACAGAAGGCAGAAATTTCTCTTATTTTGGGGCAAAAAGGCAGAAATTTCTTTTTTTGGTACAAAATTGCAGAAATTTTCTTTTTTTTGGGGGCAAAAATGCAAAAATTCCCCATATTTTGGGGTAAAAAGGCAGAGATTCCCCTTATTATGAGGTAAAAACGCTGAAATTCCTTTTATTTTGGGGCAAATAGACAGAAATTCCCCTTATTTTGTGGCAAAAAGGAAGAAATTTCCCTTATTTTGGGGCAAAATTGCAGAATTTTTTTTTTTCGGCACAATTTTAGAAATTTCTTTTATTTTGGTACAGAATTGCAGAAATTTTTCTTATTTTGTGGCAAAAATGCAGAAATTCCCCATATTTTGGTGCAAAAAGGCTGAAATTCCCCTTATTTTGAGGTAAAATGCTGAAATTCACCATATTTTGGGGCAAAAAGGCAGAAATTCCCTACATTTTGTGGCAAAAATGTACAAATGTCCCTTATTTTGGAGCAAAATTGCAGAAATTTCATTTATTTCAGGGCAAAAAGTCAGAAATTCCTTTTATTTTGGGGCAAAAAGCAGAAATTTCTTTTATTTTGGTACAAAGTTGAAGAAATTTTTCTTATTTTGGAACAAAAAGGCAGAAATTCCCCATATTTTAAGGCAAAAGGCAAAAATTCCCCTTATTTTGAGGTAAAAAGGCTGAAATTCCCCTTATTTTTGGGCAAAAAGGCAGAAATTCACTTTATTTTGTGGCAAAAAGGCAGAAATTTCCATTAATTGGGGCAGAAAAGCAGAAACATTCCTAATTTGGGGGCAATAATGCAGAAATTCCCCATGTTTTGTGGCAAAAAGGCAGAAATTCCCCTTATTTGGAGGTAAAATGCTGAAATTCCCCTTATTTTGGGCAAAAGGCAGAAATTCCCCTTATTTTGGGGCAAAATTGCAGAAATTTCACTTATTTTAGGGCAAAAAGTCAGAAATTTGCCTTATTTTGGGGCAAAACAGAAATTCCCCTAATTTTGGGGCCAAAAACAGAAATTCCCCTTATTTTGGGGTAAAATTGCAGAAATTTTAAATATTTCAGTGCAAAAAGGCAGAAATTCCACTTATTTTTAGGCAATAAGGCAGAAATTTACCGTATTTTGGAGCAAAATCTCAGAAATTTTCCTTATATTGGTGCAAAAATGCAGAAATTCCCTTTATTTTGGTGTAATAAGGCCGAAATTCCCTGTGTTTTGAAGCAAAATTGCACAAATTCATCTAATTTTGAGGGAAAACGCAGAAAATCAAATTATTTTGGGGCAAAAAGACAGAAATTCTCCTTATTTCAGAGCATAACGTCAGAAATTCCCCCTTTTTTGGGGCAAAATTACAGAAATTTTCCTTATTTTGGCCAAAATTGCAGAAATTTCATTTATTTCAGGAAAAGAAGGTAGGAATTTCTCATATTTTGGGGCAAAATGGCAGAAATTTCTTTTATTTTGGTACAAAATTGCAGAAATTTTCTTTATTTTGGGGCAAAATGCAGAAATTCTACTTATTTTGTGGCAAAAAGGCAGAAATTTCCCTTATTTTGTGGCAAAATTGCAGAAATTTCACTTATTTCAAGGCAAAATTCAAAAATTCCTTTTATTTTGGGGCAAAAGACAGAAATTCCGTTTATTTTTGGGTAAAAAGGCAGAAATTTCACTTATTTTGAGGTAAAAAGGCAGAAATTACTCTTATTTTGGGGCTAAAATAAAGAAATTTCCCTTTTTTGTGGCAAATTTGCAGAAATTTTTCTTATTTTGTGCAAAATTGCAGAAATTTCACTTATTTCAGGGAAAGAAGGCAGGAATTTCTTTTATTTTGGGGCAAAAAGGCAGAAATATCATTTATTTTGGTAGAAAATTGCAGAAATTTTCTTTATTTTGGGACAAAAATGCAGAAATTACCCTTATTTTGTGGCAAAAAGGCAGAAATTTCCCTTATTTTGGGGCAAAATTGCAGAAATTTCTTTAATTTCAAGGAAAAATTCAAAAATTCCTTTTATTTTGGGGCAAAAAGACAGAAATTCCGTTTATTTTTGGGTAAAAAGGAAGAAATTTCACTTATTTTGAGGTAAAAAGGCAGAAATTACTCTTATTTTGGGGCTAAAATTAAGAAATTTCCCTTTTTTTTGTGGCAAAAGGTATACATTCCCCTTATTTTCAGGCAAAAACGCAGAAATTCCCCGTATTTTGAAGTAAAATTGCAGAAATTCCCCTAATTGTGAGGCAAAACGGCTGAAATTCCCTATATGTTGGGGCAAAAAGACAGAAATTCTCCTTATTTTGTGGCAAAACTCAGAAATTCCACTTATTTTGGGGCAAAATTCCAGAAATTTCCCTTATTTTAGTGCACAAAGGCAGAAATTCCTAATATATTGTGGCAAAAACGCAGAAATTCCCCTTATTTTGAGGTAAAAAGGCTGAAATACCTCTTATTTGGGAGCAAAAAGGAAGAATTTTTCTTTATTTTGGGGCAAAATTGCAGAAATTTCACTTATTTCAGGGTAATAAGTCAAAAATTCCCCTTATTTTGGGGCAAAAAATACAGAAATTCCCTTTGTTTTGGCGTAAAAAAGAAAGAAATTCCACTTATTTAGAGGCAAAAGGCAGAAGTTCCTTTTAATTTGGCGCAAAAATGAAGAAATTTCCCTTTTTTATGGCAAAAAGATATGCATTTTCCTAATTTCCGGGAAAAAAGGCAGAAATTCCCCTTATTTTGAAGCAAAATTGCAGAAATTCCCCTAATTTTGGGGCAAAAGGCAGACATTCCCTATATTTTGTGCAAAAATCAGAAATTCCCCTTATTTTGGGGCAAAATTGCAGAAATTTCCTTTAATTTGGGGCAAAATTGCAGAAATTTACCTTATTTTGGGGCAAAATTGCAGAAATTTCCCTTATTTGAAGCAAAATTGCAGAAATTTGACTTATTTTCAGGTAAAAAGGCTGAAATTTCCTTTATTTTTGGGCAAAAAGTGAGAAATTCCTTTTATTTTGGGGCAAAATTGCAGAAATGTTTCTTATTTTGGGGCAAAAAGGCAGAAATTCCTTATATTTTGGGTCAAAAAGGCAGAAATTCCCCTTATTTTGGGATAAAATTGCAGAAATTTCCCTTATTTGGGGGCAAAAAGGCAGAAAATCCTTTTAATTTTGGGCAAAAAGGCAGAAATTCCCCGTATTTTGGAGCAAAATTGCAGAAATTCCCCTAATATCGGGGCAAAAATGCAGAAATTCCCTTTATTTGGGGCAAAAGCAGAAGTTCCCCTTATTTTTGGGAAAAGAGGCAGAAATTCCTTGTATTTTGAAGCAAAATTGCAGAAACTCCCCTAATTTTGGGGCAAAAAGGCAGAAATTCTCTTTATTTTGGGGCAAAAATACAGAAATTCTCCTTATTTTGCGGCAAAAAGTCAGAAATTCCCCTTATTTTGGGGCAAAATTGAAGAACTTTCCCTTATTTGGGGCAAAATTGTAGAAATTTCCCTTATTTTGGGGCAAAATTTTAGAAATTTCTTTTATTTTGGTACAGAATTGCAGAAATTTTTTTATATTGTGGCAAAAAGGCTAAAATTCCCCATAATTTGGTGCAAAAAAAGTGAAATTCCCCTTATTTTGAGGTTAAAGGCTTAAATTCCCCATATTTTGGGACTAAAAGGCAGAAATTTCCCTCATTTTGGGGCAAAAAGGCACAAATTTTACTTATTTTCGGGCAAAATTGCAGAAATTTCATTTATTTCAGGGCAAAAAGTCAGAAATTCCTTTTATTTTGGGACAAAAAGCAGAAATTTCTTTTATTTTGGTACAAAGTTGAAGAAATTTTTCTTATTTTGGAACAAAAAGGCAGAAATTCCCCATATTTTGGAGTAAAAGGTAGAAATTCCTCTTATTTTGAGGTAAAAATGATGAAATTCCCCTTATTTTAGGGCAAAAAGGCAAAAATTTCCTTTACTTTGTGGCAAAAAGGCAGAAATTCTTGTTAATTGGGGCACAAAAGCAGAAATTTTCCTTATTTGAAGGCAATAAGGCAGTAATTTCACATATTTTGTGGCAAAAAGGCAGAAATTCCCCTTATTTGGAGGTAAAATGCTGAAATTCTCTTTATTTTGGGCAAAAAGGCAGAAATTCCCCTTATTTTGGGACAAAATTGCAGAAATTTCACTTATTTCAGGGCAAAAAGTCAGAAATTTGCCTTATTTTGGGGCAAAAAGCAGAAATTCCCCTAATTTTGGGGCTAAAAATAGAAATTTCCCTTATTTTGGGGTAAAATTGGAGAAATTTCAAATATTTCAGGGCAAAAAGGCAGAAATTCCACTTAATTTCGGGCAATAAGGCAGAAATTTTCTGTATTTTGGAACAAAATCTCAGGAAATCCCCTTATATTGGTGCAAAAATGCAGAAATTCCCTTTATTTTGGTGCAATAAGACAGAAATTCCCCGTATTTTGAAGCAAAATTGCACAAATTCCCCTAATTTTGAGGGAAAATGCAGAAATTCACATAATTTTGGGGCAAAAAGACAGAAATTCTCCTTATTTCACGGCAAAATGTCAGAAATTCCCCTTATTTTGGGGCAAAATTGCAAAAATTTCCCTTATTTTGTGGCAAAATTGCAGAAATTTTTCTTATTTTGGGCAAAATTGCAGAAATTTCACTTATTTCAGGGAAAGAAGGGAGGAATTTTTCTTATTTTGGGGTAAAAAGGCAGAAATTTCATTTATTTTGGTACAAAATTGCAAAAATTTTCTATATTTTGAGGCAAAAATGCAGAAATTCCCCATATTTTGGGGCAAAAAGGCAGAGATTCCCCTTATTATGAGGTAAAAAGGCTGAAATTCCTTTTATTTTGGGGCAAAAAGACAGAAATTCCCCTTATTTTGTGGCAAAAATGCAGAAGTTTCCCTTATTTTGGGGCAAAAATCCAGAAATTTCCCTTATTTTGAGGCAAAATTGCAGAAATTTCCCTTATTTTCGGGCAAAATTTTAGAAATTTCTTTTATTTTGGTACAGAATTGCAGAAGTTTTTCTTATTTTGTGGCAAAAAGGCAGAAATTCCCCATATTTTGGTGCAAAAAGGCTGAAATTCCTCTTTTTGAGGTAAAATGCTGAAATTCCCCATATTTTGGGGCAAAAAGGCAGAAATTCCCTACATTTGGGGGCAAAAAGTCACAAATTTCCCTTATTTTCGGGCAAAATTGCAGAAATTTCAATTATTTCAGGGCAAAAAGTCAGAAATTCTTTTTATTTTGGGGCAAAAAGCAGAAATTTCTTTTATTTTGGTACAAAGGTGAAGAAATTTTTCTTATTTTAGAACAAAAAGGCAGAAATTCCCCATATTTTGGGGCAAAAGGCAGAAATTCCCCTCATTTTGAGGTAAAAAGGCTGAAATTCTCCTTATTTTGTGGCAAAAAGGCAGAAATTCCCTTTATTTTGTGGCAAAAAGGTAGAAATTCCCATTAATTTGGGCAGAAAAGCAGAAACTTTCCTTATTTGGGGGCTATAATGCAGAAATTCCCCATATTTTGTGGCAAAAAAGCAGAAATTCCCCTTAATTGAAGGTAAAATGCTGAAATTCCCCTTATTTTGGGCAAAAGGCAGAAATTCCCCTTATTTTGGGGCAAAATTGCAGAAATTTCACTTATTTTAGGGAAAAAAGTCAGAAATTTGCCTTATTTTGTGGCAAAAAGCAGAAATTCCCCTAATTTTGGGGCCAAAAACAGAAATTACCCTTATTTTAGGGTAAAATTGCAGAAATTTCAAATATTTCAGTGCAAAAAGGCAGAAATTCCACTTAATTTTCGGCAATAAGGAACAAATTTCCTGTATTTTGGAGCAAAATCTCAGAAATTCCCCTTATATTGGTGCAAAAATGCAGAAATTCCTTTTATTTTGGTGTAATAAGGCAGAAATTCCCCGTGTTTTGAAGCAAAATTGCACAAATTCATCTAATTTTGAGGGAAAATGCAGAAATTCAAATTATTTTGGGGCAAAAGACAGAAATTCTCCTTATTTCAGGGCATAACGTCAGAAATTCCCCTTATTTTGGGGCAAAATTGCAGAAATATCCCTTATTTTGTTGCAAAATTGCAGAAATTTTTCTTATTTTGGGCAAAATTGCAGAAATTTCAATTATTTCAGGGAAAGAACTTAGGATTTTCTCTTATTTTTGGGGCAAAAGGGCAGAAATTTCTTTTATTTTGGTACAAAATTGCAGAAATTTTCTTTATTTTGAGGCAAAAATGCAGAAATTCCCCATATTTTGGGGCAAAAAGGCAGAAATTTCCCTTATTTTGGGGCAAAATTGCAGAAATTTCACTTATTTCAAGGCAAAATTCAAAAATTCCTTTCATTTTGGGGCAAAAAACAGAAATTCCGTTTATTTTTGGGTAAAAAGGCTGAAATTTCACTTATTTTGAGGTAAAAAGGCAGAAATTACTCTTATTTTGGGGCTAAAATGAAGAAATTTCCCTTTTTTGTGGCAAAATTGCAGAAATTTTTCTTATTTTGGGCAAAATTGCAGAAATTTCACTTTTTTCAGGGAAAGAAGGCAGGAATTTCTCTTATTTTGGGGCAAAAAGGCAGAAATTTCTTTTATTTTGGTACAAAATTGCAGAAATTTTCTTTATTTTGGGGCAAAAATGCAGAAATTCCTCTTATTTTGTGGCAAAAAGGCCGAATTTACCCTTATTTTGGAGCAAAATTGCAGAAATTTCACTTATTTCAAGGCAAAATTCAAAAATTCCTTTTATTTTGGGGCAAAAAGACAGAAATTCCCTTTATTTTTGGGTAAAAAGGCAGAAATTTCACTTATTTTGAGGTAAAAAGGCAGAAATTACTCTTATTTTGGGGCTAAAATGAAAAAATTTCCTTTTTTTGTTGCAAAAGTTATACATTCCCCTTATTTTCAGGCAAAAAAGCAGAAATTCCCCGCATTTTGGAACAAAATTGCAGAAATTCCCCTAATTGTGAGGCAAAACGGCTGAAATTCCCTATATGTTGGGGCAAAGAGACAGAAATTCTCCTTATTTTGTGGCAAAACTCAGAAATTCCACTTATTTTGGGGCAAAATTCCAGAAATTTCCCTTATTTTAGGGCACAAAGCCAGAAATTCCTAATATATTGTAGCAAAAACGCAGAAATTCCCCTTATTTTGAGGTAAAAAGGCTGTAATACCTCTTATTTGGGAGCAAAAAGGAAGAATTTTTCTTTATTTTGGGGCAAAATTGCAGAAATTTCACTTATTTCAGGGTAATAAGTCAGAAATTCCCCTTATTTTGGGGCAAAAAATACAGAAATTCCCTTTGTTTTGGCGTAAAAAAGAAAGAAATTCCACTTATTTAGAGGCAAAAGGCAGAAGTTCCTTTTAATTTGGCGCAAAAATGAAGAAATTTCCCTTTTTTATGGCAAAAAAATATGCATTTTCCTAATTTCCAGAAAAAAGGCAGAAATTCCCCTTATTTTGAAGCAAAATTGTAGAAATTCCCCTAATTTTGGGGCAAAAGGCAGACATTCCCTATATTTTGTGGCAAAAATCAGAAATTCCCCTTATTTTGGGGCAAAATTGCAGAAATTTCCTTTAATTTGGGGCAAAATTGCAGAAATTTACATTATTTTTGGGCAAAATTGCAGAAATTTCCCTTATTTGAAGCAAAATTGCAGAAATTTGACTTATTTTCAGGTAAAAAGGCTGAAATTTCCTTTATTTTTGGGCAAAAATTGAGAATTTCCTTTTATTTTGGGGCAAAATTGCAGAAATGTTTCTTATTTTGGGGCAAAAAGGCAGAAATTCCTTATATTTTGGGTCAAAAAGGCAGAAATTCCCCTTATTTTGGGATAAAATTGCAGAAATTTCCCTTATTTGGGGGCAAAAAGGCAGAAAATCCTTTTAATTTCGGGCAAAAAGGCAGAAATTCCCCGTATTTTGGAGCAAAATTGCAGAAATTCCCCTAATATCGGGGCAAAAATGCAGAAATTCCCTTTATTTGGGGCAAAAGCAGAAATTCCCCTTATTTTTGGGAAAAGAGGCAGAAATTCCTTGTATTTTGAAGCAAAATTGCAGAAACTCCCCTAATTTTGGGGTAAAAAGGCAGAAATTCCCTTTATTTTGGGTCAAAAATACAGAAATTCTCCTTATTTTGCGGCAAAAAGTCAGAAATTTCCCTTATTTTGGGGCAAAATTTTAGAAATTTCTTTTGTTTTGGTACAGAATTGCAGAAATTTTTTTTTATATTGTGGCAAAAAGGCTAAAATTCCCCATATTTTGGTGCAAAAAACTGAAATTCCCCTTATTTTGAGGTTAAAGGCTGAAATTCCCCATATTTTGGGACTAAAAGGCAGAAATTTCCCTCATTTTGGGGCAAAAAGGCACAAATTTTACTTATTTTCGGGCAAAATTGCAGAAATTTCATTTATTTCAGGGCAAAAAGTCAGAAATTCCTTTTATTTTGGGACAAAAAGCAGAAATTTCTTTTATTTTGGTACAAAGTTGAAGAAATTTTTCTTATTTTGGAACAAAAAGTCAGAAATTCCCCATATTTTGGAGTAAAAGGTAGAAATTCCTCTTATTTTGAGGTAAAAATGATGAAATTCCCCTTATTTTAGGGCAAAAAGGCAAAAATTTCCTTTACTTTGTGGCAAAAAGGCAGAAATTCTTGTTAATTGGGGCACAAAAGCAGAAATTTTCCTTACTTGAAGGCAATAAGGCAGTAATTTCACATATTTTGTGGTAAAAAGGCAGAAATTCCCCTTATTTGGAGGTAAAATGCTGAAATTCTCTTTATTTTGGGCAAAAAGGCAGAAATTCCCCTTATTTTGGGACAAAATTGCAGAAATTTCACTTATTTCAGGGCAAAAAGTCAGAAATTTGCCTTATTTTGGGGCAAAAAGCAGAAATTCCCCTAATTTTGGGGCTAAAAATAGAAATTTCCCTTATTTTGGGGTAAAATTGGAGAAATTTCAAATATTTCAGGGCAAAAAGGCAGAAATTCCACTTAATTTCGGGCAATAAGGCAGAAATTTTCTGTATTTTGGAACAAAATCTCAGGAAATCCCCTTATATTGGTGCAAAAATGCAGAAATTCCCTTTCTTTTGGTGCAATAAGACAGAAATTCCCCGTATTTTGATGCAAAATTGCACAAATTCCCCTAATTTTGAGGGAAAATGCAGAAATTCACATAATTTTGGGGCAAAAAGACAGAAATTCTCCTTATTTTACGGCAAAAAGTCAGAAATTCCCCTTATTTTGGGGCAAAATTGCAAAAATTTCCCTTATTTTGTGGCAAAATTGCAGAAATTTTTCTTATTTTGGGCAAAATTGCAGAAATTTCACTTATTTCAGGGAAAGAAGGCAGGAATTTTTCTTATTTTGGGGTAAAAAGGCAGAAATTTCATTTATTTTGGTACAAAATTGCAAAAATTTTCTTTATTTTGAGGCAAAAATGCAGAAATTCCCCATATTTTAGGGCAAAAAGGCAGAGATTCCCCTTATTATGAGGTAAAAAGGCTGAAATTACTTTTATTTTGGGGCAAAAAGACAGAAATTCCCCTTATTTTGTGGCAAAAAGGCAGAAGTTTCCCTTATTTTGGGGCAAAAATCCAGAAATTTCCCTTATTTTGGGGCAAAATTGCAGAAATTTCCCTTATTTTCGGGCAAAATTTTAGAAATTTCTTTTATTTTGGTACAGAATTGCAGAAATTTTTCTTATTTTGTGGCAAAAGGCAGAAATTCCCCATATTTTGGTGCAAAAAGGCTGAAATTCCTCTTTTTGAGGTAAAATGCTGAAATTCCCCATATTTTGGGGCAAAAAGGCAGAAATTCCCTACATTTTGGGGCAAAAAGTCACAAATTTCTCTTATTTTCGGGCAAAATTGCAGAAATTTCAATTATTTCAGGGCAAAAAGTCAGAAATTCTTTTTATTTTGGGGCAAAAAGCAGAAATTTCTTTTATTTTGGTACAAAGGTGAAGAAATTTTTCTTATTTTAGAACAAAAAGGCAGAAATTCTCCATATTTTGGGGCAAAAGGCAGAAATTCCTCTTATTTTGAGGTAAAAAGGCTGAAATTCTCCTTATTTTGTGGCAAAAAGGCAGAAATTCCCTTTATTTTGTGGCAAAAAGGTAGAAATTCCCATTAATTTGGACAGAAAAGCAGAAACTTTCCTTATTTGGGGGCTATAATGCAGAAATTCCCCATATTTTGTGGCAAAAAAGCAGAAATTCCCCTTAATTGAAGGTAAAATGCTGAAATTCCCCTTATTTTGGGCAAAAGGCAGAAATTCCCCTTATTTTGGGGCAAAATTGCAGAAATTTCAATTATTTTAGGGAAAAAAGTCAGAAATTTGCCTTATTTTGTGGCAAAAAGCAGAAATTCCCCTAATTTTGGGGCCAAACACAGAAATTACCCTTATTTTAGGGTAAAATTGCAGAAATTTCAAATATTTCAGTGCAAAAAGGCAGAAATTCCACTTAATTTTCGGCAATAAGGCACAAATTTCCTGTATTTTGGAGCAAAATCTCAGAAATTCCCCTTATATTGGTGCAAAAATGCAGAAATTCCTTTTATTTTGGTGTAATAAGGCAGAAATTCCCCGTGTTTTGAAGCAAAATTGCACAAATTCATCTAATTTTGAGGGAAAATGCAGAAATTCAAATTATTTTGGGGCAAAAAGACAGAAATTCTCCTTATTTCAGGGCATAACGTCAGAAATTCCTTTTATTTTGGGGCAAAATTGCAGAAATTTCCCTTATTTTGTGGCAAAATTGCAGACATTTTTCTTATTTTGGGCAAAATTGCAGAAATTTCACTTATTTCAGGGAAGAAGGCAGGAATTTCTCGTTTTTTGTGGCAAAAGGGCAGAAATTTCTTTTTTTTTTTTGTACAAAATTCCAGAAATTTTCTTTATTTTGGGGCAAAAATGCAGAAATTCCCCTTATTTTGTGGCAAAAAGGCAGAAATTTCTCTTATTTTGGGGCAAAATTGCAGAAATTTCACTTATTTCAAGGAAAAATTCAAAAATTCCTTTTATTTTGGGGCAAAAAGACAGAAATTGCGTTTATTTTTGGGTAAAAAGGCAGAAATTTCACTTATTTTGAGGTAAAAATGCAGAAATTACTCTTATTTTGGGGCTAAAATGAAGAAATTTACCTTTTTTGTGGCAAAATTGCAAAAATTTTTCTTATTTTGGGCAAAATCGCAGAAATTTCACTTATTTCAGGGAAAGAAGGAAGGAATTTCTCTTATTTTGGGGCAAAAAGGCAGAAATTTCTTTTATTTTGGTACAACATCGCAGAAATTTTCTTTATTTTGGGGCAAAAATGCAGAAATTCCCCTTATTTTGTGGCAAAAAGGCAGAAATTTTCCTTATTTTGGGGCAAAATTTCAGAAATTTTTCTTATTTTGGGCAAAATTGCAGAAAATTCACTTATTTCAGGGAAAGAAGGCAGGAATTTCTCTTATTTTGGGGCAAAAAGGCAGAAATTTCTTTTATTTTGGTACAAAATTGCAAAAATTTTTTTTATTTTGAGGCAAAAATGCAGAAATTCCCTATATTTTGGGGCAAAAAAGCAGAGATTCCCCTTATTATGAGGTAAAAAGGCTGAAATTCCTTTTATTTTGGGGCAAAAAGACAGAAATTCCCCTTATTTTGTGGCAAAAAGGAAGAAATTTCCCGTATTTTGGGGCAAAATTGCAGAAATTTCCTTTATTTTCGGGCAAAATTTTAGAAATTTCTTTTATTTTGGTACAGAATTGCAGAAATTTTTCTTATTTTGTGGCAAAAATCAGAAATTCCCCATATTTTGGTGCAAAAAGGCTGAAATTCCTCTTATTTTGAGGTAAAATGATGAAATTCCCCATATTTTGGGGCAAAAAGGCAGAAATTCCCTACATTTTGTGGCAAAAAAGCACAATTTTCCCTTTTTTTGGGCAAAATTGCAGAAATTTCATTTATTTCAGGGCAAAAAGTCAGAAATTCCTTTTATTTTGGGGCAAAAAGCAGAAATTTCTTTTATTTTGGTACAAAGGTGAAGAAATTTTTCTTATTTTGGAACAAAAAGCCAGAAATTCCCTATATTTTGGGGCAAAAGGCAGAAATTCCCCTTATTTTGAGATAAAAAGGCTGAAATTCTCCTTATTTTGGGGCAAAAAGGCAGAAATTCCCTTTATTTTGTGGCAAAAAGGCAGAAATTCCCATTAATTGGGGCAGAAAAGCAGAAAATTTCCTTATTTGGGGGCAATAATGCAGAAATTCCCCATATTTTCTGGCAAAAAGGCAGAAATTCTTTTTTTTGGAGGTAAAATGCTGAAATTCCCCTTATTTTGGGCAAAAGGCAGAAATTCCTTTTATTTTAAGGCAAAATTGCAGAAATTTCACTTATTTTAGGGCAAAAAGTCAGAAATTTGCCTTATTTTTGGGCAAAAAGCAGAAATTCTCCTAATTTTGGGGCCAAAACAGAAATTCCCCTTATTTTAGAGTATAATTGCAGAAATTTCAAATATTTCAGTGCAAAATGGCAGAAATTCCACTTAATTTTAGGCAATAAGGCACAAATTTTCTGTATTTTGGAGCAAAATCTCAGAAGTTCCCCTTATATTGGTGCAAAAATGCAGAAATTCCCTTTATTTTCGTGTAATAAGGCAGAAATTCCCCGTGTTTTGAAGCAAAATTGCACAAATTCATCTAATTTTGAGGAATAATGCAAAAATTCAAATTATTTTGGGGCAAAAAGACAGAAATTCTCTTTATTTCAGGGCATAACGTCAGAAATTCCCCTTATTTTGGGGTAAAATTGCAGAAATTTCTCTTATTTTGTGGCAAAATTGCAGAAATTTTTCTTATTTTGGGCAAAATTGCAGAAATTTCAATTATTTCAGGGAAAGAACTTAGGAATTTCTCTTATTTTGGGGCAAAAGGGCAGAAATTTCTTTTATTTTGGTACAAAATTGCAGAAATTTTCTTTATTTTGGGGCAAAAATGCAGAAATTCCCCTTATTTTGTGGCAAAAAGGCAAAAATTTCCCTTATTTGGGGGCAAAATTGCAGAAATTTCACTTATTTCAAGGCAAAATTCAAAAATTCCTTTTATTTTGGGGCAAAAAGACAGAAATTCCGTTTATTTTTGGGTAAAAAGGCAGAAATTTCACTTATTTTAAGGTAAAAAGAAAGAAATTACTCTTATTTTGGGGCTAAAATGAAGAAATTTTCCTTTTTTGTGGCAAAATTGCAAAAATTTTTCTTATTTTGGGCAAAATTGCAAACATTTCACTTATCTCAGGGAAAAAAGGAAGGAATTTCTCTTATTTTGGGGCAAAAAGGCAGAAATTTCTTTACTTTTGGTACAACATTGCAGAAATTTTCTTTATTTTGGGGCAAAAATGCAGAAATTCCCCTTATTTTGTGGTAAAAAGGCAGAAATTTCCCTTATTTTGGGGCAAAATTTCAGAAATTTTTCTTATTTTGGGCAAAATTGCAGAAATTTCACATATTTCAGGGAAAGAAAACAGGAATTTCTCTTACTTTGGGGCAAAAAAGCAGAAATTTCTTTTATTTTGGTACAAAATTACAAAAATTTTCTTTATTTTGAGGCAAAAATGCAGAAATTCCCCATATTTTGGGGCAAAAAGGCAGAGATTCCCCATATTATGAGGTAAAAAGGCTGACATTCCTTTTATTTTGGGGCAAAAAGACAGAAATTCCACTTATTTTGTGGCAAAAAGGCAGAAATTTCCCTTATTTTGGGGCAAAATTGCAGAAATTTTCTTTATTTTGGGGCAAAATTGCAGAAATTCTTTTTATTTTGGTGCAATAAGGCAGAAATTCCCCATATTTTGAAGCAAAATTGAAAAAATTCCCCTAATTTTGAGGGATAATGCAGAAATTCACCTTATTTTGGGGCAAAAAGTCAGAAATTCTCCTTATTTCATGGCAAAAAGTCAGAAATTCCCTTTATTTTGGGGCAAAATTGCAGAAATTTCCCTTATTTTGTGACAAAATTGCAAAAATTTTTCTTATTTTGGGCAAAATTGCAGAAATTTCACTTATTTCAGGGAAAGAAGGCAGGAATTTCTCTTATTTTGGGGCAAAAAGGCAGAAATTTCTTTTATTTTGGTACAAAATTGCAGAAATTTTCTTTATTTTGAGGCAAAAATAGAGAAATTCCCCTTATTTTGTGGCAAAAAGGCAAAAATTTCCCTTATTTTGGGGCAAAATTGCAGAAATTTTACTTATTTCAAGGCAAAATTCAAAAATTCCTTTTATGTTGGGGCAAAAAGACAGAAATTCCGTTTATTTTTGGGTAAAAAGGCAGGAATTTCACTTATTTTAAGGTAAAAAGAAAGAAATTACTCTTATTTTGGGGCTAAAATAAAGAAATTTTCCTTTTTTGTGGCAAAATTGCAAAAAATTTTCTTATTTTGGGCAAAATTGCAGAAATTTCACTTATTTCAGGGAAAAAAGGAAGGAATTTCTCTTATTTTGGGGCAAAAAGGCAGAAATTTCTTTACTTTTGGTACAACATTGCAGAAATTTTCTTTATTTTGGGGCAAAAATGCAGAAATTCCCCTTATTTTGTGGTAAAAAGGCAGAAATTTCCCTTATTTTGGGGCAAAATTTCAGAAATTTTTCTTATTTTGGGCAAAATTGCAGAAATTTCACTTATTTCAGGGAAAGAAAACAGGAATTTCTCTTACTTTGGGGCAAAAAAGCAGAAATTTCTTTTATTTTGGTACAAAATTACAAAAATTTTCTTTATTTTGAGGCAAAAATGCAGAAATTCCCCATATTTTGGGGCAAAAAGGCAGAGATTCCCCATATTATGAGGTAAAAAGGCTGACATTCCTTTTATTTTGGGGCAAAAAGACAGAAATTCCCCTTATTTTGTGGCAAAAAGGCAGAAATTTCCCTTATTTTGGGGCAAAATTGCAGAAATTTTCTTTATTTTGGGGCAAAATTGCAAAAATTCTTTTTATTTTGGTGCAATAAGGCAGAAATTCCCCATATTTTGAAGCAAAATTGAAAAAATTCCCCTAATTTTGAGGGATAATGCAGAAATTCACCTTATTTTGGGGCAAAAAGTCAAAAATTCTCCTTATTTCATGGCAAAAAGTCAGAAATTCCCTTTATTTTGGGGCAAAATTGCAGAAATTTCCCTTATTTTGTGGCAAAATTGCAAAAATTTTTCTTATTTTGGGCAAAATTGCAGAAATTTCACTTATTTCAGGGAAAGAAGGCAGGAATTTCTCTTATTTTGGGGCAAAAAGGCAGAAATTTCTTTTATTTTGGTACAAAATTGCAGAAATTTTTTTTATTTTGAGGCAAAAATGCAGAAATTCCCCATATTTTGGGGCAAAAAAAACAGAGATTCCCCTTATTATGAGGTAAAAAGGCTGAAATTTCTTTTATTTTGGGGCAAAAAGACAGAAATTCCCCTTATTTTGCGGCAAAAAGGCAGAAATTTCCCTTATTTTGGGGCAAAATTGCAGAAATTTCCCTTATTTTCAGGCAAAATTTTAGAAATTTCTTTTATTTTGGTACAGAATTGCAGAAATTTTTCTTATTTTGTTCCTAAAAGGCAGAAATTCCTCATATTTTGGTGCAAAAAGGCTGAAATTCCCCTTATTTTGAGGTAAAATGCTGAAATTCCCCATATTTTGGGGCAAAAAGGCAGAAATTCCCTACATTTTGGGGCAAAAAGGCACAAATTTCCCTCATTTTCGGTCAAAATTGCAGAAATTTCATTTATTTCAGGGCAAAAAGTCAGATATTCCTTTTATTTTGGGGCAAAAAGCAGAAATTTCTTTTATATTGGTACAAAATTGAAAAAATTTTCCTTATTTTGAAACAAAAAAGCAGAAATTCCCCATATTTTGGGGTAAAAGGCAGAAATTCCCCTTATTTTGAGGTAAAAAGGTTGAAATTCCCTTTATTTTAGGGCAAAAAGGCAAAAATTTTCTTTACTTTGTGGCAAAATGCAGAAATTCTTGTTAATTCGGGCAGAAAAGTAGAAATTTTCCTTATTTGAAAGCAATAATGCAGAAATACCAAATATTTTGCGGCAAAAAGGCAGAAATTCCCCTTATTTGGAGGTAAAATGATGAAATTCCCCTTATTTTGGGCAAAAAGGCAGAAATTTCCCTTAATTTGGGGCAAAATTGCACACATTTCACATATTTTAGGGCAAAAAGCAGAAATTCTCCTAATTTTGGGGCCAAAAACAGAAATTCCCTTTATTTTGGGGTAAAATTGCAGAAATTTCAAATATTTCAGGGCAAAAAGGCAGAAATTCCACTTAATTTCGGGCAATAAGGCAGAAATTTTCTGTATTTTGAGCAAAATCTAAGAAATTCCTTTTATATTGGTGCAAAAATGCAGAAATTCCCTTTATTTTGGTGCAATAACGCTAAAATTACCCATATTTTGAAGCAAAATTGCACAAATTCCCCTAATTTTGAGAGAAAATGCAGAAATTCACATTATTTTGGGGCAAAAGGACAGAAATTCTCCTTATTTCACGGCAAAAATTTAGAAATTCCCCTTATTTTGGGGCAAAATTGCAGAAATTTCCCTTATTTTGTTGCAAAATTGCAAAAATTTTTCTTATTTTGGTACAAAATTGCAGAAATTTTCTTTATTTTGAGGCAAAAATGCAGAAATTCCCCATATTTTGGGGCAAAAAGGCAGAGATTCCCCTTATTATGAGGTAAAAAGGCTGAAATTCCTTTTATTTTGGGGCAAAAAGACAGAAATTTCCCTTATTTTGTGGCAAAATTGCAGAAATTCCCCTTATTTTGTGGCAAAAAGGCAGAAATTTCCCTTATTTTGGGGCAAAATTGCAGAAATTTCACTTATTTCAAGGCAAAATTCAAAAATTCCTTTTATTTTGGAGCAAAAAGACAGAAATTCCGTTTATTTTTGGGTAAAAAGGCAGAAATTTCACTTATTTTGAGGTAAAAAGGCAGAAATTACTCTTATTTTGGGGCTAAAATGAAGAAATGTCCCTTTTTTGTGGCAAAATTGCAGAAATTTCACTTATTTCAGGAAATGAAGGCAGGAATTTCTCTTATTTTGGTGCAAAAAGGCAGAAATTTCTTTTATTTTGGTACAACATTGCAGAAATTTTCTTTATTTTGGGGCAAAAATGCAGAAATTCCCTTTGTTTCGTGGCAAAAAGACAGAACTTTCCCTTATTTTGGGGAAAAATTGCAGAAATTCCCTTTATTTTGGTGCAAGAAGGCAGAAATTTCCCATATTTTGAAGCAAAATTGCACAAATTCCCTTAATTTTGAGGGAAAGTGAAGAAATTCACATTATTTTGGGGCAAAAAGACAGAAATTCTCCTTATTTCATGGCAAAAAGTCAGAAATTCCCCTTATTTTTGGGCAAAATTGCAGAAATTTCCCTTATTTTGTAACAAAATTGCAGAAATTTTTCTTATTTTGGGCAAAATTGCAGAAATTTCACTTATTTCAGGGAAAGAAGTCAGGAATTTCTCTTATTTTGGGGCAAAAAGTCAAAAATTTCTTTTATTTTGGTACAAAATTGCAGAAATTTTCTTTATTTTGAGGCAAAAATGCAGAAATTCCCCATATTTTTGGGCAAAAAGGCAGAGATTCCCCTTATTATGAGGTAAAAAGGCTTAAAATCCTTTTATTTTGAGGCAAAAAGACAGAAATTCCCCTTAATTTGTGGCAAAAAGGCAGAAATTTCCCTTATTTTGGGGAAAAATTGCAGAAATTTCCCTTATTTTGGGGAAAAATTTTAGAAATTTCTTTTATTTTGGTACAGAATTGCAGAAATTTTTCTTATTTTGTGGCAAAAAGGCAGAAATTCCCTATATTTTGGTGCAAAAAAACTGAAATTCCCCTTATTTTGAGGTAAAATGCTGAAATTCCCCATATTTTGGAGCAAAAAGGCAGAAATTTCTCTTATTTTGAGGCAAAATTGCAGAAATTTCACTTATTTCAGGGTAATAAGTCAGAATTTTTTTTTTATTTTCGGGCAAAAAAGACAGAAATTCCTTTTGTTTTGGGGCAAAACTCAGAAATTCCACTTATTTTGAAGCAAAATTCCAGAAATTACCCCTTATTTTGGGGCAAAATTGCAATAATTTCACTTATTTTGGGGCAAAATTGCAGAAATTTCACTTATTTCAGGGGAAAAAAGCAGAAATTTTTTATTATGGGGCAAAAAGGCAGAAATTTCTTTTATTTTGGTACAAAATTGCAGAAATTATTCTTATTTTGGGCAAAAATAAGAAATTTCCCATATTTTGGGGCAAAAATGCAGAAATTCCCCTTATTTTGAGGTAAAAAGCCTGAAATTCCTTTTATTTGGGGGCAAAAATTAAGAAATTCCCATTATTTTGGGGCAAAAAGCAGACATTTCCCTTATTTTGGAAAAAAATTTTAGAAATTTAACTTATTTCAGGGCAAAAATTAAGAAATTTTCCTTATTTTGGGTCAAAAAGGCAGAAATTCCCCTTATTTACAGGTAAAAAAGCTGAAATTCGCCTTATTTGGGGGCAAAAATGCAGGAATTTACCTTTTTTTGTGGCAAAATTGCAGAAATTTCACTTACTTCAGGGTAATAAATCAGAAATTTTCCATATTTTGGGCAAAAAAGACAGAAATTCCCTTTGTTTTGGGGGAGAAATACAGAAATTCCACTTATTTAGAGGCAAAAAAGCAGAAATTCCCCTTATTTTGGAGCAAAAATGAAGAAATTTTCCTTTTTATGGCAAAAAGGTATGCATTCTTCTTATTTTCGGGCAAAAAGGCAGAAATTCCCCGTATTTTGCAGCAAAATTGCAGAAATTCCCCTAATTGTGGGGCAAAAAAGTAGAAATTCCCTATATGTTGGGGCAAAACGACAGAAATTCTCCTTATTTTGGGGCAAAATACAGAAATTCCACTTATTTTGGGGGAAAATTCCAGAAATTTCCCTTATTTTGGGGCAAAATTGCAGAAATTTCACTTATTTTGGGGCAAAATTGCAGAAATTTCAATTATTTCAGGGAAAAAAAGCAGAAATTTTTTTATTTTGGGGCAAATACAGAAATTTCTTTTATTATGGTACAAAATAGCAGAATTTTTTCTTATTTTGAACAAAAAGGCAGAAACTTCCCATATTTTGGGTCAAAAATGCAGAAATTCCCCTTATTTTGAGGTAAAAAGGTAGAAATTCCTTTTATTTGGGGGCAAAAAGTAATAAATTCCCTTTATTTTGGAACAAAAAGCAGACATTTCCATTATTTTGGGGAAAAATTAAGAAATATAACTTATTTCAGGGCAAAAAGTCAGAAATTTTCCTTATTTTCGGGCAAAAAGGCAGAAATTCTTAATCGTTTGTGGCAAAAATACAGAAATTCCTATTATTTTGAGGTAAAAAGCCTGAAATTCCCTTATTTGGGGCACAAAAGGCAGAAATTTCCCTTACTTTGGGGCAAAATTGCAGAAATTTCACTTACTTCAGTGTAATAAGTCAGAAATTTTCCTTATTTTGGGGCAAAAAAGACAGAAATTCCCTTTGTTTTGGGGGAAAAAGACAGAAATTCCACTTATTTTTAGGCAAAAAAGCAGAAATTCCCCTTATTTTGGAGCAAAAATGAAGAAATTTTCTTTTTTTGTGGCAAAAGTTATACATTCCACTTTTTTTCGGGCTAAAAAGCAGAAATTCCCCGTATTTTGGAGCAAAATTGCAGAAATTCCCCTAATTGTGGGGCAAAAAGTCAGAAATTCCCTATATGTTAGGGCAAAAAGACAGAAATTCTCCTTATTTTGGGGCAAAACTCAGAATTTCCACTTATTTTGGGGCAAAATTCCAGAAAATTCCCTTATTTTCGGGCAAAATTGCAGAAATTTCACTTATTTTGAGGCAAAATTGCAGAAATTTCACATATTTCAGAAAAAAAGCAGAAATTTTCTTATTTTGGGGCAAAAAGGCAGAAATTTCTTTTATTTTGGTACAAAATTGCAGAAATTTTTCTTCTTTTCGGACAAAAAGGCAGAAATTTTCCTTATTTTGGGGCAAAAAATGCAGAAATTTCCCTTATTTTGAGGTAAAAAGACTGAAATTCCCCTTATTTGGCAGCAAAAAGGCAGAAATTTCTCTTATTTTGGGGCAAAATTGCAGAAATTTCACTTATTTCAGGGAAATAAGTCAGAAATTTTCCTTATTTTGGGGCAAAAAAGACTGAAATTCCCTTTGTTTTGGGGGAAAAATACAGAAATTCCACATATTTAGAGGCAAAAAAGCAGAAATTCCTCTTATTTTGGAGCAAAAATGAAGAAATTTCCTTTTTTTATGGAAAAAAGGTATGCATTCTTCTTATTTTCATGCAAAAAGGCAGAAATTCTCCAATTTTAAAGCAAAATTGCAGAAATTCCTATAATTGTGGGGCAAAAAGTCAGAAATTCCCAATATGTTGGGGAAAAAAGACAGAAATTCTCCTTATTTTGGGGCAAAACTCAGAAATTCCACTTATTTTGGTGCAAAATTCCAGAAATTTTCCATATTTTGGGGTAAAATTGCAGAAATTTCACTTATTTTGGGGCAAAATTGCAGAAATTTTAATTATTTCAGGGATAAAAAGCAGAAATTTTCTTATTTTGGGGCAAAAAAAAGAAATTTCTTTTATTTCGGTACAAAATTGCAGACATTTTTCTTATTTTGGGCAAAAAGGCAGAAATTTCCCATATTTTGGGTCAAAAATGCAGAAATTTCCCTTATTTTTTGGTAAAAAGGCTTAAATTCCCCTTATTTGGGGGCAAAAAGTAAGAAATTCCTTTTTTGGGGGCAAAAAGCAGACATTTCCCTTATTTTGGGAAAAAATTTTAGAAATTTAACTTATTTCAGAGCAAAAAGTCAGATTTTTTTTTTATTTTGGTGCAAAAAGGCAGATATTCCTAATATTTTGTGGCAAAAATGCAGAAATTCCTTTTATTTTGAGGTAAAAAGGCTGAAATTCCCCTTATTTGGGGGCAAAAAGGCAGAAATTTCCCTTATTTTGGGGTAAAATTGCAGAAATTTCACTTACTTCAGGGTAATATGTAAGAAATTTTCCTTATTTTGTGGCAAAAAAGACAGAAATTCCCTGTGTTTTGGGGGAGAAAGACAGAAATTCCACTTATTTAGAGGCAAAAAGCAGAAATTCCCCTTATTTTGGAGCAAAAATGAAGAAATTTCTCTTTTTTATGGCAAAAAGGTATGCAGTCTTCTTATTTTGGACAAAAAAACTGAAAATCCCCGTATTTTGGAGCAAAATTACAGAAATTCCTCTAATTGTGGGGTAAAAAGGCAGAAATTCCCTATATGTTGGGGCAAAAAGACAGAAATTCTCCTTATTTTGGGGTAAAACTCAGAAATTACACTTAATTTGGGGCAAAATTCCAGAAATTTCCCTTATTTTGGGGCAAAATTGCAGAAATTTCACTTATTTTGTGGCAAAATTGCAGAAATTTTACTTATTTCAGAAAAAAAAGCAGAAATTTTCTTATTTTGTTGCAAAAATGCAGAAAGTTTTTTTTATTTTGGTACAAAATTGCAGTAATTTTTCTTATTTTGAGACAAAAAGGCAGAAATTTTCCATATTTTGGGGCAAAAATGCAGAAATTCCCATTATTTGGAGTTAAAGAGACTGAAATTCCCCTTATTTGAGGGCAAAAAGGCAGAAATTTCCCTTATTTTGAGGCAAAATTGCAGAAATTTCACTTATTTCAGGGTAATAAGTCAGAAATTTTCTTTATTTTGGGGAAAAAAGACAGAAATTCTTTTTGTTTTGGGGGAAAAATACAGAAATTCCACTTATTTAGAGGCAAAAAAGCAGAAATTCTCCTTATTTTGGAGCATAAATGAAGAAATTTCCCTTTTTATGACATAAAGGTATGCATTCTTCTTATTTTCAGGCAAAAAGGCAGAAATTCCACGTATTTTGCAGCAAAAATGCAGAAATTCCCCTAATTGTCGGGCAAAAAGGCAGAAATTCCCTATATGTTGGGGCAAATAGACAGAAATTCTTTTTATTTTTGGGCAAAACTCAAAAATTCCACTTATTTTGGGGCAAAATTTCAGAAATTTCCCTTATTTTGGGGCTAAATTACAGAAATTTAACTTATTTTGGGGCAAAATTGCAGAAATTTCACTTATTTCAGGGAAAAAAAGCAGAAATTTTCCTTATTTTGTGGCAAAAAGGCAGAAATTCCTAATATTTTGTGGCAAAAATGCAGAAATTCCCCTTATTTTGAGGTAAAAAGGCTGAAATTCCTCTTATTTGGGGGCAAAAAGGCAGAAATTTCTCTTATTTTGGGGCAAAATTGCAGAAATTTCACTTATTTCAGGGTAATAAGTCAGAAATTTTCCTTATTTTGGGGCTAAAAATACAGAAATTCCCTTTGTTTTGGGGGAAAAAACAGAAATTCCACTTATTTAGAGGCAAAACAGCAGAAATTCCCCTTATTTTGGAGCAAAATTGCAGAAATTTCCCTTTTTTATGGCAAAAAGGTATGCATTCTTCTTATTTTCGGGCAAAAAAACAGAAATTCCCCGTATTTTGGAGCAAAACTGCAGAAATTCCCCTAATTGTGGGGCAAAAAGGCAGAAATTCCCTATATGTTGGGGCAAAAAGACAGAAGTTCTCCTTATTTTAAAGCAAAACACAGAAATTCCACTTATTTTGGGGGAAAATTCCAGTAATTTCCCTTATTTTGGGGCAAAATTGCAGAAATTTCACTCATTTTGGGGCAAAATTGCAGAAATTTCAATTATTTCAGGGAAAAAAAGCAGAAATTTTCTTATTTTGGGGCAAATACAGAAATTTCTTTTATTATGGTACAAAATAGCAGAATTTTTTCTTATTTTGAACAAAAAGGCAAAAATTTCCCATATTTTGGGTCAAAAATGCAGAAATTCCCTCTTATTTTGAGGTAAAAAGGCTGAAATTCCTTTTATTTGGGGGCAAAAATTAAGAAATTCCCTTAATTTTGAACAAAAAGCAGACATTTCCATTATTTTGGGGAAAAAATTAAGAAATATAACTTATTTCAGGGCAAAAATCAGAAATTTTCCTTATTTTCGGGCAAAAAGGCAGAAATTCTTAATCGTTTGTGGCAAAAATACAGAAATTCCTATTATTATGAGGTAAAAAGCCTGAAATTCCCTTATTTGGGGGCCAAAAGGCAGAAATTTCCCTTACTTTGGGGCAAAATTGCAGAAATTTCACTTACTTCAGGGTAATAAGTCAGAAATTTTCCTTATTTTGGGGCAAAAAAGACAGAAATTCCCTTTGTTTTGGGGGAAAAAGACAGAAATTCCACTTATTTATAGGCAAAAAAGCAGAAATTCCCCTTATTTTGGAGCAAAAATGAAGAAATTTTCCTTTTTTGTGGCAAAAGTTATACATTCCACTTTTTTTCGGGCTAAAAAGCAGAAATTCTCCGTATTTTGAAGCAAAATTGCAGAAATTCCCCTAATTGTGGGGCAAAAAGGCAGAAATTTCTTATATGTTAGGGCAAAAAGACAGAAATTCTCCTTATTTTGGGGCAAAACTCAGAAATTCCACTTATTTTGGGGCAAAATTCCAGAAAATTCCCTTATTTTCGGGCAAAATTGCAGAAATTTAACTTATTTTGGGGCAAAATTGCAGAAATTTCACTTATTTCAGAAAAAAAAGCAGAAATTTTATTATTTTGGGGCAAAAAAGGAGAAATTTCTTTTATTTTGGTACAAAATTGCAGAAATTTTTTTTCTTTTGGGACAAAAAGGCAGAAATTTTCCTTATTTTGGGGCAAAAATGCAGAAATTCCCCTTATTTTGAGGTAAAAAGACTGAAATTCCCCTTATTTGGCAGTAAAAAGGCAGAAATTTTCCTTATTTTGGGGCAAAAAAGACTGAAATTCCCTTTGTTTTGGGGGAAAAAGACAGAAATTCCACATATTTAGAGGCAAAAAAGCAGAAATTCCTCTTATTTTGGAGCAAAAATGAAGAAATTTCTATTTTTTATGGAAAAAAGGTATGCATTCTTCTTATTTTGGGGCAAAAAGGCAGAAATTCCCCGTATTTTAAAGCAAAATTGCAGAAATTCCTATAATTGTGAGGCAAAAAGGCAGAAATTTCCAATATGTTGGGGAAAAAAGACAGAAATTCTCCTTATTTTGGGGCAAAACTCAGAAATTCCACTTATTTTGGTGCAAAATTCCAGAAATTTTCCATATTTTGGGGTAAAATTGCAGAAATTTCACTTATTTTGGGGCAAAATTGCAGAAATTTTAATTATTTCAGGGATAAAAAGCAGAAATTTTCTTATTTTGGGGCAAAAAAAAGAAATGTCTTTTATTTCGGTACAAAATTGCAGACATATTTCTTATTTTGGGCAAAAAGGCAGAGATTTCCCATATTTTGGGTCAAAAATGCAGAAATTCCCCTTATTTTGTGGTAAAAAGGCTGAAATTCCCTTTATTTGGGGGCAAAAAGTAAGAAATTCCCCTTTTTTGGGGCAAAAAGCAGACATTTCCCTTATTTTGGGAAAAAATTTTAGAAATTTAACTTATTTCAGAGCAAAAAGTCAGAATTTTTTTTTATTTTGGGGCAAAAAAGCAGATATTCCTAATATTTTGTGGCAAAAATGCAGAAATTCCTTTTATTTTGAGGTAAAAAGGCTAAAATTCCCCTTATTTGGGGGCAAAAAGGCAGAAATTTCCCTTATTTTGGGGTAAAATTGCAGAAATTTCACTTACTTCAGGGTAATATGTAAGAAATTTTCCTTATTTTGTGGCAAAAAAGACAGAAATTCCCTTTGTTTTGGGGGAGAAAACAGAAATTCCACTTATTTAGAGGCAAAAAGCAGAAATTCCCCTTATTTTGGAGCAAAAATGAAGAAATTTCCCTTTTGTATAGCAAAAAGGTATGCAGTCTTCTTATTTTGGACAAAAAAACAGAAAATCCCCGTATTTTGGAGCAAAATTACAGAAATTCCCCTAATTGTGGGGTAAAAAGGCAGAAATTCCCTTTATGTTGGGGCAAAAAGACAGAAATTCTCCTTATCTTGGGGTAAAACTCAGATATTCCACTTAATTTGGAGCAAAATTCCAGAAACTTCCCTTATTTTGGGGCAAAATTGCAGAAATTTCACTTATTTTGTGGCAAAATTGCAGAAATTTCACTTATTTCAGAAAAAAAAGCAGAAATTTTCTTATTTTGTTGCAAAAAGGCAGAAATTTCTTTTATTTTGGTACAAAATTGCAATAATTTTTCTTATTTTGAGACAAAAAGGCAGAAATTTTCCATATTTTGGGGCAAATATGCAGAAATTCTCATTATTTTGAGTTAAAGAGACTGAAATTCCCCTTTTTTGAGGGCAAAAAGGCAGAAATTTCCCTTATTTTTAGGCAAAATTGCAGAAATTTCACTTATTTCAGGGTAATAAGTCAGAAATTTTCCTTATTTTGGGGCAAAAAAGACAGAAATACCCTTTGTTTTGGGGGAAAAAGACAGAAATTCCACTTATTTAAAGGCAAAAATGCAGAAATTCCCCTTATTTTGGAGCAAAAATGAAGAAATTTCCTTTATTTATGGCAAAAAGGTATGCATTCATCTTTTTTTCGTACAAAAAGGAAAAATTCCCCGTATTTTGGAGCAAAATTGCAAAATTCCCCTAATTGTTGGGCAAAAAAGCAGAAATTCCCTAAATGTTGGGGCAAAAAGACAGAAATTCTCCTTATTTTGGGGTAAAACTCAGAAATTCCACTTATTTTGAAGCAAAATTCGAGAAATTTCCCTCATTTTGGGGCAAAATTGCAATAATGTCAATTATTTTGGAGCAAAATTGCAGAAATTTTACTTATTTCAGGGGACAAAAGCAGAAATTTTTATATTTTGTGGCAAAAAGGCAGAAATTTCTTTTATTTTGGTACAAAATTGCAGAAATTTTTCTTATTTTGGGGCAAAAATGCAGAAATTCCCCTTATTTTGAGGTAAAAAGGCTGAAATTCCCCTTATTTGGGGGCAAAAATTAAGAAATTCCCATTATTTTAGGGCAAAAAGCAGACATTTCTATTATTTTGGGAAAAAAGTTTAGAAATTTAACTTATTTCAGGGCAAAAATTCAGAAATTTTCCTTATTTTGGGGCAAAAATGCAGAAATTCCTAATATATTTGACAAAAATGCAGAAATTCCCCTTATTTAGAGGTAAAAAGGCTGAAATTCCTCTTATTTGAAGGCAAAAAAGCAGAAATTTCCCTTATTTTGCGGAAAAATTGCAGAAATTTCACTTACTTCAGGGTAATGTCAGAAATTTTCCTCATTTTGGGGCAAAAAAGAAAGAAATTCCCTTTGTTTTGGGGGAGAAAGACAGAAATTCCACTTATTTAGAGGCAAAAAAGCAGAAATTCTCCTTATTTTGGAGCATAAATGAAGAAATTTCCCTTTTTATGACATAAAGGTATGCATTCTTCTTATTTTCGGGCAAAAAGGCAGAAATTCCCCGTATTTTGCAGCAAAAATGCAGAAATTCCCCTAATTGTCGGGCAAAAAGTCAGAAATTCCCTATGTGTTGGGGCAAATAGACAGAAATTCTCCTTATTTTGGGGCAAAACTCAGAAATTCCACTTATTTTGGGGCAAAATTCCAGAAATTTCCCTTATTTTGGGGCAAAATTAAAGAAATTTCACTTATTTTGGGGCAAAATTGCAGAAATTTCACTTATTTCAGGGAAAAAAGGCAGAAATTTTCCTTATTTTGTGGCAAAAAGGCAGAAATTCCTAATATTTTGTGGCAAAAATGTAGAAATTCCCCTTATTTTGAGGTAAAAAGGCTGAAATTCCTCTTATTTGGGGGCAAAAAGGCAGAAATTTTCCTTATTTTGGGGCAAAATTGCAGAAATTTCACTTATTTCAGGGTAATAAGTCAGAAATTTTCCTTATTTTGGGGCAAAAAATACAGAAATTCCCTTTGTTTTGGGGGAAAAAACAGAAATTCCACTTATTTAGAGGCAAAAAAGCAGAAATTCCCCTTATTTTGGAGCAAAATTACAGAAATTTCCCTTTTTTATGGCAAAAAGGTTTGCATTCTTCTTATTTTCGGGCAAAAAAACAGAAATTCCATGCATTTTGGAGCAAAATTGCCGAAATTCCCCTAAATGTGGGGCAAAAAGGCAGAAATTCCCTATATGTTGGGGCAAAAAGTCAGAAATTCTCCTTATTTTAGGGCAAAACACAGAAATTCCACTTATTTTGGGGGAAAATTCCAGAAATTTCCCTTATTTTGGGGCAAAATTGCAGAAATTTCACTTATTTTGGGGCAAAATTGCAGAAATTTCAATTATTTCAGGGAAAAAAAGCAGAAATTTTTTTATTTTGTGGCAAATACAGAAATTTCTTTTATTATGGTACAAAATAGCAGAATTTTTTCTTATTTTGGGCAAAAAGGCAGAAATTTCTCATATTTTGGATCAAAAATGCAGAAATTTTTCTTATTTTGAGGTAAAAAGGCTGAAATTCCCCATATTTGGGGGCAAAAAGTAAGAAATTCCTTTTATTATTGAACAAAAAGCAGACATTTCCATTATTTTGGGGAAAAAATTAAGAAATATAACTTATTTCAGGGCAAAAAGTCAAAAATTTTTCTTATTTTCGGGCAAAAAGGCAGAAATTCTTAATCGTTTGTGGCAAAAATACAGAAATTCCTATTATTTTCAGGTAAAAAGCCTGAAATTCCCTTATTTGGGGGCCAAAAGGCAGAAATTTCCCTTACTTTGGGGCAAAATTGCAGAAATTTCACTTACTTCAGGGTAATAAGTCAGAAATTTTCCTTATTTTGGGGCAAAAAAGACAGAAATTCCCTTTGTTTTGGGGGAAAAAGACAGAAATTCCATTTATTTATAGGCAAAATAGCAGAAATTCCCCTTATTTTGGAGCAAAAATGAGGAAATTTCCCTTTTTTTTTTTTGGCAAAAGGTATACATTCCACTTTTTTTCGGGCTAAAAAGCAGAAATTCCCCGTATTTTGGAGCAAAATTGCAGAAATTCCCCTAATTGTGGGGCAAAAAGGCAGAAATTCCCTATATGTTAGGGCAAAAAGACAGAAATTCTCCTTATTTTGGGGCAAAACTCAGAAATTCCACTTATTTTGGGGCAAAATTCCAGAAAATTCCCTTATTTTCGGGCAAAATTGCAGAAATTTCACTTATTTTGGGGCAAAATTGCAGAAATTTCACTTATTTCACAAAAAAAAGCAGAAATTTTCTTATTTTGGGGCAAAAAGGCAAAAATTTCTTTTATTTTGGTAAAAAATTGCAGAATTTTTCTTATTTTGGGACAAAAAGGCAGAAATATCCCTTATTTTGGGGCAAAAATGCAGAAATTCCCCTTATTTTGTGGTAAAAAGACTGAAATTCCCGTTATTTGGCGGCAAAAAGGCAGAAATTTCTCTTATTTTGGGGCAAAATTGCAGAAATTTCACTTATTTCAGGGTAATAAGTCAGAAATTTTCCTTATTTTGGGGCAAAAAAGACAGAAATTCCCTTTGTTTTGGAGGAAAAACACAGAAATTCCACTAATTTAGAGGCAAAAAAGCAGAAATTCACCTTATTTTGGAGCAAAATTGCAGAAATTTACCTTTTTTATGGCAATAAGGTAGGCATTCTTCTCATTTTCGGAAAAAGGCAGAAATTCCCCGTATTTTGGAGCAAAATTGCAGAAATTCCCCTAATTGTGGGGCAAAAAGGCAGAAATTCCCTATATGTTGGGGCAAAAAGGCAGAAATTCTCCTTATTTTGTGGCAAAACTCAGAAATTCCACTTATTTTGGGGCAAAATTCCAGAAATTTCCGTTATTTTGGGGCAAAATTGCAGAAATTTCATTAATTTTGGGGCAAAATTGCAGAAATTTCACTTATTTCATGGAAAAAAGCAGAAATTTTCTTATTTTGGGGCAAGAAATGCAGAAATTTCCTATATTTTGGTGCAAAAATGCAGAAATTCCCCTTATTTTGAAATAAAAAGTCTGAAATTCCCCGTATTTGGGGGCAAAAAGGCAGAAATTTCCCTTATTTTTGGGCAAAATTGCCGAAATTTCACTTATTTCAGGGTAATAAGTCAGAAATTGTTTTTATTTTGGAGCAAAAAGGACAGAAATTCCCTTTGTCTTGGGGGAAAAAGACAGAAATTCCACTTATTTAGAGGAAAAAAAGCAGAAATTCCCCTTATTTTGGAGCAAAAATGAAGAAATTTCCCTTTTTTATGGCAAAAAGGTATGCATTCTTCTTTTTTCGTACAAAAAGGCAGAAATTCCCTGTATTTTGAAGCAAAATTGCAGAAATTCCTCTAATTGTTAGGCCAAAAATTAGAAATTCCCTATATGTTGGGGCAAAAAGACAGAAATTCTCCTCATTTTGGGTCAAAACTCAGAAATTACACTTATTTTGGGGCAAAATTCCAGAAATTTCCCTTATTTTGGGGCAAAATTGCAGAAATTTCACTTATTTCAGGAGAAAAAAGAGAAATTTTTTTATTTTGGGGCAAAAAGTCAGAAATTTCCCATATTTTGGGGCAAAAATGCAAAAATTCCCCTTATTTTGGAGCAAAAATTAAGAAATTTCCCTTTTTATGGCAAAAGGTATGCATTCTTCTTATTTTCGGGAAAGAAAGGCAGAAATTCCTCGTATTTTGGAGCAAAATTACAGAAATTCCCCTAATTGTGGGGCAAAAAGGCAGAAATCCCCTATATGTTGGGGCAAAAATACAGAAATTCTCCTTATTTTGAGGCAAAACTCAGAAATTCCACTTATTTTGGGGCAAAATTCCAGAAATTTCCCTTATTTTGGGGCAAAATTGCAGAAATTTCAGTTATTTTGGGGCAAAATTGCAGAAATTTCATTTATTTCATGGAAAAAAGCAGAATTTTTCTTATTTTGGGCAAAAAGGCAGAAATTTTTCATATTTTGGGGCAAGAATGCAGAAATTCCCCTTATTTTGAGGTAAAAAGGCTGAAATTCCCATTATTTGGGGGCAAAAAGTAAGAAATTCCCATTATTTTGGGGCAAAAAGCAGACATTTCCCTTATTTTGGGGAAAAAATTTTAGAAATTTAACTAATTTCAGTGCAAAAAGTCAGAAATTTTCCTTATTTTGGGGCAAAAAGGCAGAAATTCCCAATATTTTGTGGCAAGAATGCAGAAATTCCCCTTATTTTGAGGTAAAAAGGCTGAAATTCTCCTTATTTGGGGGCAAAAAGGCAGAAATTTCCCTTATTTTGGGGCAAAATTGCAGAAACTTCACTTACTTCAGGGTAATAAGTCAGAAATTTTCCTTGTTTTGGGGCAAAAATACAGAAATTCCCTTTGTTTTGGGGGAAAAAGACAGAAATTCCACTTATTTAGAGGCAAAAAAGCAGAAATTCCCCTTATATTGGAGCAAAATTGCAGAAATTTTCCTTTTTTATGGCAAAAATGTATGCATTCTTCTTATTTTCAGGCAAAAAGGCAGAAATTCCTTGTATTTTGGAGAAAAATTGCAGAAATTCCCCTAATTGTGAAGCAAAAAGGCAGAAATTCCCTATATGTTGGGGCAAAAAGACAGAAATTCTCCTTATTTTGGGGCAAAACTCAGAAATTCCAATTATTTTGGGGCAAAATTCCAAAAATTTCCCTTATTTTGGCGCAAAATTGCAGAAATTTCACTTATTTTGGGGCAAAATTGCAGAAATTTCACTTATTTCATGGAAAAAAGCAGAAATTTTCTTATTTTGGGGCAAAAAGGCAGAAATTTCCCATATTTTGGGGAAAAAATGCAGAAATTCCCCTTATTTTGAGGTAGAAAGGCTGAAGTTCCCCGTATTTGGGGGCAAAAAGGCAGAAATTTCCCTTATTTTGGGGCAAAATTGCAGAAATTTCACATATTTCAGTGTAATAAGTCAGAAATTTTCCTTATTTTGGGAATAAAAAGACAGAAATTCTTTTTGTTTTGGGGGAAAAGGAAAGAAATTCCACTTATTGGGAGGCAAAAAAGCAGAAATTCCCCATAATTAGAGGTAATAAGGCTGAAATTTTCCTTATTTGGGGGCAAAAGGCAGAAATTTCCCCTTATTTTGGAGCAAAATTGCAGAAATTTCACTTATTTCAGGGAAATAAGTCAGAAATTTTCCTTATTTTGGGGCAAAAAAGACAGAAATTCCTTTTGTTTTGGGGGAAAAAGACAGAAATTCCACTAATTTAGAGGCAAAAAAGCAGAAATTCCCCTTATTTTGGAGCAAAAATGAAGAAATTTCCCTTTTTTATGGCAAAAAGGTATGCATTCTTCTTTTTTCGTACAAAAAGGCAGAAATTCCCTGTGTTTTGAAGCAAAATTGCAGAAATTCCTCTAATTGTTAGGCCAAAAATTAGAAATTCCCTATATGTTGGGGCAAAAAGACAGAAATTCTCCTCATTTTGGGTCAAAACTCAGAAATTACAATTATTTTGGGGCAAAAGTCCAGAAATTTCCCTTATTTTGGGGCAAAATTGCAGAAATTTCACTTATTTCAGGAGAAAAAGGAGAAATTTTTTTATTTTGGGGCAAAAAGTCAGAAATTTCCCATATTTTGGGGCAAAAATGCAGAAATTCCCCTTATTTTGGAGCAAAAATGAAGAAATTTCCCTTTTTATGGCAAAAGGTATGCATTCTTCTTATTTTCGAAAAAGAAAGGCAGAAATTCCTCGTATTTTGGAGCAAAATTACAGAAATTCCCCTAATTTTGGGGCAAAAAGGCAGAAATTCCCTATATGTTGGGGCAAAAATACAGAAATTCTCCTTATTTTGAGGCAAAACTCAGAAATTCCACTTCTTTTGGGGCAAAATTCCAGAAATTTCCCTTATTTTGGGGCAAAATTGCAGAAATTTCAGTTATTTTGGGGCAAAATTGCAGAAATTTCATTTATATCATGGAAAAAAAGCAGAATTTTTCTTATTTTGGGCAAAAAGGCAGAAATTTTTCATATTTTGGGGCAAGAATGCAGAAATTCCCCTTATTTTGAGGTAAAAAGGCTGAAATTCCCATTATTTGGGGGCAAAAAGTAAGAAATTCCCATTATTTTGGGACAAAAAGCAGACATTTCCCTTATTTTGGGGAAAAAATTTTAGAAATTTAACTAATTTCAGTGTAAAAAGTGAGAAATTTTCCTTATTTTGGGGCAAAAAGGCAGAAATTCCCAATATTTTGTGGCAAGAATGCAGAAATTCCCCTTATTTTGAGGTAAAAAGGCTGAAATTCTCCTTATTTGGGGGCAAAAAGGCAGAAATTTCCCTTATTTTGGGGCAAAATTGCAGAAACTTCACTTACTTCAGGGTAATAAGTCAGAAATTTTCCTTGTTTTGGGGCAAAAAAGACAGAAATTCCCTTTGTTTTGGGGGAAAAAGACAGAAATTCCACTTATTTAGAGGCAAAAAAGCAGAAATTCCCCTTCTATTGGAGCAAAATTGCAGAAATTTTCCTTTTTTATGGCAAAAATGTATGCATTCTTCTTATTTTCGGGCAAAAAGGCAGAAATTCCCAGTATTTTGGAGCAAAATTGCAGAAATTCCCCTAATTGTGAAGCAAAAAGGCAGAAATTCCCTATATGTTGGGGCAAAAAGACAGAAATTCTCCTTATTTTGGGGCAAAACTCAGAAATTCCAATTATTTTGGTGCAAAATTCCAAAAATTTCCCTTAATATGGCGCAAAATTGCAGAAATTTCACTTATTTTGGGGCAAAATTGCAGAAATTTCACTTATTTCATGGAAAAAAGCAGAAATTTTCTTATTTTGGGGCAAAAAGGCAGAAATTTCCCATATTTTGGGGAAAAAATGCAGAAATTCCCCTTATTTTGAGGTAAAAAGGCTGAAGTTCCCCGTATTTGGGGGCAAAAAGGCAGAAATTTCCCTTATTTTGGGGCAAAATTGCAGAAATTTCACATATTTCAGTGTAATAAGTCAGAAATTTTCCTTATTTTGGGAATAAAAAGACAGAAATTCTTTTTGTTTTGGGGGAAAAGGAAAGAAATTCCACTTATTGGGAGGCAAAAAAAGCAGAAATTCCCCATAATTAGAGGTAATAAGGCTGAAATTTTCCTTATTTGGGGGCAAAAGGCATTAATTTCCCCTTATTTTGGGGCAAAATTGCAGAAATTTCACTTATTTCAGGAAAATAAGTCAGAAATTTTCCTTATTTTGGGGCAAAAAAGACAGAAATTCCTTTTGTTTTGGGGGAAAAAGACAGAAATTCCACTAATTTAGAGGCAAAAAAGCAGAAATTCCCCTTATTTTGGAGCAAAAATGAAGAAATTTCCCTTTTTATGGCAAAAAGGTATGCATTCTTCTTATTTTCGGGCAAAAAGGCAGAAATTCCCCGTATTTTGGAGCAAAATTACAGAAATTCCCCTAATTGTGGGGCAAAAAGGCAGAAATTCCCTATATCTTGTGGTAAAAATACAGAAATTTTCCTTATTTTGAGGCAAAACTCAGAAATTCCACTTATTTTGGGGCAAAATTCCAGAAATTTCCCTTATTTTGGGGCAAAATTGCAGAAATTTCACTTATTTTGGGGCAAAATTGCAGGAATTTCACTTATTTCATGGAAAAAAGCAGAATTTTTCTTATTTTGGGCAAAAAGGCAGAAATTTCCCATATTTTGCGGCAAGAATGCAGAAATTCCCCTTATTTTGATGTAAAAAGACTGAAATTCCCATTATTTGGGGGCAAAATGTAAGAAATTCCCATTATTTTTGGGCAAAAATGAGACATTTCCCTTATTTTGGGGAAAAATTTTAGAAATTTAACTTATTTCAGTGCAAAAAGTCAGAAATTTTCCTTATTTTGGGGCAAAAAGTCAGAAATTCCCAATATTTTGTGGCAAGAATGCAGAAATTTTCCTTATTTTGAGGTAAAAAGGCTGAAATTCCCCTTATTTGGGGGCAAAAAGGCAGAAATTTCCCTTATTTTGGGGCAAAATTGCAGAAACTTCACTTACTTCAGGGTAATAAGTCAGAAATTTTCCTTGTTTTGGGGCAAAAAAGACAGAAATTCCCTTTGTTTTGGGAGATAAAGACAGAAATTCCACTTATTTAGAGGCAAAAAAGCAGAAATTCCCCTTATATTGGAGCAAAATTGCAGAAATTTTCCTTTTTTATGGCAAAAATGTATGCATTCTTCTTATTTTTAGGCAAAAAGTCAGAAATTCCTCGTATTTTTGAGGCAAAATTGCAGAAATTCCCCTAATTGTGAAGTCAAAAGGCAGAAATTCCCTATATGTTGGGGCAAAAAGACAGAAATTCTCCTTATTTTGGGGCAAAACTCAGAAATTTCACTTATTTTGGGTCAAAATTCCAGAAATTTCCCTTATTTTGGTGCAAAATTGCAGAAATTTCACTTATTTTGGGGCAAAATTGCAGAAATTTCACTTATTTCATGGAAAAAAGCAGAAATTTTTTTTATTTTAGGGCAAAAAGGAAGAAATTTCCCATATTTTGGGGAAAAAATGCAGAAATTCCCCTTATTTCGAGGAAAAAAGGCTGAAGTTCCCCGTATTTGGGGGCAAAAAGGCAGAAATTTCCCTTATTTTGGGGCAAAATTGCAGAAATTTCACTTATTTCAGTGTAATAAGGCAGAAATTTCCTTATTTTGGGAATAAAAAGACAGAAATTCTTTTTGTTTTGGGGGAAAAGGAAAGAAATTCCACTTATTGGGAGGCAAAAAAGCAGAAATTCCCCATATTTAGAGGTAATAAGGCTGAAATTTTCCTTATTTGGGGACAAAAGGCAGAAATTTCCCCTTATTTTGGGGCAAAATTGCAGAAATTTCACTTATTTCAGGGTAATAAGTCAGAAATTTTCCTTATTTTGGAGCAAAAAAGACAGAAATTCCCTTTGTTTTGGGGGAAAAAGACAGAAATTCCACTAATTTAGAGGCAAAAAGGCAGAAATTCCCCATATTTTGGAGCAAAATTGCAGAAATTCCCCTAATTGTGGGGCAAAAAGGCAGAAATTCCCTATATGTTGGGGCAAAAAGGCAGAAATTCTCCTTATTTTGAGGCAAAACTCAGAAATTCCACTTATTTTGGGGCAAAATTCCAGAAATTTCCGTATTTGGGGGCAAAATTGCAGAAATTTCATTAATTTTGGGGAAAAATTGCAGAAATTTTACTTATTTCATGGAAAAAGGAGAAATTTTCTTAATTTGGGGCAAAAAGGCAGAAATTTCCAATATTTTGGTGCAAAAATGCAGAAATTCACTTATTTTGAAATAAAAAGTCTGAAATTCCCCGTATTTGGGGGCAAAAAGGCAGAAATTACCCTTATTTTGGGGCAAAATTGCAGAAATTTCACTTATTTCAGGGTAATAAGTCAGAGATTGTTTATATTTTGGAGCAAAAAAGACAGAAATTCCCTTTGTTTTGGGAGAAAAAGACAGAAATTCCACTTATTTAGAGGAAAAGAAGCAGAAATTCCCCTTATTTTGGAGCAAAAATGACGAAATTTCCCTTTTTTATGGCAAAAAGGTATGCGTTCTTCTTATTTTCGTACAAAAAGGCAGTAATTCCCTGTATTTTGGAGCAAAATTGCAGAAATTCCCCTAATTGTTAGGCAAAAAAGCAGAAATTTCCTATATGATGGGGCAAAAAGACAGAAATTCTCCTCATTTTGGGTCAAAACTCAGAAATTCCACTTATTTTGGGGCAAAATTCCAGAAATTTCCCTTATTTTGGGGCAAAATTGCAGAAATTTCACTTATTTCAGGGGAAAAAATGAGAAATTTTCTTATTTTGGGGCAAAAAGTCAGAAATTTCTCATATTTTGGGGCAAAAATGCAGAAATTCCCCTTATTTTGAGGTAAAAAGGCTGAAATTCCCCTTATTTGGGGGCAAAAAGTAAAAAATTCGCATTATTTGGGGCAAAAAGCAGACATTTCCCTTATTTTGTGGAAAATTTTAGAAATTTAACTTATTTCAGGGCAAAACGTCAGTAATTTTCCTTTTTTTAGGGCAAAAAGGCAGAAATTCCCAATATTTTGTGGCAAGAATGCAGAAATTCCCCTTATTTTGAGGTAAAAAGGCTGAAATTCCCCTTATTTGGGAGCAAAAAGGCAAAAATTTCCCTTATTTTGGAGCAAAATTGCAGAAATTTCACTTACTTCAGGGTAATAAGTCAGAAATTTTCCTTATTTTGGGGCAAAAAAGACAGAAATTCCCTTTGTTTTGGAGGGAAAATACAGAAATTCCACTTATTTAGAGGCAAAAAAGCAGAAATTCCCCTTATATTGGAGCAAAATTGCAGAAATTTTCCTTTTTTATGGCAAAAATGTATGCATTCTTCTTATTTTTAGGCAAAAAGTCAGAAATTCCCCGTATTTTGGATCAAAATTGCAGAAATTCCTGTAATTGTGAAGCAAAAAGGCAGAAATTCCCTATATGTTGGGGCAAAAAGACAGAAATTCTCCTCATTTTGGGGCAAAACTCAGAAATTCCACTTATTTTGGGGCAAAATTCCAGAAATTTCCTTTATTTTGGCGCAAAATTGCAGAAATTTCACTTATTTTGGGGCAAAATTGCAGAAATTTCACTTATTTCATGGAAAAAAGCAGAAATTTTCTTATTTTGGGGCAAAAAGGCAGAAATTTCCCATATTTTGGAGAAAAAATGCAGAAATTCCCCTTATTTTGAGGTAAAAAGGCTGAAGTTCCCCGTATTTGGGGGCAAAAAGGCAGAAATTTCCCTTATTTTGGGGCAAAATTGCAGAAATTTCACATATTTCAGTGTAATAAGTCAGAAATTTTCCTTATTTTGGGAATAAAAAGACAGAAATTCTTTTTGTTTTGGGGGAAAAGGAAAGAAATTCCACTTACTGGGAGGCAAAAAAGCAGAAATTCCCCATAGTTAGAGGTAATAAGGCTGAAATTTTCCTTATTTGGGGGCAAAAGGCAGAAATTTCCCCTTATTTCGGGGCAAAATTGCAGAAATTTCACTTATTTCAGGGTAATAAGTCAGAAATTTTCCTTATTTTGGGGCAAAAAAGACAGAAATTCCCTTTGTTTTGGGGGAAAAAGACAGAAATTCCACTAATTTAGAGGCGAAAAAGGAGAAATTCCCCTTATTTTGGAGCAAAAATGAAGAAATTTCCCTTTTTATGGCAAAAAGGTATGCATTCTTCTTATTTTCGGGCAAAAAGGCAGAAATTACCCGTATTTTGGAGCAAAATTGCAGAAATTCCCCTAATTGTGGGGCAAAAAGGCAGAAATTCTCTATATGTTGGGGCAAAAAGGCAGAAATTCTCCTTATTTTGAGGCAAATCTCAGAAATTCCACTTATTTTGGGGCAAAATTCCAGAAATTTCCCTTATTTTGGGGCAAAATTCCAGAAATTTCACTTATTTTGGGGTAAAATTGCAGAAATTTCACTTATTTCATGGAAAAAAGCAGAATTTTTCTTATTTTGGGCAAAAAGGCAGAAATTTCCCATATTTTGGGGCAAGAATGCAGAAATTCCCCTTATTTTGAGGTAAAAATGCTTAAATTCCCATTATTTGGGGGCAAAAAGTAAGAAATTCCCATTATTTTGGGGCAAAAAGCAGACATTTCCCTTATTTTGGGGAAAAATTTTAGAAATTTAACTTATTTCAGTGCAAAAAGTCCGAAATTTTCTTTATTTTGGGGCAAAAAGGCAGAAATTCCCAATATTTTGTGGCAAGAATGCAGAAATTCCCCTTATTTTGAGGTAAAAAGGCTGAAATTCCCCTTATTTGGGGGCAAAAAGGCAGAAATTTCCCTTATTTTAGGGCAAAATTGCAGAAACTTCACTTACTTCAGGGTAATAAGTCAGAAATTTTCCTTGTTTTGGGGCAAAAAAGACAGAAATTCCCTTTGTTTTGGAGGGAAAATACAGAAATTCCACTTATTTAGAGGCAAAAAAGCAGAAATTCCCCTTATATTGGAGCAAAATTGCAGAAATTTTCCTTTTTTATGGCAAAAATGTATGCATTCTTCTTATTTTTAGGCAAAAAGTCAGAAATTCCCCGTATTTTGGATCAAAATTGCAGAAATTCCTGTAATTGTGAAGCAAAAAGGCAGAAATTCCCTATATGTTGGGGCAAAAAGACAGAAATTCTCCTCATTTTGGGGCAAAACTCAGAAATTCCACTTATTTTGGGGCAAAATTCCAGAAATTTCCTTTATTTTGGCGCAAAATTGCAGAAATTTCACTTATTTTGGGGCAAAATTGCAGAAATTTCACTTATTTCATGGAAAAAAGCAGAAATTTTCTTATTTTGGGGCAAAAAGGCAGAAATTTCCCATATTTTGGAGAAAAAATGCAGAAATTCCCCTTATTTTGAGGTAAAAAGGCTGAAGTTCCCCGTATTTGGGGGCAAAAAGGCAGAAATTTCCCTTATTTTGGGGCAAAATTGCAGAAATTTCACATATTTCAGTGTAATAAGTCAGAAATTTTCCTTATTTTGGGAATAAAAAGACAGAAATTCTTTTTGTTTTGGGGGAAAAGGAAAGAAATTCCACTTACTGGGAGGCAAAAAAGCAGAAATTCCCCATAGTTAGAGGTAATAAGGCTGAAATTTTCCTTATTTGGGGGCAAAAGGCAGAAATTTCCCCTTATTTCGGGGCAAAATTGCAGAAATTTCACTTATTTCAGGGTAATAAGTCAGAAATTTTCCTTATTTTGGGGCAAAAAAGACAGAAATTCCCTTTGTTTTGGGGGAAAAAGACAGAAATTCCACTAATTTAGAGGCGAAAAAAAAGAAATTCCCCTTATTTTGGAGCAAAAATGAAGAAATTTCCCTTTTTATGGCAAAAAGGTATGCATTCTTCTTATTTTCGGGCAAAAAGGCAGAAATTACCCGTATTTTGGAGCAAAATTGCAGAAATTCCCCTAATTGTGGGGCAAAAAGGCAGAAATTCCCTATATGTTGGGGCAAAAAGGCAGAAATTCTCCTTATTTTGAGGCAAATCTCAGAAATTCCACTTATTTTGGGGCAAAATTCCAGAAATTTCCCTTATTTTGGGGCAAAATTCCAGAAATTTCACTTATTTTGGGGTAAAATTGCAGAAATTTCACTTATTTCATGGAAAAAAGCAGAATTTTTCTTATTTTGGGCAAAAAGGCAGAAATTTCCCATATTTTGGGGCAAGAATGCAGAAATTCCCCTTATTTTGAGGTAAAAATGCTTAAATTCCCATTATTTGGGGGCAAAAAGTAAGAAATTCCCATTATTTTGGGGCAAAAAGCAGACATTTCCCTTATTTTGGGGAAAAATTTTAGAAATTTAACTTATTTCAGTGCAAAAAGTCCGAAATTTTCTTTATTTTGGGGCAAAAAGGCAGAAATTCCCAATATTTTGTGGCAAGAATGCAGAAATTCCCCTTATTTTGAGGTAAAAAGGCTGAAATTCCCCTTATTTGGGGGCAAAAAGGCAGAAATTTCCCTTATTTTGGGGCAAAATTGCAGAAACTTCACTTACTTCAGGGTAATAAGTCAGAAATTTTCCTTGTTTTGGGGCAAAAAAGACAGAAATTCCCTTTGTTTTGGAGGGAAAATACAGAAATTCCACTTATTTAGAGGCAAAAAAGCAGAAATTCCCCTTATATTGGAGCAAAATTGCAGAAATTTTCCTTTTTTATGGCAAAAATGTATGCATTCTTCTTATTTTTAGGCAAAAAGTCAGAAATTCCCCGTATTTTGGATCAAAATTGCAGAAATTCCTGTAATTGTGAAGCAAAAAGGCAGAAATTCCCTATATGTTGGGGCAAAAAGACAGAAATTCTCCTCATTTTGGGGCAAAACTCAGAAATTCCACTTATTTTGGGGCAAAATTCCAGAAATTTCCTTTATTTTGGCGCAAAATTGCAGAAATTTCACTTATTTTGGGGCAAAATTGCAGAAATTTCACTTATTTCATGGAAAAAAGCAGAAATTTTCTTATTTTGGGGCAAAAAGGCAGAAATTTCCCATATTTTGGAGAAAAAATGCAGAAATTCCCCTTATTTTGAGGTAAAAAGGCTGAAGTTCCCCGTATTTGGGGGCAAAAAGGCAGAAATTTCCCTTATTTTGGGGCAAAATTGCAGAAATTTCACATATTTCAGTGTAATAAGTCAGAAATTTTCCTTATTTTGGGAATAAAAAGACAGAAATTCTTTTTGTTTTGGGGGAAAAGGAAAGAAATTCCACTTACTGGGAGGCAAAAAAGCAGAAATTCCCCATAGTTAGAGGTAATAAGGCTGAAATTTTCCTTATTTGGGGGCAAAAGGCAGAAATTTCCCCTTATTTCGGGGCAAAATTGCAGAAATTTCACTTATTTCAGGGTAATAAGTCAGAAATTTTCCTTATTTTGGGGCAAAAAAGACAGAAATTCCCTTTGTTTTGGGGGAAAAAGACAGAAATTCCACTAATTTAGAGGCGAAAAAGGAGAAATTCCCCTTATTTTGGAGCAAAAATGAAGAAATTTCCCTTTTTATGGCAAAAAGGTATGCATTCTTCTTATTTTCGGGCAAAAAGGCAGAAATTACCCGTATTTTGGAGCAAAATTGCAGAAATTCCCCTAATTGTGGGGCAAAAAGGCAGAAATTCCCTATATGTTGGGGCAAAAAGGCAGAAATTCTCCTTATTTTGAGGCAAATCTCAGAAATTCCACTTATTTTGGGGCAAAATTCCAGAAATTTCCCTTATTTTGGGGCAAAATTCCAGAAATTTCACTTATTTTGGGGTAAAATTGCAGAAATTTCACTTATTTCATGGAAAAAAGCAGAATTTTTCTTATTTTGGGCAAAAAGGCAGAAATTTCCCATATTTTGGGGCAAGAATGCAGAAATTCCCCTTATTTTGAGGTAAAAATGCTTAAATTCCCATTATTTGGGGGCAAAAAGCAGACATTTACCTTATTTTGGGGAAAAATTTTAGAAATTTAACTTATTTCAGTGCAAAAAGTCCGAAATTTTCTTTATTTTGGGGCAAAAAGGCAGAAATTCCCAATATTTTGTGGCAAGAATGCAGAAATTCCCCTTATTTTGAGGTAAAAAGGCTGAAATTCCCCTTATTTGGGGGCAAAAAGGCAGAAATTTCCCTTATTTTGGGGCAAAATTGCAGAAACTTCACTTACTTCAGGGTAATAAGTCAGAAATTTTCCTTGTTTTGGGGCAAAAAAGACAGAAATTCCCTTTGTTTTGGAGGGAAAATTCAGAAATTCCACTTATTTAGAGGCAAAAAAGCAGAAATTCCCCTTATATTGGAGCAAAATTGCAGAAATTTTCCTTTTTTATGGCAAAAATGTATGCATTCTTCTTATTTTTAGGCAAAAAGTCAGAAATTACCCGTATTTTGGATCAAAATTGCAGAAATTCCTGTAATTGTGAAGCAAAAAGGCAGAAATTCCCTATATGTTGGGGCAAAAAGACAGAAATTCTCCTCATTTTGGGGCAAAACTCAGAAATTCCACTTATTTTGGGGCAAAATTCCAGAAATTTCCTTTATTTTGGCGCAAAATTGCAGAAATTTCACTTATTTTGGGGCAAAATTGCAGAAATTTCACTTATTTCATGGGAAAAAGCAGAAATTTTCTTATTTTGGGGCAAAAAGGCAGAAATTTCCCATATTTTGGAGAAAAAATGCAGAAATTCCCCTTATTTTGAGGTAAAAAGGCTGAAGTTCCCCGTATTTGGGGGCAAAAAGGCAGAAATTTCCCTTATTTTGGGGTAAAATTGCAGAAATTTCACATATTTCAGTGTAATAAGTCAGAAATTTTCCTTATTTTGGGAATAAAAAGACAGAAATTCTTTTTGTTTTGGGGGAAAAGGAAAGAAATTCCACTTACTGGGAGGCAAAAAAGCAGAAATTCCCCATAGTTAGAGGTAATAAGGCTGAAATTTTCCTTATTTGGGGGCAAAAGGCAGAAATTTCCCCTTATTTCGGGGCAAAATTGCAGAAATTTCACTTATTTCAGGGTAATAAGTCAGAAATTTTCCTTATTTTGGGGCAAAAAAGACAGAAATTCCCTTTGTTTTGGGGGAAAAAGACAGAAATTCCACTAATTTAGAGGCGAAAAAGGAGAAATTCCCCTTATTTTGGAGCAAAAATGAAGAAATTTCCCTTTTTATGGCAAAAAGGTATGCATTCTTCTTATTTTCAGGCAAAAAGGCAGAAATTCCCCGTATTTTGGAGCAAAATTACAGAAATTCCCCTAATTGTGGGGCAAAAAGGCAGAAATTCCCTATATGTTGGGGAAAAAATACAGAAATTCTCCTTATTTTGAAGCAAAACTAAGAAATTCCACTTATTTTGGGGCAAAATTCCAGAAATTTCCGTTATTTTGGGGCAAAATTGCAGAAATTTCACTTATTTCATGGAAAAAAAGCAGAATTTTTCTTATTTTGGGCAAAAGGCAGAAATTTCCCATATTTTGGGGCAAGAATGCAGAAATTTCCCTTATTTTGAGGTAAAAAGGCTGAAATTCCCATTATTTGGGTGCAAAAAGTAAGAAATTCCCATTATTTTGGGGCAAAAAGCAGACATTTCCCTTATTTTGGGGAAAAATTTTAGAAATTTAACTTATTTCAGTGCAAAAAGTCAGAAATTTTCCTTATTTTGGGGCATAAAGGAAGAAATTCCCAATATTTTGTGGCAAGAATGCAGAAATTCCCCTTATTTTGAGGTAAAAAGGCTGAAATTCCCCTTATTTGGGGGCAAAAAGGCAGAAATTTCCCTTATTTTGGGGCAAAATTGCAGACACTTCACTAACTTCAGGGTAATAAGTCAGAAATTTTCCTTGTTTTGGGGCAAAAAAGACAGAAATTCCCTTTGTTTTGGGGGAAAAAGACAGAAATTCCACTTATTTAGGGGCAAAAAAGCAGATATTACCCTTATATTGGAGCAAAATTGCAGAAATTTACCTTTTTTATGGCAAAAAGGTATGCATTCTTCTTATTTTCGGGCAAAAAGGCAGAAGTTCCCCGTATTTTGGAGCAAAATTGCAGAAATTCCCCTAATTGTGAAGCAAAAAGGCAAAATTCTCTATATGTTGGGGCAAAAAGACAGAAATTCTCCTTATTTTGGGGCAAAACTCAGAAATTCCACTTATTTTGGGGCAAAATTCCAGAAATTTCCCTTATTTTGGGGCAAAATTGCAAATTTCACTTATTTTGGGGCAAAATTGCAGAAATTTCACTCATTTCATGGAAAAAAGCAGAAATTTTCTTATTTTGGGGCAAAAAGGCAGAAATTTTCCATATTTTGGGGAAAAAATGCAGAAATTCCCCTTATTTTGAGGTAAAAAGGCTGAAGATCCCCGTATTTGGGGGCAAAAAGGCAGAAATTTCCCTTATTTTGGGGCAAAATTGCAGAAATTTCACTTATTTCAGTGTAATGTCAGAAATTTCCCTTATTTTAGGAATAAAAAGACAGAAATTCTTTTTGTTTTGGGGGAAAATGAAAGAAATTCCACTTATTGGAAGGCAAAAAAGCAAAAATTCCCCATATTTAGAGATAATAAGGCTGAAATTTTCTTTATTTGAGGGCAAAAGGCAGAAATTTCCCCTTATTTTTGGGCAAAATTGCAGAAATTTCACTTATTTCAGGGTAATAAGTCAGAAATTTTCCTTATTTTGGGGCAAAAAAGACAGAAATTCCCTTTGTTTTGGGGGGAAAAACAGAAATTCCACTTATTTAGAGACAAAAAAGCAGAAATTCCCCTTATTTTGGAGCAAAATTGCAGAAATTTCCTTTTTATGGCAAAAAGGTATGCATTCTTCTTATTTTCGGGCAAAAAGGCAGAAATTCCCCATATTTTGGAGCAAAATTGCAGAAATTCCCCTAATTGTGGGGCAAAAAGGCAGAAATTCCCTATATGTTGGGGCAAAAAGACAGAAATTCTCCTTATTTTGGGGCAAAACACAGAAATTCCACTTATTTTGGGGGAAAATTCCAGAAATTTCCCTTATTTTGGGTCAAAATTGCAGAAATTTCACTCATTTTGGGGCAAAATTGCAGAAATTTCAATTATTTCAGGGCAAAGAAGCAGAAATTTCTTTTATTATGGTACAAAATAGCAGAAATTTTTCTTATTTTGTGCAAAAAGGCAGAAATTTCACATATTTTGGGTCAAAAATGCAGAAATTCTCCTTATTTTGAGGTAAAAAGGCTGAAAATCCCCTTATTTGGGGTGAAAAGTAAGAAATTCCCCTTATTTTGGGGCAAAAAGCAGACATTTCCATTATTTTGGGGAAAAAATTTAGAAATTTAACTAATTTCAGGGCAAAAAGTCAGAAATTTTCCTTATTTTGGGGCAAAAAAGGCAGAAATTCTTAATCGTTTGTGGCAAAAATACAGAAATTCCTATTATTTTGAGGTAAAAAGGCTGAAATTCTTCATATTTGGGTGCCAAAAGGCAGAAATTTCCATTATTTTGGGGCAAAATTTCAGAAATTATACTTACTTCAGGGTAATAAGTCAGAAATTTTCCTTATTTTGGGGCAAAAAAGACAGAAATTCCCTTTGTTTTGGGGGAAAAAGACAGAAATTCCACTAATTTAGAGGGAAAAAAGCAGAAATTCCACTTATTTTGGAGCAAAAATAAAGAAATTTCCCTTCTTATGGGAAAAAGGTATGCATTCTTCTTATTTTCGGGCAAAAAGGCAGAAATTCTCTGTATTTTGGAGCAAAATTACAGAAATTCTTCTAATTGTGGGGCAAAAAGGCAGAAATTCCATATATGTTGGGGCAAAAAGACAGAAATTCTCCTTATTTTGGGTCAAAACTCAGAAATTCCACTTATTTTGGGGCAAAATTCCAATAATTTCACTTATTTTGAGGCAAAATTGCAGAAATTTCACGTATTTCAGGGTAATAAGACAGAAATTTTCCTTATTTTGGGGCAAAATAGACAGATATTACCTTTGTTTTGGGGGAAAAAGACAGAAATTCCACTTATTTAGAGGCATAAAAGCAGAAATTCCCCTTATTTTGGAGCAAAAGTGAAGAAATTTCCCTTTTTTATGGCAAAAAAGTATGCATTCTTATTATTTTCGGGCAAAAAGACAGAAATTCCTTGTATTTTGGGGCAAAAATGCAGAAATTCCCCTTATTTTGAGGTAAAAAGGCTGAAATTACTCCTATTTGAGGGCAAAAAGGCAGAAATTTCCCTAATTTTGAGGAAAAATTGCAGAAATTTAACTTATTTCAGGGTAATAATTCAGAAATTTTCCTTATTTTGCGGCAAAAAAGACAGAAATTCCCTTTGTTTTTGGGGAAAAAGACAGAAATTCCACTTATTTATAGGCAAAAAAGCAGAAATTCCCCCTTATTTTGGAGCAAAAATGAAGAAATTTCCCTTTTTTTGTGGCAAAAGGTATACATTCCACTTATTTTGGTCTAAAAAGCAGAAATTCCCCGTATTTTGGAGCAAAATTGCAGAAATTCCGCTAATTGTGGTGCAAAAAGGCAGAAATTCCCTATATGTTAGGGCAAAAAGACAGAAATTCTCCTTATTTTGGGGCAAAAGTCAGAAATTCCACTTATTTTGGGGCAAAATTCCATAAAATTCCTTTATTTTCGGGCAAAATTGCAGCAATTTCACTTATTTTGGGGCAAAATTGCAGAAATTTCACTTATTTCAGAAAAAAGCAGAAATTTTCTTATTTTGGGGAAAAAAGGCAGAAATTTTTTTTTATTTTGGTACAAAATTGCAGAAATTTTTCTTATTTTGGGGCCAAGAGGCAGATATTTCCCATATTTTGGGGCATAAATGCAGAAATTCCCTTTATTTTGAGGAAAAAAGGCTCAAATTCCCCTAATTTGGAGGCAAAAAGGCAGAAATTTCTCTTATTTTGGGGCAAAATTGCAGAAACATCATTTATTTCAGGGTAATAAGTAAGAAATTTTCCTTATTTTTGGGCAAAAAAGACAGAAATTCTCTTTGTTTTGGGGGAAAAAGACAGAAATTCCACTTATTTAGAGGCAAAACAGCAGAAATTCCCCTTATTTTGGAGCAAAAATGAAGAAATTTCCCTTTATTATGGCAAAAAGTTATGCATTCTTTTTATTTTCGGGCAAAAAGGCAGAAATTCCCCGTATTTTGGAGCAAAATTTCAGAAATTCCCCTAATTGTGGGGCAAAAGGCAGAAATTTTCTATATGTTGGGGCAAAAAGACAGAAATTCTCCTTATTTTGGGGCAAAACTCAGAAATTTCACTTATTTTGGGGCAAAATTCCAGAAATTTCCCTTATTTTGGGGCAAAATTGCAGAAATTTCAATTATTTTGGGGCGAAATTGCAGAAATTTCACTTATTTCAGGGAAAAAATGCAGAAATTTTATTTTGAGGCAAAAAGGCAGAAATTTCTTTTATTTTGGTACAAAATTGCAGAAATTTTTCTTATTTTGGGCAAAAAGGCAGAAATTTCCCATATTTTGGGGCAAAAATGCAAAACTTCCTTTTATTTTGAGGTAAAAAGGATGAAATTCCTGTTATTTGGTGGCAAAAAGTAAGAAATTGCCATTATTTTGGTGCCAAAAGCAGACATTTCCATTATTTTCAGGAAAAATTTTAGAAATTTAACTTATTTAAGGGCAAAAAGTCAGAAATTTTCCTTATTTTGGGGCAGAAAGGCAGAAATTCCTAATATTTTGTGGCAAAAATGCAGAAATTCCCCTTATTTTGAGGTAAAAAGGCTGAAATTCCCCTTATTTGGGGGAAAAAAGGCAGAAATTTCCCTTATTTTGGGGCAAAATTGCAAAAATTTCACTTACTTCAAAGTAATAAGTCAGAAATTTTCCTTATTTTGGGGTAAAAAAAACAGAAATTCCCTTTGTTTTGGGGGAGAAAGAGAGAAATTCCACTAATTTAGAGGCAAAAAAGCAGAAATTCCCCTTATTTTGGAGCAAAAATGAAGAAATTTCCCTTTTTATGGCAAAAAAGTATGCATTCTTCTTACTTTCGGCAAAAAGGCAGAAATTCCTCGTATTTTAGAGCAAAATTGCAGAAATTCCCCTAATTGTAGGGGAAAAAGGCAGAAATTCCCTATATGTTGGGGCAAAAAGGTAGAAATTCTTATATTGGGGCAAAACTCAGAAATTCCACTTATTTTGGGGCAAAATTCCAGAAATTTCCCTTATTTTGTGGCAAAAAGGCAGAAATTCCTAATATTTTGTGGCAAAAATGCAGAAATTCCCCTTATTTTGGGGTAAAAAGGCTGAAATTCCCCTCATTTGGGGGCAAAAAAGCATAAATTTTTTCTTATTTTGAGGCAAATTTGCAGAAATTTCACTTATTTCAGGGTAATAATCAGAAATATTCCTTATTTTGGGCCAAAAAGGACAGAAATTCCCTTTGTTTTGGGGGAAAAAGACAGAAATTCTACTTATTTAGAAGCAAAAAACAGAAATTCCCCTTATTTTGGAGCAAAAATGAAGAAGTTTCATTTTTTATAGCAAAAAGTTATGCATTCTTCTTATTTTCCAGCAAAAAGGTAGAAATTTTCTGTATTTTGGAGCAAAATTGCAGAAATTCCTCTAATTGTGGGGCAAAAAGGCAGAAATTCCCTATATGTTGGGGCAAAATGAAAGAAATTCTCCTTATTTTGGGGCAAAACTCAGAAATTCCACATATTTTGGGGCAAAATTCCAGAAATTTCCCTTATTTTGTGGCAAAATTGCAGAAATTTCACTTATTTTGGGGCAAAATTGTAGAAATTTCACTTATTTCAGAAAAAAAAGCAGAAATTTTCTTATTTTGGGGCAAAAAGGCAGAAATTTCTTTTATCTTGGTACAAAATTTCAGAAATTTTTCTTATTTTGGGGCAAAAATGCAGAAATTTCCGATATTTTGGGGAAAAATGCAGAAATTCCCAGTATCTTGAGGTAAAAAGGCTGAAATTCCCCTTATTTGGGGGCAAAAAGGCAGAAATTTCCCTTATTTTGAAGCAAAATTTCAGAAATTTCACTTATTTCAGGGAAATAAGTAAGAAATTTTCCTTATTTTGGGGCAAAAAAGACAGAAATTTCCTTCGTTTTTAGGGGAAAAAGACAGAAATTCCACATTTTTGGAGGCAAAAAAGCAGAAATTCCTTTTATTTTGGAGCAAAAATGAAGAAATTTCCCTTTTTTGTGGCAAAAGGTATACATTCCCCTTATTTTCAGGCTAAAAAGCAGAAATTCCCTTTATTTTGGAGTAAAATTGCAGAAATTCCCCTAATTGTGGTGCAAAAAGGCAGAAATTCCCTATATGTTAGGGCAAAAAGACAGAAATTCTCCTTATTTTGGGGCAAAAGTCAGAAATTCCACTTATTTTGGGGCAAAATTCCATAAAATTCCTTTATTTTCGGGCAAAATTGCAGCAATTTCACTTATTTTGGGGCAAAATTGCAGAAATTTCACTTATTTCAGAAAAAAGCAGAAATTTTCTTATTTTGGGGAAAAAAGGCAGAAATTTTTTTTTATTTTGGTACAAAATTGCAGAAATTTTTCTTATTTTGGGGCCAAGAGGCAGATATTTCCCATATTTTGGGGCATAAATGCAGAAATTCCCTTTATTTTGAGGAAAAAAGGCTCAAATTCCCCTAATTTGGAGGCAAAAAGGCAGAAATTTCTCTTATTTTGGGGCAAAATTGCAGAAACATCATTTATTTCAGGGTAATAAGTAAGAAATTTTCCTTATTTTTGGGCAAAAAAGACAGAAATTCTCTTTGTTTTGGGGGAAAAAGACAGAAATTCCACTTATTTAGAGGCAAAACAGCAGAAATTCCCCTTATTTTGGAGCAAAAATGAAGAAATTTCCCTTTATTATGGCAAAAAGTTATGCATTCTTTTTATTTTCGGGCAAAAAGGCAGAAATTCCCCGTATTTTGGAGCAAAATTTCAGAAATTCCCCTAATTGTGGGGCAAAAGGCAGAAATTTTCTATATGTTGGGGCAAAAAGACAGAAATTCTCCTTATTTTGGGGCAAAACTCAGAAATTTCACTTATTTTGGGGCAAAATTCCAGAAATTTCCCTTATTTTGGGGCAAAATTGCAGAAATTTCAATTATTTTGGGGCGAAATTGCAGAAATTTCACTTATTTCAGGGAAAAAATGCAGAAATTTTATTTTGAGGCAAAAAGGCAGAAATTTCTTTTATTTTGGTACAAAATTGCAGAAATTTTTCTTATTTTGGGCAAAAAGGCAGAAATTTCCCATATTTTGGGGCAAAAATGCAAAACTTCCTTTTATTTTGAGGTAAAAAGGATGAAATTCCTGTTATTTGGTGGCAAAAAGTAAGAAATTGCCATTATTTTGGTGCCAAAAGCAGACATTTCCATTATTTTCAGGAAAAATTTTAGAAATTTAACTTATTTAAGGGCAAAAAGTCAGAAATTTTCCTTATTTTGGGGCAGAAAGGCAGAAATTCCTAATATTTTGTGGCAAAAATGCAGAAATTCCCCTTATTTTGAGGTAAAAAGGCTGAAATTCCCCTTATTTGGGGGAAAAAAGGCAGAAATTTCCCTTATTTTGGGGCAAAATTGCAAAAATTTCACTTACTTCAAAGTAATAAGTCAGAAATTTTCCTTATTTTGGGGTAAAAAAAACAGAAATTCCCTTTGTTTTGGGGGAGAAAGAGAGAAATTCCACTAATTTAGAGGCAAAAAAGCAGAAATTCCCCTTATTTTGGAGCAAAAATGAAGAAATTTCCCTTTTTATGGCAAAAAAGTATGCATTCTTCTTACTTTCGGCAAAAAGGCAGAAATTCCTCGTATTTTAGAGCAAAATTGCAGAAATTCCCCTAATTGTAGGGGAAAAAGGCAGAAATTCCCTATATGTTGGGGCAAAAAGGTAGAAATTCTTATATTGGGGCAAAACTCAGAAATTCCACTTATTTTGGGGCAAAATTCCAGAAATTTCCCTTATTTTGTGGCAAAAAGGCAGAAATTCCTAATATTTTGTGGCAAAAATGCAGAAATTCCCCTTATTTTGGGGTAAAAAGGCTGAAATTCCCCTCATTTGGGGGCAAAAAAGCATAAATTTTTTCTTATTTTGAGGCAAATTTGCAGAAATTTCACTTATTTCAGGGTAATAATCAGAAATATTCCTTATTTTGGGCCAAAAAGGACAGAAATTCCCTTTGTTTTGGGGGAAAAAGACAGAAATTCTACTTATTTAGAAGCAAAAAACAGAAATTCCCCTTATTTTGGAGCAAAAATGAAGAAGTTTCATTTTTTATAGCAAAAAGTTATGCATTCTTCTTATTTTCCAGCAAAAAGGTAGAAATTTTCTGTATTTTGGAGCAAAATTGCAGAAATTCCTCTAATTGTGGGGCAAAAAGGCAGAAATTCCCTATATGTTGGGGCAAAATGAAAGAAATTCTCCTTATTTTGGGGCAAAACTCAGAAATTCCACATATTTTGGGGCAAAATTCCAGAAATTTCCCTTATTTTGTGGCAAAATTGCAGAAATTTCACTTATTTTGGGGCAAAATTGTAGAAATTTCACTTATTTCAGAAAAAAAAGCAGAAATTTTCTTATTTTGGGGCAAAAAGGCAGAAATTTCTTTTATCTTGGTACAAAATTTCAGAAATTTTTCTTATTTTGGGGCAAAAATGCAGGAATTTCCGATATTTTGGGGAAAAATGCAGAAATTCCCAGTATCTTGAGGTAAAAAGGCTGAAATTCCCCTTATTTGGGGGCAAAAAGGCAGAAATTTCCCTTATTTTGAAGCAAAATTTCAGAAATTTCACTTATTTCAGGGAAATAAGTAAGAAATTTTCCTTATTTTGGGGCAAAAAAGACAGAAATTTCCTTCGTTTTTAGGGGAAAAAGACAGAAATTCCACATTTTTGGAGGCAAAAAAGCAGAAATTCCTTTTATTTTGGAGCAAAAATGAAGAAATTTCCCTTTTTTGTGGCAAAAGGTATACATTCCCCTTATTTTCAGGCTAAAAAGCAGAAATTCCCTTTATTTTGGAGTAAAATTGCAGAAATTCCCCTAATTGTGGGGCAAAAAGGCAGAAATTCCCTATATGTTAGGGCAAAAAGACAGAAATTCTCATTATTTTGGGGCAAAACTCTGAAATTCCACTTATTTTGGGGCAAAATTCCAGAAATTTACCTTATTTTGGGGCAAAATTGCAGAAATTTCACTTATATTGGGGCAAAATTGCAGAAATTTCACTTATTTTGGGGCAAAATTGCAGAAATTTCACTTATTTCAGGGAAAAAAGGCAGAAATTTTCCTTATTTTTGGGCAAAATGCAGAAATTCCTAATATTTTGTGACAAAAATGCAGAAATTCGCCTTATTTTGAGGTAAAAAGGCTGAAATTTCCCTTCTTTGGGAGCAAATGGCAGAAATTTCTTTTATTTTGGGGCAAAATTTCAGAAATTTCACTTATTAGAGGGAAATAAGTCAGAAATTTTCCTTAATTTGGGGCAAAAAAGACAGAAATTCTCTTTGTTTTGGGGGAATAAGACAAAAATTCCACTTATTTAGAGGCAAATAAGCAGCAATTCCCCTTATTTTGGAGCAAAATTGCAGAAATTTCCCTTTTTTATGGCAAAAACGTATGCATTCTTCTTATTTTCGGGCAAAAGGCAGAAATTCCTCGTATTTTTGAGCAAAATTGCAGAAATTCCCCTAATTTTGGGGCAAAAAGGCAGAAATTCCCTAAATGTTGGGGCAAAAAGACAGAAAGTCTCCTTATTTTAGGGCAAAACTCAGAATTTCCACTTATTATGGGGCATAATTCCAGAAATTTCCCTTATTTTGGGGCAAAATTGCAGAAATTTCACTTATTTTGGGGCAAAATATCAGAAATTTCACTTATTTCATGGAAAAAAACAGAAATTTTCTTATTTTGGCGCAAAAGGCAGAAATTTCCCATTATTTGGGGCAAAAATGCAGAAATTCCTTTTATTTTGAGGTAAAAAGGCTGAAATTCCCCTTATTTGGGGGCAAAAAGGCAGAAATTTCCCTTATTTTGGGGCAAAATTGCAGAAATTTCACTTATTTCAGGGTAATAAGTCAGAAATTTTCCTTATTTTGGGGCAAAAAAGACAGAAATTCCCTTTGTTTTGGGGTAAAAGGACAGAAATTCCACTTATTAAGAGGCATAAAAGCAGAAATTCCCCTTATTTTGGAGCAATAATGAAGAAATTTCCCTTTTTTATGGCAAAAAGTTATGCATTCTTTTTATTTTCGGGCAAAAAGGCAGAAATTCCCCGTATTTTGGAGCAAAATTTCAGAAATTACCCTAATTGTGGGGCAAAAAGGCAGAAATTCCCTATATGTTGGGGCAAAAAGACAGAAATTCTCCTTATTTTGGGGCAAAACTCGGAAATTTCACTTATTTTGGGGCAAAACCCAGAAATTTCCCTTATTTTGGGGCAAAATTGCAGAAATTTCACTTATTTTGCGGCGAATTGCAGAAATTTCACTTATTTCAGGGAAAAAATGCAGAAATTTTCTTATTTTGAGACAAAAAGGCAGAAATTTCTTTTATTTTGGTACAAAATTGCAGAAATTTTTCTTATTTTGGGCAAAAAGGCAGAAATTTCCCATATTTTGGGGCAAAAATGCAAAAATTCTTTTTATTTTGAGGTAAAAAGGCTGAAATTCCTCTTATTTGGGGTCAAAAAGTAAGAAATTCCCATTATTTTGGTCCCAAAAGCAGACATTTCTCTTATTTTCGGGAAAAATTTTAGGAATTTAACTTATTTCAGGGAAAAAAGTCAGAAATTGTCCTTATTTTGGGGCAGAAAGGCAGAAATTCCTAATATTTTGTGGCAAAAATGCAGGAATTCCCCTTATTTTGAGGTAAAAAGGCTGAAATTCCCCTTATTTGGGGACAAAAATGCAGAAATTTCCCTTATTTGGGGCAAAATTGCAGAAATTTCACTTATTTCAGGGTAATAAGTCAGAAATTTTCCTTATTTTGGGGCAAAAAGTACAGAAATTCCCTTTGTTTTGGGGGAGAAAAAGAGAAATTCCACTAATTTAAAGGCAAAAAAGCAGAAATTCCCCTTAATTTGGAGAAAAAATGAAGAAATTTCCCTTTTTATGGCAAAAAGGTATGCATTCTTCTTATTTTCGGGCAAAAAGGCAGAAATTCCTCGTATTATAGAGCAAAATTGCAGAAATTCTCCTAATTGTGGGGCAAAAAGGCAGAAATTCCCTATATATTGGGGCAAAAAGGCAGAAATTCTCTTTATTTTGGGGCAAAACTCAGAAATTCCACTTATTTTGGGACAAAATAGAAATTTTCATTATTTTGGGGCAAAAAGGCAGAAATTCCTAATATTTTGTGGCAAAAATGCAGAAATTCCCCTTATTTCGAGGTAAAAAGGCTAAAATTCCTTTTATTTGGGGGCAAAAAAGCAGAAATTTTTTCTTATTTCGGGGCAAAATTGCAGAAATTTCACTTATTTCAGGGTAATAATCAGAAATATTCCTTATTTTGGGGCAAAAAGACAGAAATTCCCTTTGTTTTGGGGGAAAAAGACAGAAATTCTACTTATTCAGAAGCAAAAAAGCAGAAATTCCCCTTATTTTGGAGCAAAAATGAAGAAATTTCCCTTTTTTATAGCAAAAAGTTATGCATTCTTCTTATTTTCCAGCAAAAAGGCAGAAATTTTCCGTATTTTGGAGCAAAATTGCAGAAATTCCCCTAATTGTGGGGCAAAAAGGCAGAAATTCTCCTTATTTTGGGGCAAAATTGCAGAAATTTCACTTATTTCAGAGAAAGAAGGCAGGAATTTCTCTTATTTTGGGCAAAAAGGTAGAAATTTCTTTTATTTTGGTACAAAATTGCAGAAATTTTCTTTATTTTGAGGCAAAAATGCAGAAATTTCCCATATTTTGGGGCAAAAAGGCAGAGATTCCCCTTATTATGAGGTAAAAAGGCTGAAATTCCTTTTATTTTGGGGCAAAAATACAGAAATTCCCCTTATTTTGTGGAAAAAAGGCAGAAATTTCCCTTATTTTGGGGCAAAATTGCAGAAATTTCCCTTATTTTTGGGCAAAATTTTAGAAATTTATTTTATTTTGGTACAGAATTGCAGAAATTTTTCTTATTTTGTGGCAAAAAGGCAGAAATTCCCCATATTTTGGTGCAAAAAGGCTGAAATTCCCCTTATTTCGAGGTAAAATGTTGAAATTCCCCATATTTTGGGGCAAAAAGGCAGAAATTACCTACATTTTGGGGCAAAAAGGCACAAATTTCCCTTATTTTCGGGCAAAATTGCAGAAATTTCTTTTATTTCAGGGCAAAAAGGCTGAAATTCCTTTTATTTTGGGGCAAAAAGGCAGAAATTCCCTTTATTTTGTGGCAAAAAGGCAGAAATTCCCATTAATTGGGGCAGAAAAGCAGAAACTTTCCTTATTTGGGGGCAATAATGCAGAAATTCCCCATATTTTGTAGCAAAAAGGCAGAAATTCCCTTTATTTGGAGGTAAAATGCTGAAATTCCCCTTATTTTGGGCAAAAGGCAGAAATTCCCCTTATTTTGCGGCAAAATTGCAGAAATTTCACTTATTTTATGGCAAAAAGTCAGAAATTTGCCTTATTTTGGGGCAAAAAGCAGAAATTACCCTAATTTTGGGGCCAAAAACAGAAATTCCTATTATTTTGGGGTAAAATTGCAGAAATTTCAAATATTTCAGTGCAAAAAGGCAGAAATTCCACTTAATTTTAGGCAATAAGGCACAAATTTTCCGTATTTTGGAGCAAAATCTCAGAAATTCCCTTTATAATGGTGCAAAAATGCAGAAATTCCCTTTATTTTGGTGTAATAAGGTAGAAATTCCCCGTGTTTTGAAGCAAAATTGCACAAATTCATCTAATTTTGAGGGAAAACGCAGAAAATCAAATTATTTTGGGGCAAAAAGACAGAAATTCTTTTTATTTCAGGGCATAACGTCAGAAATTCCCCTTATTTTGGGGCAAAATTGCAGAAATTTCCCTTATTTTGTGGCAAAATTGCAGAAATTTTTCTTATTTTAGGCAAAATTGCAGAAATTTCACTTATTTCAGGGAAAGAAGGCAGAAATTTCTCTTATTTTGGGGCAAAAGGGCAGAAATTTCTTTTATTTTGGTAAAAAATTGCAGAAATTTTCTTTATTTTGGGGCAAAAATGCAGAAATTCACCTTATTTTGTGACAAAAAAACAGACATTTCCCTTATTTTAGGGCAAAATTGCAGAAATTTCACTTATTTCAGAGAAAGAAGGCAGGAATTTCTCTTATTTTGGGGCAAAAAGTCAGAAATTTCTTTTATTTTGGTACAAAATTGCAGAAATTTTCTTTATTTTGGGGCAAAAATGCAGAAATTCCCTTAATTTCGTGGCAAAAAGGCAGAAATTTCCCTTATTTTGGGCAAAATTGCAGAAATTCCCTTTATTTTGGTGCAATAAGGCAGAAATTCCCTAAATTTTGAAGCAAAATTGCACAAATTCCCCTAATTTTGAGGGAAAATGCAGAAATTCACATTATTTTGGGGCAAAAAGACAGAAATTCTTTTTATTTCACGGCAAAAAGTCAGAAATTCCCCTTATTTTGGGGTAAAATTGCAGAAATTTCCCTTATTTTGTGGCAAAATTGCAGAAATTTTTCTTATTTTGGGCAAAATTGCAGAAATTTCACTTATTTCAGGGAAAGAAGGCAGTAATTTCTCTTACTTTGGGGCAAAAATACAGAAATTTCTTTTATTTTGGTACAAAATTGCAGAAATTTTCTTTATTTTGAGGCCAAAATGCAGAAATTCCCCATATTTTGGGACAAAAAGGCAGAGATTCCCCTTATGATGAGGTAAAAAGGCTGATATTCCTTTGATTTTGGGGCAAAAAGACAGAAATTCCCCTTATTTTGTTGCAAAAAGGCAGAAATTTCCCTTATTTTGGGGCTAAATTGCAGAAATTTCCCTTATTTTTAGGCAAAAATATTAGAAATTTCTTTTATTTTGGTACAGAATTGCAGAAATTTTTCTTATTTTGTGGCAAAAACGCAGAAATTCCCCATATTTTAGTTCAAAAAGGCTGAAATTCCCCTTATTTTGAGGTAAAATGCTGAAATTCCCCATATTTTGGGGCAAAAAGGCAGAAATTCCCCTCATTTTGTGGCAAAAAGGCACAAATTTCCCTTATTTTCGGGCAAAATTGCAGAAATTTTATTTATTCCAGGGCAAAATGTCAGAAATTCCTTTTATTTGGGGGCAAAAAGCAGAAATTTCTTTTATTTTGGTACAAAGTTGAAAAAATTTATCTTATTTTGGAACAAAAAGGCAGAAATTCCCCATATTTTGGGGCAAAAGGCAGAAATTTCCCTTATTTTGAGGTAAAAACCCTGAAGTTCCCCTTATTTTGGGGCAAAAAGGCAGAAATTTCCTTTATTTTGTGGCAAAAAGGCACTAATTCCCATTAATTGGGGCAGAAAAGCAGAAACATTCTTTATTTGGGGGCAATAATGCAGAAATTCCCCATATTTTGTGGCAAAAAGGCAGAAATTCCCCTTATTTGGAGGTAAAATGCTGAAATTCCCCTTATTTTGGGCAAAAAGCAGAAATTCCCCTTATTTTGGGGCAAAATTGCAGAAATTTCACTTATTTTAGGGCAAAAAGTCAGAAATTTGCCTTATTTTGGGGCAAAAAGCAGAAATTCCCCTAATTGTGAGGCAAAACGGCAGAAATTCCCTATATGTTGGGGCAAAAAGACAGAAATTCTCCTTATTTTGGGGCTAAACTCAGAAATTCCACTTATTTTGGGGCAAAATTCCAGAAATTTCCCACCTTTTGGGGCAAAATTGCAGAAATTTCACTTATTTGGGGGCAAAATTGCAGAAATTTGACTTATTTCAGGGAAGAAAAGCAGAAATTTTCTTATTTTGTAGAAAAAAGGCAGAAATTCCTAATATATTGTGGCAAAAATGCAGAAATTCCCCTTATTTTGAAGTAAAAAGGCTGAAATTCCTCTTATTTGGGGGCAAAAAGGAAGAATTTTTCCTTATTTTGGGGCAAAATTGCAGAAATTTCACTTATTTCAGGGTAATAAGTCAGAAATTCCCCTTATTTTGGGGCAAAAAAGACAGAAATTCCCTTTGTTTTTGGGTAAAAAAGACAGAAATTCCATTTATTTAGAGGCAAAATGCAGATTTTCCTCTTAATTCGGCGCAAAAATGAAGAAATTTCCCTTTTTTATGGCAAAAAAGTATGCATTTTTCTTCTTTTCTGGCAAAAAGGCAGAAATTCCCCTTATTTTGAAGCAAAATTGCAGAAATTCCTATAATTTTGTGGCAGAAGGCAGACATTCCCTTTATTTTAGGGCAAAAATCAGAAATTTCCCTTATTTTGGGGCAAAATTGCAATAATTTCACTTATTTTAGGGCAAAAAGTCAGAAATTTCCCTTATTTTGGTGCAAAATTGAAGAAATTTCCCTTATTTGGGGCAAAATTGCAGAAATTTGACTTATTTTCAGGTAAAAAGGCTGAAATTTCCTTTATTTTTGAGAAAAAAGTTAGAAATTTCTTTTATTTTGGGGCAAAATTGCAAAATATTTCTTATTTTGGGGCAAAAAGGCAGAAATTCCTTATATTTTGAAGCAAAAAGTCAGAAATTCCCCTTATTTTGGAATAAAATTGCAGAAATTTCCCTTATTTGGGGGCAAAAGGGCAGAAAATCCTTTTAATTTCGGGCAAAAAGGCAGAAATTCCTTGTATTTTAGAGCAAAATTGCAGAAATTCCCCTAATATCGGGGCAAAAATGCAGAAATTCCCTTTATTTGGGGCAAAAGCAAAAGTTTCCCATATTTTCGGGAAAAAAGACAGAAATTCCTTGTATTTTGAAGCAAAATTGCAGAAACTCCCCTAATTTTGGGGCAAAAAGGCAGAAATTCCTTTTATTTTGGGGCAAAAATACAGAAATTCTCCTTATTTCGCAGCAAAATGTCAGAAATTCCCCTTATTTTGGGGCAAAATTGAAGAACTTTCCCTTATTTTGGGGCAAAATTACAGAAATTTCCCTTATTTTGGGGCAAAATTTTAGAAATTTCTTTTATTTTGGTAGAGAATTGCAGAAATTTTTCTCATATTGTGGCAAAAAGGCTAAAATTCCCCATATTTTGGTGCAAAAAGGCTGAAATTCCCCTTATTTTGAGGTAAAATACTGAAATTCCCCATATTTTGGGGCAAAAAGGCAGAAATTTCCCTCATTTTGGGGCAAAAAGGCACAAATTTTCCTTATTTTCGGGCAAAATTGCAGAAATTTCATTTATTTCAGGGCAAAAATTTAGAAATTTCTTTTATTTTGGGACAAAAAGCAGAAATTTCTTTTATTTTGGTACAAAGTTGAAGAAATTTTTCTTATTTTGCAACAAAAAGATAGAAATTCCCCATATTTTGGGGTAAAAGGCAGAAATTCCCCTTATTTGGAGGTAAAATGGTGAAATTACCCTTATTTTGGGAAAAAAGGCAGAAATTCCCCTTATTTTGGGACAAAATTGCAGAAATTTCACTTATTTCATGGCAAAAAGTCAGAAATTTGCCTTATTTTGGGCAAAAAGCAGAAATTCCCCTAATTTTGGGGCTAAAAATAGAAATTCCCCTTATTTTGGGGTAAAATTGCAGAAATTTCATTTATTTCAGGGCAAAAAGTCAGAAATTCCTTTTATTTTGGGGCAAAAAGGCAGAAATTCCCTTTATTTTGTGGCAAAAAGGCAGAAATTCCCATTAATTGGGGCAGAAAAGCAGAAACTTTCCTTATTTGGGGGCAATAATGCAGAAATTCCCCATATTTTGTGGCAAAAAGGCAGAAATTCCCCTTATTTGGAGGTAAAATGCTGAAAATCCCCTTATTTTGGGCAAAAGGCAGAAATTCCCCTTATTTTGGGGCAAAATTGCAGAAATTTCACTTATTTTAGGGCAAAAAGTCAGAAATTTGCCTTATTTTGGGGCAAGAACAGAAATTCCCCTAATTTTGGGACCAAAAACAGAAATTCCCCTTATTTTGGGGTAAAATTGCAGAAATTTCAAACATTTCAGTGCAAAATGGCAGAAATTCCACTTAATTTTAGGCAATAAGGCAGAAATTTTCCGTATTTTGGAGCAATATCTCAGAAATTCCCCTTATATTGGTGCAAAAATGCAGAAATTCCCTTTACTTTGGTGTAATAAGGCAGAAATTCCCCGTGTTTTGAAGCAAAATTGCACAAATTCATCTAATTTTGAGGGAAAATGCAGAAATTCAAATTATTTTGGGGCAAAAAGACAGAAATTCTCCGTATTTCAGGGCAAAACGTCAGAAATTCCTCTTATTTTGTGGCAAAATTGCAGAAATATCCCTTATTTTGTTGCAAAATTGCAGAAATTTTTTTATTTTTGCAAAATTGCAGAAATTTTACTTATTTCAGGGAAAGAAGGTGGAATTTCTTTTATTTTGGGGCAAAAAGGCAGAAATTTCTTTTATTTTGGTACAAAATTATAGAAATTTTCTTTATTTTGGGGCAAAAATGCAGAAATTCCCCATATTTTGTGGGAAAAAGGCAGAAATTTCCCTTATTTTGGAGTAAAATTGCAGAAAGTCCCTTTATTTTTGTGCAGTAAGGCAGAAATTCCCAATATTTTGAAGCAAAATTGCACAAATTCCCCTAATTTTGAGGGAAAATGCAGAAATTAACATTATTTTGGGGCAAAAAAGACAGAAATTCTCCTTATTTCACGTCAAAAAGTCAGAAATTCCCCTTATTTTGGGCAAAATTGCAGAAATTTCACTTATTTCAGAGAAAGAAGGCAGGAATTTCTCTTATTTTGGGCAAAAAGGTAGAAATTTCTTTTATTTTGGTACAAAATTGCAGAAATTTTCTTTATTTTGAGGCAAAAATGCAGAAATTTCCCATATTTTGGGGCAAAAAGGCAGAGATTCCCCTTATTATGAGGTAAAAAGGCTGAAATTCCTTTTATTTTGGGGCAAAAATACAGAAATTCCCCTTATTTTGTGGAAAAAAGGCAGAAATTTCCCTTATTTTGGGGCAAAATTGCAGAAATTTCCCTTATTTTTGGGCAAAATTTTAGAAATTTATTTTATTTTGGTACAGAATTGCAGAAATTTTTCTTATTTTGTGGCAAAAAGGCAGAAATTCCCCATATTTTGGTGCAAAAAGGCTGAAATTCCCCTTATTTCGAGGTAAAATGTTGAAATTCCCCATATTTTGGGGCAAAAAGGCAGAAATTACCTACATTTTGGGGCAAAAAGGCACAAATTTCCCTTATTTTCGGGCAAAATTGCAGAAATTTCTTTTATTTCAGGGCAAAAAGGCTGAAATTCCTTTTATTTTGGGGCAAAAAGGCAGAAATTCCCTTTATTTTGTGGCAAAAGGGCAGAAATTCCCATTAATTGGGGCAGAAAAGCAGAAACTTTCCTTATTTGGGGGCAATAATGCAGAAATTCCCCATAATTTGTAGCAAAAAGGCAGAAATTCCCTTTATTTGGAGGTAAAATGCTGAAATTCCCCTTATTTTGGGCAAAAGGCAGAAATTCCCCTTATTTTGCGGCAAAATTGCAGAAATTTCACTTATTTTATGGCAAAAAGTCAGAAATTTGCCTTATTTTTGGGCAAAAAGCAGAAATTACCCTAATTTTGGGGCCAAAAACAGAAATTCCTATTATTTTGGGGTAAAATTGCAGAAATTTCAAATATTTCAGTGCAAAAAGGCAGAAATTCCACTTAATTTTAGGCAATAAGGCACAAATTTTCCGTATTTTGGAGCAAAATCTCAGAAATTCCCTTTATAATGGTGCAAAAATGCAGAAATTCCCTTTATTTTGGTGTAATAAGGTAGAAATTCCCCGTGTTTTGAAGCAAAATTGCACAAATTCATCTAATTTTGAGGGAAAACGCAGAAAATCAAATTATTTTGGGGCAAAAAGACAGAAATTCTCTTTATTTCAGGGCATAACGTCAGAAATTCCCCTTATTTTGGGGCAAAATTGCAGAAATTTCCCTTATTTTGTGGCAAAATTGCAGAAATTTTTCTTATTTTAGGCAAAATTGCAGAAATTTCACTTATTTCAGGGAAAGAAGGCAGAAATTTCTCTTATTTTGGGGCAAAAGGGCAGAAATTTCTTTTATTTTGGTAAAAAATTGCAGAAATTTTCTTTATTTTGGGGCAAAAATGCAGAAATTCACCTTATTTTGTGACAAAAAACAGACATTTCCCTTATTTTAGGGCAAAATTGCAGAAATTTCACTTATTTCAAGGCAAAATTCAAAAATTCCTTTAATTTTGGGGCAAAAATACAGAAATTCCGTTTATTTTTAGGTAAAAAGGCAGAAAATTCACTTATTTTGAGGTAAAAAGGCAGAAATTACTCTTATTTTGGGGCTAAAATGAAGAAATTTCCCTTTTTTGTGGCAAAATTGCAGAAATTTTTCTTATTTTGGGCAAAATTGCAGAAATTTCACTTATTTCAGAGAAAGAAGGCAGGAATTTCTCTTATTTTGGGGCAAAAAGTCAGAAATTTCTTTTATTTTGGTACAAAATTGCAGAAATTTTCTTTATTTTGGGGCAAAAATGCAGAAATTCCCTTTATTTCGTGGCAAAAAGGCAGAAATTTCCCTTATTTTGGGCAAAATTGCAGAAATTCCCTTTATTTTGGTGCAATAAGGCAGAAATTCCCTATATTTTGAAGCAAAATTGTAGAAATTCCCCTAATTTTGAGGGAAAATGCAGAAATTCACATTATTTTGGGGCAAAAAGACAGAAATTCTTTTTATTTCACGGCAAAAAGTCAGAAATTCCCCTTATTTTGGGGTAAAATTGCAGAAATTTCCCTTATTTTGTGGCAAAATTGCAGAAATTTTTCTTATTTTGGGCAAAATTGCAGAAATTTCACTTATTTCAGGGAAAGAAGGCAGTAATTTCTCTTACTTTGGGGCAAAAATGCAGAAATTTCTTTTATTTTGGTACAAAATTGCAGAAATTTTCTTTATTTTGAGGCCAAAATGCAGAAATTCCCCATATTTTGGGACAAAAAGGAAGAGATTCCCCTTATTATGAGGTAAAAAGGCTGAAATTCCTTTGATTTTGGGGCAAAAAGACAGAAATTCCCCTTATTTTGTGGCAAAAAGGCAGAAATTTCCCTTATTTTGGGGCTAAATTGCAGAAATTTCCCTTATTTTTAGGCAAAATATTAGAAATTTCTTTTATTTTGGTACAGAATTGCAGAAATTTTTCTTATTTTGTGGCAAAAAGGCAGAAATTCCCCATATTTTAGTTCAAAAAGGCTGAAATTCCCCTTATTTTGAGGTAAAATGCTGAAATTCCCCATATTTTGGGGCAAAAAGGCAGAAATTCCCCTCATTTTGTGGCAAAAAGGCACAAATTTCCCTTATTTTCGGGCAAAATTGCAGAAATTTTATTTATTCCAGGGCAAAATGTCAGAAATTCTTTTTATTTTGGGGCAAAAAGCAGAAATTTCTTTTATTTTGGTACAAAGTTGAAAAAATTTATCTTATTTTGGAACAAAAAGGCAGAAATTCCCCATATTTTGGGGCAAAAGGCAGAAATTTCCCTTATTTTGAGGTAAAAACCCTGAAGTTCCCCTTATTTTGGGGCAAAAAGGCAGAAATTTCCTTTATTTTGTGGCAAAAAGGCACAAATTCCCATTAATTGGGGCAGAAAAGCAGAAACATTCTTTATTTGGGGGCAATAATGCAGAAATTCCCCATATTTTGTGGCAAAAAGGCAGAAATTCCCCTTATTTGGAGGTAAAATGCTGAAATTCCCCTTATTTTGGGCAAAAAGCAGAAATTCCCCTTATTTTGGGGCAAAATTGCAGAAATTTCACTTATTTTAGGGCAAAAAGTCAGAAATTTGCCTTATTTTGGGGCAAAAAGCAGAAATTCCCCTAATTGTGAGGCAAAACGGCAGAAATTCCCTATATGTTGGGGCAAAAAGACAGAAATTCTCCTTATTTTGGGGCTAAACTCAGAAATTCCACTTATTTTGGGGCAAAATTCCAGAAATTTTTCTTCTTTTGGGGCAAAATTGCAGAAATTTCACTTATTTGGGGGCAAAATTGCAGAAATTTGACTTATTTCAGGGAAGAAAAGCAGAAATTTTCTTATTTTGTAGAAAAAAGGCAGAAATTCCTAATATATTGTGGCAAAAATGCAGAAATTCCCCTTATTTTGAAGTAAAAAGGCTGAAATTCCTCTTATTTGGGGGCAAAAAGGAAGAATTTTTCCTTATTTTGGGGCAAAATTGCAGAAATTTCACTTATTTCAGGGTAATAAGTCAGAAATTCCCCTTATTTTGGGGCAAAAAAGACAGAAATTCCCTTTGTTTTTGGGTAAAAAAGACAGAAATTCCATTTATTTAGAGGCAAAATGCAGATTTTCCTCTTAATTCGGCGCAAAAATGAAGAAATTTCCCTTTTTTATGGCAAAAAAGTATGCATTTTTCTTCTTTTCTGGCAAAAAGGCAGAAATTCCCCTTATTTTGAAGCAAAATTGCAGAAATTCCTATAATTTTGTGGCAGAAGGCAGACATTCCCTTTATTTTAGGGCAAAAATCAGAAATTTCCCTTATTTTGGGGCAAAATTGCAATAATTTCACTTATTTTAGGGCAAAAAGTCAGAAATTTCCCTTATTTTGGTGCAAAATTGCAGAAATTTCCCTTATTTGGGGCAAAATTGCAGAAATTTGACTTATTTTCAGGTAAAAAGGCTGAAATTTCCTTTATTTTTGAGAAAAATATTAGAAATTTCTTTTACTTTGGGGCAAAATTGCAAAATATTTCTTATTTTGGGGCAAAAAGGCAGAAATTTTTCTTATTTTGGGGCAAAATTGCAGAAATTCCCTTTATTTTGGTGCAATAAGGCAGAAATTCCCCATATTTTGAAGCAAAATTGCACAAATTCCCCTAATTTTGAGGGAAAATGCAGAAATTCACATTATTTTGGGGCAAAAAGAAAGAAATTCTCTTTATTTCACGGCAAAAAGTCAGAAATTCCTTTTATTTTTGGGCAAAATTGCAGAAATTTCCCTTATTTTGTGGCAAAATTGCAGAAATTTTTTTATATTTTGAGCAAAATTGCAGAAATTTCACTTATTTCAGGGAAAGAAGGCACGAATTTCTTTTATTTTGGGGCAAAAAGGCAGAAATTTCTTTTATTTTGGGGCAAAAAGGCAGAAATTTCTTTTATTTTGGTACAAAATTGCAGAAATTTTCTTTATTTTGAGGCAAAAATGCAGAAATTCCCCATATTTTGAGGCAAAAAGGCATAGATTCTTTTTATTATGAGGTAAAAAGGCTGAAATTCCTTTTATTTTGGAGCAAAAAGACAGAAATTCCCCTTATTTTGTGGCAAAAAGGCAGAAATGTCCCTTATTTTGGGGCAAAATTGCAGAAATTTCCCTTATTTTCGGGCAAAATTTTAGAAATTTCTTTTATTTTGGTACAGAATTGCAGAAATTTTTCTTCTCTTGTGGCAAAAAGGCAGAAATTCCCCATATTTTGGTGCAAAAAGGCTGAAATTCCCCTTATTTTGAGGTAAAATGCTGAAATTCCCCATATTTTGGGGCAAAAAGGCAGAAATTCCCTACATTTTGAGGCAAAAAGGCACAAATTTCCCTTATTTTCGGGCAAAATTGCAGAAATTTCATTTATTTCAGGGCAAAAAGTCAGAAATTCCTTTTATTTTGGGGCAAAAAGCAGAAATTTCTTTTATTTTGGTAGAAAGTTCAAGAAATTTTTCTTATTTTGGAACAAAAAGGCAGAAATTCTCCATATTTTGGGGCAAAACGCAGAAATTCCCCTTATTTTGAGGTAAAAAGGCTGAAATTCCCCTTATTTTGGGGCAAAAAGGCAGAAATTCTTTTTATTTTGTGGCAAAAAGGCAGAAATTCCCATTAATTGGGGCAGAAAAGCAGAAACTTTCCTTATTTGGGGGCAAAAATGCAGAAATTCCCCATATTTTGTGGCAAAAATGCAGAAATTCTCCTAATTTGGAGGTAAAATGCTGAAATTCCCCTTATTTTGGGCAAAAGGCAGAAATGCCCCTTTTTTGGGGGCAAAATTCCAGAAATTTCACTTATTTTAGGGCAAAAAGTCAGAAATTTGCCTTATTTTGGGGCAAAAAGCAGAAATTACCCTAATTTTAGGGCCAAAAACAGAAATTCCCCTTATATTGGGGTAAAATTGCAGAAATTTCAAATATTTCAGTGCAAAAAGGCAGAAATTCCACTTAATTTTAGGCAATAAGGCACAAATTTTCTGTAATTTGGAGCAAAATCTCAGAAATTCCCCTTATAATGGTGCAAAAATGCAGAAAATCTTTTTATTTTGGTGTAATACGGCAGAAATTCCCCGTGTTTTGAAGCAACATTGCACAAATTCATCTAATTTTGAGGGAAAATGCAGAAATTCAAATTATTTTGGGGCAAAAAGACAGAAATTCTTTTTATTTCAGGGCATAATGTCAGAAATTCCCCTTATTTTGGGGCAAAATTGCAGAAATTTCCCTTATTTTGTGGCAAAATTGCAGAAATTTTTCTTATTTTGGGCAAAATTGCAGAAATTTCACTTATTTCAGGGAAAGAAGGCAGAAATTTCCCTTATTTTGGGGCAAAATTGCAGAAATTCCTTTTATTTTGGTGCAATAAGGCAGAAATTCCCCATATTTTGAAGCAAAATTGCACAAATTCCCCTAATTTTGAGGGTAAATGCAGAAATTCACATTATTTTGGTGCAGAAAGACAGAAATTCTCCTTATTTCACGGCAAAAAGTAAGAAATTCCTATTATTTTGGGGCAAAATTTCAGAAATTTCCCTTATTTTGTGGCAAAATTGCAGAAATTTTTCTTATTTTGGGCAAAATTGCAGAAATTTCACTTATTTCAGGGAAAGAAGGCAGGAATTTCTCTTATTTTGGGGAAAAAGGCAGAAATTTCTTTTATTTTGGTACAAAATTGCAGAAATTTTCTTTATTTTGGGGCAAAAATGCAGAAATTCCCCTTATTTTGTGGCAAAAAGGCAGAAATTTTTCTTATTTTGGGGCAAAATTGCAGAAATTCCCTTTATTTTGGTGCAATAAGGCAGAAATTCCCCATATTTTGAAGCAAAATTGCACAAATTCCCCTAATTTTGAGGGAAAATGCAGAAATTCACATTATTTTGGGGCAAAAAGAAAGAAATTCTCTTTATTTCACGGCAAAAAGTCAGAAATTCCCCTTATTTTTGGGCAAAATTGCAGAAATTTCCCTTATTTTGTGGCAAAATTGCAGAAATTTTTTTATATTTTGAGCAAAATTGCAGAAATTTCACTTATTTCAGGGAAAGAAGGCACGAATTTCTTTTATTTTGGGGCAAAAAGGCAGAAATTTCTTTTATTTTGGGGCAAAAATGCAGAAATTTCTTTTATTTTGGTACAAAATTGCAGAAATTTTCTTTATTTTGAGGCAAAAATGCAGAAATTCCCCATATTTTGAGGCAAAAAGGCATAGATTCTTTTTATTATGAGGTAAAAAGGCTGAAATTCCTTTTATTTTGGAGCAAAAAGACAGAAATTCCCCTTATTTTGTGGCAAAAAGGCAGAAATGTCCCTTATTTTGGGGCAAAATTGCAGAAATTTCCCTTATTTTTGGGCAAAATTTTAGAAATTTCTTTTATTTTGGTACAGAATTGCAGAAATTTTTCTTCTCTTGTGGCAAAAAGGCAGAAATTCCCCATATTTTGGTGCAAAAAGGCTGAAATTCCCCTTATTTTGAGGTAAAATGCTGAAATTCCCCATATTTTGGGGCAAAAAGGCAGAAATTCCCTACATTTTGAGGCAAAAAGGCACAAATTTCCCTTATTTTCGGGCAAAATTGCAGAAATTTCATTTATTTCAGGGCAAAAAGTCAGAAATTCCTTTTATTTTGGGGCAAAAAGCAGAAATTTCTTTTATTTTGGTAGAAAGTTCAAGAAATTTTTCTTATTTTGGAACAAAAAGGCAGAAATTCTCCATATTTTGGGGCAAAACGCAGAAATTCCCCTTATTTTGAGGTAAAAAGGCTGAAATTCCCCTTATTTTGGGGCAAAAAGGCAGAAATTCTTTTTATTTTGTGGCAAAAACGCAGAAATTCCCATTAATTGGGGCAGAAAAGCAGAAACTTTCCTTATTTGGGGGCAAAAATGCAGAAATTCCCCATATTTTGTGGCAAAAATGCAGAAATTCTCCTAATTTGGAGGTAAAATGCTGAAATTCCCCTTATTTTGGGCAAAAGGCAGAAATGCCCCTTTTTTTGGGGCAAAATTCCAGAAATTTCACTTATTTTAGGGCAAAAAGTCAGAAATTTGCCTTATTTTGGGGCAAAAAGCAGAAATTACCCTAATTTTAGGGCCAAAAACAGAAATTCCCCTTATATTGGGGTAAAATTGCAGAAATTTCAAATATTTCAGTGCAAAAAGGCAGAAATTCCACTTAATTTTAGGCAATAAGGCACAAATTTTCTGTATTTTGGAGCAAAATCTCAGAAATTCCCCTTATAATGATGCAAAAATGCAGAAAATCTTTTTATTTTGGTGTAATAAGGCAGAAATTCCCCGTGTTTTGAAGAAACATTGCACAAATTCATCTAATTTTGAGGGAAAATGCAGAAATTCAAATTATTTTGGGGCAAAAAGACAGAAATTCTTTTTATTTCAGGGCATAATGTCAGAAATTCCCCTTATTTTGGGGCAAAATTGCAGAAATTTCCCTTATTTTGTGGCAAAATTGCAGAAATTTTTCTTATTTTGGGCAAAATTGCAGAAATTTCACTTATTTCAGGGAAAGAAGGCAGAAATTTCCCTTATTTTGGGGCAAAATTGCAGAAATTCCTTTTATTTTGGTGCAATAAGGCAGAAATTCCCCATATTTTGAAGCAAAATTGCACAAATTCCCCTAATTTTGAGGGTAAATGCAGAAATTCACATTATTTTGGTGCAGAAAGACAGAAATTCTCCTTATTTCACGGCAAAAAGTAAGAAATTCCTATTATTTTGGGGCAAAATTTCAGAAATTTCCCCTATTTTGTGGCAAAATTGCAGAAATTTTTCTTATTTTGGGCAAAATTGCAGAAATTTCACTTATTTCAGGGAAAGAAGGCAGGAATTTCTCTTATTTTGGGGAAAAAGGCAGAAATTTCTTTTATTTTGGTACAAAATTGCAGAAATTTTCTTTATTTTGGGGCAAAAATGCAGAAATTCCCCTTATTTTGTGGCAAAAAGGCAGATATTTCCCTTATTTTGGGGCAAAATTGCAGAAATTTCACTTATTTCAAGGCAAAATTCAAAAATTCCTTTTATTTTGGGGCAAAAAGACAGAAATTCCGTTTATTTTTGGGTAAAATGCAGAAATTTCACTTATTTTGAGGTAAAAAGGCAGAAATTACTTTTATTTTGGGGCTAAAATGAAGAAATTTCCTTTTTTTGTGGCAAAATGGCAGAAATTTTTCTTATTTTGGGCAAAATTGCAGAAATTTCACTTATTTCAGGGAAAGAAGGCAGGAATTTCTCTTATTTTGGGGCAAAAAGGCAGAAATTTCTTTTATTTTGGTACAAAATTGCAGAAATTTTCTTTATTTTGGGGCAAAAATGCAGAAATTCCCCTTATTTTGAGGCAAAAAGGCAGAAATATCCCTTATTTTGGGGCAAAATTGCAGAAATTCCCTTTATTTTGGTGCAATAAGGCAGAAATTCCCTATATTTTAAAGCAAAATTGCACAAATTCCCCTAATTTTGAGGGAAAATGCAGAAATTCACATTATTTTGGGGCAAAAAAAAGAAATTCTCCTTATTTCATGGCAAAAAGTCAGAAATTTTCCTTATTTTTGGGCAAAATTGCAGAAATTTCCCTTATTTTGTGGCAAAATTGCAGAAATTTTTTTATATTTTGATCAAAATTGCAGAAATTTCACTTATTTCAGGGAAAGAAGGCAGGAATTTTTTTTATTTTGGGGCAAAAAGGCAGAAATTTCTTTTATTTTGGTAAAAAATTGCAGAAATTTTCTTTATTTTGAGGCAAAAATGCAGAAATTCCCCATATTTTGAGGCAAAAAGGCATAGATTCCCTTTATTATGAGGTAAAAAGGCTGCAATTCCTTTTATTTTGGAGCAAAAAGACAGAAATTCCCCTTATTTTGTGGCAAAAAGGCTGAAATTTCCCTATTTTGGGGCAAAATTTCAGAAATTTCCCTTATTTTCGGGCAAAATTTTAGAAATTTCTTTTATTTTGGTACAGAATTGCAGAAATTTTTCTTCTCTTGTGGCAAAAAGGCAGAAATTCCCCATATTTTGGTGCAAAAGGCCTGAAATTCCTCTTATTTTGAGGTAAAATGCTGAAATTCCCCATATTATGGGGCAAAAAGGCAGAAATTCCCTACATTTTGAGGCAAAAAGGCACAAATTTCCCTTATTTTCGGGCAAAATTGCAGAAATTTCATTTATTTCAGGGCAAAAAGTCAGAAATTCCTTTTAATTTGGGGCAAAAAGCAGAAATTTCTTTTATTTTGGTGGAAAGTTCAAGAAATTTTTCTTATTTTGGAACAAAAAGGCAGAAATTCTCCATATTTTGGGGCAAAACGCAGAAATTCCCCTTATTTTGAGGTAAAAAGGCTGAAATTCCCCTTATTTTGGGGCAAAAAGGCAGAAATTCCCTTTATTTTGTGGCAAAAAGGCAGAAATTCCCATTAATTGGGGCAGAAAAGCAGAAACTTTCCTTATTTGGGGGCAAAAATGCAGAAATTCCCTATATTTTGTGGCAAAAAGGCAGAAATTCTCCTAATTTGGAGGTAAAATGCTGAAATTCCTCTTATTTTGGGCAAAAGGCCGAAATGCCCCTTATTTTGGGGCAAAATTCCAGAAATTTCACTTATTTTAGGGCAAAAAGTCAGAAATTTGCCTTATTTTGGGGCAAAAAGCAGAAATTACCCTAATTTTTGGGCCAAAAACAGAAATTCCCCTTATTTTGGGGTAAAATTGCAGAAATTTCAAATATTTCAGTGCAAAAAGGCAGAAATTCCACTTAATTTTAGGCAATAAGGCACAAATTTTCTGTATTTTGGAGCAAAATCTCAGAAATTCCCCTTATAATGGTGCAAAAATGCAGAAAATCTTTTTATTTTGGTGTAATAAGGCAGAAATTCCCCGTGTTTTGAAGAAACATTGCACAAATTCATCTAATTTTGAGGGAAAATGCAGAAATTCAAATTATTTTGGTGCAAAAAGACAGAAATTCTTTTTATTTCAGGGCATAATGTCAGAAATTCCCCTTATTTTTGGGCAAAATTGCAGAAATTTCCCTTATTTTGTGGCAAAATTGCAGAAATTTTTCTTATTTTGGGCAAAATTGCAGAAATTTCACTTATTTCAGGGAAAGAAGGCAGAAATTTCCCTTATTTTGTGGCAAAATTGCAGAAATTTTTCTTATTTTGGGCAAAATTGCAGAAATTTCACTTATTTCAGGTAAAGAAGGCAGGAATTTCTCTTATTTTCGGGAAAAAGGCAGAAATTTCTTTTATTTTGGTACAAAATTGCAGAAATTTTCTTTATTTTGGGGCAAAAATGCAGAAATTCTCCTTATTTTGTGGCAAAAAGGCAAATATTTCCCTTATTTTGGGGCAAAATTGCAGAAATTTCACTTATTTCAAGGCAAAATTCAAAAATTCCTTTTATTTTGGGGCAAAAAGACAGAAATTCTGTTTATTTTGGGTAAAATGCAGAAATTTCACTTATTTTGAGGTAAAAAGGCAGAAATTACTCTTATTTTGGGGCTAAAATGAAGAAATTTCTTTTTTTGTGGCAAAATGGCAGAAATTTTTCTTATTTTGGGCAAAATTGCAGAAATTTCACTTATTTCAGGGAAAGAAGGCAGGAATTTTTCATATTTTGGGGCAAAAAGGCAGAAATTTCTTTTATTTTGGTACAAAATTGCAGAAATTTTCTTTATTTTGGGGCAAAAATGCAGAAATTCCCCTTATTTTGTGGCAAAAATGCAGAAATATCCCTTATTTTGGGGCAAAATTGCAGAAATTCCCTTTATTTTGGTGCAATAAGGCAGAAATTCCCCATATTTTAAAGCAAAATTGCACAAATTCCCCTAATTTTGAGGGAAAATGCAGAAATTCACATTATTTTGGGGCAAAAAGAAAGAAATTCTCCTTATTTCACGGCAAAAAGTCAGAAATTCCTCTTATTTTGGGGCAAAATTGCAGAAATTTCCCTTATGTTGTGGAAAAATTGCAAAAATTTTTCTTATTTTGGGCAAAATTGCAGAAATTTCACTTATTTCAAGGCAAAATTCAAAAATTCCTTCTATTTTGGGGAAAAAGGCAGAAAATCCATTTATTTTTGGGTAAAAAGGCAGAAATTTCACTTATTTTGAGGTAAAAAGGAAGAAATTACTCTTATTTTGGGGCTAAAATGAAGAAATTTCCTTTTTTGTGGCAAAATTGCAGAAATTTTCCTTATTTTGGGCAAAATTGCAGAAATTTCACATACTTCAGGGAAAAAAGGCAGGAAATTCTCTTATTTTGGGGCAAAAAGGCAGAAATTTCTTTTTTTTGGTACAAAATTGCAGAAATTTTGTTTATTTTGGGGCAAAAATGCAGAAATTCCCCTTATTTTGGGGCAAAAAGGCAGAAATTTCCCTTATTTTGGGGCAAAATTGAAGAAATTCCCTTTATTTTGGTGCAATAAGGCAGAAATTCCCCATATTTTGAAGCAAAATTGCACAAATTCCCCTAATTTTGAGGGAAAATGCAAAAATTCACATTATTTTGGGGCAAAAAGACAGAAATTCTCCTTATTTCACGGCAAAATTCAGAAATTCCCTTTATTTTGGGACAAAATTGCAGAAATTTCCCACATTTTGTGGCAAAATTGCTGAAATTTTTCTTATTTTGGGCAAAATTGCAGAAATTTCACTTATTTCAGGGAAATAAGGCAGGAATTTCTCTTTTTTGGGGGCAAAAAGGCAGAAATTTCTTTTATTTTGGTACAAAATTGCAGAAATTTTTTTTATTTTGAGGCAAAAATGCAGAAATTCTTCATATTTTTTGGCAAAAAGTCAGAGATTCTTTTTATTATGAGGTAAAAAGGCTGAAATTCTTTTATTTTGGGGCAAAAAGACAGAAATTCCACTTATTTTGTGGCAAAAAGGCAGAAATTTCCCTTATTTTGGGGCAAAATTGCAGAAATTTCCTTATTTTTAGGCAAAATTTTAGAAATTTTTTTTTTTATTTTGGTACAGAATTGCAGAAATTTTTCTTATTTTGTGGCAAAAATAAAGAAATTCCCCATATTTTTGGTGCAAAAAGGCTGAAATTCCCCTTATTTTGAGGTAAAATGCTGAAATTCCCCATATTTTGGGGCAAAAAGGCAGAAATTCCCTACATTTTGAGGCAAAAAGGCACAAATTTCCCTTATTTTCGGGCAAAATTGAAAAAATTTCATTTATTTCAGGGCAAAACTTCAGAAATTCCTTTTATTTTGGGGCAAAAAGGCAGAAATTCCCTTTATTTTGTGGCAAAAAGGCAGAAATTCCCATTAATTGGGGCAGAAAAGCAGAAACTTTCCTTATTTGGGGGCAATAATGCAGAAATTCCCCATATTTTGTGGCAAAGAGGCAGAAATTCCCCTAATTTGGAGGTTAAATGCTGAAATTCCCCTTATTTTGGGCAAAAGGCAGAAATTCCCCTTATTTTGGGGCAAAATTCCAGAAATTTCACTTATTTTAGGGCAAAAAGTCAGAAATTTGCCTTATTTTGGGGCAAAAAGCAGAAATTCCCCTAATTTTGGGGCAAAAAACAGAAATTCCCCTTATTTTGGGGTAAAATTGCAGAAATTTCAAATATTTCAGTGCAAAAAGGCAGAAATTCCACTTAATTTTAGGCAATAAGGCACAAATTTTTCGTATTTTGGAGCAAAATCTCAGAAATTCCCCTTATAATGGTGCAAAAATGCAGAAAATCTTTTTATTTTGGTGTAATAAGGCAGAAATTCCCCGTGTTTTGAAGCAAAATTGCACAAATTCATCTAATTTTGAGGGAAAATGCAGAAATTCAAATTATTTTGGGGAAAAAAGACAAAAGTTCTCCTTATTTCAGGGCATAACGTCAGAAATTCCCCTTATTTTGGGGCAAAATTGCAGAAATTTCCCTTATTTTGTGGCAAAATTGCAGAAATTTTTCTTATTTTGGGCAAAATTGCAGAAATTTCACTTATTTCAGGGAAAGAAGGCAGGAATTTCTCTTATTTTGGGGCAAAAAGGCAGAAATTTCTTTTTTTGGTTAAAATTGCAGAAATTTTCTTTATTTTGGGGCAAAAATGCAGAAATTCCCCTTATTTTGTGGAAAAAAGGCAGAAATTTCCATTATTTTGGGGCAAAATTGCAGAAATTTCACTTATTTAAAAACAAAATTCAAAAATTCCTTTTATTTTTTTGGGCAAAAAGACAGAAATTCCGTTTATTTTGGGGTAAAAAGGCAGAAATTGAACTTATTTTGAGGTAAAAAGGCAGAAATTACTCTTATTTTGGGGCTAAAATGAAGAAATTTCCTTTTCTTGTGGCAAAATTGCAGAAATTTTTCTTATTTTGGGCAAAAGTGCAGAAATTTCACTTATTTCAGGGAAAGAAGGCAGGAATTTCTCTTATTTTAAGGCAAAAAGGCAGAAATTTCTTTTATTTTGTTACAAAATTGCAGAAATTTTCATTATTTTGGGGCAAAAATGCAGAAATTCCCCTTATTTTGTGGCAAAAAGGCAGAAATTTCCCTTATTTTGGGGCAAAATTGCAGAAATTCCCTTTATTTTGGTGCAATAAGGCAGAAATTCTCCCTCCATATTTTGAAGCAAAATTGCACAAATTCCCCTAATTATAAGGGAAAATGCAGAAATTCACATTATTTTGGGGCAAAAAGAAAGAAATTCTCCTTATTTCACGGCAAAAAGTCAGAAATTCCCCTTATTTTGGGGAAAAATTGCAGAAATTTCCCTTATTTTGTGGCAAAATTGCAGAAATTTCACTTATTTCAGGGAAAGAAGGCAGGAATTTCTCTTATTTTGGGGCAAAAAGGCAGAAAATTCTTTTATTTTTGGTACAAAATTGCAGAAATTTTCTTTATTTTGAGGCAAAAATGCAGAAATTCCCTATATTTTGGGGCAAAAAGGCAGAGATTCCCTTTATTATGAGGTAAAAAGGCTGAAATTCCTTTTATTTTGGGGCAAAAAGACAGAAATTCCCCTTATTTTGTGGCAAAAAGGCAGAAATTCCCATTATTTGGAGGAAAAATGCTGAAATTCCCATTATTTTAAGCAAAAGAAAGAAATTCCCCTTATTTTGGGGCAAAATTGCAGAAATTTCACTTATTTTAGGGCAAAAAGTCAGAAATTTCCCTTATTTTGGGGCAAAAAGCAGAAATTCCCATAATTTTGGGGCCAAAAATAGAAATTCCCCTTATTTTGGGGTAAAATTGCAGAAATTTAAAATATTTCAGTGCAAAAAGGCAGAAATTCCACTTAATTTTAGGCAATAAGGCAGAAATATTCCGTATTTTGGAGCAATATCTCAGAAATTCCCCTTATATTGGTGCAAAAATGCAGAAATTCCTTTTATTTTGGTGTATTAAGGCAGAAATTCCCCGTGTTTTGAAGCAAAATTGCACAAATTCATCTAATTTTGAGGTAAAATGCAGAAATTCAAATTATTTTGGGGCAAAAAGACAGAAATTCTCCTTATTTCAGGGCAAAACGTCAGAAATTCCCCTTATTTTGGGGCAAAATTGCAGAAATATCCCTTATTTTGTTGCAAAATTGCAGAAATTTTTCTTATTTTGGGCAAAATTGCAGAAATTTCACTTATTTCAGGATAAGAAGGTAGGAATTTCTCTTATTTTGGGGCAAAAGGGCAGAAATTTCTTTTATTTTGGTACAAAATTGCAAAAATTATCTTTATTTTGGGGCAAAAATGCAGAAATTCCCCTGATTTTGTGGCAAAAAGGCAGAAACTTCCCTTATTTTGGGACAAAATTGCAGAAATTTCACTTATTTCAAGGCAAAATTCAAAAATTCCTTTTATTTTGGGGCAAAAAGACAGAAATTCCGTTTATTTTTGGGTAAAAAGGCAGAAATTTCACTATTTTGAGGTAAAAAGGCAGAAATTACTCTTATTTTGGGGCTAAAATGAAGGAATTTACCCTTTTTGTGGCAAAAGGTATACATTCCCCTTATTTTCAGGCAAAAAAGCAGAAATTCCTCGTATTTTGAAGCAAAATTGCAGAAATTCCCCTAATTGTGAGGCAAAACGGCTGAAATTCCCTATATGTTGGGGCAAAAAGACAGAAATTCTCATTATTTTGTGGCAAAACTCAAAAATTCCCCTTATTTTGAGGTAAAAAGGCTGAAATTCCTTTTATTTGGGGGCAAAAAGGAGGAATTTTTCCACATTTTTGGGCAAAATTGCAGAAACTTCACTTATTTCAGGGTAATAAGTCAGAAATTCCTTTTATTTTGGGGCAAAAAAGATAGAAATTCCCTTTGTTTTTGGGTAAAAAAGACAGAAATTCCACTTATTTAGATGGAAAAGGCAGAAGTTCCTTTTAATTTGGTGCAAAAATGAAGAAATTTCCCTTTTTTATAGCAAAAAGGTATGCATTCCCCTTATTTTCGGGCAAAAAGGCAGAAATTCCTTTTATTTTTAAGCAAAATTGCAGAAATTTCCCTAATTTTGTGGCAAAAGGCAGACATTCCCTTTATTTTGGGGCAAAAATCAGAAATTCCCCTTATTTTGAGGCGAAATTCCAGAAATTTCCTTTAATTTGGGGCAAAATTGCAGAAATTTACCTCATTTTAGGGCAAAATTGCAGAAATTCCCTTTATTTTGGTGCAATAAGGCAGAAATTTCCCATATTTTGAAGCAAAATTGCACAAATTCCCCTAATTTTGAGAGAAAATGCAGAAATTCACATTATTTGGGGGCAAAAAGAAAGAAATTCTCCTTATTTCACGGCAAAAAGTCAGAAATTCCCCTTACTTTGGGGCAAAATTGCAGAAATTTCCCTTATTTTGTGGCAAAATTGCAGAAATTTTTCTTATTTTGGGCAAAATTGCAGAAATTTCACTTATTTCAGGGAAAGAAGGCAGGAATTTCTCTTATTTTGGGGCAAAAAGGCAGAAATTTCTTTTATTTTGGTACAAAATTGCAGAAATTTTCTTTATTTTGAGGCAAAAATGCAGAAATTCCCCATATTTTGGGGCAAAAAGGCAGAGATTCCCTTTATTATGAGGTAAAAAGGCTGAAATTCCTTTTATTTTGGGGCAAAAAGACAGAAATTCCCCTTATTTTGTGGCAAAAAGGCAGAAATTCCCATTATTTGGAGGAAAAATGCTGAAATTCCCATTATTTTAAGCAAAAGAAAGAAATTCCCCTTATTTTGGAGCAAAATTGCAGAAATTTCACTTATTTTAGGGCAAAAAGTCAGAAATTTCCCTTATTTTGGGGCAAAAAGCAGAAATTCTCCTAATTTTGGGGCCAAAAATAGAAATTCCCCTTATTTTCGGGTAAAATTGCAGAAATTTCAAATATTTCAGTGCAAAAAGGCAGAAATTCCACTTAATTTTAGGCAATAAGGCAGAAATTTTCTATATTTTGGAGCAATATCTCAGAAATTCCCCTTATATTGGTGCAAAAATGCAGAAATTCCTTTTATTTTGGTGTAATAAGGCAAAAATTCCCTGTGTTTTGAAGCAAAATTGCACAAATTCATCTAATTTTAAGGTAAAATGCGGAAATTCAAATTATTTTGGGGCAAAAAGACAGAAATTCTCCTTATTTCAGGGCAAAACGTCAGAAATTCCTCTTATTTTGGGGCAAAATTGCAGAAATATCCCTTATTTTTTTGCAAAATTGCAGAAATTTTTCTTATTTTGTGCAAAATTGCAGAAATTTCACTTATTTCAGGAAAAGAAGGTAGGAATTTCTGTTATTTTTGGGCAAAAGGGCAGAAATTTCTTGTATTTTGGTACAAAATTGCAGAAATTTTCTTTATTTTGGGGTAAAAATGAAGAAATTCCCCTGATTTTGTGGCAAAAAGGCAGAAATTTCCCTTATTTTGGGGCAAAATTGCAAAAATTTCACTTATTTCAAGGCAAAATTCAAAAATTCCTTTTATTTTGGGGCAAAAAGACAGAAATTCCGTTTATTTTTGGGTAAAAAGGCAGAAATTTCACTTATTTTGAGGTAAAAAGGCAGAAATTACTTTTATTTTGGGGCTAAAATGAAGAAATTTCTTTTTTTGTGGCAAAATTGCAAAAATTTCTCTTATTTTGGACAAAATTGCAGAAATTTCACTTATTTCAGGGAAAGAAGGCAGGAATTTCTATTATTTTGGGGCAAAAAAGCAGAAATTTCTTTTATTTTGGAACAAAATTGCAGAAATTTTCTTTATTTTGGGGCAAAAATGCAGAAATTCCCCTTATTTTTTGGCAAAAAAACAGAAATTTCCCTTATTTTGGGGCAAAATTACAAAAATTTCACTTATTTCAAGGCAAAATTCAAAAATTCCTTTTATTTTGGGGCAAAAAGACAGAAATTCCTTTTTTTGGGTAAAAAGGCAGAAATTTCACTTATTTTGAGGTAAATAGGCGGAAATTACTCTTATTTTGGGGCTAAAATGAAGGAATTTACCTTTTTTGTGGCAAAAGGTATACATTCCCCTTATTTTCCGGCAAAAAAGCAGAAATTCCTCGTATTTTGAAGCAAAATTGCAGAAATTCCCCTAATTGTGATGCAAAAAACCTGAAATTCCCTATATGTTGGGGCAAAAATACAGAAATTCTCCTTATTTTGTGGCAAAACTCAGAAATTCCCTTTATTTTGAGGTAAAAAGGCTGAAATTCCTCTTATTTGGGGGCAAAAAGGAGGAATTTTTCCATATTTTTGGACAAAATTGCAGAAATTTCACTTATTTCAGGGTAATAAGTCAGAAATTCCACTTATTTTGGGGCAAAAAAGACAGACATTCCCTTTGTTTTTGGGTAAAAAAGACAGAAATTCCACTTATTTAGACGCAAAAGGCAGAAGTTTCTCTTAATTTGGCGCAAAAATGAAGAAATTTCCCTTTTTTATGGCAAAAAGGTATGCATTCCCCTTATTTTCGGGCAAAAAAGCAGAAATTCCTTTTATTTTGAAGCAAAATTGCAGAAATTTCCCTAATTTTGTGGCAAAAGGCAGACATTCCCTTTATTTTGGGGCAAAAATCAGAAATTCCCCTTATTTTGAGGCGAAATTCCAGAAATTTCCTTTAATTTGGGGCAAAATTGCAGAAATTTCTTTATTTTCAGGTAAAAAGTCTGAAATTTCCTTTATTTTGGGGCAAAAAGTGAGAAATTCCCCTTATTTTGTGGCAAAATTGCAGAAATATTTCTTATTTTGGGGCAAAATTTAGAAATTCCCCTTATTTTGGGGTAAAATTGCAGAAATTTCTTTTATTTGGGGGCAAAAAGGCAGAAAATCCTTTTAATTTCGGGCAAAAATGGATAAATTTCCCGTATTTTGCAGCAAAATTGTAGAAATTCCCCTATTATCGGGGCAAAAATGCAGAAATTCCCTTTATTTGGGGCAAAGCAGAAGTTTCCCTTATTTTCGGAAAAAAAGCAGAAATTCCTTGTATTTTGAAGCAAAATTGAAGAAACTCCCCTAATTTTGGGGCAAAAAGGCAGAGATTCCCTTTATTTTGGGGCAAAAATACAGAAATTCTCCTTATTTCGTGGCAAAAATCAGAAATTCCCCTTATTTTGGGGCAAAATTGAAGAACTTTCCCTTATTTTGGGAAATAATTGCAGAAATTTCCCTTATTTTGGGGCAAAATTTTAGAAATTTCTTTTATTTTGGTACAGAATTGCAGAAATTTTTCTTATATTGTGGCAAAAGGCTAAAATTCCACATATTTTGGTGCAAAAAGGCTGAAATTAATCTTATTTTGAGGTAAAATGCTGAAATTCCCCATATTTTGGCGCAAAAAAGCAGAAATTTCCCTCATTTTGGGACAAAAAGGCACAAATTTTCCTTACTTTCAGGCAAAATTGAAGAAATTTCATTTATTTCAGAGCAAAAAGTCAAAAATTCCTTTTATTTTGGGACAAAAAGCAGAAATTTCTTTTATTTTGGTACAAAGTTGAAGAAATTTTTCTTATTTTGGAACAATAAGGCAGAAATTCCCCATATTTTGGGGTAAAAGGCAGAAATTCCCCTTATTTTGAGGTAAAAAGAATGAAATTCCCCTTATTTTAGGGCAAAAAGGCAAAAATTTCCTTTACTTTGTGGCAAAAAGGAAGAAATTCTTGTTAATTGGGGCAGAAAAGCAGAAATTTTCCTCATTTGAAAGGCAATAAGGCAGTAATTCCCCATATTTAGTGGCAAAAACGCAGAAATTCCCCTTATTTGGAGGTAAAATGCTGAAATTCCCCTTATTTTGGGCAAAAAGGCAGAAATTCCCCTTATTTTGGGACAAAATTGCAGAAATTTCACTTATTTCAGGGCAAAAAGTCAGAAATTTGCCTTATTTTGGGGCAAAAAGCAGAAATTCCCCTAATTTTGGGGCCAAAAATAGAAATTCGCCTTATTTTTGGGTAAAATTGCAGAAATTTAAAATATTTCAGGGCAAAAAGGCAGAAATTCCACTTAATTTCAGGCAATAAGGCAGAAATTTTATGTATTTTGGAGCAAAATCTCAGAAATTCCCCTTATATTGGTGCAAAAATGCAGAAATTCCCTTTATTTTGGTGCAATAAGGCAGAAATTCCCCGTGTTTTGAAGCAAAATTGCACAAATTCCACTAATTTTGAGGGAAAATGGAGAAATTCACATTATTTTTGGGCAAAAAGACAGAAATTCTCCTTATTACACTGCAAAAAGTCAGAAATTCCCCTTATTTTGGGGCAAAATTGCAGAAATTTCCCTTATTTTGGGGCAAAATTTTAGAAATTTCTATTATATTGGTACAGAATTGCAGAAATTTTTCTTCTTTTGTGGCAAAAAGGCAGAAATTTCCCATATTTTGGTGCAAAAAGGCTGAAATTCCCCTTATTTTGAGGTAAAATGCTGAAATTCCCCATATTTTGGGGCAAAAAGGCAGAAATTCCCTACATTTTGGGGCAAAAAGGCACAAATTTCCCTTATTTTTGGGCAAAATTGCAGAAATTTCATTTATTTGAGGGCAAAAAGTCAGAAATTCCTTTTATTTTGGGGCAAAAAGCAGAAATTTCTTTTATTTTGGTACAAAGTTGAAGAAATTTTTCTTATTTTGGAACAAAAAGGCAGAAATTCTCCATATTTTGGGGCAAAAGGCAGAAATTCCCCTTATTTTGAGGTAAAAAGGCTGAAATTCCCCTTTTTTTGGGGCAAAAAGGCAGAAATTCCCTTTATTTTGTGGCAAAAAGGCAGAAATTCCCATTAATTGGCGCAGAAAAGCAGAAACTTTCCTTATTTGGGGGCAATAATGCAGAAATTCCCCATATTTTGTGGCAAAAAGGCAGAAATTCCCCTTATTTGGAGGTAAAATGCTGAAATTCCCCTTAGTTTGGGCAAAAGGCAGAAATTCCCCTTATTTTGCGGCAAAATTGCAGAAATTTCACTTATTTTAGGGCAAAAAGTCAGAAATTTGCCTTATTTTGGGGCAAAAAGCAGAAATTCCCCTAATTTTGGGGCCAAAAACAGAAATTTCCTTTATTTTGGGGTAAAATTGCAGAAATTTCAAATATTTTAGTACAAAAAGGCAGAAATTCCACTTAATTTTAGGCAATAAGGCAGAAATTTTCTGTATTTTGGAGCAATATCTCAGAAATTCCTTTTATATTGGTGCAAAAATGCAGAAATTCCCTTTCTTTTGGTGTAATAAGGCAGAAATTCCCGTGTTTTGAAGCAAAATTGCACAAATTCATCTAATTTTGAGGGAAAATGCAGAAATTCAAATTATTTTGGGGCAAAAAGACAGAAATTCTCTTTATTTCAGGGCAAAACGTCAGAAATTCCCCTTATTTTTGGGCAAAATTGCAGAAATATCCCTTATTTTGTTGCAAAATTGCAGAAATTTTTTTATTTTGGGCAAAATGCAGAAATTTCACTTATTTCAGGGAAAGAAGGTAGGAATTTCTTTTATTTTGGGGCAAAAGGGTAGAAATTTCTTTTATTTTGGTACAAAATTTCAGAAATTTTCTTTATTTTGGGGTTAAAATGCAGAAATTCCCCTGATTTTGTGGCAAAAACGCAGACATTTCCCTTATTTTAGGGCAAAATTGCAGAAATTGCACTTATTTCAAGGCAAATTTCAAAAATTCCTTTTATTTTGGGGCAAAAAGACAGAAATTTTGTTTATTTTTGGGTAGAAGGCAGAAATTTCACTTATTTTGAGGTAAAAAGGCAGAAATTACTCTTATTTTGGGGCTAAAATGAAGAAATTTCTCTTTTTTGTGGCAAAATTGAAGAAATTTTTCTTATTTTGGGCAAAATTGCAGAAATTTCACTTATTTCAGGGAAAGAAGGCAGGAATTTCTCTTATTTTGGGGCAAAAAGGCAGAAATTTCTTTTATTTTGGTACAAAATTGCAGAAATTTTCTTTATTTTGGGGCAAAAATGCAGAAATTCCCCTTATTTTGTGGCAAAAAGGCCGAATTTACACTTATTTTGGAGCAAAATTGCAGAAATTTCACTTATTTCAAGGCAAAATTCAAAAATTTCTTTTATTTTGGGGCAAAAAGACAGAAATTCCATTTATTTTGGGTAAAAAGGCAGAAATTTCACTTATTTTGAGGTAAAAAGGCAGAAATTACTCTTATTTTGGAGCTAAAATAAAGAAATTTCTCTTTTTTGTGGCAAAAGTTATACATTCCCCTTATTTTTAGGCAAAAAAGCAGAAATTCCCCGTATTTTGAAGCAAAATTGCAGAAATTCCCCTAATTGTGAGGCAAAACGGCTGAAATTCCCTATATGTTGGGGCAAAAAGACAGAAATTCTCCTTATTTTGTGGCAAAACTCACACATTCTTCTTATTTTGAGGTAAAAAGGCTGAAATTCCTCTTATTTGGGGGCAAAAAAGAAGAATTTTTCCTTATTTTGGGGCAAAATTGCCGAAATTTCACTTATTTCAGGGTAATAAGTCAGAAATTCCCCATATTTTGGGGCAAAAAAGACAGAAATTCCCTTTGTTTTTGGGTAAAAAAGACAGAAATTCCACTTATTTAGACGCAAAAGGCAGAAGTTCCACTTAATTTGGCGCAAAAATGAAGAAATTTCCCTTTTTTATGGCAAAAAGGTATGCATTCCCCTTATTTTCGGGCAAAAAGGCAGAAATTCCTCTTATTTTGAAGCAAAATTGCAGAAATTCCCCTAATTTTGGGGCAAAAGGCAGACATTTCCTTTATTTTTGGGCAAAAATCAGAAATTTCCCTTATTTTGAGGCGAAATTCCAGAAATTTCCTTTAATTTGGGGCAAAATTGCAGACATTTACCTCATTTTGGGGCAAAATTGCAGAAATTTCCCTTATTTGGGGCAAAATTGCAGAAATTTCACTTATTTTCAGGTAAAAAGGCTGAAATTTCCTTTATTTTGGGCAAAAAGTGAGAAATTCCCCTTATTTTGGGGCAAAATTGCAGAAATATTTCTTATTTTGGGGCAAAAAGGCAGAAATTCCCCTTATTTTGGGGTAAAATTTCAAAAATTTTCTTATTTGGAGGCAAAAAGGCAGAAAATCATTTTAATTTCGGGCAAAAATGCACAAATTCCCTGTATTTTGCAGCAAAATTGCAGAAATTCCGCTAATATCGGGGCAAAAATGCAGAAATTCCCTTTATTTGGGGCAAAAGCAGAAGTTCCCCTTATTTTCGGGAAAAAAGGCAGAAATTCCTTATATTTTGAAGCAAAATTGAAGAAACTCCCCTAATTTTGGGGCAAAAAGGCAGAAATTCCCTTTATTTTGGGGCAAAAATACAGAAATCTCCTTATTTCGCGGCAAAAAGTCAGAAATTCCCCTTATTTTGAGGCAAAATTGCAGAAATTTTTCTTATTTTGGGGCATAATTTTAGAAATTTCTTTTATTTTGGTACAAAATTGCAGAAATTTTTTTTATATTGTGGCAAAAAGGCTAAAATTCCCCATATTTTGGTGCAAAAAGGCTGAAATTCTTCTTATATTGAGGTAAAATGCTGAAATTACCCATATTTTGGCGCAAAAAGGCAGAAATTTCCCTCATTTTGGAGCAAAAAGGCACAAATTTTCCTTATTTTCGGGCAAAATTGAAGAAATTTCATTTATTTCAGGGCAAAAATTCAAAAATTCCTTTTATTTTGGGACAAAAAGCAGAAATTTCTTTTATTTTGGTACAAAGTTGAAGAAATTTTTCTTATTTTGGAACAAAAAAGCAGAAATTCCCCATGTTTTGGGGTAAAAGGCAGAAATTCCCCTTATTTTGAGGTAAAAAGGATGAAATTCCCCTTATTTTAGGGCAAAAAGGCAAAAATTTCCTTTACTTTGTGGCAAAAAGGCAGAAATTCTTGTTAATTGTGGCAGAAAAGCAGAAATTTTCTTTATTTGAAGGCAATAAGGCAGTAATTCCCCATATTTAGTGGCAAAAAGGCAGAAATTCCACTTATTTGGAGGTAAAATGCTGAAATTCCCCTTATTTTGGGCAAAAAGGCAGAAATTCCCTTTATTTAGGGACAAAATTGCAGAAATTTCACTTATTTCAGGGCAAAAAGTCAGAAATTTGCCTTATTTTGGGGCAAAAAGCAGAAATTCCCCTAATTTTGTGGCCAAAAATAGAAATTCGCCTTATTTTGGGGTAAAATTGCAGAAATTTCAAATATTTCAGGGCAAAAAGCAGAAATTCCACTTAATTTCGGGCAATAAGGCAGAATTTTCTGTATTTTGCAGCAAAATCTCAGAAATTCCCCTTATATTGGTGCAAAAATGCAGAAATTCCCTTTATTTTGGTGCAATAAGGCAGAAATTCCCTGTATTTTGAAGCAAAATTGCACAAATTCCCCTAATTTTGAGGGAAAATGCAGAAATTCACATTATTTTGGGGCAAAAAGACAGAAATTCTCCTTATTTCACGGCAAAAATTTAGAAATTCCCCTTATTTTGGGGCAAAATTGCAAAAATTTTCCTTATTTTGTGGCAAAATTGCAGAAATTTTTCTTATTTTGGGCAAAATTGCAGAAATTTCACTTATTTCAGGGAAAGAAGGCAGGAATTTCTCTTATTTTGGGGCAAAAAGGCAGAAATTTCTTTTATTTTGGATCAAAATTGCAAAAATTTTCTTTATTTTGAGGCAAAAATGCAGAAATTCCCCATATTTTGGGGCAAAAAGGCAGTGATTCCCCTTATTATGAGGTAAAAAGGCTGAAATTTCTTTTATTTTGGGGCAAAAAGAAAGAATTTCCCCTTATTTTTTGGCAAAAAGGCAGAAATTTCCCTTATTTTGGGGCAAAATTGGAGAAATTTCCTTTATTTTGGGGCAAAATTTTAGAAATTTCTTTTATTTTGGTAAAGACTTGCAGAATTTTTTTTTTATTTTGTGGCAAAAAGGCAGAAATTCCTTATATTTTGGTGCAAAAAGGCTGAAATTTCCCTTATTTTGAGGTAAAATGCTGAAATTCCTTATATTTTGGGGCAAAAAGGCAGAAATTCCCTACATTTTGGGGCAAAAAGGCACAAATTTCCCTTATTTTCGGGCAAAATTGCAGAAATTTCATTTATTTCAGGGCAAAAAGTCAGAAATTCCTTTTATTTTGGGGCAAAAAGCAGAAATTTCTTTTATTTTGGTACAAAGTTGAAGAAATTTTTCTTATTTTGGAACAAAAAGGCAGGAATTCCCAATATTATGGGGCAAAAGGCAGAAATTCCTTGTATTTTGAGGTAAACAGGCTGAAATTCCCCTTATTTTGGGGCAAAAAGGCAGAAATTCCCTTTATTTTGTGGCAAAAAGGCAGAATTCCCATTAATTGGGGCAGAAAAGCAGAACGTTCCTTATTTGGGGGCAATAATGCAGAAATTCCCCATATTTTGTGGCAAAAAGGAAGAAATTCCCCTTATTTGGAGGTAAAATGCTGAAATTTTTCTTATTTTAGCAAAAGGCAGAAATTCCCCTTATTTTGGGGCAAAATTGCAAAAATTTTACTTATTTAAGTGCAAAACGTCAGAAATTTCCCTTATTTTGGGGCAAAAAGCAGAAATTCCCCTAATTTTGGGGCCAAAAACAGAAATTCTTCTTATTTTGGGGTAAAATTGGAGAAATTTCAAATATTTCAGGGCAAAAAGGCAGAAATTCCACTTAATTTTAGGCAATAAGTCAGAAATTTTCCGTATTTTGGAGCAAAATTTCAGAAATTCCCCTTATAATGGTGCAAAAATGCAGAAATTCCCTTTATATTTGTGTAATAAGGCAGAAATTCCCCGTGTTTTGAAGCAAAAGTGCACAAATTCATCTAATTTTGAGTGAAAATGCAGAAAATCAAATTATTCTTGGGCAAAAAGGCAGAAATTCTCCTTATTTCAGGGCATAACATCAGAAATTCCCCTTATTTTGGAACAAAATTGCAGAAATTTCCCTTATTTTGTGGCAAAATTACAGAAATTTTTCTTATTTTTGGCAAAATTGCAGAAATTTCACGTATTTCAGGGAGAGAAGGCAGGAATTACTGTTATTTTAGAGCAAAAGTGCAGAAATTTCTTTTTTTTGTTACAAAATTGCAGAAATTTTCTTTATTTTGGGGCAAAAATGCAGAAATTCTTCTTATTTTGTGGCAAAAAGGCAGAAATTTCCCTTATTTTGGGGAAAAATTGCAGAAATTTCAATTATTTCAAGGAAAAATTCAAAAATTTCTTTTATTTTGAGGCAAAAAGAAAGAAATTTCGTTTATTTTTGGGTAAAAAGGCAGAAATTTCACTTATTTTGAGGTAAAAAAGGCAGAAATTTCTCTTATTTTGGGGCTAAAATGAAGAAATTTCCATTTTTTGTGGCAAAATTGCAGAAATTTTCCTTATTTTGGGCAAAATTGCAGAAATTATACTTATTTCAATGAAAGAAGGCAGGAATTTCTCTTACTTTAGGGCAAAAAGGCAGAAATTTCTTTTATTTTGTTACAAAATTGAAGTAATTTTCTTTATTTTGGGGCAAAAATGCAGAAATTCCTCTTATTTTGTGGGAAAAAGGCAGAAATTTCCCTTATTTTGGGGCAAAATTGCAGAAATTCCCTTTATTTTGGTGCAATAAGGGAGAAATTCCCCGTATTTTGAAGCAAAATTGCACAAATTCCCTTAATTTTTAGGGAAAATGCAGAAATTCACATTATTTTGGGGCAAAAAGACAGAAATTCTCCTTATTTCACGGCAAAAAGTCAGAATTTCCGCTTATTTTGGGGCAAAATTGCAGAAATTTCCCTTATTTTATGTCAAAATTGCAGAATTTTTTTTTATATTGGGCAAAATTGCAGAAATTTCACTTATTTCAGGGAAAGAAGGCAGGAATTTCTCTTATTTTGGGGCAAAAAGGCAGAAATTTCTTTTATTTTGGTACAAAATTGCAGAAATTTTCTTTATTTTGAGGCAAAAATGCAAAAATTCCCCATATTATGGGGCAAAAAGGCAGAGATTCCCCTTATTATGAGGTAAAAATGTTGATATTCCTTTTATTTTGGGGCAAAAAGACAGAAATTCCCCTTATTTTGTGGCAAAAAGGCAGAAATTTCCCTTATTTTGGTACAGAATTGCAGAAATTTTTCTTATTTTGTGGCAAGAAGGCAGAAATTCCCCATATTTTGGTGCAAAAAGTCTGAAATTCCCCTTAATTTGAGTTAAAATGCTGAAATTCCCCATATTTTGGGGCACAAAGGCAGAAACTCCCTACATTTTGGGGCAAAAAGGCACAAATTTTCCTTATTTTCGGGCAAAATTGCAGAAACTTCATTTATTTCAGGGCAAAAAGTCAGAAATTCCTTTTATTTTGGGGCAAAAAGCAGAAATTTCTTTTATTTTGGTACAAAGTTGAAGAAATTTTTCTTATTTTGGAACAAAAAGGCAGAAATTCCCCATATTTTGGGGCAAAAGGCAGAAATTCCCCATATTTTGAGGTAAAAAGGCGGAAATTCCTCTTATTTTGGGGCAAAAAGGCAGAAATTCCCTTTATTTTGTGGCAAAAATGCAGAAATTCTGATTAATTGGGGCAGAAAAGCAGAAACTTTCTTTATTTGGGGGCAATAATGCAGAAATTCCCCATATTTTGTGGCAAAAAGTCAGAAATTCCCCTTATTTGGAGGTAAAATGATGAAATTCCCCTTATTTTGGGCAAAAGGCAGAAATTTCCCTTGTTTTGGGGCAAAATGCAGAAATTTCACTTATTTTAGGGCAAAAAGACAGAAATTTGCCTTATTTTGTGGCAAAAAGCAGAAATTCCCCTAATTGTGAGGCAAAACGGAAGAAATTCTCTATATGTTGGGGCAAAAAGACAGAAATTCTTTTTATTTTGTGGCAAAACTCAGAAATTCCACATATTTTTGGGCAAAATTCCAGAAATTTCCTTTATTTTAGGGCAAAAAGGCAGAAATTCCTAATATATTGTGGCAAAAATGCAGAAATTCCCCTTATTTTGAGGTAAAAAGGCTGAAATTCCTCTTATTTGGGGGCAAAAAGGAAGAATTTTTCTTTATTTTGGAAAAAAATTGCAGAAATTTCACTTATTTCAGGGTAATAAATCAGAAATTCCCCTTATTTTGGGCCAAAATTACAGAAATTCCCTTTGTTTTGGGGTAAAAAAGACAGAAATTCCACTTATTTAGAGGCAAAAGGCAGAAGTTCCTCTTAATTTGGCGCAAAAATGAAGAAATTTTCCTTTTTTATGGAAAAAAGGTATGCATTTTCCTTATTTTCGGGCAAAAAGGCAGAAATTCCCCTGATTTTGAAGCAAAATTGCAGAAATTCCCCTAATTTTGGGGCAAAAGGCAGACATTCCCTTTATTTTGGGGCAAAAATCAGAAATTCCCCTTATTATGGGGCAAAATTCCAGAAATTTCCCTTATTTGGGGCAAAATTGCAGAAATTTCACTTATTTTCAGGTAAAAAGGCTGAAATTTCCTTTATTTTTGGGAAAAAAGTTAGAAATTTCTTTTATTTTGGGGCAAAATTGCAGAAATATTTCTTATTTTGGGGCAAAAAGGCAGAAATTCCTTATATTTTGAAGCAAAAAGGCAGAAATTCCCCTTATTTTGGGATAAAATTGCAGAAATTTCCCTTATTTGGGGGCAAAAAGGCAGAAAATCCTTTATTTTCGGGCAAAAAGGCAGAAATTCCCCGTATTTTAGAGCAAAATTGCAGAAATTCCCCTAATATCGGGGCAAAAATGCAGAAATTCCCTTTATTTGGGGCAAAAGCAAAAGTTCCCCTTATTTTCGGGAAAAAAGGCAGAAATTCCTTGTATTTTGAAGCAAAATTGCAGAAACTCCCCTAATTTGGGGGCAAAAAGGCAGAAATTCCCTTTATTTTGGGGCAAAAATACAGAAATTCTCCTTATTTTGCGGCAAAAAGTCAGAAATTCCCCTTAATTTGGGGCAAAATTGAAGAACTTTCCCTTATTTTGGGGCAAAATTGCAGAAATTTCCCTTATTTTGGGGCAAAATTTTAGAAATTTCTTTTATTTTGGTACAGAATTGCAGAAATTTTTTCTTATATTGTGGCAAAAAGGCTAAAATTCCCCATATTTTGGTGCAAAAACGCTGAAATTCCCCTTATTTTGAGGTAAAATGCTGAAATTCCACATATTTTGGGGCAAAAAGGCAGAAATTTCCCTCATTTTGGGGCAAAAAGGCACAAATTTTGCTTATTTTCGGGCAAATTGCAGAAATTTCATTTATTTCAGGGCAAAAAGTCAGAAATTCCTTTTATTTTGAGACAAAAAGCAGAAATTTGTTTTATTTTGGTACAAAGTTGAAGAAATTTTTCTTATTTTAGAACAAAAGGCAGAAATTCCCCATATTTTGGGGTAAAAGGCAGAAATTCCCCTTATTTTGAGGTAAAAAGGATGAAATTCCCTTTATTTTAGGGCAAAAAGGCAAAAATTTCCTTTACTTTATGGCAAAAAGGCAGAAATTCCCTTTATTTGGAGGTAAAATGCTGAAATTTCCCTTATTTTGGGCAAAAAGGCAGAAATTCCCCTTGTTTTGGGACAAAATTGCAGAAATTTCGCTTATTTCAGGGCAAAAAATCAGAAATTTCCCTTATTTTGTGGCAAAATTGCAGAAATTTTTCTTATTTTGGGCAAAATTGCAGAAATTTCACTTATTTCAGGTAAAGAAGGCAGGAATTTCTATTATTATGAGGGAAAAGGGCAGAAATTTCTTTTATTTTGGTACAAAATTGCAGAAATTTTTTTTATTTTGGGGCAAAAATGCAGAAATTCCCCTTATTTTGTGGCAAAAAGGCAGAAATTTCCCTTATTTTGGGGCAAAATTACAGAAATTTTACTTATTTCAAGGCAAAATTCAAAAATTCCTTTTATTTTGGGGCAAAAAGACAGAAATTTTTTTTATTTTTGAATAAAAAAGCAGAAATTTCACTTATTTTGAGGTTAAAAGGCAGAAATTACTCTTATTTTGGGGCTAAAATGAAGAAATTTCCCTGTTTTGTGGCAAAATTGCAGAAATTTTTCTTATTTTGGGCAAAATTGCAGAAATTTCACTTATTTCAGGGAAAGAAGGCAGGAATTTGTCTTATTTTGGGGCAAAAAGGCAGAAATTTCTTTTATTTTGCTACAAAATTGCAGAAATTTTCTTTATTTTGGGGCAAAAATGCAGAAATTCCCCTTATTTTGTGGCAAAAAGGCAGGAATTTTCATTATTTTGGGGCAAAATTGCAGAAATTCCCTTTATTTTGGTGCAATAAGGCAGAAATTCCCAATATTTTGAAGCAAAATTGCACTAATTTCCCTAATTTTGAGGGAAAATGCAGAAATTCACATTATTTTGGGCAAAAAGACAGAAATTCTCCTTATTTCACGGCAAAAAGTCAGAAATTCCCCTTATTTTGGGGCAAAATTGCAGAAATTTCCCTTATTTTGTGGCAAAATTGCAGAAATTTTTCTTATTTTGTGCAAAATTGCAGAAATTTCACTTATTTCAGGGAAAGAAGGCAGGAATTTCTCTTATTTTAGGGCAAAAAGGCAGAAATTTCTTTTATTTTGGTACAAAATTGCAGAAATTTTCTTTATTTTGAGGCAAAAATAGAGAAATTCCCCTTATTTTGTGGCAAAAAGGCAGAAATTTCCCTTATTTTGGGGCAAAATTGCAGAAATTCTCTTTATTTTGGTGCAATAAGGCAGAAATTCCCCATATTTTGAAGCAAAATTGCACAAATTCTTCTAATTTTGAGGGAAAATGCAGAAATTCACATTATTTTGGGCAAAAAGACAGAAATTCTCCTTATTTCACGGCAAAAAGTCAGAAATTCCTCTTATTTTGGGGCAAAATTGCAGAAATTTCCCTTATTTTGTGGCAAAATTGCAGAAATTTTTCTTATTTTGTGCAAAATTGCAGAAATTTCACTTATTTCAGGGAAAGAAGGCAGGAATTTCTCTTATTTTGGGGCAAAAAGGCAGAAATTTCTTTTATTTTGGTACAAAATTGCAGATATTTTCTTTATTTTGAGGCAAAAATGCAGAAATTTCCCATATTTTGGGGCAAAAAGGTAGAGATTCCCCTTATTATGAGGGAAAAAGGCTGAAATTCCTTTTATTTTGGGGCAAAAAGACAGAAATTCCCCTTATTTTGTGGCAAAAGCAGAAATTTCCCTTATTTTGGGGCAAAATTGCAAAAATTTTTCTTATTTTCGGGCAAAATTTTAGAAATTTATTTTATTTTGGTACAGAATTGCAGAAATTTTTCTTATTTTGTGGCAAAAAGTCAGAAATTCCCCATATTTTGGTGCAAAAAGGCAGAAATTTCCCTTATTTTGAGGTAAAATGCCGAAATTCCTTATATTTGGGGGCAAAAAGGCAGAAATTTCCTACATTTTGGGGCAAAAAGGCACAAATGTTCCTTATTTTCGGGAAAATTGCAGAAATTTCATTTATTTCAGGGCAAAAAGTCAGAAATTCCTTTTATTTTGGGGCAAAAAGTCAGAAATTCCCTTTATTTTGTGGCAAAAAGGCAGAAATTCCCATTAATTTTTGCAGAAAAGCAGAAACTTTCCTTATTTGGGGGCAATGATGCAGAAATTCCGCATATTTTGTGGCAAAAAGGCACAAATTCCCCTTATTTGGAGGTAAAATGCTGAAATTCCCCTTATTTTGGGCAAAAGGCAGAAATTCCCCTTATTTGGGGCAAAATTGCAGAAATTTCACTTATTTTAGGGCAAAAAGTCAGAAATTTGCTTTATTTTGGGGCAAAAAGCAAAAATTCCCCTAATTTTGGGTCGAAAAACAGAAATTCTTCTTATTTTGGGGTAAAATTGCAGAAATTTCAAACATTTCAGTGCAAAAAGGCAGAAATTCCACTTAATTTTAGGCAATAAGGCAAAAATTTTCCGTAATTTGAAGCAAAATCTCAGAAATTCCCCTTATAATGGTGCAAAAATGCAGAAATTCCTTTCATTTTGGTGTAATAAGGCAGAAATTCCCCGTGTTTTGAGCAAAATTGCACAAATTCATCTAATTTTGAGGGAAATTGCAGAAATTCAAATTATTTTGGGGCAAAAAGACAGAAATTCTTTTTATTTCAGGGCATAACGTCAGAAATTCCCCTTATTTTGGGGCAAAATTGCAGTTATTTCCCTTATTTTGTGGAAAATTGCAGAAATTTTTCTTATTTTGGGCAAAATTGCAGAAATTTCACTTATTTCAGGGAAAGAAGGCAGAAATTTCTCTTATTTTGGGGCAAAAGGGCAGAAATTTCTTTTATTTTGGTACAAAATTGCAGAAATTTTCTTTATTTTGGAACAAAAATGCAGAAATTCACCTTATTTTGTGGCAAAAAGGCAGAAATTTTTCTTATTTTGGGCAAATTTGCAGAAATTTCACTTATTTCAGGGAAAGAAGGCAGAAATTTCTCTTATTTTGGGGCAAAAGGGCAGAAATTTCTTTTATTTTGGTACAAAATTGCAGAAATTTTCTTTATTTTGGGGCAAAAATGCAGAAATTCACCTTATTTTGTGGCAAAAAGGCAGAAATTTTTCTTATTTTAGGGAAAAATTGCAGAAATTTCACTTATTTCAAGGCAAAATTCAAAAATTCCTTTTATTTTGGGGCAAAAAGACAGAAATTCCGTTTATTTTTAGGTAAAAAGGCAGAAATTTCACTTATTTTGAGGTAAAAAGGGAGAAATTACTCTTATTTTGTGGCTAAAATGAAGAAATTTCCCATTTTTGTGGCAAAATTGCAGAAATTTTTTTTATTTTGGGCAAAATTGCAGAAATTTCACTTATATCAGCGAAAGAAGGCAGGAATTTCTCTTATGTTGGGGCAAAAAGGCAGAAATTTTTTTTATTTTGGTACAAAATTGCTGAAATTTTCTTTATTTTGGGCAAAAATGCAGAAATTCCCATTATTTTGTGGCAAAAAGGCAGAAATTTCCCTAATTTTGGGGCAAAATTGCAGAAATTTCACTTATTTCAAGGCAAAATTCAAAATTCCTTTTATTTTTGGGCAAAAAGACAGAAATTCAGTTTATTTTTGGGTAAAAAGGCAGAAATTTCACTTATTTTGAGGTAAAAAGGCAAAAATTACTCTTATTTTGGGGCTAAAATTAAGAAATTTCCCTTTTTTGTGGCAAAATTGCAGAAATTTTTCTTATTTTGGGCAAAATTGCAGAAATTTCACTTATTTCAGGGAAAGAAAGCAGGAATTTCTCTTATTTTGGGGAAAAAAGGCAGAAATTTCTTTTATTTTGCTACAAAATTGCAGAAATTTTCTTTATTTTGGGGCAATAATGCAGAAATTTTCCTTATTTTGGGGCAAAAAGGAAGAGATTCCCCTTATTATGAGGTAAAAAGGCTGAAATTCCTTTTATTTTGGGGCAAAAATACTGAAATTCCCCTTATTTTGTGGCAAAAAGGCAGAAACTTCCCTTATTTTGGAGCAAAATTGTAGAAATTTCCATTATTTTCGAGCAAAATTTTAGAAATTTATTTTATTTTGGTACAGAATTGCAGAAATTTTTTTTATTTTGTGGCAAAAAGGCAGAAATTCCCCATATTTTGGTGCAAAAAGGCTGAAATTCCCCTTATTTTGAAGTAAAATGCTGAAATTCCTCATATTTTGGGGCAAAAAGGCAGAAATTACCTACATTTTGGGGCAAAAAGACAGAAATTTCCCTTATTTTGCGGCAAAATTGCAGAAATTTCATTTATTTCAGGGCAAAAAGTCAGAAATTCCTTTTATTTTGGGGCAAAAGGCAGAAATTCCCTTTATTTTGTGGGAAAAAGGCAGAAATTCCCATTAATTGGGGCAGAAAAGCAGAAACTTTCCTTATTTGGGGGCAATAATGCAGAAATTCCCCATATTTTGTGGCAAAAATGCAGAAATTCCCCTTATTTGGAGGTAAAATGCTGAAAATCCCCTTATTTTGGGCAAAAGGCAGTAATTCCCCTTATTTTGGGGCAAAATTGCAGAAATTTCACTTATTTTAGGGCAAAAAGTCAGAAATTTGCCTTATTTTGGGGCAAAAAGCAGAAATTCCCCTAATTTTGGGGCCAAAAACAGAAATTCCCCTTATTTTGGGGTAAAATTGCAGAAATTTCAAACATTTCAGTGCAAAAAGGCAGAAATTCCACTTAATTTTAGGCAATAAGGCAGAAATTTTCCGTATTTTGGAGCAATATCTCAGAAATTCCCCTTATATTGGTGCAAAAATGCAGAAATTCCCTTTATTTTGGTGTAAAAAGGCAGAAATACCCCGTGTTTTGAAGCAAAATTGCACAAATTCATCTAATTTTGAGGGAAAATGCAGAAATTCAAATTATTTTGGGGCAAAAAGACAGAAATTCTCTGTATTTCAGGGCAAAACCTCAGAAATTCCTCTTATTTTGGGGCAAAATTGCAGAAATATCCCTTATTTTGTTGCAAAATTGCAGAAATTTTTCTTATTTTGGGCAAAATTGCAAAAATTTCACTTATTTCAGGTAAAGAAGGTAGGAATTTCTTTTATTTTGGGGCAAAAAGGCAGAAATTTCTTTTATTTTTGTACAAAATTGTAGAAATTTTCTTTATTTTGGGGCAAAAATGCAGAAATTCCCCATATTTTGTGGGAAAAAGGCAGAAATTTCTCTTATTTTGGGGTAAAATTGCAGAAAGTCCCTTTATTTTGGTGCAATAAGGCAGAAAATCCCAATATTTTGAGGCAAAATTGCACAAATTCCCCTAATTTTGAAGGAAAATGCAGAAATTCACATTACTTTGGGGCAAAAAAGACATAAATTCTCCTTATTTCACGTCAAAAATTCAGAAGTTCCCCTTATTTTGGGGCAAAATTGCAGAAATTTCTCTTATTTTGTGGCAAAATTGCAGAAATTTTTCTTATTTTGGGCAAAATTGCAGAAATTTCACTTATTTCAGGGAAAGAAGGCAGGAATTTCTCTTATTTTGGGGCAAAAAGGTAGAAATTTCTTTTATTTTGATACAAAATTGCAGAAATTTTCTTTATTTTGAGGCAAAAATGCAGAAATTTTCCATATTTTGGGGCAAAAAGGCAGAGATTCCCCTTATTATGTGGTAAAAAGGCTGAAATTCCTTTTATTTTGGGGCAAAAAGACAGAAATTTCCCTTATTTTGTGGCAAAAAGGCAGAAATTTCCCTTATTTTGTGGCAAAAATGCAGAAATTTTCTTTATTTTGGGGCAAAATTGCAGAAATTCCTTTTATTTTGGTGCAATAAGGCAGAAATTCCCCATATTGTGAAGCATAATTGCACAAATTCCCCTAATTTTGAGAAAAATACAGAAATTCACATTATTTTGGGGCAATAAGACAGAAATTCTCTTTATTTCAAGGCAAAAAGTCAGAAATTCCCCTTATTTTGGGGTAAAATTGCAGAAATTTCCCTTATTTTGTGGCAAAATTGCAGAAATTTTTCTTATTTTGGGCAAAATTGCAGAAATTTCACTTATTTCAGGGAAAGAAGGCAGGAATTTTTCTTATTTTGGGGGGAAAAGGCAGTAATTTCTTTTATTTTGGTACAAAATTGCAGAAATTTTGTTTATTTTGAGGCCAAAATGCAGAAATTCCCCATATTTTAGGGCAAAAAGGCAGAGATTCTACTTATTATGAGGTAAGAAGGCTGAAATTCCTTTTATTTTGGGGCAAAAATACTGAAATTCCCTCTATTTTGTGGCAAAAAGGCAGAAACTTCCCTTATTTTGGGGCAAAATTGTAGAAATATCCCTTATTTTCGAGCAGAATTTTAGAAATTTATTTTATTTTGGTACAGAATTGCAGAAATTTTTTTTATTTTGTGGCAAAAAGGCAGAAATTCCCCATATTTTGGTGCAAAAAGGCTGAAATTCCCCTTATTTTGAAGTAAAATGCTGAAATTCCTCATATTTTGGGGCAAAAAGGCAGAAATTACATACATTTTGGGGCAAAAAGGCAGAAATTTCCCTTATTTTGCGGTAAAATTGCAGAAATTTCATTTATTTCAGGGCAAAAAGTCAGAAATTCCTTTTATTTTGGGGCAAAAAGGCAGAAATTCCCTTTATTTTGTGGCAAAAAGGCAGAAATTCCCATTAATTGGGGCAGAAAAGCAGAAACTTTCCTTATTTGGGGGCAATAATGCAGAAATTCCCCATATTTTGTGGCAAAAAGGCAGAAATTCCCCTTATTTGTAGGTAAAATGCTGAAAATCCCCTTATTTTGGGCAAAAGGCAGAAATTCCCCTTATTTTGGGGCAAAATTGCAGAAATTTCACTTATTTTAGGGCAAAAAGTCAGAAATTTGCCTTATTTTGGGGCAAAAACAGAAATTCCCCTAATTTTGGGGCCAAAAACAGAAATTCCCCTTATTTTGGGGTAAAATTGCAGAAATTTCAAACATTTCAGTGCAAAAAGGAAGAAATTCCACTTAATTTTAGGCAATAAGGCAGAAATTTTCCGTATTTTGGAGCAATATCTCAGAAATTCCCCTTATATTGGTGCAAAAATGCAGAAATTCCCTTTACTTTGGTGTAATAAGGCAGAAATTCCCCGTGTTTTGAAGCAAAATTGCACAAATTCATCTAATTTTGAGGGAAAATGCAGAAATTCAAATTATTTTGGGGCAAAAAGACAGAAATTCTCCGTATTTCAGGGCAAAACGTCAGAAATTCCTCTTATTTTGTGGCAAAATTGCAGAAATATCCCTTATTTTGTTGCAAAATTGCAGAAATTTTTTTATTTTTGCAAAATTGCAGAAATTTTACTTATTTCAGGGAAAGAAGGTAGGAATTTCTTTTATTTTGGGGCAAAAAGGCAGAAATTTCTTTTATTTTGGTACAAAATTATAGAAATTTTCTTTATTTTGGGGCAAAAATGCAGAAATTCCCCATATTTTGTGGGAAAAAGGCAGAAATTTCCCTTATTTTGGGGTAAAATTGCAGAAAGTCCCTTTATTTTTGTGCAGTAAGGCAGAAATTCCCAATATTTTGAAGCAAAATTGCACAAATTCCCCTAATTTTGAGGGAAAATGCAGAAATTAACATTATTTTGGGGCAAAAAAGACAGAAATTCTCCTTATTTCACGTCAAAAAGTCAGAAATTCCCCTTATTTTGGGCAAAATTGCAGAAATTTCACTTATTTCAGAGAAAGAAGGCAGGAATTTCTCTTATTTTGGGCAAAAAGGTAGAAATTTCTTTTATTTTGGTACAAAATTGCAGAAATTTTCTTTATTTTGAGGCAAAAATGCAGAAATTTCCCATATTTTGGGGCAAAAAGGCAGAGATTCCCCTTATTATGAGGTAAAAAGGCTGAAATTCCTTTTATTTTGGGGCAAAAATACAGAAATTCCCCTTATTTTGTGGCAAAAAGGCAGAAATTTCCCTTATTTTGGGGCAAAATTGCAGAAATTTCCCTTATTTTTGGGCAAAATTTTAGAAATTTATTTTATTTTGGTACAGAATTGCAGAAATTTTTCTTATTTTGTGGCAAAAAGGCAGAAATTCCCCATATTTTGGTGCAAAAAGGCTGAAATTCCCCTTATTTCGAGGTAAAATGTTGAAATTCCCCATATTTTGGGGCAAAAAGGCAAAAATTACCTACATTTTGGGGCAAAAAGGCACAAATTTCCCTTATTTTCGGGCAAAATTGCAGAAATTTCTTTTATTTCAGGGCAAAAAGGCTGAAATTCCTTTTATTTTGGGGCAAAAAGGCAGAAATTCCCTTTATTTTGTGGCAAAAAGGCAGAAATTCCCATTAATTGGGGCAGAAAAGCAGAAACTTTCCTTATTTGGGGGCAATAATGCAGAAATTCCCCATATTTTGTAGCAAAAAGGCAGAAATTCCCTTTATTTGGAGGTAAAATGCTGAAATTCCCCTTATTTTGGGCAAAAGGCAGAAATTCCCCTTATTTTGCGGCAAAATTGCAGAAATTTCACTTATTTTATGGCAAAAAGTCAGAAATTTGCCTTATTTTGGGGCAAAAAGCAGAAATTACCCTAATTTTGGGGCCAAAAACAGAAATTCCTATTATTTTGGGGTAAAATTGCAGAAATTTCAAATATTTCAGTGCAAAAAGGCAGAAATTCCACTTAATTTTAGGCAATAAGGCACAAATTTTCCGTATTTTGGAGCAAAATCTCAGAAATTCCCTTTATAATGGTGCAAAAATGCAGAAATTCCCTTTATTTTGGTGTAATAAGGTAGAAATTCCCCGTGTTTTGAAGCAAAATTGCACAAATTCATCTAATTTTGAGGGAAAACGCAGAAAATCAAATTATTTTGGGGCAAAAAGACAGAAATTCTCTTTATTTCAGGGCATAACGTCAGAAATTCCCCTTATTTTGGGGCAAAATTGCAGAAATTTCCCTTATTTTGTGGCAAAATTGCAGAAATTTTTCTTATTTTAGGCAAAATTGCAGAAATTTCACTTATTTCAGGGAAAGAAGGCAGAAATTTCTCTTATTTTGGGGCAAAAGGGCAGAAATTTCTTTTATTTTGGTAAAAAATTGCAGAAATTTTCTTTATTTTGGGGCAAAAATGCAGAAATTCACCTTATTTTGTGACAAAAAAACAGACATTTCCCTTATTTTAGGGCAAAATTGCAGAAATTTCACTTATTTCAAGGCAAAATTCAAAAATTCCTTTAATTTTGGCGCAAAAATACAGAAATTCCGTTTATTTTTAGGTAAAAAGGCAGAAAATTCACTTATTTTGAGGTAAAAAGGCAGAAATTACTTTTATTTTGGGGCTAAAATGAAGAAATTTCCCTTTTTTGTGGCAAAATTGCAGAAATTTTTCTTATTTTGGGCAAAATTGCAGAAATTTCACTTATTTCAGAGAAAGAAGGCAGGAATTTCTCTTATATTGGGGCAAAAAGTCAGAAATTTCTTTTATTTTGGTACAAAATTGCAGAAATTTTCTTTATTTTGGGGCAAAAATGCAGAAATTCCCTTAATTTCGTGGCAAAAAGGCAGAAATTTCCCTTATTTTGGGCAAAATTGCAGAAATTCCCTTTATTTTGGTGCAATAAGGCAGAAATTCCCTATATTTTGAAGCAAAATTGCAGAAATTCCCCTAATTTTGAGGGAAAATGCAGAAATTCACATTATTTTGGAGCAAAAAGACAGAAATTCTTTTTATTTCACGGCAAAAAGTCAGAAATTCCCCTTATTTTGGGGTAAAATTGCAGAAATTTCCCTTATTTTGTGGCAAAATTGCAGAAATTTTTCTTATTTTGGGCAACATTGCAGAAATTTCACTTATTTCAGGGAAAGAAGGCAGTAATTTCTCTTACTTTGGGGCAAAAATGCAGAAATTTCTTTTATTTTGGTACAAAATTGCAGAAATTTTCTTTATTTTGAGGCCAAAATGCAGAAATTCCCCATATTTTGGGACAAAAAGGCAGAGATTCCCCTTATTATGAGGTAAAAAGGCTGATATTCCTTTGATTTTGGGGCAAAAAGACAGAAATTCCCCTTATTTTGTTGCAAAAAGGCAGAAATTTCCCTTATTTTGGGGCTAAATTGCAGAAATTTCCCTTATTTTTAGGCAAAATATTAGAAATTTCTTTTATTTTGGTACAGAATTGCAGAAATTTTTCTTATTTTGTGGCAAAAACGCAGAAATTCCCCATATTTTAGTTCAAAAAGGCTGAAATTCCCCTTATTTTGAGGTAAAATGCTGAAATTCCCCATATTTTGGGGCAAAAAGGCAGAAATTCCCCTCATTTTGTGGCAAAAAGGCACAAATTTCCCTTATTTTCGGGCAAAATTGCAGAAATTTTATTTATTCCAGGGCAAAATGTCAGAAATTCCTTTTATTTTGGGGCAAAAAGCAGAAATTTCTTTTATTTTGGTACAAAGTTGAAAAAATTTAACTTATTTTGGAACAAAAAGGAAGAAATTCCCCATATTTTGGGGCAAAAGGCAGAAATTTCCCTTATTTTGAGGTAAAAACCCTGAAGTTCCCCTTATTTTGGGGCAAAAAGGCAGAAATTTCCTTTATTTTGTGGCAAAAAGGCACTAATTCCCATTAATTGGGGCAGAAAAGCAGAAACATTCTTTATTTGGGGGCAATAATGCAGAAATTCCCCATATTTTGTGGCAAAAAGGCAGAAATTCCACTTATTTGGAGGTAAAATGCTGAAATTCCCCTTATTTTGGGCAAAAAGCAGAAATTCCCCTTATTTTGGGGCAAAATTGCAGAAATTTCACTTATTTTAGGGCAAAAAGTCAGAAATTTGCCTTATTTTGGGGCAAAAAGCAGAAATTCCCCTAATTGTGAGGCAAAACGGCAGAAATTCCCTATATGTTGGGGCAAAAAGACAGAAATTCTCCTTATTTTGGGGCTAAACTCAGAAATTCCACTTATTTTGGGGCAAAATTCCAGAAATTTCCCACCTTTTGGGGCAAAATTGCAGAAATTTCACTTATTTGGGGGCAAAATTGCAGAAATTTGACTTATTTCAGGGAAGAAAAGCAGAAATTTTCTTATTTTGTAGAAAAAAGGCAGAAATTCCTAATATATTGTGGCAAAAATGCAGAAATTCCCCTTATTTTGAAGTAAAAAGGCTGAAATTCCTCTTATTTGGGGGCAAAAAGGAAGAATTTTTCCTTATTTTGGGGCAAAATTGCAGAAATTTCACTTATTTCAGGGTAATAAGTCAGAAATTCCCCTTATTTTGGGGCAAAAAAGACAGAAATTCCCTTTGTTTTTGGGTAAAAAAGACAGAAATTCCATTTATTTAGAGGCAAAATGCAGATTTTCCTCTTAATTCGGCGCAAAAATGAAGAAATTTCCCTTTTTTATGGCAAAAAAGTATGCATTTTTCTTCTTTTCTGGCAAAAAGGCAGAAATTCCCCTTATTTTGAAGCAAAATTGCAGAAATTCCTATAATTTTGTGGCAGAAGGCAGACATTCCCTTTATTTTAGGGCAAAAATCAGAAATTTCCCTTATTTTGGGGCAAAATTGCAATAATTTCACTTATTTTAGGGCAAAAAGTCAGAAATTTCCCTTATTTTGGTGCAAAATTGAAGAAATTTCCCTTATTTGGGGCAAAATTGCAGAAATTTGACTTATTTTCAGGTAAAAAGGCTGAAATTTCCTTTATTTTTGAGAAAAAAGTTAGAAATTTCTTTTATTTTGGGGCAAAATTGCAAAATATTTCTTATTTTGGGGCAAAAAGGCAGAAATTCCTTATATTTTGAAGCAAAAAGTCAGAAATTCCCCTTATTTTGGAATAAAATTGCAGAAATTTCCCTTATTTGGGGGCAAAAGGGCAGAAAATCCTTTTAATTTCGGGCAAAAAGGCAGAAATTCCTTGTATTTTAGAGCAAAATTGCAGAAATTCCCCTAATATCGGGGCAAAAATGCAGAAATTCCCTTTATTTGGGGCAAAAGCAAAAGTTTCCCATATTTTCGGGAAAAAAGGCAGAAATTCCTTGTATTTTGAAGCAAAATTGCAGAAACTCCCCTAATTTTGGGGCAAAAAGGCAGAAATTCCTTTTATTTTGGGGCAAAAATATAGAAATTCTCCTTATTTCGCAGCAAAATGTCAGAAATTCCCCTTATTTTGGGGCAAAATTGAAGAACTTTCCCTTATTTTGGGGCAAAATTACAGAAATTTCCCTTATTTTGGGGCAAAATTTTAGAAATTTCTTTTATTTTGGTAGAGAATTGCAGAAATTTTTCTCATATTGTGGCAAAAAGGCTAAAATTCCCCATATTTTGGTGCAAAAAGGCTGAAATTCCCCTTATTTTGAGGTAAAATACTGAAATTCCCCATATTTTGGGGCAAAAAGGCAGAAATTTCCCTCATTTTGGGGCAAAAAGGCACAAATTTTTCTTATTTTCAGGCAAAATTGCAGAAATTTCATTTATTTCAGGGCAAAAATTTAGAAATTTCTTTTATTTTGGGACAAAAAGCAGAAATTTCTTTTATTTTGGTACAAAGTTGAAGAAATTTTTCTTATTTTGGAACAAAAAGATAGAAATTCCCCATATTTTGTGGTAAAAGGCAGAAATTCCCCTTATTTGGAGGTAAAATGGTGAAATTACCCTTATTTTGGGAAAAAAGGCAGAAATTCCCCTTATTTTGGGACAAAATTGCAGAAATTTCACTTATTTCATGGCAAAAAGTCAGAAATTTGCCTTATTTTGGGCAAAAAGCAGAAATTCCCCTAATTTTGGGGCTAAAAATAGAAATTCCCCTTATTTTGGGGTAAAATTGCAGAAATTTCATTTATTTCAGGGCAAAAAGTCAGAAATTCCTTTTATTTTGGGGCAAAAAGGCAGAAATTCCCTTTATTTTGTTGCAAAAAGGCAGAAATTCCCATTAATTGGGGCAGAAAAGCAGAAACTTTCCTTATTTGGGGGCAATAATGCAGAAATTCCCCATATTTTGTGGCAAAAAGGCAGAAATTCCCCTTATTTGGAGGTAAAATGCTGAAAATCCCCTTATTTTGGGCAAAAGGCAGAAATTCCCCTTATTTTGGGGCAAAATTGCAGAAATTTCACTTATTTTAGGGCAAAAAGTCAGAAATTTGCCTTATTTTGGGGCAAAAACAGAAATTCCCCTAATTTTGGGGCCAAAAACAGAAATTCCCCTTATTTTGGGGTAAAATTGCAGAAATTTCAAACATTTCAGTGCAAAAAGGCAGAAATTCCACTTAATTTTAGGCAATAAGGCAGAAATTTTCCGTATTTTGGAGCAATATCTCAGAAATTCTCCTTATATTGGTGCAAAAATGCAGAAATTCCCTTTACTTTGGTGTAATAAGGCAGAAATTCCCCGTGTTTTGAAGCAAAATTGCACAAATTCATCTAATTTTGAGGGAAAATGCAGAAATTCAAATTATTTTGGGGCAAAAAGACAGAAATTCTCCGTATTTCAGGGCAAAACGTCAGAAATTCCTCTTATTTTGTGGCAAAATTGCAGAAATATCCCTTATTTTGTTGCAAAATTGCAGAAATTTTTTTATTTTTGCAAAATTGCAGAAATTTTACTTATTTCAGGGAAAGAAGGTAGGAATTTCTTTTATTTTGGGGCAAAAAGGCAGAAATTTCTTTTATTTTGGTACAAAATTATAGAAATTTTCTTTATTTTGGGGCAAAAATGCAGAAATTCCCCATATTTTGTGGGAAAAAGGCAGAAATTTCCCTTATTTTGGGGTAAAATTGCAGAAAGTCCCTTTATTTTTGTGCAGTAAGGCAGAAATTCCCAATATTTTGAAGCAAAATTGCACAAATTCCCCTAATTTTGAGGGAAAATGCAGAAATTAACATTATTTTGGGGCAAAAAAGACAGAAATTCTCCTTATTTCACGTCAAAAAGTCAGAAATTCCCCTTATTTTGGGCAAAATTGCAGAAATTTCACTTATTTCAGAGAAAGAAGGCAGGAATTTCTCTTATTTTGGGCAAAAAGGTAGAAATTTCTTTTATTTTGGTACAAAATTGCAGAAATTTTCTTTATTTTGAGGCAAAAATGCAGAAATTTCCCATATTTTGGGGCAAAAAGGCAGAGATTCCCCTTATTATGAGGTAAAAAGGCTGAAATTCCTTTTATTTTGGGGCAAAAATACAGAAATTCCCCTTATTTTGTGGAAAAAAGGCAGAAATTTCCCTTATTTTGGGGCAAAATTGCAGAAATTTCCCTTATTTTTGGGCAAAATTTTAGAAATTTATTTTATTTTGGTACAGAATTGCAGAAATTTTTCTTATTTTGTGGCAAAAAGGCAGAAATTCCCCATATTTTGTTGCAAAAAGGCTGAAATTCCCCTTATTTCGAGGTAAAATGTTGAAATTCCCCATATTTTGGGGCAAAAAGGCAGAAATTACCTACATTTTGGGGCAAAAAGGCACAAATTTCCCTTATTTTCGGGCAAAATTGCAGAAATTTCTTTTATTTCAGGGCAAAAAGGCTGAAATTCCTTTTATTTTGGGGCAAAAAGGCAGAAATTCCCTTTATTTTGTGGCAAAAAGGCAGAAATTCCCATTAATTGGGGCAGAAAAGCAGAAACTTTCCTTATTTGGGGGCAATAATGCAGAAATTCCCCATATTTTGTAGCAAAAAGGCAGAAATTCCCTTTATTTGGAGGTAAAATGCTGAAATTCCCCTTATTTTGGGCAAAAGGCAGAAATTCCCCTTATTTTGCGGCAAAATTGCAGAAATTTCACTTATTTTATGGCAAAAAGTCAGAAATTTGCCTTATTTTTGGGCAAAAAGCAGAAATTACCCTAATTTTGGGGCCAAAAACAGAAATTCCTATTATTTTGGGGTAAAATTGCAGAAATTTCAAATATTTCAGTGCAAAAAGGCAGAAATTCCACTTAATTTTAGGCAATAAGGCACAAATTTTCCGTATTTTGGAGCAAAATCTCAGAAATTCCCTTTATAATGGTGCAAAAATGCAGAAATTCCCTTTATTTTGGTGTAATAAGGTAGAAATTCCCCGTGTTTTGAAGCAAAATTGCACAAATTCATCTAATTTTGAGGGAAAACGCAGAAAATCAAATTATTTTGGGGCAAAAAGACAGAAATTCTCTTTATTTCAGGGCATAACGTCAGAAATTCCCCTTATTTTGGGGCAAAATTGCAGAAATTTCCCTTATTTTGTGGCAAAATTGCAGAAATTTTTCTTATTTTAGGCAAAATTGCAGAAATTTCACTTATTTCAGGGAAAGAAGGCAGAAATTTCTCTTATTTTGGGGCAAAAGGGCAGAAATTTCTTTTATTTTGGTAAAAAATTGCAGAAATTTTCTTTATTTTGGGGCAAAAATGCAGAAATTCACCTTATTTTGTGACAAAAAAACAGACATTTCCCTTATTTTAGGGCAAAATTGCAGAAATTTCACTTATTTCAAGGCAAAATTCAAAAATTCCTTTAATTTTGGGGCAAAAATACAGAAATTCCGTTTATTTTTAGGTAAAAAGGCAGAAAATTCACTTATTTTGAGGTAAAAAGGCAGAAATTACTCTTATTTTGGGGCTAAAATGAAGAAATTTCCCTTTTTTGTGGCAAAATTGCAGAAATTTTTCTTATTTTGGGCAAAATTGCAGAAATTTCACTTATTTCAGAGAAAGAAGGCAGGAATTTCTCTTATTTTGGGGCAAAAAGTCAGAAATTTCTTTTATTTTGGTACAAAATTGCAGAAATTTTCTTAATTTTGGGGCAAAAATGCAGAAATTCCCTTTATTTCGTGGCAAAAAGGCAGAAATTTCCCTTATTTTGGGCAAAATTGCAGAAATTCCCTTTATTTTGGTGCAATAAGGCAGAAATTCCTTATATTTTGAAGCAAAATTGCAGAAATTCCCCTAATTTTGAGGGAAAATGCAGAAATTCACATTATTTTGGGGCAAAAAGACAGAAATTCTTTTTATTTCACGGCAAAAAGTCAGAAATTCCCCTTATTTTGGGGTAAAATTGCAGAAATTTCCCTTATTTTGTGGCAAAATTGCAGAAATTTTTCTTATTTTGGGCAAAATTGCAGAAATTTCACTTATTTCAGGGAAAGAAGGCAGTAATTTCTCTTACTTTGGGGCAAAAATGCAGAAATTTCTTTTATTTTGGTACAAAATTGCAGAAATTTTCTTTATTTTGAGGCCAAAATGCAGAAATTCCCCATATTTTGGGACAAAAAGGCAGAGATTCCCCTTATTATGAGGTAAAAAGGCTGAAATTCCTTTGATTTTGGGGCAAAAAGACAGAAATTCCCCTTATTTTGTGGCAAAAAGGCAGAAATTTCCCTTATTTTGGGGCTAAATTGCAGAAATTTCCCTTATTTTTAGGCAAAATATTAGAAATTTCTTTTATTTTGGTACAGAATTGCAGAAATTTTTCTTATTTTGTGGCAAAAAGGCAGAAATTCCCCATATTTTAGTTCAAAAAGGCTGAAATTCCCCTTATTTTGAGGTAAAATGCTGAAATTCCCCATATTTTGGGGCAAAAAGGCAGAAATTCCCCTCATTTTGTGGCAAAAAGGCACAAATTTCCCTTATTTTCGGGCAAAATTGCAGAAATTTTATTTATTCCAGGGCAAAATGTCAGAAATTCTTTTTATTTTGGGGCAAAAAGCAGAAATTTCTTTTATTTTGGTACAAAGTTGAAAAAATTTATCTTATTTTGGAACAAAAAGGCAGAAATTCCCCATATTTTGGGGCAAAAGGCAGAAATTTCCCTTATTTTGAGGTAAAAACCCTGAAGTTCCCCTTATTTTGGGGCAAAAAGGCAGAAATTTCCTTTATTTTGTGGCAAAAAGGCACAAATTCCCATTAATTGGGGCAGAAAAGCAGAAACATTCTTTATTTGGGGGCAATAATGCAGAAATTCCCCATATTTTGTGGCAAAAAGGCAGAAATTCCCCTTATTTGGAGGTAAAATGCTGAAATTCCCCTTATTTTGGGCAAAAAGCAGAAATTCCCCTTATTTTGGGGCAAAATTGCAGAAATTTCACTTATTTTAGGGCAAAAAGTCAGAAATTTGCCTTATTTTGGGGCAAAAAGCAGAAATTCCCCTAATTGTGAGGCAAAACGGCAGAAATTCCCTATATGTTGGGGCAAAAAGACAGAAATTCTCCTTATTTTGGGGCTAAACTCAGAAATTCCACTTATTTTGGGGCAAAATTCCAGAAATTTCCCACCTTTTGGGGCAAAATTGCAGAAATTTCACTTATTTGGGGGCAAAATTGCAGAAATTTGACTTATTTCAGGGAAGAAAAGCAGAAATTTTCTTATTTTGTAGAAAAAAGGCAGAAATTCCTAATATATTGTGGCAAAAATGCAGAAATTCCCCTTATTTTGAAGTAAAAAGGCTGAAATTCCTCTTATTTGGGGGCAAAAAGGAAGAATTTTTCCTTATTTTGGGGCAAAATTGCAGAAATTTCACTTATTTCAGGGTAATAAGTCAGAAATTCCCCTTATTTTGGGGCAAAAAAGACAGAAATTCCCTTTGTTTTTGGGTAAAAAAGACAGAAATTCCATTTATTTAGAGGCAAAATGCAGATTTTCCTCTTAATTCGGCGCAAAAATGAAGAAATTTCCCTTTTTTATGGCAAAAAAGTATGCATTTTTCTTCTTTTCTGGCAAAAAGGCAGAAATTCCCCTTATTTTGAAGCAAAATTGCAGAAATTCCTATAATTTTGTGGCAGAAGGCAGACATTCCCTTTATTTTAGGGCAAAAATCAGAAATTTCCCTTATTTTGGGGCAAAATTGCAATAATTTCACTTATTTTAGGGCAAAAAGTCAGAAATTTCCCTTATTTTGGTGCAAAATTGCAGAAATTTCTCTTATTTGGGGCAAAATTGCAGAAATTTGACTTATTTTCAGGTAAAAAGGCTGAAATTTCCTTTATTTTTGAGAAAAATATTAGAAATTTCTTTTACTTTGGGGCAAAATTGCAAAATATTTCTTATTTTGGGGCAAAAAGGCAGAAATTCCTTATATTTTGAAGCAAAAAGTCAGAAATTCCCCTTATTTTGGAATAAAATTGCAGAAATTTCCCTTATTTGGGGGCAAAAGGGCAGAAAATCCTTTTAATTTCGGGCAAAAAGGCAGAAATTCCCCGTATTTTAGAGCAAAATTGCAGAAATTCCCCTAATATCGGGGCAAAAAATGCAGAAATTCCCTTTATTTGGGGCAAAAGCAAAAGTTTCCCATATTTTCGGGAAAAAAGGCAGAAATTCCTTGTATTTTGAAGCAAAATTGCAGAAACTCCCCTAATTTTGGGGCAAAAAGGCAGAAATTCCTTTTATTTTGGGGCAAAAATACAGAAATTCTCCTTATTTCGCAGCAAAATGTCAGAAATTCCCCTTATTTTGGGGCAAAATTGAAGAACTTTCCCTTATTTTGGGGCAAAATTACAGAAATTTCCCTTATTTTGGGGCAAAATTTTAGAAATTTCTTTTATTTTGGTAGAGAATTGCAGAAATTTTTCTCATATTGTGGCAAAAAGGCTAAAATTCCCCATATTTTGGTGCAAAAAGGCTGAAATTCCCCTTATTTTGAGGTAAAATACTGAAATTCCCCATATTTTGGGGCAAAAAGGCAGAAATTTCCCTCATTTTGGGGCAAAAAGGCACAAATTTTCCTTATTTTCGGGCAAAATTGCAGAAATTTCATTTATTTCAGGGCAAAAATTTAGAAATTTCTTTTATTTTGGGACAAAAAGCAGAAATTTCTTTTATTTTGGTACAAAGTTGAAGAAATTTTTCTTATTTTGGAACAAAAAGATAGAAATTCCCCATATTTTGGGGTAAAAGGCAGAAATTCCCCTTATTTGGAGGTAAAATGGTGAAATTACCCTTATTTTGGGAAAAAAGGCAGAAATTCCCCTTATTTTGGGACAAAATTGCAGAAATTTCACTTATTTCATGGCAAAAAGTCAGAAATTTGCCTTATTTTGGGCAAAAAGCAGAAATTCCCCTAATTTTGGGGCTAAAAATAGAAATTCCGCTTATTTTGGGGTAAAATTGCATAAATTTCAAATATTTCAGGGCAAAAAGGCAGAAATTCAGCTTAATTTCGGGCAATAAGGCAGAAATTTTCTGTATTTTGGAGGAAAATCTCAGAAATTCCCTTTATATTGGTGCAAAAATGCAGAAATTTCCTTTATTTTGGTGCAATAAGGCAGAAATTCCCCGTATTTTAAAGCAAAATTGCACAAATTCCCCTAATTTTGAGGGAAAATGCAGAAATTCACATTATTTTGGGGCAAAAAGACAGAACTTCTCCTTATTTCACGGCAAAAAGTCAGAAATTCCCCTTATTTTGGGACAAAATATCAAAAATTTCCCTTATTTTGTGGCAAAATTGCAGAATTTTTTTTTATTTTAGGCAAAATTGCAGAAATTTCACTTATTTCAGGGAAAGAAGGCAGGAATTTCTCTTATTTTGGGGCAAAATGCAGAAATTTCTTTTTTTTCGTACAAAATTGCAGAAATTTTCTTTATTTTGAGGCAAAAAGGCAGAAATTCCCCATATTTTGGGGCAAAAAGGCAGAGATTCTCCTTATTATGAGGTAAAAAGGCTGAAATTCCTTTTATTTTGGCGCAAAAAGACAGAAATTCTCCTTATTTTGTGGAAGAAAGGCAGAAATTTCCCTTATTTTGGGGCAAAATTACAAAAATTTCCCTTATTTTCGGGCAAAATTTTAGAAATTTCTTTTATTTTGGTACAGATTTGCAGAAATTTTTCTTATTTTGTGGCAAAAAGGCAGAAATTCCCCATATTTTGGTGCAAAAAGGCGGAAATTCCCCTTATTTTGAGGTAAAATGCTGAAATTCCCCATAATTTGGGGCAAAAAGGCAGAAATTCCCTACATTTTGGGGCAAAAAGGCAGAAATTTCCCATACTTTGGGGCAAAATTGCAGAAATTTCATTTATTTCAGGGCAAAGAGTCAGAAATTCCTTTTATTTTGGAGAAAAAAGCAGAAATTTCTTTTATGTTGGTACAAAGTTGAAGAAATTTTTCTTATTTTGGAACAAAATGGCAGAAATTCGCCATATTTTCAGGCAAAAGGCAGAAATTCCCCTTATTTTGAGGTAAAAAGGCTGAAATGCCCCTTATATTGGGGCAAAAAGGCAAAAATTCCCTTTATTTTGTGGCAAAAAGGCAGAAATTCCCATTAATTGGGGCAGAAAAGCAGAAACTTTGTTTATTTGGGGGCAATAATGCAGAAATTCCCCATATTTTGTGGCAAAAAGGCAGAAATTCCCCTTATTTGGAGGTAAAATGCTGAAATTCCCCTTATTTTGGGCAAAAGGCAGAAATTCCCCTTATTTTGGGGCAAAATTGCAAAAATTTCACTAATTTTAGGGCAAAAAGTCAGAAATTTCCCTTATTTGGTGCAAAATTGCAGAAATTTTACTTATTTTCAGGTAAAAAGGCTGAAATTTCCTTTATTTTTGGGAAAAAAGTGAGAAATTCCTTTTATTTTGGGGGAAAATTGCAGAAATATTTCTTATTTTGGGGCAAAAAGGCAGAAATTCCTTATATTTTGGGGCAAAAAGGCAGAAATTCCTCTTATTTTGGAATAAAATTGCAGAAATTTCCCTTATTTGGGGGCAAAAAGGCAGAAAACACTTTTAATTTCGGGCAAAAAGGCAGAAATTCTCCGTATTTAAAAGCAAAATTGCAGAAATTCCGCTAATATCGGGGCAAAAATGCAGAAATTCCCTTTATTTGGGGCAAAAGCAAAAGTTTCCCATATTTTCGGGAAAAAAGGCAGAAATTCCTTGTATTTTGAAGCAAAATTGCAGAAACTCCCCTAATTTTGGGGCAATAAGGCAGAAATTCCTTTTATTTTGGGGCAAAAATACAGAAATTCTCCTTAATTCGCAGCAAAATGTCAGAAATTCCCCTTATTTTGGGGTAAAATTGAAGAACTTTCCCTTATTTTGGGGCAAAATTACAGAAATTTCCCTTATTTTGGGGCAAAATTTTAGAAATTTCTTTTATTTTGGTAGAGAATTGCAGAAATTTTTCTCATATTGTGGCAAAAAGGCTAAAATTCCCCATATTTTGGTGCAAAAAGGCTGAAATTCCCCTTATTTTGAGGTAAAATACTGAAATTCCCCATATTTTGGGGCAAAAAGGCAGAAATTTCCCTCATTTTGGGGCAAAAAGGCACAAATTTTCCTTATTTTCGGGCAAAATTGCAGAAATTTCATTTATTTCAGGGCAAAAATTTAGAAATTTCTTTTATTTTGGGACAAAAACCAGAAATTTCTTTTATTTTGGTACAAAGTTGAAGAAATTTTTCTTATTTTGGAACAAAAAGCTAGAAATTCCCCATATTTTGGGGTAAAAGGCAGAAATTCCACTTATTTGGAGGTAAAATGGTGAAATTACCCTAATTTTGGGAAAAAAGGCAGAAATTCCCCTTATTTTGGGACAAAATTGCAGAAATTTCCCTTATTTCATGGCAAAAAGTCTGAAATTTGCCTTATTTTGGGCAAAAAGCAGAAATTCCCCTAATTTTGGGGCTAAAAATAGAAATTCCCCTTATTTTGGGGTAAAATTGCAGAAATTTCAAATATTTCAGGGCAAAAAGGCAGAAATTCAACTTAATTTCGGGCAATAAGGCAGAAATTTTCTGTATTTTGGAGCAAAATCTCAGAAATTCCCTTTATATTGGTGCAAAAATGCAGAAATTTCCTTTATTTTGGTGCAATAAGGCAGAAATTCCCCGTATTTTAAAGCAAAATTGCACAAATTCCCCTAATTTTGAGGGAAAATGCAGAAATTCACATTATTTTGGGGCAAAAAGACAGAACTTCTCCTTATTTCACGGCAAAAAGTCAGAAATTCCCCTTATTTTGAGACAAAATTGCAAAAATTTCCCTTATTTTGTGGCAAAATTGAGGAAATTCCCATTAATTGGGGCAGAAAAGCAGAAACTTTCCTTATTTGGGGGCAATAATACAGAAATTCCCCATATTTTGTGGCAAAAAGGCAGAAATTCCCCTTATTTGGAGGTAAAATGCTGAAAATCCCCTTATTTTGGGCAAAAGGCAGAAATTCCCCTTATTTTGGGGCAAAATTGCAGAAATTTCACTTATTTTAGGGCAAAAAGTCAGAAATTTGCCTTATTTTGGGGCAAAAACAGAAATTCCCCTAATTTTGGGGCCAAAAACAGAAATTCCCCTTATTTTGGGGTAAAATTGCAGAAATTTCAAACATTTCAGTGCAAAAAGGCAGAAATTCCACTTAATTTTAGGCAATAAGGCAGAAATTTTCCGTATTTTGGAGCAATATCTAAGAAATTCCCCTTATATTGGTGCAAAAATGCAGAAATTCCCTTTACTTTGGTGTAATAAGGCAGAAATTCCCCGTGTTTTGAAGCAAAATTGCACAAATTCATCTAATTTTGAGGGAAAATGCAGAAATTCAAATTATTTTGGGACAAAAAGACAGAAATTCTCCGTATTTCAGGGCAAAACGTCAGAAATTCCTCTTATTTTGTGGCAAAATTGCAGAAATATCCCTTATTTTGTTGCAAAATTGCAGAAATTCCCCTAATATCGGGGCAAAAATGCAGAAATTCCCTTTATTTGGGGCAAAAGCAAAAGTTTCCCAAATTTTCGAGAAAAAAGGCAGAAATTCCTTGTATTTTGAAGCAAAATTGCAGAAACTCCCCTAATTTTGGGGCAAAAAGGCAGAAATTCCCTTTATTTTGGAGCAAAAATACAGAAATTCTCCTTATTTCACGGAAAAAAGTCAGAAATTCCCCTTATTTTGGGGCAAAATTGAAGAACTTTCCCTTATTTTGGGGCAAAATTACAGAAATTTCCCTTATTTGGGGCAAAATTTTAGAAATTTCTTTTATTTTGGTACAGAATTGCAGAAATTTTTCTTATATTGTGGCAAATATGCTAAAATTCCCCATATTTTGGTGCAAAAAGGCTGAAATTCCCCTTATTTTGAGGTAAAATGCTGAAATTCCCCATATTTTGGGGCAAAAAGGCACAAATTTTCCTTATTTTCGGGCAAAATTTCAGAAATTTCATTTATTTCAGGGCAAAAATTCAGAAATTTCTTATATTTTGGGACAAAAAGCAGAAATTTCTTTTATTTTGGTACAAAGTTGAAGAAATTTTTCTTATTTTGGAACAAAAAGATAGAAATTCCCCATATTATGTGGTAAAAGGCAGAAATTTACCTTATTTTGAGGTAAAAAGGATGAAATTCCCCTCATTTTAGGGCAAAAAGGCAAAAATTTCATTTACTTTGTGGCAAAAAGGCAGAAATTCTTGTTAATTGGGGCAGAAAAGCAGAAATTTTCCTTATTTGAATGCAATAAGGCAGTAATTCCCCATATTTTGTGGCAAAAAGGCAGAAATTCCACTTATTTGGAGGTAAAATGCTGAAATTCCCCTTATTTTGGGCAAAAAGGCAGAAATTCCCCTTATTTTGGGACAAAATTGCAGAAATTTCACTTATTTCAGGGCAAAAAGTCAGAAATTTGCCTTATTTTGGGAAAAAAGCAGAAATTCCCCTAATTTTGGGGCTAAAAATAGAAATTCCCCTTATTTTGGGGTAAAATTGCAGAAATTTCAAATATTTCAGGGCAAAAAGGCAGAAATTCCACTTAATTTCGGGCAATAAGGCAGAAATTTTCTGTATTTTGGAGCAAAATCTCAGAAATTCCACTTTATATTGGTGCAAAAATTCAGAAATTCCCTTTATTTTGGTGCAATAAGGCAGAAATTCGCGGTATTTTGAAGCAAAATTGCACAAATTCCCCTAATTTTGAGGAAAAATGCAGAAATTCACATTATTTTGGGGCAAAAAGACAGAAATTCTCCTTATTTCACGGCAAAATCAGAAATTCCCCTTATTTTGAGGCAAATTTGCAAAAATTTCCCTTATTTTGTGGCATAATTGCAGAAATTTTTCTTATTTTGGGCAAAATTGCAGAAATTTCACTTATTTCAGGGAAAAAAAGGCAGGAATTTCTCTTATTTTGGGGCAAAAAGGCAGAAAATTCTTTTATTTTGGTTCAAAATTGCAAAAATCTTCTTTATTTTGAGGTAAAAATGCAGAAATTCCCCATATTTTGGGGCAAAAAGGCAGAGATTCCCCTTATTATGAGGTAAAAAGGCTGAAATTCCTTTTATTTTGGGGCAAAAAGACAGAAATTCCCCTTATTTTGTGGCAAAAAGGCAGAAATTTTCCTTATTTTGGGGCAAAATTGCAGAAAATTTCCATATTTTCAGGCAAAATTTTAGAAATTTCTTTTATTTTGGTACAGAATTGCAGAAATTTTTCTTATTTTGTGGCAAAAAGGCAGAAATTCCCCATATTTTGGTTGAAAAAGGCTGAAATTCCCCTTATTTTGAGGTAAAATGCTGAAATTCCCCATATTTTGGGGCAAAAGGCAGAAATTCCCTACATTTTGGAGCAAAGAGGCACAAATTTCCCTTATTTTCGGGCAAAATTGCATAAATTTCATTTATTTCAGGGAAAAAAGTCAAAAATTCCTTTTATTTTGGGGCAAAAAATGAAATTTCTTTTATTTTGGTACAAAGTTGAAGAAATTTTTCTTATTTTGGAACAAAAAGGCAGAAATTCCCCATATTTTGGGGCAAAAGGCAGAAATTCCCCTTATTTTTAGGTAAAAAGGATGAAATTCCCCTTATTTTAGGGCAAAAAGGCAAAAATTTCCTTTACTTTGTGGCAAAAAGGCAGAAATTCTTGTTAATTGGGGCAGAAAAGCAGAAATTTTCCTTATTTGAAGGTAATAAGGCAGTAATTCCCCATATTTTGTTGCAAAAAGGCAGAAATTCCCTTTATTTGGAGGTAAAATGGTGAAATTCCCCTTATTTTGGGCAAAAAGGCGGAAATTCCCCTTATTTTGGGGCAAAAATTGCAAAAATTTCACATATTTTAGGGCAAAAAGTCAGAAATTTCCCTTATTTTGGGGCAAAAAGCAGAAATTCTCCTAATTTTGGGGCCAAAAACAGAAATTCCCATTATTTTGGGGTAAAATTGCAGAAATTTTAAATATTTCAGTGCAAAAAGGCAGAAATTCCACTTAATTTTAGGCAATAAGGCACAAATTTTCCGTATTTTTGAGCAAAATCTCAGAAATTCCCCTTATAATGGTGCAAAAATGCAGAAATTCCCTTTATTTTGGTGTAATAAGGCAGAAATTCCCTGTGTTTTGAAGCAAAATTGCACAAATTCATCTAATTTTGAGGGAAAATGCAGAAATTCAAATTATTTTATGGCAAAAAGACGGAAATTCTCCTTATTTTAGGGAATAACGTCAGAAATTCCTCTTATTTTGGGGCAAAATTGCAGAAATTTCCCTTATTTTGTGGCAAAATTGCAGAAATTTTTCTTATTTTGGGCAAAATTGCAGAAATTTCACTTATTTCAGGGACAGAAGGCAGAAATTTCTCTTATTTTGGGGCAAAAAGGCAGAAATTTCTTTTTTTGGTACAAAATTGCAGAAATTTTCTTTTTTTTGGGGGCAAAAATGCAAAAATTCCCCATATTTTGGGGTAAAAAGGCAGAGATTCCCCTTATTATGAGGTAAAAACGCTGAAATTCCTTTTATTTTGGGGCAAAAAGACAGAAATTCCCCTTATTTTGTGGCAAAAAGGAAGAAATTTCCCTTATTTTGGGGCAAAATTGCAGAATTTTTTTTTTTCGGCACAATTTTAGAAATTTCTTTTATTTTGGTACAGAATTGCAGAAATTTTTCTTATTTTGTGGCAAAAATGCAGAAATTCCCCATATTTTGGTGCAAAAAGGCTGAAATTCCTCTTATTTTGAGGTAAAATGCTGAAATTCACCATATTTTGGGGCAAAAAGGCAGAAATTCCCTACATTTTGTGGCAAAAATGTACAAATGTCCCTTATTTTGGAGCAAAATTGCAGAAATTTCATTTATTTCAGGGCAAAAAGTCAGAAATTCCTTTTATTTTGGGGCAAAAAGCAGAAATTTCTTTTATTTTGGTACAAAGTTGAAGAAATTTTTCTTATTTTGGAACAAAAAGGCAGAAATTCCCCATATTTTAAGGCAAAAGGCAAAAATTCCCCTTATTTTGAGGTAAAAAGGCTGAAATTCCCCTTATTTTTGGGCAAAAAGGCAGAAATTCACTTTATTTTGTGGCAAAAAGGCAGAAATTTCCATTAATTGGGGCAGAAAAGCAGAAACATTCCTAATTTGGGGGCAATAATGCAGAAATTCCCCATGTTTTGTGGCAAAAAGGCAGAAATTCCCCTTATTTGGAGGTAAAATGCTGAAATTCCCCTTATTTTGGGCAAAAGGCAGAAATTCCCCTTATTTTGGGGCAAAATTGCAGAAATTTCACTTATTTTAGGGCAAAAAGTCAGAAATTTGCCTTACTTTGGGGCAAAACAGAAATTCCCCTAATTTTGGGGCCAAAAACAGAAATTCCCCTTATTTTGGGGTAAAATTGCAGAAATTTTAAATATTTCAGTGCAAAAAGGCAGAAATTCCACTTATTTTTAGGCAATAAGGCAGAAATTTACCGTATTTTGGAGCAAAATCTCAGAAATTTTCCTTATATTGGTGCAAAAATGCAGAAATTCCCTTTATTTTGGTGTAATAAGGCCGAAATTCCCTGTGTTTTGAAGCAAAATTGCACAAATTCATCTAATTTTGAGGGAAAACGCAGAAAATCAAATTATTTTGGGGCAAAAAGACAGAAATTCTCCTTATTTCAGAGCATAACGTCAGAAATTCCCCCTTTTTTGGGGCAAAATTACAGAAATTTTCCTTATTTTGGCCAAAATTGCAGAAATTTCATTTATTTCAGGAAAAGAAGGTAGGAATTTCTCATATTTTGGGGCAAAATGGCAGAAATTTCTTTTATTTTGGTACAAAATTGCAGAAATTTTCTTTATTTTGGGGCAAAATGCAGAAATTCTACTTATTTTGTGGCAAAAAGGCAGAAATTTCCCTTATTTTGTGGCAAAATTGCAGAAATTTCACTTATTTCAAGGCAAAATTCAAAAATTCCTTTTATTTTGGGGCAAAAGACAGAAATTCCGTTTATTTTTGGGTAAAAAGGCAGAAATTTCACTTATTTTGAGGTAAAAAGGCAGAAATTACTCTTATTTTGGGGCTAAAATAAAGAAATTTCCCTTTTTTGTGGCAAATTTGCAGAAATTTTTCTTATTTTGTGCAAAATTGCAGAAATTTCACTTATTTCAGGGAAAGAAGGCAGGAATTTCTTTTATTTTGGGGCAAAAAGGCAGAAATATCATTTATTTTGGTAGAAAATTGCAGAAATTTTCTTTATTTTGGGACAAAAATGCAGAAATTACCCTTATTTTGTGGCAAAAAGGCAGAAATTTCCCTTATTTTGGGGCAAAATTGCAGAAATTTCTTTAATTTCAAGGAAAAATTCAAAAATTCCTTTTATTTTGGGGCAAAAAGACAGAAATTCCGTTTATTTTTGGGTAAAAAGGAAGAAATTTCACTTATTTTGAGGTAAAAAGGCAGAAATTACTCTTATTTTGGGGCTAAAATTAAGAAATTTCCCTTTTTTTTGTGGCAAAAGGTATACATTCCCCTTATTTTCAGGCAAAAACGCAGAAATTCCCCGTATTTTGAAGTAAAATTGCAGAAATTCCCCTAATTGTGAGGCAAAACGGCTGAAATTCCCTATATGTTGGGGCAAAAAGACAGAAATTCTCCTTATTTTGTGGCAAAACTCAGAAATTCCACTTATTTTGGGGCAAAATTCCAGAAATTTCCCTTATTGTAGTGCACAAAGGCAGAAATTCCTAATATATTGTGGCAAAAACGCAGAAATTCCCCTTATTTTGAGGTAAAAAGGCTGAAATACCTCTTATTTGGGAGCAAAAAGGAAGAATTTTTCTTTATTTTGGGGCAAAATTGCAGAAATTTCACTTATTTCAGGGTAATAAGTCAAAAATTCCCCTTATTTTGGGGCAAAAAATACAGAAATTCCCTTTGTTTTGGCGTAAAAAAGAAAGAAATTCCACTTATTTAGAGGCAAAGGGCAGAAGTTCCTTTTAATTTGGCGCAAAAATGAAGAAATTTCCCTTTTTTATGGCAAAAAGATATGCATTTTCCTAATTTCCGGGAAAAAAGGCAGAAATTCCCCTTATTTTGAAGCAAAATTGCAGAAATTCCCCTAATTTTGGGGCAAAAGGCAGACATTCCCTATATTTTGTGCAAAAATCAGAAATTCCCCTTATTTTGGGGCAAAATTGCAGAAATTTCCTTTAATTTGGGGCAAAATTGCAGAAATTTACCTTATTTTGGGGCAAAATTGCAGAAATTTCCCTTATTTGAAGCAAAATTGCAGAAATTTGACTTATTTTCAGGTAAAAAGGCTGAAATTTCCTTTATTTTTGGGCAAAAAGTGAGAAATTCCTTTTATTTTGGGGCAAAATTGCAGAAATGTTTCTTATTTTGGGGCAAAAAGGCAGAAATTCCTTATATTTTGGGTCAAAAAGGCAGAAATTCCCCTTATTTTGGGATAAAATTGCAGAAATTTCCCTTATTTGGGGGCAAAAAGGCAGAAAATCCTTTTAATTTTGGGCAAAAAGGCAGAAATTCCCCGTATTTTGGAGCAAAATTGCAGAAATTCCCCTAATATCGGGGCAAAAATGCAGAAATTCCCTTTATTTGGGGCAAAAGCAGAAGTTCCCCTTATTTTTGGGAAAAGAGGCAGAAATTCCTTGTATTTTGAAGCAAAATTGCAGAAACTCCCCTAATTTTGGGGCAAAAAGGCAGAAATTCCCTTTATTTTGGGGCAAAAATACAGAAATTCTCCTTATTTTGCGGCAAAAAGTCAGAAATTCCCCTTATTTTGGGGCAAAATTGAAGAACTTTCCCTTATTTGGGGCAAAATTGTAGAAATTTCCCTTATTTTGGGGCAAAATTTTAGAAATTTCTTTTATTTTGGTACAGAATTGCAGAAATTTTTTTTATATTGTGGCAAAAAGGCTAAAATTCCCCATAATTTGGTGCAAAAAAAGTGAAATTCCCCTTATTTTGAGGTTAAAGGCTTAAATTCCCCATATTTTGGGACTAAAAGGCAGAAATTTCCCTCATTTTGGGGCAAAAAGGCACAAATTTTACTTATTTTCGGGCAAAATTGCAGAAATTTCATTTATTTCAGGGCAAAAAGTCAGAAATTCCTTTTATTTTGGGACAAAAAGCAGAAATTTCTTTTATTTTGGTACAAAGTTGAAGAAATTTTTCTTATTTTGGAACAAAAAGGCAGAAATTCCCCATATTTTGGAGTAAAAGGTAGAAATTCCTCTTATTTTGAGGTAAAAATGATGAAATTCCTTTTATTTTAGGGCAAAAAGGCAAAAATTTCCTTTACTTTGTGGCAAAAAGGCAGAAATTCTTGTTAATTGGGGCACAAAAGCAGAAATTTTCCTTATTTGAAGGCAATAAGGCAGTAATTTCACATATTTTGTGGCAAAAAGGCAGAAATTCCCCTTATTTGGAGGTAAAATGCTGAAATTCTCTTTATTTTGGGCAAAAAGGCAGAAATTCCCCTTATTTTGGGACAAAATTGCAGAAATTTCACTTATTTCAGGGCAAAAAGTCAGAAATTTGCCTTATTTTGGGGCAAAAAGCAGAAATTCCCCTAATTTTGGGGCTAAAAATAGAAATTTCCCTTATTTTGGGGTAAAATTGGAGAAATTTCAAATATTTCAGGGCAAAAAGGCAGAAATTCCACTTAATTTCGGGCAATAAGGCAGAAATTTTCTGTATTTTGGAACAAAATCTCAGGAAATCCCCTTATATTGGTGCAAAAATGCAGAAATTCCCTTTATTTTGGTGCAATAAGACAGAAATTCCCCGTATTTTGAAGCAAAATTGCACAAATTCCCCTAATTTTGAGGGAAAATGCAGAAATTCACATAATTTTGGGGCAAAAAGACAGAAATTCTCCTTATTTCACGGCAAAATGTCAGAAATTCCCCTTATTTTGGGGCAAAATTGCAAAAATTTCCCTTATTTTGTGGCAAAATTGCAGAAATTTTTCTTATTTTGGGCAAAATTGCAGAAATTTCACTTATTTCAGGGAAAGAAGGGAGGAATTTTTCTTATTTTGGGGTAAAAAGGCAGAAATTTCATTTATTTTGGTACAAAATTGCAAAAATTTTCTTTATTTTGAGGCAAAAATGCAGAAATTCCCCATATTTTGGGGCAAAAAGGCAGAGATTCCCCTTATTATGAGGTAAAAAGGCTGAAATTCCTTTTATTTTGGGGCAAAAAGACAGAAATTCCCCTTATTTTGTGGCAAAAAGCAGAAGTTTCCCTTATTTTGGGGCAAAAATCCAGAAATTTCCCTTATTTTGAGGCAAAATTGCAGAAATTTCCCTTATTTTCGGGCAAAATTTTAGAAATTTCTTTTATTTTGGTACAGAATTGCAGAAATTTTTCTTATTTTGTGGCAAAAAGGCAGAAATTCCCCATATTTTGGTGCAAAAAGGCTGAAATTCCTCTTTTTGAGGTAAAATGCTGAAATTCCCCATATTTTGGGGCAAAAAGGCAGAAATTCCCTACATTTGGGGGCAAAAAGTCACAAATTTCCCTTATTTTCGGGCAAAATTGCAGAAATTTCAATTATTTCAGGGCAAAAAGTCAGAAATTCTTTTTATTTTGGGGCAAAAAGCAGAAATTTCTTTTATTTTGGTACAAAGGTGAAGAAATTTTTCTTATTTTAGAACAAAAAGGCAGAAATTCCCCATATTTTGGGGCAAAAGGCAGAAATTCCCCTCATTTTGAGGTAAAAAGGCTGAAATTCTCCTTATTTTGTGGCAAAAAGGCAGAAATTCCCTTTATTTTGTGGCAAAAAGGTAGAAATTCCCATTAATTTGGGCAGAAAAGCAGAAACTTTCCTTATTTGGGGGCTATAATGCAGAAATTCCCCATATTTTGTGGCAAAAAAGCAGAAATTCCCCTTAATTGAAGGTAAAATGCTGAAATTCCCCTTATTTTGGGCAAAAGGCAGAAATTCCCCTTATTTTGGGGCAAAATTGCAGAAATTTCACTTATTTTAGGGAAAAAAGTCAGAAATTTGCCTTATTTTGTGGCAAAAAGCAGAAATTCCCCTAATTTTGTGGCCAAAAACAGAAATTACCCTTATTTTAGGGTAAAATTGCAGAAATTTCAAATATTTCAGTGCAAAAAGGCAGAAATTCCACTTAATTTTCGGCAATAAGGAACAAATTTCCTGTATTTTGGAGCAAAATCTCAGAAATTCCCCTTATATTGGTGCAAAAATGCAGAAATTCCTTTTATTTTGGTGTAATAAGGCAGAAATTCCCCGTGTTTTGAAGCAAAATTGCACAAATTCATCTAATTTTGAGGGAAAATGCAGAAATTCAAATTATTTTGGGGCAAAAGACAGAAATTCTCCTTATTTCAGGGCATAACGTCAGAAATTCCTCTTATTTTGGGGCAAAATTGCAGAAATATCCCTTATTTTGTTGCAAAATTGCAGAAATTTTTCTTATTTTGGGCAAAATTGCAGAAATTTCAATTATTTCAGGGAAAGAACTTAGGATTTTCTCTTATTTTTGGGGCAAAAGGGCAGAAATTTCTTTTATTTTGGTACAAAATTGCAGAAATTTTCTTTATTTTGAGGCAAAAATGCAGAAATTCCCCATATTTTGGGGCAAAAAGGCAGAAATTTCCCTTATTTTGGGGCAAAATTGCAGAAATTTCACTTATTTCAAGGCAAAATTCAAAAATTCCTTTTATTTTGGGGCAAAAAACAGAAATTCCGTTTATTTTTGGGTAAAAAGGCTGAAATTTCACTTATTTTGAGGTAAAAAGGCAGAAATTACTCTTATTTTGGGGCTAAAATGAAGAAATTTCCCTTTTTTGTGGCAAAATTGCAGAAATTTTTCTTATTTTGGGCAAAATTGCAGAAATTTCACTTTTTTCAGGGAAAGAAGGCAGGAATTTCTCTTATTTTGGGGCAAAAAGGCAGAAATTTCTTTTATTTTGGTACAAAATTGCAGAAATTTTCTTTATTTTGGGGCAAAAATGCCGAAATTCCCCTTATTTTGTGGCAAAAAGGCCGAATTTACCCTTATTTTGGAGCAAAATTGCAGAAATTTCACTTATTTCAAGGCAAAATTCAAAAATTCCTTTTATTTTGGGGCAAAAAGACAGAAATTCCCTTTATTTTTGGGTAAAAAGGCAGAAATTTCACTTATTTTGAGGTAAAAAGGCAGAAATTACTCTTATTTTGGGGCTAAAATGAAAAAATTTCCTTTTTTTGTTGCAAAAGTTATACATTCCCCTTATTTTCAGGCAAAAAAGCAGAAATTCCCCGCATTTTGGAACAAAATTGCAGAAATTCCCCTAATTGTGAGGCAAAACGGCTGAAATTCCCTATATGTTGGGGCAAAAAGACAGAAATTCTCCTTATTTTGTGGCAAAACTCAGAAATTCCACTTATTTTGGAGCAAAATTCCAGAAATTTCCCTTATTTTAGGGCACAAAGGCAGAAATTCCTAATATATTGTGGCAAAAACGCAGAAATTCCCCTTATTTTGAGGTAAAAAGGCTGTAATACCTCTTATTTGGGAGCAAAAAGGAAGAATTTTTCTTTATTTTGGGGCAAAATTGCAGAAATTTCACTTATTTCAGGGTAATAAGTCAGAAATTCCCCTTGTTTTGGGGCAAAAAATACAGAAATTCCCTTTGTTTTGGCGTAAAAAAGAAAGAAATTCCACTTATTTAGAGGCAAAAGGCAGAAGTTCCTTTTAATTTGGCGCAAAAATGAAGAAATTTCCCTTTTTTATGGCAAAAAAATATGCATTTTCCTAATTTCCAGAAAAAAGGCAGAAATTCCCCTTATTTTGAAGCAAAATTGTAGAAATTCCCCTAATTTTGGGGCAAAAGGCAGACATTCCCTATATTTTGTGGCAAAAATCAGAAATTCCCCTTATTTTGGGGCAAAATTGCAGAAATTTCCTTTAATTTGGGGCAAAATTGCAGAAATTTACATTATTTTTGGGCAAAATTGCAGAAATTTCCCTTATTTGAAGCAAAATTGCAGAAATTTGACTTATTTTCAGGTAAAAAGGCTGAAATTTCCTTTATTTTTGGGCAAAAAGTGAGAAATTCCTTTTATTTTGGGGCAAAATTGCAGAAATGTTTCTTATTTTGGGGCAAAAAGGCAGAAATTCCTTATATTTTGGGTCAAAAAGGCAGAAATTCCCCTTATTTTGGGATAAAATTGAGGAAATTTCTCTTATTTGGGGGCAAAAAGGCAGAAAATCCTTTTAATTTCGGGCAAAAAGGCAGAAATTCCCCGTATTTTGGAGCAAAATTGCAGAAATTCCCCTAATATCGGGGCAAAAATGCAGAAATTCCCTTTATTTGGGGCAAAAGCAGAAATTCCCCTTATTTTTGGGAAAAGAGGCAGAAATTCCTTGTATTTTGAAGCAAAATTGCAGAAACTCCCCTAATTTTGGGGTAAAAAGGCAGAATTTCCCTTTATTTTGGGTCAAAAATACAGAAATTCTCCTTATTTTGCGGCAAAAAGTCAGAAATTTCCCTTATTTTGGGGCAAAATTTTAGAAATTTCTTTTGTTTTGGTACAGAATTGCAGAAATTTTTTTTTATATTGTGGCAAAAAGGCTAAAATTCCCCATATTTTGGTGCAAAAAAACTGAAATTCCCCTTATTTTGAGGTTAAAGGCTGAAATTCCCCATATTTTGGGACTAAAAGGCAGAAATTTCCCTCATTTTGGGGCAAAAAGGCACAAATTTTACTTATTTTCGGGCAAAATTGCAGAAATTTCATTTATTTCAGGGCAAAAAGTCAGAAATTCCTTTTATTTTGGGACAAAAAGCAGAAATTTCTTTTATTTTGGTACAAAGTTGAAGAAATTTTTCTTATTTTGGAACAAAAAGGCAGAAATTCCCCATATTTTGGAGTAAAAGGTAGAAATTCCTCTTATTTTGAGGTAAAAATGATGAAATTCCTTTTATTTTAGGGCAAAAAGGCAAAAATTTCCTTTACTTTGTGGCAAAAAGGCAGAAATTCTTGTTAATTGGGGCACAAAAGCAGAAATTTTCCTTATTTGAAGGCAATAAGGCAGTAATTTCACATATTTTGTGGCAAAAAGGCAGAAATTCCCCTTATTTGGAGGTAAAATGCTGAAATTCTCTTTATTTTGGGCAAAAAGGCAGAAATTCCCCTTATTTTGGGACAAAATTGCAGAAATTTCACTTATTTCAGGGCAAAAAGTCAGAAATTTGCCTTATTTTGGGGCAAAAAGCAGAAATTCCCCTAATTTTGGGGCTAAAAATAGAAATTTCCCTTATTTTGGGGTAAAATTGGAGAAATTTCAAATATTTCAGGGCAAAAAGGCAGAAATTCCACTTAATTTCGGGCAATAAGGCAGAAATTTTCTGTATTTTGGAACAAAATCTCAGGAAATCCCCTTATATTGGTGCAAAAATGCAGAAATTCCCTTTATTTTGGTGCAATAAGACAGAAATTCCCCGTATTTTGAAGCAAAATTGCACAAATTCCCCTAATTTTGAGGGAAAATGCAGAAATTCACATAATTTTGGGGCAAAAAGACAGAAATTCTCCTTATTTCACGGCAAAATGTCAGAAATTCCCCTTATTTTGGGGCAAAATAGCAAAAATTTCCCTTATTTTGTGGCAAAATTGCAGAAATTTTTCTTATTTTGGGCAAAATTGCAGAAATTTCACTTATTTCAGGGAAAGAAGGGAGGAATTTTTCTTATTTTGGGGTAAAAAGGCAGAAATTTCATTTATTTTGGTACAAAATTGCAAAAATTTTCTTTATTTTGAGGCAAAAATGCAGAAATTCCCCATATTTTGGGGCAAAAAGGCAGAGATTCCCCTTATTATGAGGTAAAAAGGCTGAAATTCCTTTTATTTTGGGGCAAAAAGACAGAAATTGCCCTTATTTTGTGGCAAAAAGGCAGAAGTTTCCCTTATTTTGGGGCAAAAATCCAGAAATTTCCCTTATTTTGAGGCAAAATTGCAGAAATTTCCCTTATTTTCGGGCAAAATTTTAGAAATTTCTTTTATTTTGGTACAGAATTGCAGAAATTTTTCTTATTTTGTGGCAAATGCAGAAATTCCCCATATTTTGGTGCAAAAAGGCTGAAATTCCTCTTTTTGAGGTAAAATGCTGAAATTCCCCATATTTTGGGGCAAAAAGGCAGAAATTCCCTACATTTGGGGGCAAAAAGTCACAAATTTCCCTTATTTTCGGGCAAAATTGCAGAAATTTCAATTATTTCAGGGCAAAAAGTCAGAAATTCTTTTTATTTTGGGGCAAAAAGCAGAAATTTCTTTTATTTTGGTACAAAGGTGAAGAAATTTTTCTTATTTTAGAACAAAAAGGCAGAAATTCCCCATATTTTGGGGCAAAAGGCAGAAATTCCCCTCATTTTGAGGTAAAAAGGCTGAAATTCTCCTTATTTTGTGGCAAAAAGGCAGAAATTCCCTTTATTTTGTGGCAAAAAGGTAGAAATTCCCATTAATTTGGGCAGAAAAGCAGAAACTTTCCTTATTTGGGGGCTATAATGCAGAAATTCCCCATATTTTGTGGCAAAAAAGCAGAAATTCCCCTTAATTGAAGGTAAAATGCTGAAATTCCCCTTATTTTGGGCAAAAGGCAGAAATTCCCCTTATTTTGGGGCAAAATTGCAGAAATTTCACTTATTTTAGGGAAAAAAGTCAGAAATTTGCCTTATTTTGTGGCAAAAAGCAGAAATTCCCCTAATTTTGTGGCCAAAAACAGAAATTACCCTTATTTTAGGGTAAAATTGCAGAAATTTCAAATATTTCAGTGCAAAAAGGCAGAAATTCCACTTAATTTTCGGCAATAAGGAACAAATTTCCTGTATTTTGGAGCAAAATCTCAGAAATTCCCCTTATATTGGTGCAAAAATGCAGAAATTCCTTTTATTTTGGTGTAATAAGGCAGAAATTCCCCGTGTTTTGAAGCAAAATTGCACAAATTCATCTAATTTTGAGGGAAAATGCAGAAATTCAAATTATTTTGGGGCAAAAGACAGAAATTCTCCTTATTTCAGGGCATAACGTCAGAAATTCCCCTTATTTTGGGGCAAAATTGCAGAAATATCCCTTATTTTGTTGCAAAATTGCAGAAATTTTTCTTATTTTGGGCAAAATTGCAGAAATTTCAATTATTTCAGGGAAAGAACTTAGGATTTTCTCTTATTTTTGGGGCAAAAGGGCAGAAATTTCTTTTATTTTGGTACAAAATTGCAGAAATTTTCTTTATTTTGAGGCAAAAATGCAGAAATTCCCCATATTTTGGGGCAAAAAGGCAGAAATTTCCCTTATTTTGGGGCAAAATTGCAGAAATTTCACTTATTTCAAGGCAAAATTCAAAAATTCCTTTTATTTTGGGGCAAAAAACAGAAATTCCGTTTATTTTTTGGGTAAAAAGGCTGAAATTTCACTTATTTTGAGGTAAAAAGGCAGAAATTACTCTTATTTTGGGGCTAAAATGAAGAAATTTCCCTTTTTTGTGGCAAAATTGCAGAAATTTTTCTTATTTTGGGCAAAATTGCAGAAATTTCACTTTTTTCAGGGAAAGAAGGCAGGAATTTCTCTTATTTTGGGGCAAAAAGGCAGAAATTTCTTTTATTTTGGTACAAAATTGCAGAAATTTTCTTTATTTTGGGGCAAAAATGCCGAAATTCCCCTTATTTTGTGGCAAAAAGGCCGAATTTACCCTTATTTTGGAGCAAAATTGCAGAAATTTCACTTATTTCAAGGCAAAATTCAAAAATTCCTTTTATTTTGGGGCAAAAAGACAGAAATTCCCTTTATTTTTGGGTAAAAAGGCAGAAATTTCACTTATTTTGAGGTAAAAAGGCAGAAATTACTCTTATTTTGGGGCTAAAATGAAAAAATTTCCTTTTTTTGTTGCAAAAGTTATACATTCCCCTTATTTTCAGGCAAAAAAGCAGAAATTCCCCGCATTTTGGAACAAAATTGCAGAAATTCCCCTAATTGTGAGGCAAAACGGCTGAAATTCCCTATATGTTGGGGCAAAAAGACAGAAATTCTCCTTATTTTGTGGCAAAACTCAGAAATTCCACTTATTTTGGAGCAAAATTCCAGAAATTTCCCTTATTTTAGGGCACAAAGGCAGAAATTCCTAATATATTGTGGCAAAAACGCAGAAATTCCCCTTATTTTGAGGTAAAAAGGCTGTAATACCTCTTATTTGGGAGCAAAAAGGAAGAATTTTTCTTTATTTTGGGGCAAAATTGCAGAAATTTCACTTATTTCAGGGTAATAAGTCAGAAATTCCCCTTGTTTTGGGGCAAAAAATACAGAAATTCCCTTTGTTTTGGCGTAAAAAAGAAAGAAATTCCACTTATTTAGAGGCAAAAGGCAGAAGTTCCTTTTAATTTGGCGCAAAAATGAAGAAATTTCCCTTTTTTATGGCAAAAAAATATGCATTTTCCTAATTTCCAGAAAAAAGGCAGAAATTCCCCTTATTTTGAAGCAAAATTGTAGAAATTCCCCTAATTTTGGGGCAAAAGGCAGACATTCCCTATATTTTGTGGCAAAAATCAGAAATTCCCCTTATTTTGGGGCAAAATTGCAGAAATTTCCTTTAATTTGGGGCAAAATTGCAGAAATTTACATTATTTTTGGGCAAAATTGCAGAAATTTCCCTTATTTGAAGCAAAATTGCAGAAATTTGACTTATTTTCAGGTAAAAAGGCTGAAATTTCCTTTATTTTTGGGCAAAAAGTGAGAAATTCCTTTTATTTTGGGGCAAAATTGCAGAAACGTTTCTTATTTTGGGGCAAAAAGGCAGAAATTCCTTATATTTTGGGTCAAAAAGGCAGAAATTCCCCTTATTTTGGGATAAAATTGCAGAAATTTCCCTTATTTGGGGGCAAAAAGGCAGAAAATCCTTTTAATTTCGGGCAAAAAGGCAGAAATTCCCCGTATTTTGGAGCAAAATTGCAGAAATTCCCCTAATATCGGGGCAAAAATGCAGAAATTCCCTTTATTTGGGGCAAAAGCAGAAATTCCCCTTATTTTTGGGAAAAGAGGCAGAAATTCCTTGTATTTTGAAGCAAAATTGCAGAAACTCCCCTAATTTTGGGGTAAAAAGGCAGAAATTCCCTTTATTTTGGGTCAAAAATACAGAAATTCTCCTTATTTTGCGGCAAAAAGTCAGAAATTTCCCTTATTTTGGGGCAAAATTTTAGAAATTTCTTTTGTTTTGGTACAGAATTGCAGAAATTTTTTTTTATATTGTGGCAAAAAGGCTAAAATTCCCCATATTTTGGTGCAAAAAAACTGAAATTCCCCTTATTTTGAGGTTAAAGGCTGAAATTCCCCATATTTTGGGACTAAAAGGCAGAAATTTCCCTCATTTTGGGGCAAAAAGGCACAAATTTTACTTATTTTCGGGCAAAATTGCAGAAATTTCATTTATTTCAGGGCAAAAAGTCAGAAATTCCTTTTATTTTGGGACAAAAAGCAGAAATTTCTTTTATTTTGGTACAAAGTTGAAGAAATTTTTCTTATTTTTGAACAAAAAGGCAGAAATTCCCCATATTTTGGAGTAAAAGGTAGAAATTCCTCTTATTTTGAGGTAAAAATGATGAAATTCCTTTTATTTTAGGGCAAAAAGGCAAAAATTTCCTTTACTTTGTGGCAAAAAGGCAGAAATTCTTGTTAATTGGGGCACAAAAGCAGAAATTTTCCTTATTTGAAGGCAATAAGGCAGTAATTTCACATATTTTGTGGCAAAAAGGCAGAAATTCCCCTTATTTGGAGGTAAAATGCTGAAATTCTCTTTATTTTGGGCAAAAAGGCAGAAATTCCCCTTATTTTGGGACAAAATTGCAGAAATTTCACTTATTTCAGGGCAAAAAGTCAGAAATTTGCCTTATTTTGGGGCAAAAAGCAGAAATTCCCCTAATTTTGGGGCTAAAAATAGAAATTTCCCTTATTTTGGGGTAAAATTGGAGAAATTTCAAATATTTCAGGGCAAAAAGGCAGAAATTCCACTTAATTTCGGGCAATAAGGCAGAAATTTTCTGTATTTTGGAACAAAATCTCAGGAAATCCCCTTATATTGGTGCAAAAATGCAGAAATTCCCTTTATTTTGGTGCTATAAGACAGAAATTCCCCGTATTTTGAAGCAAAATTGCACAAATTCCCCTAATTTTGAGGGAAAATGCAGAAATTCACATAATTTTGGGGCAAAAAGACAGAAATTCTCCTTATTTCACGGCAAAAAGTCAGAAATTCCCCTTATTTTGGGGCAAAATTGCAAAAATTTCCCTTATTTTGTGGCAAAATTGCAGAAATTTTTCTTATTTTGAGCAAAATTGCAGAAATTTCACTTATTTCAGGGAAAGAAGGCAGGAATTTTTCTTATTTTGGGGTAAAAAGGCAGAAATTTCATTTATTTTGGTACAAAATTGCAAAAATTTTCTTTATTTTGAGGCAAAAATGCAGAAATTCCCCATATTTTAGGGCAAAAAGGCAGAGATTCCCCTTATTATGAGGTAAAAAGGCTGAAATTACTTTTATTTTGGGGCAAAAAGACAGAAATTCCCCTTATTTTGTGGCAAAAAAGCAGAAGTTTCCCTTATTTTGGGGCAAAAATCCAGAAATTTCCCTTATTTTGGGGCAAAATTGCAGAAATTTCCCTTATTTTCGGGCAAAATTTTAGAAATTTCTTTTATTTTGGTACAGAATTGCAGAAATTTTTCTTATTTTGTGGCAAAAGGCAGAAATTCCCCATATTTTGGTGCAAAAAGGCTGAAATTCCTCTTTTTGAGGTAAAATGCTGAAATTCCCCATATTTTGGGGCAAAAAGGCAGAAATTCCCTACATTTTGGGGCAAAAAGTCACAAATTTCCCTTATTTTCGGGCAAAATTGCAGAAATTTCAATTATTTCAGGGCAAAAAGTCAGAAATTCTTTTTATTTTGGGGCAAAAAGCAGAAATTTCTTTTATTTTGGTACAAAGGTGAAGAAATTTTTCTTATTTTAGAACAAAAAGGCAGAAATTCTCCATATTTTGGGGCAAAAGGCAGAAATTCCTCTTATTTTGAGGTAAAAAGGCTGAAATTCTCCTTATTTTGTGGCAAAAAGGCAGAAATTCCCTTTATTTTGTGGCAAAAAGGTAGAAATTCCCATTAATTTGGACATAAAAGCAGAAACTTTCCTTATTTGGGGGCTATAATGCAGAAATTCCCCATATTTTGTGGCAAAAAAGCAGAAATTCCCTTTAATTGAAGGTAAAATGCTGAAATTCCCCTTATTTTGGGCAAAAGGCAGAAATTCCCCTTATTTTGGGGCAAAATTGCAGAAATTTCAATTATTTTAGGGAAAAAAGTCAGAAATTTGCCTTATTTTGTGGCAAAAAGCAGAAATTCCCCTAATTTTGGGGCCAAACACAGAAATTACCCTTATTTTAGGGTAAAATTGCAGAAATTTCAAATATTTCAGTGCAAAAAGGCAGAAATTCCACTTAATTTTCGGCAATAAGGCACAAATTTCCTGTATTTTGGAGCAAAATCTCAGAAATTCCCCTTATATTGGTGCAAAAATGCAGAAATTCCTTTTATTTTGGTGTAATAAGGCAGAAATTCCCCGTGTTTTGAAGCAAAATTGCACAAATTCATCTAATTTTGAGGGAAAATGCAGAAATTCAAATTATTTTGGGGCAAAAAGACAGAAATTCTCCTTATTTCAGGGCATAACGTCAGAAATTCCTTTTATTTTGGGGCAAAATTGCAGAAATTTCCCTTATTTTGTGGCAAAATTGCAGACATTTTTCTTATTTTGGGCAAAATTGCAGAAATTTCACTTATTTCAGGGAAGAAGGCAGGAATTTCTCGTTTTTTGTGGCAAAAGGGCAGAAATTTCTTTTTTTTTTGTACAAAATTCCAGAAATTTTCTTTATTTTGGGGCAAAAATGCAGAAATTCCCCTTATTTTGTGTCAAAAAGGCAGAAATTTCTCTTATTTTGGGGCAAAATTGCAGAAATTTCAATTATTTCAAGGAAAAATTCAAAAATTCCTTTTATTTTGGGGCAAAAAGACAGAAATTGCGTTTATTTTTGGGTAAAAAGGCAGAAATTTCACTTATTTTGAGGTAAAAATGCAGAAATTACTCTTATTTTGGGGCTAAAATGAAGAAATTTACCTTTTTTGTGGCAAAATTGCAAAAATTTTTCTTATTTTGGGCAAAATCGCAGAAATTTCACTTATTTCAGGGAAAGAAGGAAGGAATTTCTCTTATTTTGGGGCAAAAAGGCAGAAATTTCTTTTATTTTGGTACAACATTGCAGAAATTTTCTTTATTTTGGGGCAAAAATGCAGAAATTCCCCTTATTTTGTGGCAAAAAGGCAGAAATTTTCCTTATTTTGGGGCAAAATTTCAGAAATTTTTCTTATTTTGGGCAAAATTGCAGAAAATTCACTTATTTCAGGGAAAGAAGGCAGGAATTTCTCTTATTTTGGGGCAAAAAGGCAGAAATTTCTTTTATTTTGGTACAAAATTGCAAAAATTTTCTTTATTTTGAGGCAAAAATGCAGAAATTCCCTATATTTTGGGGCAAAAAAGCAGAGATTCCCCTTATTATGAGGTAAAAAGGCTGAAATTCCTTTTATTTTGGGGCAAAAAGACAGAAATTCCCCTTATTTTGTGGCAAAAAGGAAGAAATTTCCCGTATTTTGGGGCAAAATTGCAGAAATTTCCTTTATTTTTGGGCAAAATTTTAGAAATTTCTTTTATTTTGGTACAGAATTGCAGAAATTTTTCTTATTTTGTGGCAAAAATCAGAAATTCCCCATATTTTGGTGCAAAAAGGCTGAAATTCCTCTTATTTTGAGGTAAAATGATGAAATTCCCCATATTTTGGGGCAAGAGGCAGAAATTCCCTACATTTTGTGGCAAAGAGGCACAAATTTCCCTTTTTTTGGGCAAAATTGCAGAAATTTCATTTATTTCAGGGAAAAAAGTCAAAAATTCCTTTTATTTTGGGGCAAAAAATGAAATTTCTTTTATTTTGGTACAAAGTTGAAGAAATTTTTCTTATTTTGGAACAAAAAGGCAGAAATTCCCCATATTTTGGGGCAAAAGGCAGAAATTCCCCTTATTTTTAGGTAAAAAGGATGAAATTCCCCTTATTTTAGGGCAAAAAGGCAAAAATTTCCTTTACTTTGTGGCAAAAAGGCAGAAATTCTTGTTAATTGGGGCAGAAAAAAAGAAATTTTCCTTATTTGAAGGTAATAAGGCAGTAATACCCCATATTTTGTTGCAAAAAGGCAGAAATTCCCTTTATTTGGAGGTAAAATGGTGAAATTCCCCTTATTTTGGGCAAAAAGGCGGAAATTCCCCTTATTTTGGGGCAAAAATTGCAAAAATTTCACATATTTTAGGGCAAAAAGTCAGAAATTTCCCTTATTTTGGGGCAAAAAGCAGAAATTCTCCTAATTTTGGGGCCAAAAACAGAAATTCCCATTATTTTGGGGTAAAATTGCAGAAATTTTAAATATTTCAGTGCAAAAAGGCAGAAATTCCACTTAATTTTAGGCAATAAGGCACAAATTTTCCGTATTTTTGAGCAAAATCTCAGAAATTCCCCTTATAATGGTGCAAAAATGCAGAAATTCCCTTTATTTTGGTGTAATAAGGCAGAAATTCCCTGTGTTTTGAAGCAAAATTGCACAAATTCATCTAATTTTGAGGGAAAATGCAGAAATTCAAATTATTTTATGGCAAAAAGACGGAAATTCTCCTTATTTCAGGGAATAACGTCAGAAATTCCTCTTATTTTGGGGCAAAATTGCAGAAATTTCCCTTATTTTGTGGCAAAATTGCAGAAATTTTTCTTATTTTGGGCAAAATTGCAGAAATTTCACTTATTTCAGGGACAGAAGGCAGAAATTTCTCTTATTTTGGGGCAAAAAGGCAGAAATTTCTTTTTTTGGTACAAAATTGCAGAAATTTTCTTTTTTTTGGGGGCAAAAATGCAAAAATTCCCCATATTTTGGGGTAAAAAGGCAGAGATTCCCCTTATTATGAGGTAAAAACGCTGAAATTCCTTTTATTTTGGGGCAAATAGACAGAAATTCCCCTTATTTTGTGGCAAAAAAAAAGAAATTTCCCTTATTTTGGGGCAAAATTGCAGAATTTTTTTTTTCGGCACAATTTTAGAAATTTCTTTTATTTTGGTACAGAATTGCAGAAATTTTTCTTATTTTGTGGCAAAAATGCAGAAATTCCCCATATTTTGGTGCAAAAAGGCTGAAATTCCCCTTATTTTGAGGTAAAATGCTGAAATTCACCATATTTTGGGGCAAAAAGGCAGAAATTCCCTACATTTTGTGGCAAAAATGTACAAATGTCCCTTATTTTGGAGCAAAATTGCAGAAATTTCATTTATTTCAGGGCAAAAAGTCAGAAATTCCTTTTATTTTGGGGCAAAAAGCAGAAATTTCTTTTATTTTGGTACAAAGTTGAAGAAATTTTTCTTATTTTGGAACAAAAAGGCAGAAATTCCCCATATTTTAAGGCAAAAGGCAAAAATTCCCCTTATTTTGAGGTAAAAAGGCTGAAATTCCCCTTATTTTTGGGCAAAAAGGCAGAAATTCATTTTATTTTGTGGCAAAAAGGCAGAAATTTCCATTAATTGGGGCAGAAAAGCAGAAACATTCCTAATTTGGGGGCAATAATGCAGAAATTCCCCATGTTTTGTGGCAAAAAGGCAGAAATTCCCCTTATTTGGAGGTAAAATGCTGAAATTCCCCTTATTTTGGGCAAAAGGCAGAAATTCCCCTTATTTTGGGGCAAAATTGCAGAAATTTCACTTATTTTAGGGCAAAAAGTCAGAAATTTGCCTTATTTTGGGGCAAAACAGAAATTCCCCTAATTTTGGGGCCAAAAACAGAAATTCCCCTTATTTTGGGGTAAAATTGCAGAAATTTTAAATATTTCAGTGCAAAAAGGCAGAAATTCCACTTATTTTTAGGCAATAAGGCAGAAATTTACCGTATTTTGGAGCAAAATCTCAGAAATTTTCCTTATATTGGTGCAAAAATGCAGAAATTCCCTTTATTTTGGTGTAATAAGGCCGAAATTCCCTGTGTTTTGAAGCAAAATTGCACAAATTCATCTAATTTTGAGGGAAAACGCAGAAAATCAAATTATTTTGGGGCAAAAAGACAGAAATTCTCCTTATTTCAGAGCATAACGTCAGAAATTCCCCCTTTTTTGGGGCAAAATTACAGAAATTTTCCTTATTTTGGCCAAAATTGCAGAAATTTCATTTATTTCAGGAAAAGAAGGTAGGAATTTCTCATATTTTGGGGCAAAATGGCAGAAATTTCTTTTATTTTGGTACAAAATTGCAGAAATTTTCTTTATTTTGGGGCAAAATGCAGAAATTCTACTTATTTTGTGGCAAAAAGGCAGAAATTTCCCTTATTTTGTGGCAAAATTGCAGAAATTTCACTTATTTCAAGGCAAAATTCAAAAATTCCTTTTATTTTGGGGCAAAAGACAGAAATTCCGTTTATTTTTGGGTAAAAAGGCAGAAATTTCACTTATTTTGAGGTAAAAAGGCAGAAATTACTCTTATTTTGGGGCTAAAATAAAGAAATTTCCCTTTTTTGTGGCAAATTTGCAGAAATTTTTCTTATTTTGTGCAAAATTGCAGAAATTTCACTTATTTCAGGGAAAGAAGGCAGGAATTTCTTTTATTTTGGGGCAAAAAGGCAGAAATATCATTTATTTTGGTAGAAAATTGCAGAAATTTTCTTTATTTTGGGACAAAAATGCAGAAATTACCCTTATTTTGTGGCAAAAAGGCAGAAATTTCCCTTATTTTGGGGCAAAATTGCAGAAATTTCTTTAATTTCAAGGAAAAATTCAAAAATTCCTTTTATTTTGGGGCAAAAAGACAGAAATTCCGTTTATTTTTGGGTAAAAAGGAAGAAATTTCACTTATTTTGAGGTAAAAAGGCAGAAATTACTCTTATTTTGGGGCTAAAATTAAGAAATTTCCCTTTTTTTTGTGGCAAAAGGTATACATTCCCCTTATTTTCAGGCAAAAACGCAGAAATTCCCTGTATTTTGAAGTAAAATTGCAGAAATTCCCCTAATTGTGAGGCAAAATGGCTGAAATTCCCTATATGTTGGGGCAAAAAGACAGAAATTCTCCTTATTTTGTGGCAAAACTCAGAAATTCCACTTATTTTGGGGCAAAATTCCAGAAATTTCCCTTATTTTAGTGCACAAAGGCAGAAATTCCTAATATATTGTGGCAAAAACGCAGAAATTCCCCTTATTTTGAGGTAAAAAGGCTGAAATACCTCTTATTTGGGAGCAAAAAGGAAGAATTTTTCTTTATTTTGGGGCAAAATTGCAGAAATTTCACTTATTTCAGGGTAATAAGTCAAAAATTCCCCTTATTTTGGGGCAAAAAATACAGAAATTCCCTTTGTTTTGGCGTAAAAAAGAAAGAAATTCCACTTATTTAGAGGCAAAAGGCAGAAGTTCCTTTTAATTTGGCGCAAAAATGAAGAAATTTCCCTTTTTTATGGCAAAAAGATATGCATTTTCCTAATTTCCGGGAAAAAAGGCAGAAATTCCCCTTATTTTGAAGCAAAATTGCAGAAATTCCCCTAATTTTGGGGCAAAAGGCAGACATTCCCTATATTTTGTGCAAAAATCAGAAATTCCCCTTATTTTGGGGCAAAATTGCAGAAATTTCCTTTAATTTGGGGCAAAATTGCAGAAATTTACCTTATTTTGGGGCAAAATTGCAGAAATTTCCCTTATTTGAAGCAAAATTGCAGAAATTTGACTTATTTTCAGGTAAAAAGGCTGAAATTTCCTTTATTTTTGGGCAAAAAGTGAGAAATTCCTTTTATTTTGGGGCAAAATTGCAGAAATGTTTCTTATTTTGGGGCAAAAAGGCAGAAATTCCTTATATTTTGGGTCAAAAAGGCAGAAATTCCCCTTATTTTGGGATAAAATTGCAGAAATTTCCCTTATTTGGGGGCAAAAAGGCAGAAAATCCTTTTAATTTTGGGCAAAAAGGCAGAAATTCCCCGTATTTTGGAGCAAAATTGCAGAAATTCCCCTAATATCGGGGCAAAAATGCAGAAATTCCCTTTATTTGGGGCAAAAGCAGAAGTTCCCCTTATTTTTGGGAAAAGAGGCAGAAATTCCTTGTATTTTGAAGCAAAATTGCAGAAACTCCCCTAATTTTGGGGCAAAAAGGCAGAAATTCTCTTTATTTTGGGGCAAAAATACAGAAATTCTCCTTATTTTGCGGCAAAAAGTCAGAAATTCCCCTTATTTTGGGGCAAAATTGAAGAACTTTCCCTTATTTGGGGCAAAATTGTAGAAATTTCCCTTATTTTGGGGCAAAATTTTAGAAATTTCTTTTATTTTGGTACAGAATTGCAGAAATTTTTTTATATTGTGGCAAAAAGGCTAAAATTCCCCATAATTTGGTGCAAAAAAAGTGAAATTCCCCTTATTTTGAGGTTAAAGGCTTAAATTCCCCATATTTTGGGACTAAAAGGCAGAAATTTCCCTCATTTTGGGGCAAAAAGGCACAAATTTTACTTATTTTCGGGCAAAATTGCAGAAATTTCATTTATTTCAGGGCAAAAAGTCAGAAATTCCTTTTATTTTGGGACAAAAAGCAGAAATTTCTTTTATTTTGGTACAAAGTTGAAGAAATTTTTCTTATTTTGGAACAAAAAGTCAGAAATTCCCCATATTTTGGAGTAAAAGGTAGAAATTCCTCTTATTTTGAGGTAAAAATGATGAAATTCCCCTTATTTTAGGGCAAAAAGGCAAAAATTTCCTTTACTTTGTGGCAAAAAGGCAGAAATTCTTGTTAATTGGGGCACAAAAGCAGAAATTTTCCTTATTTGAAGGCAATAAGGCAGTAATTTCACATATTTTGTGGCAAAAAGGCAGAAATTCCCCTTATTTGGAGGTAAAATGCTGAAATTCTCTTTATTTTGGGCAAAAAGGCAGAAATTCCCCTTATTTTGGGACAAAATTGCAGAAATTTCACTTATTTCAGGGCAAAAAGTCAGAAATTTGCCTTATTTTGGGGCAAAAAGCAGAAATTCCCCTAATTTTGGGGCTAAAAATAGAAATTTCCCTTATTTTGGGGTAAAATTGGAGAAATTTCAAATATTTCAGGGCAAAAAGGCAGAAATTCCACTTAATTTCGGGCAATAAGGCAGAAATTTTCTGTATTTTGGAACAAAATCTCAGGAAATCCGCTTATATTGGTGCAAAAATGCAGAAATTCCCTTTATTTTGGTGCAATAAGACAGAAATTCCCCGTATTTTGAAGCAAAATTGCACAAATTCCCCTAATTTTGAGGGAAAATGCAGAAATTCACATAATTTTGGGGCAAAAAGACAGAAATTCTCCTTATTTCACGGCAAAATGTCAGAAATTCCCCTTATTTTGGGGCAAAATTGCAAAAATTTCCCTTATTTTGTGGCAAAATTGCAGAAATTTTTCTTATTTTGGGCAAAATTGCAGAAATTTCACTTATTTCAGGGAAAGAAGGGAGGAATTTTTCTTATTTTGGGGTAAAAAGGCAGAAATTTCATTTATTTTGGTACAAAATTGCAAAAATTTTCTTTATTTTGAGGCAAAAATGCAGAAATTCCCCATATTTTGGGGCAAAAAGGCAGAGATTCCCCTTATTATGAGGTAAAAAGGCTGAAATTCCTTTTATTTTGGGGCAAAAAGACAGAAATTCCCCTTATTTTGTGGCAAAAAGGCAGAAGTTTCCCTTATTTTGGGGCAAAAATCCAGAAATTTCCCTTATTTTGAGGCAAAATTGCAGAAATTTCCCTTATTTTCGGGCAAAATTTTAGAAATTTCTTTTATTTTGGTACAGAATTGCAGAAATTTTTCTTATTTTGTGGCAAAAAGGCAGAAATTCCCCATATTTTGGTGCAAAAAGGCTGAAATTCCTCTTTTTGAGGTAAAATGCTGAAATTCCCCATATTTTGGGGCAAAATAGGCAGAAATTCCCTACATTTGGGGGCAAAAAGTCACAAATTTCCCTTATTTTCGGGCAAAATTGCAGAAATTTCAATTATTTCAGGGCAAAAAGTCAGAAATTCTTTTTATTTTGGGGCAAAAAGCAGAAATTTCTTTTATTTTGGTACAAAGGTGAAGAAATTTTTCTTATTTTAGAACAAAAAGGCAGAAATTCCCCATATTTTGGGGCAAAAGGCAGAAATTCCCCTCATTTTGAGGTAAAAAGGCTGAAATTCTCCTTATTTTGTGGCAAAAAGGCAGAAATTCCCTTTATTTTGTGGCAAAAAGGTAGAAATTCCCATTAATTTGGGCAGAAAAGCAGAAACTTTCCTTATTTGGGGGCTATAATGCAGAAATTCCCCATATTTTGTGGCAAAAAAGCAGAAATTCCCCTTAATTGAAGGTAAAATGCTGAAATTCCCCTTATTTTGGGCAAAAGGCAGAAATTCCCCTTATTTTGGGGCAAAATTGCAGAAATTTCACTTATTTTAGGGAAAAAAGTCAGAAATTTGCCTTATTTTGTGGCAAAAAGCAGAAATTCCCCTAATTTTGGGGCCAAAAACAGAAATTACCCTTATTTTAGGGTAAAATTGCAGAAATTTCAAATATTTCAGTGCAAAAAGGCAGAAATTCCACTTAATTTTCGGCAATAAGGAACAAATTTCCTGTATTTTGGAGCAAAATCTCAGAAATTCCCCTTATATTGGTGCAAAAATGCAGAAATTCCTTTTATTTTGGTGTAATAAGGCAGAAATTCCCCGTGTTTTGAAGCAAAATTGCACAAATTCATCTAATTTTGAGGGAAAATGCAGAAATTCAAATTATTTTGGGGCAAAAGACAGAAATTCTCCTTATTTCAGGGCATAACGTCAGAAATTCCCCTTATTTTGGGGCAAAATTGCAGAAATATCCCTTATTTTGTTGCAAAATTGCAGAAATTTTTCTTATTTTGGGCAAAATTGCAGAAATTTCAATTATTTCAGGGAAAGAACTTAGGATTTTCTCTTATTTTTGGGGCAAAAGGGCAGAAATTTCTTTTATTTTGGTACAAAATTGCAGAAATTTTCTTTATTTTGAGGCAAAAATGCAGAAATTCCCCATATTTTGGGGCAAAAAGGCAGAAATTTCCCTTATTTTGGGGCAAAATTGCAGAAATTTCACTTATTTCAAGGCAAAATTCAAAAATTCCTTTTATTTTGGGGCAAAAAACAGAAATTCCGTTTATTTTTGGGTAAAAAGGCTGAAATTTCACTTATTTTGAGGTAAAAAGGCAGAAATTACTATTATTTTGGGGCTAAAATGAAGAAATTTCCCTTTTTTGTGGCAAAATTGCAGAAATTTTTCTTATTTTGGGCAAAATTGCAGAAATTTCACTTTTTTCAGGGAAAGAAGGCAGGAATTTCTCTTATTTTGGGGCAAAAAGGCAGAAATTTCTTTTATTTTGGTACAAAATTGCAGAAATTTTCTTTATTTTGGGGCAAAAATGCAGAAATTCCCCTTATTTTGTGGCAAAAAGGCCGAATTTACCCTTATTTTGGAGCAAAATTGCAGAAATTTCACTTATTTCAAGGCAAAATTCAAAAATTTCTTTTATTTTGGGGCAAAAAGACAGAAATTCCCTTTATTTTTGGGTAAAAAGGCAGAAATTTCACTTATTTTGAGGTAAAAAGGCAGAAATTACTCTTATTTTGGGGCTAAAATGAAAAAATTTCCTTTTTTTGTTGCAAAAGTTATACATTCCCCTTATTTTCAGGCAAAAAAGCAGAAATTCCCCGCATTTTGGAACAAAATTGCAGAAATTCCCCTAATTGTGAGGCAAAACGGCTGAAATTCCCTATATGTTGGGGCAAAAAGACAGAAATTCTCCTTATTTTGTGGCAAAACTCAGAAATTCCACTTATTTTGGGGCAAAATTCCAGAAATTTCCCTTATTTTAGGGCACAAAGGCAGAAATTCCTAATATATTGTGGCAAAAACGCAGAAATTCCCCTTATTTTGAGGTAAAAAGGCTGTAATACCTCTTATTTGGGAGCAAAAAGGAAGAATTTTTCTTTATTTTGGGGCAAAATTGCAGAAATTTCACTTATTTCAGGGTAATAAGTCAGAAATTCCCCTTATTTTGGGGCAAAAAATACAGAAATTCCCTTTGTTTTGGCGTAAAAAAGAAAGAAATTCCACTTATTTAGAGGCAAAAGGCAGAAGTTCCTTTTAATTTGGCGCAAAAATGAAGAAATTTCCCTTTTTTATGGCAAAAAAATATGCATTTTCCTAATTTCCAGAAAAAAGGCAGAAATTCCCCTTATTTTGAAGCAAAATTGTAGAAATTCCCCTAATTTTGGGGCAAAAGGCAGACATTCCCTATATTTTGTGGCAAAAATCAGAAATTCCCCTTATTTTGGGGCAAAATTGCAGAAATTTCCTTTAATTTGGGGCAAAATTGCAGAAATTTACATTATTTTTGGGCAAAATTGCAGAAATTTCCCTTATTTGAAGCAAAATTGCAGAAATTTGACTTATTTTCAGGTAAAAAGGCTGAAATTTCCTTTATTTTTGGGCAAAAAGTGAGAAATTCCTTTTATTTTGGGGCAAAATTGCAGAAATGTTTCTTATTTTGGGGCAAAAAGGCAGAAATTCCTTATATTTTGGGTCAAAAAGGCAGAAATTCCCCTTATTTTGGGATAAAATTGCAGAAATTTCCCTTATTTGGGGGCAAAAAGGCAGAAAATCCTTTTAATTTCGGGCAAAAAGGCAGAAATTCCCCGTATTTTGGAGCAAAATTGCAGAAATTCCCCTAATATCGGGGCAAAAATGCAGAAATTCCCTTTATTTGGGGCAAAAGCAGAAATTCCCCTTATTTTTGGGAAAAGAGGCAGAAATTCCTTGTATTTTGAAGCAAAATTGCAGAAACTCCCCTAATTTTGGGGTAAAAAGGCAGAAATTCCCTTTATTTTGGGTCAAAAATACAGAAATTCTCCTTATTTTGCGGCAAAAAGTCAGAAATTTCCCTTATTTTGGGGCAAAATTTTAGAAATTTCTTTTGTTTTGGTACAGAATTGCAGAAATTTTTTTTTATATTGTGGCAAAAAGGCTAAAATTCCCCATATTTTGGTGCAAAAAAACTGAAATTCCCCTTATTTTGAGGTTAAAGGCTGAAATTCCCCATATTTTGGGACTAAAAGGCAGAAATTTCCCTCATTTTGGGGCAAAAAGGCACAAATTTTACTTATTTTCGGGCAAAATTGCAGAAATTTCATTTATTTCAGGGCAAAAAGTCAGAAATTCCTTTTATTTTGGGACAAAAAGCAGAAATTTCTTTTATTTTGGTACAAAGTTGAAGAAATTTTTCTTATTTTGGAACAAAAAGTCAGAAATTCCCCATATTTTGGAGTAAAAGGTAGAAATTCCTCTTATTTTGAGGTAAAAATGATGAAATTCCCCTTATTTTAGGGCAAAAAGGCAAAAATTTCCTTTACTTTGTGGCAAAAAGGCAGAAATTCTTGTTAATTGGGGCACAAAAGCAGAAATTTTCCTTATTTGAAGGCAATAAGGCAGTAATTTCACATATTTTGTGGTAAAAAGGCAGAAATTCCCCTTATTTGGAGGTAAAATGCTGAAATTCTCTTTATTTTGGGCAAAAAGGCAGAAATTCCCCTTATTTTGGGACAAAATTGCAGAAATTTCACTTATTTCAGGGCAAAAAGTCAGAAATTTGCCTTATTTTGGGGCAAAAAGCAGAAATTCCCCTAATTTTGGGGCTAAAAATAGAAATTTCCCTTATTTTGGGGTAAAATTGGAGAAATTTCAAATATTTCAGGGCAAAAAGGCAGAAATTCCACTTAATTTCGGGCAATAAGGCAGAAATTTTCTGTATTTTGGAACAAAATCTCAGGAAATCCCCTTATATTGGTGCAAAAATGCAGAAATTCCCTTTCTTTTGGTGCAATAAGACAGAAATTCCCCGTATTTTGATGCAAAATTGCACAAATTCCCCTAATTTTGAGGGAAAATGCAGAAATTCACATAATTTTGGGGCAAAAAGACTGAAATTCTCCTTATTTTACGGCAAAAAGTCAGAAATTCCCCTTATTTTGGGGCAAAATTGCAAAAATTTCCCTTATTTTGTGGCAAAATTGCAGAAATTTTTCTTATTTTGGGCAAAATTGCAGAAATTTCACTTATTTCAGGGAAAGAAGGCAGGAATTTTTCTTATTTTGGGGTAAAAAGGCAGAAATTTCATTTATTTTGGTACAAAATTGCAAAAATTTTCTTTATTTTGAGGCAAAAATGCAGAAATTCCCCATATTTTAGGGCAAAAAGGCAGAGATTCCCCTTATTATGAGGTAAAAAGGCTGAAATTACTTTTATTTTGGGGCAAAAAGACAGAAATTCCCCTTATTTTGTGGCAAAAAGGCAGAAGTTTCCCTTATTTTGGGGCAAAAATCCAGAAATTTCCCTTATTTTGGGGCAAAATTGCAGAAATTTCCCTTATTTTCGGGCAAAATTTTAGAAATTTCTTTTATTTTGGTACAGAATTGCAGAAATTTTTCTTATTTTGTGGCAAAAGGCAGAAATTCCCCATATTTTGGTGCAAAAAGGCTGAAATTCCTCTTTTTGAGGTAAAATGCTGAAATTCCCCATATTTTGGGGCAAAAAGGCAGAAATTCCCTACATTTTGGGGCAAAAAGTCACAAATTTCTCTTATTTTCGGGCAAAATTGCAGAAATTTCAATTATTTCAGGGCAAAAAGTCAGAAATTCTTTTTATTTTGGGGCAAAAAGCAGAAATTTCTTTTATTTTGGTACAAAGGTGAAGAAATTTTTCTTATTTTAGAACAAAAAGGCAGAAATTCTCCATATTTTGGGGCAAAAGGCAGAAATTCCTCTTATTTTGAGGTAAAAAGGCTGAAATTCTCCTTATTTTGTGGCAAAAAGGCAGAAATTCCCTTTATTTTGTGGCAAAAAGGTAGAAATTCCCATTAATTTGGACAGAAAAGCAGAAACTTTCCTTATTTGGGGGCTATAATGCAGAAATTCCCCATATTTTGTGGCAAAAAAGCAGAAATTCCCCTTAATTGAAGGTAAAATGCTGAAATTCCCCTTATTTTGGGCAAAAGGCAGAAATTCCCCTTATTTTGGGGCAAAATTGCAGAAATTTCAATTATTTTAGGGAAAAAAGTCAGAAATTTGCCTTATTTTGTGGCAAAAAGCAGAAATTCCCCTAATTTTGGGGCCAAACACAGAAATTACCCTTATTTTAGGGTAAAATTGCAGAAATTTCAAATATTTCAGTGCAAAAAGGCAGAAATTCCACTTAATTTTCGGCAATAAGGCACAAATTTCCTGTATTTTGGAGCAAAATCTCAGAAATTCCCCTTATATTGGTGCAAAAATGCAGAAATTCCTTTTATTTTGGTGTAATAAGGCAGAAATTCCCCGTGTTTTGAAGCAAAATTGCACAAATTCATCTAATTTTGAGGGAAAATGCAGAAATTCAAATTATTTTGGGGCAAAAAGACAGAAATTCTCCTTATTTCAGGGCATAACGTCAGAAATTCCTTTTATTTTGGGGCAAAATTTCAGAAATTTCCCTTATTTTGTGGCAAAATTGCAGACATTTTTCTTATTTTGGGCAAAATTGCAGAAATTTCACTTATTTCAGGGAAGAAGGCAGGAATTTCTCGTTTTTTGTGGCAAAAGGGCAGAAATTTCTTTTTTTTTTTTTGTACAAAATTCCAGAAATTTTCTTTATTTTGGGGCAAAAATGCAGAAATTCCCCTTATTTTGTGGCAAAAAGGCAGAAATTTCTCTTATTTTGGGGCAAAATTGCAGAAATTTCACTTATTTCAAGGAAAAATTCAAAAATTCCTTTTATTTTGGGGCAAAAAGACAGAAATTGCGTTTATTTTTGGGTAAAAAGGCAGAAATTTCACTTATTTTGAGGTAAAAATGCAGAAATTACTCTTATTTTGGGGCTAAAATGAAGAAATTTACCTTTTTTGTGGCAAAATTGCAAAAATTTTTCTTATTTTGGGCAAAATCGCAGAAATTTCACTTATTTCAGGGAAAGAAGGAAGGAATTTCTCTTATTTTGGGGCAAAAAGGCAGAAATTTCTTTTATTTTGGTACAACATCGCAGAAATTTTCTTTATTTTGGGGCAAAAATGCAGAAATTCCCCTTATTTTGTGGCAAAAAGGCAGAAATTTTCCTTATTTTGGGGCAAAATTTCAGAAATTTTTCTTATTTTGGGCAAAATTGCAGAAAATTCACTTATTTCAGGGAAAGAAGGCAGGAATTTCTCTTATTTTGGGGCAAAAAGGCAGAAATTTCTTTTATTTTGGTACAAAATTGCAAAAATTTTTTTTATTTTGAGGCAAAAATGCAGAAATTCCCTATATTTTGGGGCAAAAAAGCAGAGATTCCCCTTATTATGAGGTAAAAAGGCTGAAATTCCTTTTATTTTGGGGCAAAAAGACAGAAATTCCCCTTATTTTGTGGCAAAAAGGAAGAAATTTCCCGTATTTTGGGGCAAAATTGCAGAAATTTCCTTTATTTTCGGGCAAAATTTTAGAAATTTCTTTTATTTTGGTACAGAATTGCAGAAATTTTTCTTATTTTGTGGCAAAAATCAGAAATTCCCCATATTTTGGTGCAAAAAGGCTGAAATTCCTCTTATTTTGAGGTAAAATGATGAAATTCCCCATATTTTGGGGCAAAAAGGCAGAAATTCCCTACATTTTGTGGCAAAAAAGCACAAATTTCCCTTTTTTTGGGCAAAATTGCAGAAATTTCATTTATTTCAGGGCAAAAAGTCAGAAATTCCTTTTATTTTGGGGCAAAAAGCAGAAATTTCTTTTATTTTGGTACAAAGGTGAAGAAATTTTTCTTATTTTGGAACAAAAAGCCAGAAATTCCCTATATTTTGGGGCAAAAGGCAGAAATTCCCCTTATTTTGAGATAAAAAGGCTGAAATTCTCCTTATTTTGGGGCAAAAAGGCAGAAATTCCCTTTATTTTGTGGCAAAAAGGCAGAAATTCCCATTAATTGGGGCAGAAAAGCAGAAAATTTCCTTATTTGGGGGCAATAATGCAGAAATTCCCCATATTTTCTGGCAAAAAGGCAGAAATTCTTTTTTTTGGAGGTAAAATGCTGAAATTCCCCTTATTTTGGGCAAAAGGCAGAAATTCCTTTTATTTTAAGGCAAAATTGCAGAAATTTCACTTATTTTAGGGCAAAAAGTCAGAAATTTGCCTTATTTTTGGGCAAAAAGCAGAAATTCTCCTAATTTTGGGGCCAAAACAGAAATTCCCCTTATTTTAGAGTATAATTGCAGAAATTTCAAATATTTCAGTGCAAAATGGCAGAAATTCCACTTAATTTTAGGCAATAAGGCACAAATTTTCTGTATTTTGGAGCAAAATCTCAGAAGTTCCCCTTATATTGGTGCAAAAATGCAGAAATTCCCTTTATTTTCGTGTAATAAGGCAGAAATTCCCCGTGTTTTGAAGCAAAATTGCACAAATTCATCTAATTTTGAGGAATAATGCAAAAATTCAAATTATTTTGGGGCAAAAAGACAGAAATTCTCTTTATTTCAGGGCATAACGTCAGAAATTCCCCTTATTTTGGGGTAAAATTGCAGAAATTTCTCTTATTTTGTGGCAAAATTGCAGAAATTTTTCTTATTTTGGGCAAAATTGCAGAAATTTCAATTATTTCAGGGAAAGAACTTAGGAATTTCTCTTATTTTGGGGCAAAAGGGCAGAAATTTCTTTTATTTTGGTACAAAATTGCAGAAATTTTCTTTATTTTGGGGCAAAAATGCAGAAATTCCCCTTATTTTGTGGCAAAAAGGCAAAAATTTCCCTTATTTTGGGGCAAAATTGCAGAAATTTCACTTATTTCAAGGCAAAATTCAAAAATTCCTTTTATTTTGGGGCAAAAAGACAGAAATTCCCTTTATTTTTGGGTAAAAAGGCAGAAATTTCACTTATTTTAAGGTAAAAAGAAAGAAATTACTCTTATTTTGGGGCTAAAATGAAGAAATTTTCCTTTTTTGTGGCAAAATTGCAAAAATTTTTCTTATTTTGGGCAAAATTGCAAAAATTTCACTTATCTCAGGGAAAAAAGGAAGGAATTTCTCTTATTTTGGGGCAAAAAGGCAGAAATTTCTTTACTTTTGGTACAACATTGCAGAAATTTTCTTTATTTTGGGGCAAAAATGCAGAAATTCCCCTTATTTTGTGGTAAAAAGGCAGAAATTTCCCTTATTTTGGGGCAAAATTTCAGAAATTTTTCTTATTTTGGGCAAAATTGCAGAAATTTCACATATTTCAGGGAAAGAAAACAGGAATTTCTCTTACTTTGGGGCAAAAAAGCAGAAATTTCTTTTATTTTGGTACAAAATTACAAAAATTTTCTTTATTTTGAGGCAAAAATGCAGAAATTCCCCATATTTTGGGGCAAAAAGGCAGAGATTCCCCATATTATGAGGTAAAAAGGCTGACATTCCTTTTATTTTGGGGCAAAAAGACAGAAATTCCCCTTATTTTGTGGCAAAAAGGCAGAAATTTCCCTTATTTTGGGGCAAAATTGCAGAAATTTTCTTTATTTTGGGGCAAAATTGCAGAAATTCTTTTTATTTTGGTGCAATAAGGCAGAAATTCCCCATATTTTGAAGCAAAATTGAAAAAATTCCCCTAATTTTGAGGGATAATGCAGAAATTCACCTTATTTTGGGGCAAAAAGTCAGAAATTCTCCTTATTTCATGGCAAAAAGTCAGAAATTCCCTTTATTTTGGGGCAAAATTGCAGAAATTTCCCTTATTTTGTGACAAAATTGCAAAAATTTTTCTTATTTTGGGCAAAATTGCAGAAATTTCACTTATTTCAGGGAAAGAAGGCAGGAATTTCTCTTATTTTGGGGCAAAAAGGCAGAAATTTCTTTTATTTTGGTACAAAATTGCAGAAATTTTCTTTATTTTGAGGCAAAAATAGAGAAATTCCCCTTATTTTGTGGCAAAAAGGCAAAAATTTCCCTTATTTTGGGGCAAAATTGCAGAAATTTTACTTATTTCAAGGCAAAATTCAAAAATTCCTTTTATGTTGGGGCAAAAAGACAGAAATTCCGTTTATTTTTGGGTAAAAAGGCAGGAATTTCACTTATTTTAAGGTAAAAAGAAAGAAATTACTCTTATTTTGGGGCTAAAATAAAGAAATTTTCCTTTTTTGTGGCAAAATTGCAAAAAATTTTCTTATTTTGGGCAAAATTGCAGAAATTTCACTTATTTCAGGGAAAAAAGGAAGGAATTTCTCTTATTTTGGGGCAAAAAGGCAGAAATTTCTTTACTTTTGGTACAACATTGCAGAAATTTTCTTTATTTTGGGGCAAAAATGCAGAAATTCCCCTTATTTTGTGGTAAAAAGGCAGAAATTTCCCTTATTTTGGGGCAAAATTTCAGAAATTTTTCTTATTTTGGGCAAAATTGCAGAAATTTCACTTATTTCAGGGAAAGAAAACAGGAATTTCTCTTACTTTGGGGCAAAAAAGCAGAAATTTCTTTTATTTTGGTACAAAATTACAAAAATTTTCTTTATTTTGAGGCAAAAATGCAGAAATTCCCCATATTTTGGGGCAAAAAGGCAGAGATTCCCCATATTATGAGGTAAAAAGGCTGACATTCCTTTTATTTTGGGGCAAAAAGACAGAAATTCCCCTTATTTTGTGGCAAAAAGGCAGAAATTTCCCTTATTTTGGGGCAAAATTGCAGAAATTTTCTTTATTTTGGGGCAAAATTGCAGAAATTCTTTTTATTTTGGTGCAATAAGGCAGAAATTCCCCATATTTTGAAGCAAAATTGAAAAAATTCCCCTAATTTTGAGGGATAATGCAGAAATTCACCTTATTTTGGGGCAAAAAGTCAGAAATTCTCCTTATTTCATGGCAAAAAGTCAGAAATTCCCTTTATTTTGGGGCAAAATTGCAGAAATTTCCCTTATTTTGTGGCAAAATTGCAAAAATTTTTCTTATTTTGGGCAAAATTGCAGAAATTTCACTTATTTCAGGGAAAGAAGGCAGGAATTTCTCTTATTTTGGGGCAAAAAGGCAGAAATTTCTTTTATTTTGGTACAAAATTGCAGAAATTTTTTTTATTTTGAGGCAAAAATGCAGAAATTCCCCATATTTTGGGGCAAAAAAAACAGAGATTCCCCTTATTATGAGGTAAAAAGGCTGAAATTTCTTTTATTTTGGGGCAAAAATACAGAAATTCCCCTTATTTTGCGGCAAAAAGGCAGAAATTTCCCTTATTTTGGGGCAAAATTGCAGAAATTTCCCTTATTTTCAGGCAAAATTTTAGAAATTTCTTTTATTTTGGTACAGAATTGCAGAAATTTTTCTTATTTTGTTCCTAAAAGGCAGAAATTCCTCATATTTTGGTGCAAAAAGGCTGAAATTCCCCTTATTTTGAGGTAAAATGCTGAAATTCCCCATATTTTGGGGCAAAAAGGCAGAAATTCCCTACATTTTGGGGCAAAAAGGCACAAATTTCCCACATTTTCGGTCAAAATTGCAGAAATTTCATTTATTTCAGGGCAAAAAGTAAGATATTCCTTTTATTTTGGGGCAAAAAGCAGAAATTTCTTTTATATTGGTACAAAATTGAAAAAATTTTCCTTATTTTGAAACAAAAAAGCAGAAATTCCCCATATTTTGGGGTAAAAGGCAGAAATTCCCCTTATTTTGAGGTAAAAAGGTTGAAATTCCCTTTATTTTAGGGCAAAAAGGCAAAAATTTTCTTTACTTTGTGGCAAAAATGCAGAAATTCTTGTTAATTCGGGCAGAAAAGTAGAAATTTTCCTTATTTGAAAGCAATAATGCAGAAATACCAAATATTTTGCGGCAAAAAGGCAGAAATTCCCCTTATTTGGAGGTAAAATGATGAAATTCCCCTTATTTTGGGCAAAAAGGCAGAAATTTCCCTTAATTTGGGGCAAAATTGCACACATTTCACATATTTTAGGGCAAAAAGTAGAAATTCTCCTAATTTTGGGGCCAAAAACAGAAATTCCCTTTATTTTGGGGTAAAATTGCAGAAATTTCAAATATTTCAGGGCAAAAAGGCAGAAATTCCACTTAATTTCGGGCAATTAGGCAGAAATTTTCTGTATTTTGAGCAAAATCTAAGAAATTCCTTTTATATTGGTGCAAAAATGCAGAAATTCCCTTTATTTTGGTGCAATAACGCTAAAATTACCCATATTTTGAAGCAAAATTGCACAAATTCCACTAATTTTGAGAGAAAATGCAGAAATTCACATTATTTTGGGGCAAAAGGACAGAAATTCTCCTTATTTCACGGCAAAAATTTAGAAATTCCCCTTATTTTGGGGCAAAATTGCAGAAATTTCCCTTATTTTGTTGCAAAATTGCAAAAATTTTTCTTATTTTGGTACAAAATTGCAGAAATTTTCTTTATTTTGAGGCAAAAATGCAGAAATTCCCCATATTTTGGGGCAAAAAGGAAGAGATTCCCCTTATTATGAGGTAAAAAGGCTGAAATTCCTTTTATTTTGGGACAAAAAGACAGAAATTTCCCTTATTTTGTGGCAAAATTGCAGAAATTCCCCTTATTTTGTGGCAAAAAGGCAGAAATTTCCCTTATTTTGGGGCAAAATTGCAGAAATTTCACTTATTTCAAGGCAAAATTCAAAAATTCCTTTTATTTTGGAGCAAAAAGACAGAAATTCCGTTTATTTTTGGGTAAAAAGGCAGAAATTTCACTTATTTTGAGGTAAAAAGGCAGAAATTACTCTTATTTTGGGGCTAAAATGAAGAAATGTCCCTTTTTTGTGGCAAAATTGCAGAAATTTCACTTATTTCAGGAAATGAAGGCAGGAATTTCTCTTATTTTGGTGCAAAAAGGCAGAAATTTCTTTTATTTTGGTACAACATTGCAGAAATTTTCTTTATTTTGGGGCAAAAATGCAGAAATTCCCTTTGTTTCGTGGCAAAAAGACAGAACTTTCCCTTATTTTGGGGAAAAATTGCAGAAATTCCCTTTATTTTGGTGCAAGAAGGCAGAAATTTCCCATATTTTGAAGCAAAATTGCACAAATTCCCTTAATTTTGAGGGAAAGTGAAGAAATTCACATTATTTTGGGGCAAAAAGACAGAAATTCTCCTTATTTCATGGCAAAAAGTCAGAAATTCCCCTTATTTTTGGGCAAAATTGCAGAAATTTCCCTTATTTTGTAACAAAATTGCAGAAATTTTTCTTATTTTGGGCAAAATTGCAGAAATTTCACTTATTTCAGGGAAAGAAGTCAGGAATTTCTCTTATTTTGGGGCAAAAAGTCAAAAATTTCTTTTATTTTGGTACAAAATTGCAGAAATTTTCTTTATTTTGAGGCAAAAATGCAGAAATTCCCCATATTTTTGGGCAAAAAGGCAGAGATTCCCCTTATTATGAGGTAAAAAGGCTTAAAATCCTTTTATTTTGAGGCAAAAAGACAGAAATTCCCCTTAATTTGTGGCAAAAAGGCAGAAATTTCCCTTATTTTGGGGAAAAATTGCAGAAATTTCCCTTATTTTGGGGAAAAATTTTAGAAATTTCTTTTATTTTGGTACAGAATTGCAGAAATTTTTCTTATTTTGTGGCAAAAAGGCAGAAACTCCCTATATTTTGGTGCAAAAAAACTGAAATTCCCCTTATTTTGAGGTAAAATGCTGAAATTCCCCATATTTTGGAGCAAAAAGGCAGAAATTTCTCTTATTTTGAGGCAAAATTGCAGAAATTTCACTTATTTCAGGGTAATAAGTCAGAATTTTTTTTTTATTTTCGGGCAAAAAAGACAGAAATTCCTTTTGTTTTGGGGCAAAACTCAGAAATTCCACTTATTTTGAAGCAAAATTCCAGAAATTACCCCTTATTTTGGGGCAAAATTGCAATAATTTCACTTATTTTGGGGCAAAATTGCAGAAATTTCACTTATTTCAGGGGAAAAAAGCAGAAATTTTTTATTATGGGGCAAAAAGGCAGAAATTTCTTTTATTTTGGTACAAAATTGCAGAAATTATTCTTATTTTGGGCAAAAATAAGAAATTTCCCATATTTTGGGGCAAAAATGCAGAAATTCCCCTTATTTTGAGGTAAAAAGCCTGAAATTCCTTTTATTTGGGGGCAAAAATTAAGAAATTCCCATTATTTTGGGGCAAAAAGCAGACATTTCCCTTATTTTGGAAAAAAATTTTAGAAATTTAACTTATTTCAGGGCAAAAATTAAGAAATTTTCCTTATTTTGGGTCAAAAAGGCAGAAATTCCCCTTATTTACAGGTAAAAAAGCTGAAATTCGCCTTATTTGGGGGCAAAAATGCAGGAATTTACCTTTTTTTGTGGCAAAATTGCAGAAATTTCACTTACTTCAGGGTAATAAATCAGAAATTTTCCATATTTTGGGCAAAAAAGACAGAAATTCCCTTTGTTTTGGGGGAGAAATACAGAAATTCCACTTATTTAGAGGCAAAAAAGCAGAAATTCCCCTTATTTTGGAGCAAAAATGAAGAAATTTTCCTTTTTATGGCAAAAAGGTATGCATTCTTCTTATTTTCGGGCAAAAAGGCAGAAATTCCCCATATTTTGCAGCAAAATTGCAGAAATTCCCCTAATTGTGGGGCAAAAAAGTAGAAATTCCCTATATGTTGGGGCAAAACGACAGAAATTCTCCTTATTTTGGGGCAAAATACAGAAATTCCACTTATTTTGGGGGAAAATTCCAGAAATTTCCCTTATTTTGGGGCAAAATTGCAGAAATTTCACTTATTTTGGGGCAAAATTGCAGAAATTTCAATTATTTCAGGGAAAAAAAGCAGAAATTTTTTTATTTTGGGGCAAATACAGAAATTTCTTTTATTATGGTACAAAATAGCAGAATTTTTTCTTATTTTGAACAAAAAGGCAGAAACTTCCCATATTTTGGGTCAAAAATGCAGAAATTCCCCTTATTTTGAGGTAAAAAGGTAGAAATTCCTTTTATTTGGGGGCAAAAAGTAATAAATTCCCTTTATTTTGGAACAAAAAGCAGACATTTCCATTATTTTGGGGAAAAATTAAGAAATATAACTTATTTCAGGGCAAAAAGTCAGAAATTTTCCTTATTTTCGGGCAAAAAGGCAGAAATTCTTAATCGTTTGTGGCAAAAATACAGAAATTCCTATTATTTTGAGGTAAAAAGCCTGAAATTCCCTTATTTGGGGCCCAAAAGGCAGAAATTTCCCTTACTTTGGGGCAAAATTGCAGAAATTTCACTTACTTCAGTGTAATAAGTCAGAAATTTTCCTTATTTTGGGGCAAAAAAGACAGAAATTCCCTTTGTTTTGGGGGAAAAAGACAGAAATTCCACTTATTTTTAGGCAAAAAAGCAGAAATTCCCCTTATTTTGGAGCAAAAATGAAGAAATTTTCTTTTTTTGTGGCAAAAGTTATACATTCCACTTTTTTTCGGGCTAAAAAGCAGAAATTCCCCGTATTTTGGAGCAAAATTGCAGAAATTCCCCTAATTGTGGGGCAAAAAGTCAGAAATTCCCTATATGTTAGGGCAAAAAGACAGAAATTCTCCTTATTTTGGGGCAAAACTCAGAATTTCCACTTATTTTGGGGCAAAATTCCAGAAAATTCCCTTATTTTCGGGCAAAATTGCAGAAATTTCACTTATTTTGAGGCAAAATTGCAGAAATTTCACATATTTCAGAAAAAAAGCAGAAATTTTCTTATTTTGGGGCAAAAAGGCAGAAATTTCTTTTATTTTGGTACAAAATTGCAGAAATTTTTCTTCTTTTCGGACAAAAAGGCAGAAATTTTCCTTATTTTGGGGCAAAAAATGCAGAAATTTCCCTTATTTTGAGGTAAAAAGACTGAAATTCCCCTTATTTGGCAGCAAAAAGGCAGAAATTTCTCTTATTTTGGGGCAAAATTGCAGAAATTTCACTTATTTCAGGGAAATAAGTCAGAAATTTTCCTTATTTTGGGGCAAAAAAGACTGAAATTCCCTTTGTTTTGGGGGAAAAATACAGAAATTCCACATATTTAGAGGCAAAAAAGCAGAAATTCCTCTTATTTTGGAGCAAAAATGAAGAAATTTCCTTTTTTTATGGAAAAAAGGTATGCATTCTTCTTATTTTCATGCAAAAAGGCAGAAATTCTCCAATTTTAAAGCAAAATTGCAGAAATTCCTATAATTGTGGGGCAAAAAGTCAGAAATTCCCAATATGTTGGGGAAAAAAGACAGAAATTCTCCTTATTTTGGGCAAAACTCAGAAATTCCACTTATTTTGGTGCAAAATTCCAGAAATTTTCCATATTTTGGGGTAAAATTGCAGAAATTTCACTTATTTTGGGGCAAAATTGCAAAAATTTTAATTATTTCAGGGATAAAAAGCAGAAATTTTCTTATTTTGGGGCAAAAAAAAGAAATTTCTTTTATTTCGGTACAAAATTGCAGACATTTTTCTTATTTTGGGCAAAAAGGCAGAAATTTCCCATATTTTGGGTCAAAAATGCAGAAATTTCCCTTATTTTTTGGTAAAAAGGCTTAAATTCCCCTTATTTGGGGGCAAAAGTAAGAAATTCCTTTTTTTGGGGCAAAAAGCAGACATTTCCCTTATTTTGGGAAAAAATTTTAGAAATTTAACTTATTTCAGAGCAAAAAGTCAGATTTTTTTTTTATTTTGGTGCAAAAAGGCAGATATTCCTAATATTTTGTGGCAAAAATGCAGAAATTCCTTTTATTTTGAGGTAAAAAGGCTGAAATTCCCCTTATTTGGGGGCAAAAAGGCAGAAATTTCCCTTATTTTGGGGTAAAATTGCAGAAATTTCACTTACTTCAGGGTAATATGTAAGAAATTTTCCTTATTTTGTGGCAAAAAAGACAGAAATTCCCTGTGTTTTGGGGGAGAAAGACAGAAATTCCACATATTTAGCGGCAAAAAGCAGAAATTCCCCTTATTTTGGAGCAAAAATGAAGAAATTTCTCTTTTTTATGGCAAAAAGGTATGCAGTCTTCTTATTTTGGACAAAAAAACTGAAAATCCCCGTATTTTGGAGCAAAATTACAGAAATTCCTCTAATTGTGGGGTAAAAAGGCAGAAATTCCCTATATGTTGGGGCAAAAAGACAGAAATTCTCCTTATTTTGGGGTAAAACTCAGAAATTACACTTAATTTGGGGCAAAATTCCAGAAATTTCCCTTATTTTGGGGCAAAATTGCAGAAATTTCACTTATTTTGTGGCAAAATTGCAGAAATTTTACTTATTTCAGAAAAAAAAGCAGAAATTTTCTTATTTTGTTGCAAAAATGCAGAAAGTTTTTTTTATTTTGGTACAAAATTGCAGTAATTTTTCTTATTTTGAGACAAAAAGGCAGAAATTTTCCATATTTTGGGGCAAAAATGCAGAAATTCCCATTATTTGGAGTTAAAGAGACTGAAATTCCCCTTATTTGAGGGCAAAAAGGCAGAAATATCCCTTATTTTGAGGCAAAATTGCAGAAATTTCACTTATTTCAGGGTAATAAGTCAGAAATTTTCTTTATTTTGGGGAAAAAAGACAGAAATTCTTTTTGTTTTGGGGGAAAAATACAGAAATTCCACTTATTTAGAGGCAAAAAAGCAGAAATTCTCCTTATTTTGGAGCATAAATGAAGAAATTTCCCTTTTTATGACATAAAGGTATGCATTCTTCTTATTTTCAGGCAAAAAGGCAGAAATTCCACGTATTTTGCAGCAAAAATGCAGAAATTCCCCTAATTGTCGGGCAAAAAGGCAGAAATTCCCTATATGTTGGGGCAAATAGACAGAAATTCTTTTTATTTTTGGGCAAAACTCAAAAATTCCACTTATTTTGGGGCAAAATTTCAGAAATTTCCCTTATTTTGGGGCTAAATTACAGAAATTTAACTTATTTTGGGGCAAAATTGCAGAAATTTCACTTATTTCAGGGGAAAAAAGCAGAAATTTTCCTTATTTTGTGGCAAAAAGGCAGAAATTCCTAATATTTTGTGGCAAAAATGCAGAAATTCCCCTTATTTTGAGGTAAAAAGGCTGAAATTCCTCTTATTTGGGGGCAAAAAGGCAGAAATTTCTCTTATTTTGGGGCAAAATTGCAGAAATTTCACTTATTTCAGGGTAATAAGTCAGAAATTTTCCTTATTTTGGGGCTAAAAATACAGAAATTCCCTTTGTTTTGGGGGAAAAAACAGAAATTCCACTTATTTAGAGGCAAAACAGCAGAAATTCCCCTTATTTTGGAGCAAAATTGCAGAAATTTCCCTTTTTTATGGCAAAAAGGTATGCATTCTTCTTATTTTCGGGCAAAAAAACAGAAATTCCCCGTATTTTGGAGCAAAACTGCAGAAATTCCCCTAATTGTGGGGCAAAAAGGCAGAAATTCCCTATATGTTGGAGCAAAAAGACAGAAGTTCTCCTTATTTTAAAGCAAAACACAGAAATTCCACTTATTTTGGGGGAAAATTCCAGTAATTTCCCTTATTTTGGGGCAAAATTGCAGAAATTTCACTCATTTTGGGGCAAAATTGCAGAAATTTCAATTATTTCAGGGAAAAAAAGCAGAAATTTTCTTATTTTGGGGCAAATACGGAAATTTCTTTTATTATGGTACAAAATAGCAGAATTTTTTCTTATTTTGAACAAAAAGGCAAAAATTTCCCATATTTTGGGTCAAAAATGCAGAAATTCCCTCTTATTTTGAGGTAAAAAGGCTGAAATTCCTTTTATTTGGGGGCAAAAAGTAAGAAATTCCCTTTATTTTGAACAAAAAGCAGACATTTCCATTATTTTGGGGAAAAAATTAAGAAATATAACTTATTTCAGGGCAAAAATCAGAATTTTCCTTATTTTCGGGCAAAAAGGCAGAAATTCTTAATCATTTGTGGCAAAAATACAGAAATTCCTATTATTATGAGGTAAAAAGCCTGAAATTCCCTTATTTGGGGGCCAAAAGGCAGAAATTTCCCTTACTTTGGGGCAAAATTGCAGAAATTTCACTTACTTCAGGGTAATAAGTCAGAAATTTTCCTTATTTTGGGGCAAAAAAGACAGAAATTCCCTTTGTTTTGGGGGAAAAAGACAGAAATTCCACTTATTTATAGGCAAAAAAGCAGAAATTCCCCTTATTTTGGAGCAAAAATGAAGAAATTTTCCTTTTTTGTGGCAAAAGTTATACATTCCACTTTTTTTCGGGCTAAAAAGCAGAAATTCTCCGTATTTTGAAGCAAAATTGCAGAAATTCCCCTAATTGTGGGGCAAAAAGGCAGAAATTTCTTATATGTTAGGGCAAAAAGACAGAAATTCTCCTTATTTTGGGGCAAAACTCAGAAATTCCACTTATTTTGGGGCAAAATTCCAGAAAATTCCCTTATTTTCGGGCAAAATTGCAGAAATTTAACTTATTTTGGGGCAAAATTGCAGAAATTTCACTTATTTCAGAAAAAAAAGCAGAAATTTTATTATTTTGGGGCAAAAAAGGAGAAATTTCTTTTATTTTGGTACAAAATTGCAGAAATTTTTTTTCTTTTGGGACAAAAAGGCGGAAATTTTCCTTATTTTGGGGCAAAAATGCAGAAATTCCCCTTATTTTGAGGTAAAAAGACTGAAATTCCCCTTATTTGGCAGTAAAAAGGCAGAAATTTTCCTTATTTTGGGGCAAATAAGACTGAAATTCCCTTTGTTTTGGGGGAAAAAGACAGAAATTCCACATATTTAGAGGCAAAAAAGCAGAAATTCCTCTTATTTTGGAGCAAAAATGAAGAAATTTCTATTTTTTATGGAAAAAAGGTATGCATTCTTCTTATTTTGGGGCAAAAAGGCAGAAATTCCCCGTATTTTAAAGCAAAATTGCAGAAATTCCTATAATTGTGAGGCAAAAAGGCAGAAATTTCCAATATGTTGGGGAAAAAAGACAGAAATTCTCCTTATTTTGGGGCAAAACTCAGAAATTCCACTTATTTTGGTGCAAAATTCCAGAAATTTTCCATATTTTGGGGTAAAATTGCAGAAATTTCACTTATTTTGGGGCAAAATTGCAGAAATTTTAATTATTTCAGGGATAAAAAGCAGAAATTTTCTTATTTTGGGGCAAAAAAAAGAAATATCTTTTATTTCGGTACAAAATTGCAGACATATTTCTTATTTTGGGCAAAAAGGCAGAGATTTCCCATATTTTGGGTCAAAAATGCAGAAATTCCCCTTATTTTGTGGTAAAAAGGCTGAAATTCCCCTTATTTGGGGGCAAAAAGTAAGAAATTCCCCTTTTTTGGGGCAAAAAGCAGACATTTCCCTTATTTTGGGAAAAAATTTTAGAAATTTAACTTATTTCAGAGCAAAAAGTCAGAATTTTTTTTTATTTTGGGGCAAAAAAGCAGATATTCCTAATATTTTGTGGCAAAAATGCAGAAATTCCTTTTATTTTGAGGTAAAAAGGCTAAAATTCCCCTTATTTGGGGGCAAAAAGGCAGAAATTTCCCTTATTTTGGGGTAAAATTGCAGAAATTTCACTTACTTCAGGGTAATATGTAAGAAATTTTCCTTATTTTGTGGCAAAAAAGACAGAAATTCCCTTTGTTTTGGGGGAGAAAACAGAAATTCCACTTATTTAGAGGCAAAAAGCAGAAATTCCCCTTATTTTGGAGCAAAAATGAAGAAATTTCCCTTTTGTATAGCAAAAAGGTATGCAGTCTTCTTATTTTGGACAAAAAAACAGAAAATCCCCGTATTTTGGAGCAAAATTACAGAAATTCCCCTAATTGTGGGGTAAAAAGGCAGAAATTCCCTATATGTTGGGGCAAAAAGACAGAAATTCTCCTTATCTTGGGGTAAAACTCAGATATTCCCCTTAATTTGGAGCAAAATTCCAGAAACTTCCCTTATTTTGGGGCAAAATTGCAGAAATTTCACTTATTTTGTGGCAAAATTGCAGAAATTTCACTTATTTCAGAAAAAAAAGCAGAAATTTTCTTATTTTGTTGCAAAAAGGCAGAAATTTCTTTTATTTTGGTACAAAATTGCAGTAATTTTTCTTATTTTGAGACAAAAAGGCAGAAATTTTCCATATTTTGGGGCAAATATGCAGAAATTCTCATTATTTTGAGTTAAAGAGACTGAAATTCCCCTTTTTTGAGGACAAAAAGGCAGAAATTTCCCTTATTTTTAGGCAAAATTGCAGAAATTTCACTTATTTCAGGGTAATAAGTCAGAAATTTTCCTTATTTTGGGGCAAAAAAGACAGAAATACCCTTTGTTTTGGGGGAAAAAGACAGAAATTCCACTTATTTAAAGGCAAAAATGCAGAAATTCCCCTTATTTTGGAGCAAAAATGAAGAAATTTCCTTTATTTATGGCAAAAAGGTATGCATTCATCTTTTTTTCGTACAAAAAGGAAAAATTCCCCGTATTTTGGAGCAAAATTGCAAAATTCCCCTAATTGTTGGGCAAAAAAGCAGAAATTCCCTAAATGTTGGGGCAAAAAGACAGAAATTCTCCTTATTTTGGGGCAAAACTCAGAAATTCCACTTATTTTGAAGCAAAATTTGAGAAATTTCCCTCATTTTGGGGCAAAATTGCAATAATGTCAATTATTTTGGAGCAAAATTGCAGAAATTTTACTTATTTCAGGGGACAAAAGCAGAAATTTTTATATTTTGTGGCAAAAAGGCAGAAATTTCTTTTATTTTGGTACAAAATTGCAGAAATTTTTCTTATTTTGGGGCAAAAATGCAGAAATTCCCCTTATTTTGAGGTAAAAAGGCTGAAATTCCCCTTATTTGGGGGCAAAAATTAAGAAATTCCCATTATTTTAGGGCAAAAAGCAGACATTTCTATTATTTTGGGAAAAAAGTTTAGAAATTTAACTTATTTCAGGGCAAAAATTCAGAAATTTTCCTTATTTTGGGGCAAAAATGCAGAAATTCCTAATATATTTGACAAAAATGCAGAAATTCCCCTTATTTAGAGGTAAAAAGGCTGAAATTCCTCTTATTTGAAGGCAAAAAAGCAGAAATTTCCCTTATTTTGCGGAAAAATTGCAGAAATTTCACTTACTTCAGGGTAATGTCAGAAATTTTCCTCATTTTGGGGCAAAAAAGAAAGAAATTCCCTTTGTTTTGGGGGAGAAAGACAGAAATTCCACTTATTTAGAGGCAAAAAAGCAGAAATTCTCCTTATTTTGGAGCATAAATGAAGAAATTTCCCTTTTTATGAAATAAAGGTATGCATTCTTCTTATTTTCGGGCAAAAAGGCAGAAATTCCCCGTATTTTGCAGCAAAAATGCAGAAATTCCCCTAATTGTCGGGCAAAAAGTCAGAAATTCCCTATGTGTTGGGGCAAATAGACAGAAATTCTCCTTATTTTGGGGCAAAACTCAGAAATTCCACTTATTTTGGGGCAAAATTCCAGAAATTTCCCTTATTTTGGGGCAAAATTACAGAAATTTCACTTATTTTGGGGCAAAATTGCAGAAATTTCACTTATTTCAGGGAAAAAAGGCAGAAATTTTCCTTATTTTGTGGCAAAAAGGCAGAAATTCCTAATATTTTGTGGCAAAAATGTAGAAATTCCCCTTATTTTGAGGTAAAAAGGCTGAAATTCCTCTTATTTGGGGGCAAAAAGGCAGAAATTTTCCTTATTTTGGGGCAAAATTGCAGAAATTTCACTTATTTCAGGGTAATAAGTCAGAAATTTTCCTTATTTTGGGGCAAAAAATACAGAAATTCCCTTTGTTTTGGGGGAAAAAACAGAAATTCCACTTATTTAGAGGCAAAAAAGCAGAAATTCCCCTTATTTTGGAGCAAAATTACCGAAATTTCCCTTTTTTATGGCAAAAAGGTTTGCATTCTTCTTATTTTCGGGCAAAAAAACAGAAATTCCATGCATTTTGGAGCAAAATTGCCGAAATTCCCCTAAATGTGGGGCAAAAAGGCAGAAATTCCCTATATGTTGGGGCAAAAAGTCAGAAATTCTCCTTATTTTAGGGCAAAACATAGAAATTCCACTTATTTTGGGGGAAAATTCCAGAAATTTCCCTTATTTTGGGGCAAAATTGCAGAAATTTCACTTATTTTGGGGCAAAATTGCAGAAATTTCAATTATTTCAGGGAAAAAAAGCAGAAATTTTTTTATTTTGGGGCAAATACAGAAATTTCTTTTATTATGGTACAAAATAGCAGAATTTTTTCTTATTTTGGGCAAAAAGGCAGAAATTTCTCATATTTTGGATCAAAAATGCAGAAATTTTTCTTATTTTGAGGTAAAAAGGCTGAAATTCCCCATATTTGGGGGCAAAAAGTAAGAAATTCCTTTTATTATTGAACAAAAAGCAGACATTTCCATTATTTTGGGGAAAAAATTAAGAAATATAACTTATTTCAGGGCAAAAAGTCAAAAATTTTTCTTATTTTCGGGCAAAAAGGCAGAAATTCTTAATCGTTTGTGGCAAAAATACAGAAATTCCTATTATTTTGAGGTAAAAAGCCTGAAATTCCCTTATTTGGGGGCCAAAAGGCAGAAATTTCCCTTACTTTGGGGCAAAATTGCAGAAATTTCACTTACTTCAGGGTAATAAGTCAGAAATTTTCCTTATTTTGGGGCAAAAAAGACAGAAATTCCCTTTGTTTTGGGGGAAAAAGACAGAAATTCCACTTATTTATAGGCAAAATAGCAGAAATTCCCCTTATTTTGGAGCAAAAATGAGGAAATTTCCCTTTTTTTTTTTTTTGGCAAAAGGTATACATTCCACTTTTTTTCGGGCTAAAAAGCAGAAATTCCCCGTATTTTGGAGCAAAATTGCAGAAATTCCCCTAATTGTGGGGCAAAAAGGCAGAAATTCCCTATATGTTAGGGCAAAAAGACAGAAATTCTCCTTATTTTGGGGCAAAACTCAGAAATTCCACTTATTTTGGGGCAAAATTCCAGAAAATTCCCTTATTTTCGGGCAAAATTGCAGAAATTTCACTTATTTTGGGGCAAAATTGCAGAAATTTCACTTATTTCACAAAAAAAAGCAGAAATTTTCTTATTTTGGGGCAAAAAGGCAAAAATTTCTTTTATTTTGGTAAAAAATTGCAGAATTTTTCTTATTTTGGGACAAAAAGGCAGAAATATCCCTTATTTTGGGGCAAAAATGCAGAAATTCCCCTTATTTTGTGGTAAAAAGACTGAAATTCCCGTTATTTGGCGGCAAAAAGGCAGAAATTTCTCTTATTTTGGGGCAAAATTGCAGAAATTTCACTTATTTCAGGGTAATAAGTCAGAAATTTTCCTTATTTTGGGGCAAAAAAGACAGAAATTCCCTTTGTTTTGGAGGAAAAACACAGAAATTCCACTAATTTAGAGGCAAAAAAGCAGAAATTCACCTTATTTTGGAGCAAAATTGCAGAAATTTACCTTTTTTATGGCAATAAGGTAGGCATTCTTCTCATTTTCGGAAAAAGGCAGAAATTCCCCGTATTTTGGAGCAAAATTGCAGAAATTCCCCTAATTGTGGGGCAAAAAGGCAGAAATTCCCTATATGTTGGGGCAAAAAGGCAGAAATTCTCCTTATTTTGGGGCAAAACTCAGAAATTCCACTTATTTTGGGGCAAAATTCCAGAAATTTCCGTTATTTTGGGGCAAAATTGCAGAAATTTCATTAATTTTGGGGCAAAATTGCAGAAATTTCACTTATTTCATGGAAAAAAGCAGAAATTTTCTTATTTTGGGGCAAGAAATGCAGAAATTTCCTATATTTTGGTGCAAAAATGCAGAAATTCCCCTTATTTTGAAATAAAAAGTCTGAAATTCCCCGTATTTGGGGGCAAAAAGGCAGAAATTTCCCTTATTTTTGGGCAAAATTGCCGAAATTTCACTTATTTCAGGGTAATAAGTCAGAAATTGTTTTTATTTTGGAGCAAAAAGGACAGAAATTCCCTTTGTCTTGGGGGAAAAAGACAGAAATTCCACTTATTTAGAGGAAAAAAACCAGAAATTCCCCTTATTTTGGAGCAAAAATGAAGAAATTTCCCTTTTTTATGGCAAAAAGGTATGCATTCTTCTTTTTTCGTACAAAAAGGCAGAAATTCCCTGTATTTTGAAGCAAAATTGCAGAAATTCCTCTAATTGTTAGGCCAAAAATTAGAAATTCCCTATATGTTGGGCCAAAAAGACAGAAATTCTCCTCATTTTGGGTCAAAACTCAGAAATTACACTTATTTTGGGGCAAAATTCCAGAAATTTCCCTTATTTTGGGGCAAAATTGCAGAAATTTCACTTATTTCAGGAGAAAAAAGAGAAATTTTTTTATTTTGGGGCAAAAAGTCAGAAATTTCCCATATTTTGGGGCAAAAATGCAAAAATTCCCCTTATTTTGGAGCAAAAATTAAGAAATTTCCCTTTTTATGGCAAAAGGTATGCATTCTTCTTATTTTCGGGAAAGAAAGGCAGAAATTCCTCGTATTTTGGAGCAAAATTACAGAAATTCCCCTAATTGTGGGGCAAAAAGGCAGAAATCCCCTATATGTTGGGGCAAAAATACAGAAATTCTCCTTATTTTGAGGCAAAACTCAGAAATTCCACTTATTTTGGGGCAAAATTCCAGAAATTTCCCTTATTTTGGGGCAAAATTGCAGAAATTTCAGTTATTTTGGGGCAAAATTGCAGAAATTTCATTTATTTCATGGAAAAAAAGCAGAATTTTTCTTATTTTGGGCAAAAAGGCAGAAATTTTTCATATTTTGGGGCAAGAATGCAGAAATTCCCCTTATTTTGAGGTAAAAAGGCTGAAATTCCCATTATTTGGGGGCAAAAAGTAAGAAATTCCCATTATTTTGGGGCAAAAAGCAGACATTTCCCTTATTTTGGGGAAAAAATTTTAGAAATTTAACTAATTTCAGTGCAAAAAGTCAGAAATTTTCCTTATTTTGGGGCAAAAAGGCAGAAATTCCCAATATTTTGTGGCAAGAATGCAGAAATTCCCCTTATTTTGAGGTAAAAAGGCTGAAATTCTCCTTATTTGGGGGCAAAAAGGCAGAAATTTCCCTTATTTTGGGGCAAAATTGCAGAAACTTCACTTACTTCAGGGTAATAAGTCAGAAATTTTCCTTGTTTTGGGGCAAAAATACAGAAATTCCCTTTGTTTTGGGGGAAAAAGACAGAAATTCCACTTATTTAGAGGCAAAAAAGCAGAAATTCCCCTTATATTGGAGCAAAATTGCAGAAATTTTCCTTTTTTATGGCAAAAATGTATGCATTCTTCTTATTTTCAGGCAAAAAGGCAGAAATTCCTTGTATTTTGGAGAAAAATTGCAGAAATTCCCCTAATTGTGAAGCAAAAAGGCAGAAATTCCCTATATGTTGGGGCAAAAAGACAGAAATTCTCCTTATTTTGGGGCAAAACTCAGAAATTCCAATTATTTTGGGGCAAAATTCCAAAAATTTCCCTTATTTTGGCGCAAAATTGCAGAAATTTCACTTATTTTGGGGCAAAATTGCAGAAATTTCACTTATTTCATGGAAAAAAGCAGAAATTTTCTTATTTTGGGGCAAAAAGGCAGAAATTTCCCATATTTTGGGGAAAAAATGCAGAAATTCCCCTTATTTTGAGGTAGAAAGGCTGAAGTTCCCCGTATTTGGGGGCAAAAAGGCAGAAATTTCCCTTATTTTGGGGCAAAATTGCAGAAATTTCACATATTTCAGTGTAATAAGTCAGAAATTTTCCTTATTTTGGGAATAAAAAGACAGAAATTCTTTTTGTTTTGGGGGATAAGGAAAGAAATTCCACTTATTGGGAGGCAAAAAAGCAGAAATTCCCCATAATTAGAGGTAATAAGGCTGAAATTTTCCTTATTTGGGGGCAAAAGGCAGAAATTTCCCCTTATTTTGGAGCAAAATTGCAGAAATTTCACTTATTTCAGGGAAATAAGTCAGAAATTTTCCTTATTTTGGGGCAAAAAAGACAGAAATTCCTTTTGTTTTGGGGGAAAAAGACAGAAATTCCACTAATTTAGAGGCAAAAAAGCAGAAATTCCCCTTATTTTGGAGCAAAAATGAAGAAATTTCCCTTTTTATGGCAAAAAGGTATGCATTCTTCTTATTTTCGGGCAAAAAGGCAGAAATTCCCCGTATTTTGGAGCAAAATTACAGAAATTCCCCTAATTGTGGGGCAAGAAGGCAGAAATTCCCTATATGTTGGGGTAAAAATACAGAAATTTTCCTTATTTTGAGGCAAAACTCAGAAATTCCACTTATTTTGGGGCAAAATTCCAGAAATTTCCCTTATTTTGGGGCAAAATTGCAGAAATTTCACTTATTTCAGGGTAATAAGTCAGAAATTGTTTTTATTTTGGAGCAAAAAGTACAGAAATTCCCTTTGTCTTGGGGGAAAAAGACAGAAATTCCACTTATTTAGAGGAAAAAAAGCAGAAATTCCCCTTATTTTGGAGCAAAAATGAAGAAATTTCCCTTTTTTATGGCAAAAAGGTATGCATTCTTCTTTTTTCGTACAAAAAGGCAGAAATTCCCTGTGTTTTGAAGCAAAATTGCAGAAATTCCTCTAATTGTTAGGCCAAAAATTAGAAATTCCCTATATGTTGGGGCAAAAAGACAGAAATTCTCCTCATTTTGGGTCAAAACTCAGAAATTACAATTATTTTGGGGCAAAAGTCCAGAAATTTCCCTTATTTTGGGGCAAAATTGCAGAAATTTCACTTATTTCAGGAGAAAAAGGAGAAATTTTTTTATTTTGGGGCAAAAAGTCAGAAATTTCCCATATTTTGGGGCAAAAATGCAGAAATTCCCCTTATTTTGGAGCAAAAATGAAGAAATTTCCCTTTTTATGGCAAAAGGTATGCATTCTTCTTATTTTCGAAAAAGAAAGGCAGAAATTCCTCGTATTTTGGAGCAAAATTACAGAAATTCCCCTAATTGTGGGGCAAAAAGGCAGAAATTCCCTATATGTTGGGGCAAAAATACAGAAATTCTCCTTATTTTGAGGCAAAACTCAGAAATTCCACTTCTTTTGGGGCAAAATTCCAGAAATTTCCCTTATTTTGGGGCAAAATTGCAGAAATTTCAGTTATTTTGGGGCAAAATTGCAGAAATTTCATTTATATCATGGAAAAAAAGCAGAATTTTTCTTATTTTGGGCAAAAAGGCAGAAATTTTTCATATTTTGGGGCAAGAATGCAGAAATTCCCCTTATTTTGAGGTAAAAAGGCTGAAATTCCCATTATTTGGGGGCAAAAAGTAAGAAATTCCCATTATTTTGGGACAAAAAGCAGACATTTCCCTTATTTTGGGGAAAAAATTTTAGAAATTTAACTAATTTCAGTGTAAAAAGTGAGAAATTTTCCTTATTTTGGGGCAAAAAGGCAGAAATTCCCAATATTTTGTGGCAAGAATGCAGAAATTCCCCTTATTTTGAGGTAAAAAGGCTGAAATTCTCCTTATTTGGGGGCAAAAAGGCAGAAATTTCCCTTATTTTGGGGCAAAATTGCAGAAACTTCACTTACTTCAGGGTAATAAGTCAGAAATTTTCCTTGTTTTGGGGCAAAAAAGACAGAAATTCCCTTTGTTTTGGGGGAAAAAGACAGAAATTCCACTTATTTAGAGGCAAAAAAGCAGAAATTCCCCTTCTATTGGAGCAAAATTGCAGAAATTTTCCTTTTTTATGGCAAAAATGTATGCATTCTTCTTATTTTCGGGCAAAAAGGCAGAAATTCCCCGTATTTTGGAGCAAAATTGCAGAAATTCCCCTAATTGTGAAGCAAAAAGGCAGAAATTCCCTATATGTTGGGGCAAAAAGACAGAAATTCTCCTTATTTTGGGGCAAAACTCAGAAATTCCAATTATTTTGGTGCAAAATTCCAAAAATTTCCCTTAATATGGCGCAAAATTGCAGAAATTTCACTTATTTTGGGGCAAAATTGCAGAAATTTCACTTATTTCATGGAAAAAAGCAGAAATTTTCTTATTTTGGGGCAAAAAGGCAGAAATTTCCCATATTTTGGGGAAAAAATGCAGAAATTCCCCTTATTTTGAGGTAAAAAGGCTGAAGTTCCCCGTATTTGGGGGCAAAAAGGCAGAAATTTCCCTTATTTTGGGGCAAAATTGCAGAAATTTCACATATTTCAGTGTAATAAGTCAGAAATTTTCCTTATTTTGGGAATAAAAAGACAGAAATTCTTTTTGTTTTGGGGGAAAAGGAAAGAAATTCCACTTATTGGGAGGCAAAAAAAGCAGAAATTCCCCATAATTAGAGGTAATAAGGCTGAAATTTTCCTTATTTGGGGGCAAAAGGCATTAATTTCCCCTTATTTTGGGGCAAAATTGCAGAAATTTCACTTATTTCAGGAAAATAAGTCAGAAATTTTCCTTATTTTGGGGCAAAAAAGACAGAAATTCCTTTTGTTTTGGGGGAAAAAGACAGAAATTCCACTAATTTAGAGGCAAAAAAGCAGAAATTCCCCTTATTTTGGAGCAAAAATGAAGAAATTTCCCTTTTTATGGCAAAAAGGTATGCATTCTTCTTATTTTCGGGCAAAAAGGCAGAAATTCCCCGTATTTTGGAGCAAAATTACAGAAATTCCCCTAATTGTGGGGCAAAAAGGCAGAAATTCCCTATATCTTGTGGTAAAAATACAGAAATTTTCCTTATTTTGAGGCAAAACTCAGAAATTCCACTTATTTTGGGGCAAAATTCCAGAAATTTCCCTTATTTTGGGGCAAAATTGCAGAAATTTCACTTATTTTGGGGCAAAATTGCAGGAATTTCACTTATTTCATGGAAAAAAGCAGAATTTTTCTTATTTTGGGCAAAAAGGCAGAAATTTCCCATATTTTGCGGCAAGAATGCAGAAATTCCCCTTATTTTGATGTAAAAAGACTGAAATTCCCATTATTTGGGGGCAAAATGTAAGAAATTCCCATTATTTTTGGGCAAAAATGAGACATTTCCCTTATTTTGGGGAAAAATTTTAGAAATTTAACTTATTTCAGTGCAAAAAGTCAGAAATTTTCCTTATTTTGGGGCAAAAAGTCAGAAATTCCCAATATTTTGTGGCAAGAATGCAGAAATTTTCCTTATTTTGAGGTAAAAAGGCTGAAATTCCCCTTATTTGGGGGCAAAAAGGCAGAAATTTCCCTTATTTTGGGGCAAAATTGCAGAAACTTCACTTACTTCAGGGTAATAAGTCAGAAATTTTCCTTGTTTTGGGCCAAAAAAGACAGAAATTCCCTTTGTTTTGGGAGATAAAGACAGAAATTCCACTTATTTAGAGGCAAAAAAGCAGAAATTCCCCTTATATTGGAGCAAAATTGCAGAAATTTTCCTTTTTTATGGCAAAAATGTATGCATTCTTCTTATTTTTAGGCAAAAAGTCAGAAATTCCTCGTATTTTTGAGGCAAAATTGCAGAAATTCCCCTAATTGTGAAGTCAAAAGGCAGAAATTCCCTATATGTTGGGGCAAAAAGACAGAAATTCTCCTTATTTTGGGGCAAAACTCAGAAATTTCACTTATTTTGGGTCAAAATTCCAGAAATTTCCCTTATTTTGGCGCAAAATTGCAGAAATTTCACTTATTTTGGGGCAAAATTGCAGAAATTTCACTTATTTCATGGAAAAAAGCAGAAATTTTTTTATTTTAGGGCAAAAAGGAAGAAATTTCCCATATTTTGGGGAAAAAATGCAGAAATTCCCCTTATTTCGAGGAAAAAAGGCTGAAGTTCCCCGTATTTGGGGGCAAAAAGGCAGAAATTTCCCTTATTTTGGGGCAAAATTGCAGAAATTTCACTTATTTCAGTGTAATAAGGCAGAAATTTCCTTATTTTGGGAATAAAAAGACAGAAATTCTTTTTGTTTTGGGGGAAAAGGAAAGAAATTCCACTTATTGGGAGGCAAAAAAGCAGAAATTCCCCATATTTAGAGGTAATAAGGCTGAAATTTTCCTTATTTGGGGACAAAAGGCAGAAATTTCCCCTTATTTTGGGGCAAAATTGCAGAAATTTCACTTATTTCAGGGTAATAAGTCAGAAATTTTCCTTATTTTGGAGCAAAAAAGACAGAAATTCCCTTTGTTTTGGGGGAAAAAGACAGAAATTCCACTAATTTAGAGGCAAAAAGGCAGAAATTCCCCATATTTTGGAGCAAAATTGCAGAAATTCCCCTAATTGTGGGGCAAAAAGGCAGCAATTCCCTATATGTTGGGGCAAAAAGGCAGAAATTCTCCTTATTTTGAGGCAAAACTCAGAAATTCCACTTATTTTGGGGCAAAATTCCAGAAATTTCCGTATTTGGGGGCAAAATTGCAGAAATTTCATTAATTTTGGGGAAAAATTGCAGAAATTTCACTTATTTCATGGAAAAAGGAGAAATTTTCTTAATTTGGGGCAAAAAGGCAGAAATTTCCAATATTTTGGTGCAAAAATGCAGAAATTCACTTATTTTGAAATAAAAAGTCTGAAATTCCCCGTATTTGGGGGCAAAAAGGCAGAAATTACCCTTATTTTGGGGCAAAATTGCAGAAATTTCACTTATTTCAGGGTAATAAGTCAGAGATTGTTTATATTTTGGAGCAAAAAAGACAGAAATTCCCTTTGTTTTGGGAGAAAAAGACAGAAATTCCACTTATTTAGAGGAAAAGAAGCAGAAATTCCCCTTATTTTGGAGCAAAAATGACGAAATTTCCCTTTTTTATGGCAAAAAGGTATGCGTTCTTCTTATTTTCGTACAAAAAGGCAGTAATTCCCTGTATTTTGGAGCAAAATTGCAGAAATTCCCCTAATTGTTAGGCAAAAAAGCAGAAATTTCCTATATGATGGGGCAAAAAGACAGAAATTCTCCTCATTTTGGGTCAAAACTCAGAAATTCCACTTATTTTGGGGCAAAATTCCAGAAATTTCCCTTATTTTGGGGCAAAATTGCAGAAATTTCACTTATTTCAGGGGAAAAAATGAGAAATTTTCTTATTTTGGGGCAAAAAGTCAGAAATTTCTCATATTTTGGGGCAAAAATGCAGAAATTCCCCTTATTTTGAGGTAAAAAGGCTGAAATTCCCCTTATTTGGGGGCAAAAAGTAAAAAATTCGCATTATTTGGGGCAAAAAGCAGACATTTCCCTTATTTTGTGGAAAATTTTAGAAATTTAACTTATTTCAGGGCAAAACGTCAGTAATTTTCCTTTTTTTAGGGCAAAAAGGCAGAAATTCCCAATATTTTGTGGCAAGAATGCAGAAATTCCCCTTATTTTGAGGTAAAAAGGCTGAAATTCCCCTTATTTGGGAGCAAAAAGGCAAAAATTTCCCTTATTTTGGAGCAAAATTGCAGAAATTTCACTTACTTCAGGGTAATAAGTCAGAAATTTTCCTTATTTTGGGGCAAAAAAGACAGAAATTCCCTTTGTTTTTGGGGAAAAAGACAGAAATTCCACTTATTTAAAGACAAAAAAGCAGAAATTCCCCTTATTTTGGAGCAAAAATGAAGAAATTTCCTTTTTATATGGCAAAAATGTATGCATTCTTCTTATTTTCGTACAAAAAGGCAGAAATTCCCCGTATTTTGGAGCAAAATTGCAAAAATTCCCCTAATTGTTGGGCAAAAAAGCAGAAATTCCTTATATGTTGGGGCAAAAAGACAAAAATTCTCCTTATTTTGGGGCAAAACTCAGAAATTCCACTTATTTTGATGCAAAATTCCAGAAATTTCCCTTATTTTGGGGCAAAATTGCAATAATTTCCCTTATTTTGGGGCAAAATTGCAGAAATTTCACTTATTTCAGTGTAATAAGGCAGAAATTTCCTTATTTTGGGAATAAAAAGACAGAAATTCTTTTTGTTTTGGGGGAAAAGGAAAGAAATTCCACTTATTGGGAGGCAAAAAAGCAGAAATTCCCCATATTTAGAGGTAATAAGGCTGAAATTTTCTTTATTTGGGGGCAAAAGGCAGAAATTTCCCCTTATTTTGGGGCAAAATTGCAGAAATTTCACTTATTTCAGGGTAATAAGTCAGAAATTTTCCTTATTTTGGGGCAAAAAAGACAGAAATTCCCTTTGTTTTGGGTGAAAAAGACAGAAATTCCACTAATTTAGAGGCAATAAAGCAGAAATTCCCTTTATTTTGGAGCAAAAATGAAGAAATTTCCCTTTTATGGCAATAAGGTAGGCATTCTTCTTATTTTCGGGCAAAAAGGCAGAAATTACCCATATTTTGTAGCAAAATTGCAGAAATTCCCCTAATTGTGGGGCAAAAAGTCAGAAATTCCCTATATGTTGGGGCAAAAAGGCAGAAATTCTCCTTATTTTGAGGCAAATCTCAGAAATTCCACTTATTTTGGGGCAAAATTCCAGAAATTTCCCTTATTTTGGGGCAAAATTCCAGAAATTTCACTTATTTTGGGGTAAAATTGCAGAAATTTCACTTATTTCATGGAAAAAAGCAGAATTTTTCTTATTTTGGGCAAAAAGGCAGAAATTTCCCATATTTTGGGGCAAGAATGCAGAAATTCCCCTTATTTTGAGGTAAAAATGCTTAAATTCCCATTATTTGGGGGCAAAAAGTAAGAAATTCCCATTATTTTGGGGCAAAAAGCAGACATTTACCTTATTTTGGGGAAAAATTTTAGAAATTTAACTTATTTCAGTGCAAAAAGTCCGAAATTTTCTTTATTTTGGGGCAAAAAGGCAGAAATTCCCAATATTTTGTGGCAAGAATGCAGAAATTCCCCTTATTTTGAAATAAAAAGTCTGAAATTCCCCGTATTTGGGGGCAAAAAGGCAGAAATTTCCCTTATTTTTGGGCAAAATTGCCGAAATTTCACTTATTTCAGGGTAATAAGTCAGAAATTGTTTTTATTTTGGAGCAAAAAGGACAGAAATTCCCTTTGTCTTGGGGGAAAAAGACAGAAATTCCACTTATTTAGAGGAAAAAAAGCAGAAATTCCCCTTATTTTGGAGCAAAAATGAAGAAATTTCCCTTTTTTATGGCAAAAAGGTATGCATTCTTCTTTTTTCGTACAAAAAGGCAGAAATTCCCTGTATTTTGAAGCAAAATTGCAGAAATTCCTCTAATTGTTAGGCCAAAAATTAGAAATTCCCTATATGTTGGGGCAAAAAGACAGAAATTCTCCTCATTTTGGGTCAAAACTCAGAAATTACACTTATTTTGGGGCAAAATTCCAGAAATTTCCCTTTTTTTTGGGGCAAAATTGCAGAAATTTCACTTATTTCAGGAGAAAAAAGAGAAATTTTTTTATTTTGGGGCAAAAAGTCAGAAATTTCCCATATTTTGGGGCAAAAATGCAAAAATTCCCCTTATTTTGGAGCAAAAATTAAGAAATTTCCCTTTTTATGGCAAAAGGTATGCATTCTTCTTATTTTCGGGAAAGAAAGGCAGAAATTCCTCGTATTTTGGAGCAAAATTACAGAAATTCCCCTAATTGTGGGGCAAAAAGGCAGAAATCCCCTATATGTTGGGGCAAAAATACAGAAATTCTCCTTATTTTGAGGCAAAACTCAGAAATTCCACTTATTTTGGGGCAAAATTCCAGAAATTTCCCTTATTTTGGGGCAAAATTGCAGAAATTTCAGTTATTTTGGGGCAAAATTGCAGAAATTTCATTTATTTCATGGAAAAAAAGCAGAATTTTTCTTATTTTGGGCAAAAAGGCAGAAATTTTTCATATTTTGGGGCAAGAATGCAGAAATTCCCCTTATTTTGAGATAAAAAGGCTGAAATTCCCATTATTTGGGGGCAAAAAGTAAGAAATTCCCATTATTTTGGGGCAAAAAGCAGACATTTCCCTTATTTTGGGGAAAAAATTTTAGAAATTTAACTAATTTCAGTGCAAAAAGTCAGAAATTTTCCTTATTTTGGGGCAAAAAGGCAGAAATTCCCAATATTTTGTGGCAAGAATGCAGAAATTCCCCTTATTTTGAGGTAAAAAGGCTGAAATTCTCCTTATTTGGGGGCAAAAAGGCAGAAATTTCCCTTATTTTGGGGCAAAATTGCAGAAACTTCACTTATTTCAGGGTAATAAGTCAGAAATTTTCCTTGTTTTGGGGCAAAAATACAGAAATTCCCTTTATTTTGGGGGAAAAAGACAGAAATTCCACTTATTTAGAGGCAAAAAAGCAGAAATTCCCCTTATATTGGAGCAAAATTGCAGAAATTTTCCTTTTTTATGGCAAAAATGTATGCATTCTTCTTATTTTCAGGCAAAAAGGCAGAAATTCCTTGTATTTTGGAGAAAAATTGCAGAAATTCCCCTAATTGTGAAGCAAAAAGGCAGAAATTCCCTATATGTTGGGGCAAAAAGACAGAAATTCTCCTTATTTTGGGGCAAAACTCAGAAATTCCAATTATTTTGGGGCAAAATTCCAAAAATTTCCCTTATTTTGGCGCAAAATTGCAGAAATTTCACTTATTTTGGGGCAAAATTGCAGAAATTTCACTTATTTCATGGAAAAAAGCAGAAATTTTCTTATTTTGGGGCAAAAAGGCAGAAATTTCCCATATTTTGGGGAAAAAATGCAGAAATTCCCCTTATTTTGAGGTAGAAAGGCTGAAGTTCCCCGTATTTGGGGGCAAAAAGGCAGAAATTTCCCTTATTTTGGGGCAAAATTGCAGAAATTTCACATATTTCAGTGTAATAAGTCAGAAATTTTCCTTATTTTGGGAATAAAAAGACAGAAATTCTTTTTGTTTTGGGGGAAAAGGAAAGAAATTCCACTTATTGGGAGGCAAAAAAGCAGAAATTCCCCATAATTAGAGGTAATAAGGCTGAAATTTTCCTTATTTGGGGGCAAAAGGCAGAAATTTCCCCTTATTTTGGAGCAAAATTGCAGAAATTTCACTTATTTCAGGGAAATAAGTCAGAAATTTTCCTTATTTTGGGGCAAAAAAGACAGAAATTCCTTTTGTTTTGGGGGAAAAAGACAGAAATTCCACTAATTTAGAGGCAAAAAAGCAGAAATTCCCCTTATTTTGGAGCAAAAATGAAGAAATTTCCCTTTTTATGGCAAAAAGGTATGCATTCTTCTTATTTTCGGGCAAAAAGGCAGAAATTCCCCGTATTTTGGAGCAAAATTACAGAAATTCCCCTAATTGTGGGGCAAAAAGGCAGAAATTCCCTATATGTTGGGGTAAAAATACAGAAATTTTCCTTATTTTGAGGCAAAACTCAGAAATTCCACTTATTTTGGGGCAAAATTCCAGAAATTTCCCTTATTTTGGGGCAAAATTGCAGAAATTTCACTTATTTCAGGGTAATAAGTCAGAAATTGTTTTTATTTTGGAGCAAAAAGTACAGAAATTCCCTTTGTCTTGGGGGAAAAAGACAGAAATTCCACTTATTTAGAGGAAAAAAAGCAGAAATTCCCCTTATTTTGGAGCAAAAATGAAGAAATTTCCCTTTTTTATGGCAAAAAGGTATGCATTCTTCTTTTTTCGTACAAAAAGGCAGAAATTCCCTGTATTTTGAAGCAAAATTGCAGAAATTCCTCTAATTGTTAGGCCAAAAATTAGAAATTCCCTATATGTTGGGGCAAAAAGACAGAAATTCTCCTCATTTTGGGTCAAAACTCAGAAATTACAATTATTTTGGGGCAAAAGTCCAGAAATTTCCCTTATTTTGGGGCAAAATTGCAGAAATTTCACTTATTTCAGGAGAAAAAGGAGAAATTTTTTTATTTTGGGGCAAAAAGTCAGAAATTTCCCATATTTTGGGGCAAAAATGCAGAAATTCCCCTTATTTTGGAGCAAAAATGAAGAAATTTCCCTTTTTATGGCAAAAGGTATGCATTCTTCTTATTTTCGAAAAAGAAAGGCAGAAATTCCTCGTATTTTGGAGCAAAATTACAGAAATTCCCCTAATTGTGGGGCAAAAAGGCAGAAATTCCCTATATGTTGGGGCAAAAATACAGAAATTCTCCTTATTTTGAGGCAAAACTCAGAAATTCCACTTCTTTTGGGGCAAAATTCCAGAAATTTCCCTTATTTTGGGGCAAAATTGCAGAAATTTCAGTTATTTTGGGGCAAAATTGCAGAAATTTCATTTATATCATGGAAAAAAAGCAGAATTTTTCTTATTTTGGGCAAAAAGGCAGAAATTTTTCATATTTTGGGGCAAGAATGCAGAAATTCCCCTTATTTTGAGGTAAAAAGGCTGAAATTCCCATTATTTGGGGGCAAAAAGTAAGAAATTCCCATTATTTTGGGGCAAAAAGCAGACATTTCCCTTATTTTGGGGAAAAAATTTTAGAAATTTAACTAATTTCAGTGTAAAAAGTGAGAAATTTTCCTTATTTTGGGGCAAAAAGGCAGAAATTCCCAATATTTTGTGGCAAGAATGCAGAAATTCCCCTTATTTTGAGGTAAAAAGGCTGAAATTCTCCTTATTTGGGGGCAAAAAGGCAGAAATTTCCCTTATTTTGGGGCAAAATTGCAGAAACTTCACTTACTTCAGGGTAATAAGTCAGAAATTTTCCTTGTTTTGGGGCAAAAAAGACAGAAATTCCCTTTGTTTTGGGGGAAAAAGACAGAAATTCCACTTATTTAGAGGCAAAAAAGCAGAAATTCCCCTTCTATTGGAGCAAAATTGCAGAAATTTTCCTTTTTTATGGCAAAAATGTATGCATTCTTCTTATTTTCGGGCAAAAAGGCAGAAATTCCCCGTATTTTGGAGCAAAATTGCAGAAATTCCCCTAATTGTGAAGCAAAAAGGCAGAAATTCCCTATATGTTGGGGCAAAAAGACAGAAATTCTCCTTATTTTGGGGCAAAACTCAGAAATTCCAATTATTTTGGTGCAAAATTCCAAAAATTTCCCTTAATATGGCGCAAAATTGCAGAAATTTCACTTATTTTGGGGCAAAATTGCAGAAATTTCACTTATTTCATGGAAAAAAGCAGAAATTTTCTTATTTTGGGGCAAAAAGGCAGAAATTTCCCATATTTTGGGGAAAAAATGCAGAAATTCCCCTTATTTTGAGGTAAAAAGGCTGAAGTTCCCCGTATTTGGGGGCAAAAAGGCAGAAATTTCCCTTATTTTGGGGCAAAATTGCAGAAATTTCACATATTTCAGTGTAATAAGTCAGAAATTTTCCTTATTTTGGGAATAAAAAGACAGAAATTCTTTTTGTTTTGGGGGAAAAGGAAAGAAATTCCACTTATTGGGAGGCAAAAAAAGCAGAAATTCCCCATAATTAGAGGTAATAAGGCTGAAATTTTCCTTATTTGGGGGCAAAAGGCATTAATTTCCCCTTATTTTGGGGCAAAATTGCAGAAATTTCACTTATTTCAGGAAAATAAGTCAGAAATTTTCCTTATTTTGGGGCAAAAAAGACAGAAATTCCTTTTGTTTTGGGGGAAAAAGACAGAAATTCCACTAATTTAGAGGCAAAAAAGCAGAAATTCCCCTTATTTTGGAGCAAAAATGAAGAAATTTCCCTTTTTATGGCAAAAAGGTATGCATTCTTCTTATTTTCGGGCAAAAAGGCAGAAATTCCCCGTATTTTGGAGCAAAATTACAGAAATTCCCCTAATTGTGGGGCAAAAAGGCAGAAATTCCCTATATCTTGTGGTAAAAATACAGAAATTTTCCTTATTTTGAGGCAAAACTCAGAAATTCCACTTATTTTGGGGCAAAATTCCAGAAATTTCCCTTATTTTGGGGCAAAATTGCAGAAATTTCACTTATTTTGGGGCAAAATTGCAGGAATTTCACTTATTTCATGGAAAAAAGCAGAATTTTTCTTATTTTGGGCAAAAAGGCAGAAATTTCCCATATTTTGCGGCAAGAATGCAGAAATTCCCCTTATTTTGATGTAAAAAGACTGAAATTCCCATTATTTGGGGGCAAAATGTAAGAAATTCCCATTATTTTTGGGCAAAAATGAGACATTTCCCTTATTTTGGGGAAAAATTTTAGAAATTTAACTTATTTCAGTGCAAAAAGTCAGAAATTTTCCTTATTTTGGGGCAAAAAGTCAGAAATTCCCAATATTTTGTGGCAAGAATGCAGAAATTTTCCTTATTTTGAGGTAAAAAGGCTGAAATTCCCCTTATTTGGGGGCAAAAAGGCAGAAATTTCCCTTATTTTGGGGCAAAATTGCAGAAACTTCACTTACTTCAGGGTAATAAGTCAGAAATTTTCCTTGTTTTGGGCCAAAAAAGACAGAAATTCCCTTTGTTTTGGGAGATAAAGACAGAAATTCCACTTATTTAGAGGCAAAAATGCAGAAATTCCCCTTATATTGGAGCAAAATTGCAGAAATTTTCCTTTTTTATGGCAAAAATGTATGCATTCTTCTTATTTTTAGGCAAAAAGTCAGAAATTCCTCGTATTTTTGAGGCAAAATTGCAGAAATTCCCCTAATTGTGAAGTCAAAAGGCAGAAATTCCCTATATGTTGGGGCAAAAAGACAGAAATTCTCCTTATTTTGGGGCAAAACTCAGAAATTTCACTTATTTTGGGTCAAAATTCCAGAAATTTCCCTTATTTTGGCGCAAAATTGCAGAAATTTCACTTATTTTGGGGCAAAATTGCAGAAATTTCACTTATTTCATGGAAAAAAGCAGAAATTTTTTTATTTTAGGGCAAAAAGGAAGAAATTTCCCATATTTTGGGGAAAAAATGCAGAAATTCCCCTTATTTCGAGGAAAAAAGGCTGAAGTTCCCCGTATTTGGGGGCAAAAAGGCAGAAATTTCCCTTATTTTGGGGCAAAATTGCAGAAATTTCACTTATTTCAGTGTAATAAGGCAGAAATTTCCTTATTTTGGGAATAAAAAGACAGAAATTCTTTTTGTTTTGGGGGAAAAGGAAAGAAATTCCACTTATTGGGAGGCAAAAAAGCAGAAATTCCCCATATTTAGAGGTAATAAGGCTGAAATTTTCCTTATTTGGGGACAAAAGGCAGAAATTTCCCCTTATTTTGGGGCAAAATTGCAGAAATTTCACTTATTTCAGGGTAATAAGTCAGAAATTTTCCTTATTTTGGAGCAAAAAAGACAGAAATTCCCTTTGTTTTGGGGGAAAAAGACAGAAATTCCACTAATTTAGAGGCAAAAAGGCAGAAATTCCCCATATTTTGGAGCAAAATTGCAGAAATTCCCCTAATTGTGGGGCAAAAAGGCAGAAATTCCCTATATGTTGGGGCAAAAAGGCAGAAATTCTCCTTATTTTGAGGCAAAACTCAGAAATTCCACTTATTTTGGGGCAAAATTCCAGAAATTTCCGTATTTTGGGGAAAAATTGCAGAAATTTCACTTATTTCATGGAAAAAGGAGAAATTTTCTTAATTTGGGGCAAAAAGGCAGAAATTTCCAATATTTTGGTGCAAAAATGCAGAAATTCACTTATTTTGAAATAAAAAGTCTGAAATTCCCCGTATTTGGGGGCAAAAAGGCAGAAATTACCCTTATTTTGGGGCAAAATTGCAGAAATTTCACTTATTTCAGGGTAATAAGTCAGAGATTGTTTATATTTTGGAGCAAAAAAGACAGAAATTCCCTTTGTTTTGGGAGAAAAAGACAGAAATTCCACTTATTTAGAGGAAAAGAAGCAGAAATTCCCCTTATTTTGGAGCAAAAATGACGAAATTTCCCTTTTTTATGGCAAAAAGGTATGCGTTCTTCTTATTTTCGTACAAAAAGGCAGTAATTCCCTGTATTTTGGAGCAAAATTGCAGAAATTCCCCTAATTGTTAGGCAAAAAAGCAGAAATTTCCTATATGATGGGGCAAAAAGACAGAAATTCTCCTCATTTTGGGTCAAAACTCAGAAATTCCACTTATTTTGGGGCAAAATTCCAGAAATTTCCCTTATTTTGGGGCAAAATTGCAGAAATTTCACTTATTTCAGGGGAAAAAATGAGAAATTTTCTTATTTTGGGGCAAAAAGTCAGAAATTTCTCATATTTTGGGGCAAAAATGCAGAAATTCCCCTTATTTTGAGGTAAAAAGGCTGAAATTCCCCTTATTTGGGGGCAAAAAGTAAAAAATTCGCATTATTTGGGGCAAAAAGCAGACATTTCCCTTATTTTGTGGAAAATTTTAGAAATTTAACTTATTTCAGGGCAAAACGTCAGTAATTTTCCTTTTTTTAGGGCAAAAAGGCAGAAATTCCCAATATTTTGTGGCAAGAATGCAGAAATTCCCCTTATTTTGAGGTAAAAAGGCTGAAATTCCCCTTATTTGGGAGCAAAAAGGCAAAAATTTCCCTTATTTTGGAGCAAAATTGCAGAAATTTCACTTACTTCAGGGTAATAAGTCAGAAATTTTCCTTATTTTGGGGCAAAAAAGACAGAAATTCCCTTTGTTTTGGAGGGAAAATACAGAAATTCCACTTATTTAGAGGCAAAAAAGCAGAAATTCCCCTTATATTGGAGCAAAATTGCAGAAATTTTCCTTTTTTATGGCAAAAATGTATGCATTCTTCTTATTTTTAGGCAAAAAGTCAGAAATTCCCCGTATTTTGGATCAAAATTGCAGAAATTCCTGTAATTGTGAAGCAAAAAGGCAGAAATTCCCTATATGTTGGGGCAAAAAGACAGAAATTCTCCTCATTTTGGGGCAAAACTCAGAAATTCCACTTATTTTGGGGCAAAATTCCAGAAATTTCCTTTATTTTGGCGCAAAATTGCAGAAATTTCACTTATTTTGGGGCAAAATTGCAGAAATTTCACTTATTTCATGGAAAAAAGCAGAAATTTTCTTATTTTGGGGCAAAAAGGCAGAAATTTCCCATATTTTGGAGAAAAAATGCAGAAATTCCCCTTATTTTGAGGTAAAAAGGCTGAAGTTCCCCGTATTTGGGGGCAAAAAGGCAGAAATTTCCCTTATTTTGGGGCAAAATTGCAGAAATTTCACATATTTCAGTGTAATAAGTCAGAAATTTTCCTTATTTTGGGAATAAAAAGACAGAAATTCTTTTTGTTTTGGGGGAAAAGGAAAGAAATTCCACTTACTGGGAGGCAAAAAAGCAGAAATTCCCCATAGTTAGAGGTAATAAGGCTGAAATTTTCCTTATTTGGGGGCAAAAGGCAGAAATTTCCCCTTATTTCGGGGCAAAATTGCAGAAATTTCACTTATTTCAGGGTAATAAGTCAGAAATTTTCCTTATTTTGGGGCAAAAAAGACAGAAATTCCCTTTGTTTTGGGGGAAAAAGACAGAAATTCCACTAATTTAGAGGCGAAAAAGGAGAAATTCCCCTTATTTTGGAGCAAAAATGAAGAAATTTCCCTTTTTATGGCAAAAAGGTATGCATTCTTCTTATTTTCGGGCAAAAAGGCAGAAATTACCCGTATTTTGGAGCAAAATTGCAGAAATTCCCCTAATTGTGGGGCAAAAAGGCAGAAATTCCCTATATGTTGGGGCAAAAAGGCAGAAATTCTCCTTATTTTGAGGCAAATCTCAGAAATTCCACTTATTTTGGGGCAAAATTCCAGAAATTTCCCTTATTTTGGGGCAAAATTCCAGAAATTTCACTTATTTTGGGGTAAAATTGCAGAAATTTCACTTATTTCATGGAAAAAAGCAGAATTTTTCTTATTTTGGGCAAAAAGGCAGAAATTTCCCATATTTTGGGGCAAGAATGCAGAAATTCCCCTTATTTTGAGGTAAAAATGCTTAAATTCCCATTATTTGGGGGCAAAAAGTAAGAAATTCCCATTATTTTTGGGCAAAAATGAGACATTTCCCTTATTTTGGGGAAAAATTTTAGAAATTTAACTTATTTCAGTGCAAAAAGTCCGAAATTTTCTTTATTTTGGGGCAAAAAGGCAGAAATTCCCAATATTTTGTGGCAAGAATGCAGAAATTCCCCTTATTTTGAGGTAAAAAGGCTGAAATTCCCCTTATTTGGGGGCAAAAAGGCAGAAATTTCCCTTATTTTGGGGCAAAATTGCAGAAACTTCACTTACTTCAGGGTAATAAGTCAGAAATTTTCCTTGTTTTGGGGCAAAAAAGACAGAAATTCCCTTTGTTTTGGAGGGAAAATACAGAAATTCCACTTATTTAGAGGCAAAAAAGCAGAAATTCCCCTTATATTGGAGCAAAATTGCAGAAATTTTCCTTTTTTATGGCAAAAATGTATGCATTCTTCTTATTTTTAGGCAAAAAGTCAGAAATTCCCCGTATTTTGGATCAAAATTGCAGAAATTCCTGTAATTGTGAAGCAAAAAGGCAGAAATTCCCTATATGTTGGGGAAAAAATACAGAAATTCTCCTTATTTTGAAGCAAAACTAAGAAATTCCACTTATTTTGGGGCAAAATTCCAGAAATTTCCGTTATTTTGGGGCAAAATTGCAGAAATTTCACTTATTTCATGGAAAAAAAGCAGAATTTTTCTTATTTTGGGCAAAAGGCAGAAATTTCCCATATTTTGGGGCAAGAATGCAGAAATTTCCCTTATTTTGAGGTAAAAAGGCTGAAATTCCCATTATTTGGGTGCAAAAAGTAAGAAATTCCCATTATTTTGGGGCAAAAAGCAGACATTTCCCTTATTTTGGGGAAAAATTTTAGAAATTTAACTTATTTCAGTGCAAAAAGTCAGAAATTTTCCTTATTTTGGGGCATAAAGGCAGAAATTCCCAATATTTTGTGGCAAGAATGCAGAAATTCCCCTTATTTTGAGGTAAAAAGGCTGAAATTCCCCTTATTTCGGGGCAAAAAGGCAGAAATTTCCCTTATTTTGGGGCAAAATTGCAGAAACTTCACTAACTTCAGGGTAATAAGTCAGAAATTTTCCTTGTTTTGGGGCAAAAAAGACAGAAATTCCCTTTGTTTTGGGGGAAAAAGACAGAAATTCCACTTATTTAGGGGCAAAAAAGCAGAAATTACCCTTATATTGGAGCAAAATTGCAGAAATTTACCTTTTTTATGGCAAAAAGGTATGCATTCTTCTTATTTTCGGGCAAAAAGGCAGAAGTTCCCCGTATTTTGGAGCAAAATTGCAGAAATTCCCCTAATTGTGAAGCAAAAAGGCAAAATTCTCTATATGTTGGGGCAAAAAGACAGAAATTCTCCTTATTTTGGGGCAAAACTCAGAAATTCCACTTATTTTGGGGCAAAATTCCAGAAATTTCCCTTATTTTGGGGCAAAATTGCAAATTTCACTTATTTTGGGGCAAAATTGCAGAAATTTCACTCATTTCATGGAAAAAAGCAGAAATTTTCTTATTTTGGGGCAAAAAGGCAGAAATTTTCCATATTTTGGGGAAAAAATGCAGAAATTCCCCTTATTTTGAGGTAAAAAGGCTGAAGATCCCCGTATTTGGGGGCAAAAAGGCAGAAATTTCCCTTATTTTGGGGCAAAATTGCAGAAATTTCACTTATTTCAGTGTAATGTCAGAAATTTCCCTTTTTTTAGGAATAAAAAGACAGAAATTCTTTTTGTTTTGGGGGAAAATGAAAGAAATTCCACTTATTGGAAGGCAAAAAAGCAAAAATTCCCCATATTTAGAGATAATAAGGCTGAAATTTTCTTTATTTGAGGGCAAAAGGCAGAAATTTCCCCTTATTTTTGGGCAAAATTGCAGAAATTTCACTTATTTCAGGGTAATAAGTCAGAAATTTTCCTTATTTTGGGGCAAAAAAGACAGAAATTCCCTTTGTTTTGGGGGGAAAAACAGAAATTCCACTTATTTAGAGACAAAAAAGCAGAAATTCCCCTTATTTTGGAGCAAAATTGCAGAAATTTCCTTTTTATGGCAAAAAGGTATGCATTCTTCTTATTTTCGGGCAAAAAGGCAGAAATTCCCCATATTTTGGAGCAAAATTGCAGAAATTCCCCTAATTGTGGGGCAAAAAGGCAGAAATTCCCTATATGTTGGGGCAAAAAGACAGAAATTCTCCTTATTTTGGGGCAAAACACAGAAATTCCACTTATTTTGGGGGAAAATTCCAGAAATTTCCCTTATTTTGGGTCAAAATTGCAGAAATTTCACTCATTTTGGGGCAAAATTGCAGAAATTTCAATTATTTCAGGGCAAAGAAGCAGAAATTTCTTTTATTATGGTACAAAATAGCAGAAATTTTTCTTATTTTGTGCAAAAAGGCAGAAATTTCACATATTTTGGGTCAAAAATGCAGAAATTCTCCTTATTTTGAGGTAAAAAGGCTGAAAATCCCCTTATTTGGGGTGAAAAGTAAGAAATTCCCCTTATTTTGGGGCAAAAAGCAGACATTTCCATTATTTTGGGGAAAAAATTTAGAAATTTAACTAATTTCAGGGCAAAAAGTCAGAAATTTTCCTTATTTTGGGGCAAAAAAGGCAGAAATTCTTAATCGTTTGTGGCAAAAATACAGAAATTCCTATTATTTTGAGGGAAAAAGGCTGAAATTCTTCATATTTGGGTGCCAAAAGGCAGAAATTTCCATTATTTTGGGGCAAAATTTCAGAAATTATACTTACTTCAGGGTAATAAGTCAGAAATTTTCCTTATTTTGGGGCAAAAAAGACAGAAATTCCCTTTGTTTTGGGGGAAAAAGACAGAAATTCCACTTATTTAGAGGCATAAAAGCAGAAATTCCCCTTATTTTGGAGCAAAAGTGAAGAAATTTCCCTTTTTTATGGCAAAAAAGTATGCATTCTTATTATTTTCGGGCAAAAAGACAGAAATTCCTTGTATTTTGGGGCAAAAATGCAGAAATTCCCCTTATTTTGAGGTAAAAAGGCTGAAATTACTCCTATTTGAGGGCAAAAAGGCAGAAATTTCCCTAATTTTGAGGAAAAATTGCAGAAATTTAACTTATTTCAGGGTAATAATTCAGAAATTTTCCTTATTTTGCGGCAAAAAAGACAGAAATTCCCTTTGTTTTTGGGGAAAAAGACAGAAATTCCACTTATTTATAGGCAAAAAAGCAGAAATTCCCCCTTATTTTGGAGCAAAAATGAAGAAATTTCCCTTTTTTTGTGGCAAAAGGTATACATTCCACTTATTTTGGGCTAAAAAGCAGAAATTCCCCGTATTTTGGAGCAAAATTGCAGAAATTCCGCTAATTGTGGTGCAAAAAGGCAGAAATTCCCTATATGTTAGGGCAAAAAGACAGAAATTCTCCTTATTTTGGGGCAAAAGTCAGAAATTCCACTTATTTTGGGGCAAAATTCCAGAAAATTCCTTTATTTTCGGGCAAAATTGCAGCAATTTCACTTATTTTGGGGCAAAATTGCAGAAATTTCACTTATTTCAGAAAAAAGCAGAAATTTTCTTATTTTGGGGAAAAAAGGCAGAAATTTTTTTTTTATTTTGGTACAAAATTGCAGAAATTTTTCTTATTTTGGGGCCAAGAGGCAGATATTTCCCATATTTTGGGGCATAAATGCAGAAATTCCCTTTATTTTGAGGAAAAAAGGCTCAAATTCCCCTAATTTGGAGGCAAAAAGGCAGAAATTTCTCTTATTTTGGGGCAAAATTGCAGAAACATCATTTATTTCAGGGTAATAAGTAAGAAATTTTCCTTATTTTTGGGCAAAAAAGACAGAAATTCTCTTTGTTTTGGGGGAAAAAGACAGAAATTCCACTTATTTAGAGGCAAAACAGCAGAAATTCCCCTTATTTTGGAGCAAAAATGAAGAAATTTCCCTTTATTATGGCAAAAAGTTATGCATTCTTTTTATTTTCGGGCAAAAAGGCAGAAATTCCCCGTATTTTGGAGCAAAATTTCAGAAATTCCCCTAATTGTGGGGCAAAAGGCAGAAATTTTCTATATGTTGGGGCAAAAAGACAGAAATTCTCCTTATTTTGGGGCAAAACTCAGAAATTTCACTTATTTTGGGGCAAAATTCCAGAAATTTCCCTTATTTTGGGGCAAAATTGCAGAAATTTCAATTATTTTGGGGCGAAATTGCAGAAATTTCACTTATTTCAGGGAAAAAATGCAGAAATTTTATTTTGAGGCAAAAAGGCAGAAATTTCTTTTATTTTGGTACAAAATTGCAGAAATTTTTCTTATTTTGGGCAAAAAGGCAGAAATTTCCCATATTTTGGGGCAAAAATGCAAAACTTCCTTTTATTTTGAGGTAAAAAGGATGAAATTCCTGTTATTTGGTGGCAAAAAGTAAGAAATTGCCATTATTTTGGTGCCAAAAGCAGACATTTCCATTATTTTCAGGAAAAATTTTAGAAATTTAACTTATTTAAGGGCAAAAAGTCAGAAATTTTCCTTATTTTGGGGCAGAAAGGCAGAAATTCCTAATATTTTGTGGCAAAAATGCAGAAATTCCCCTTATTTTGAGGTAAAAAGGCTGAAATTCCCCTTATTTGGGGGAAAAAAGGCAGAAATTTCCCTTATTTTGGGGCAAAATTGCAAAAATTTCACTTACTTCAAAGTAATAAGTCAGAAATTTTCCTTATTTTGGGGTAAAAAAAACAGAAATTCCCTTTGTTTTGGGGGAGAAAGAGAGAAATTTCACTAATTTAGAGGCAAAAAAGCAGAAATTCCCCTTATTTTGGAGCAAAAATGAAGAAATTTCCCTTTTTATGGCAAAAAAGTATGCATTCTTCTTACTTTCGGCAAAAAGGCAGAAATTCCTCGTATTTTAGAGCAAAATTGCAGAAATTCCCCTAATTGTAGGGGAAAAAGGCAGAAATTCCCTATATGTTGGGGCAAAAAGGTAGAAATTCTTATATTGGGGCAAAACTCAGAAATTCCACTTATTTTGGGGCAAAATTCCAGAAATTTCCCTTATTTTGTGGCAAAAAGGCAGAAATTCCTAATATTTTGTGGCAAAAATGCAGAAATTCCCCTTATTTTGGGGTAAAAAGGCTGAAATTCCCCTCATTTGGGGGCAAAAAAGCATAAATTTTTTCTTATTTTGAGGCAAATTTGCAGAAATTTCACTTATTTCAGGGTAATAATCAGAAATATTCCTTATTTTGGGCCAAAAAGGACAGAAATTCCCTTTGTTTTGGGGGAAAAAGACAGAAATTCTACTTATTTAGAAGCAAAAAACAGAAATTCCCCTTATTTTGGAGCAAAAATGAAGAAGTTTCATTTTTTATAGCAAAAAGTTATGCATTCTTCTTATTTTCCAGCAAAAAGGTAGAAATTTTCTGTATTTTGGAGCAAAATTGCAGAAATTCCTCTAATTGTGGGGCAAAAAGGCAGAAATTCCCTATATGTTGGGGCAAAATGAAAGAAATTCTCCTTATTTTGGGGCAAAACTCAGAAATTCCACATATTTTGGGGCAAAATTCCAGAAATTTCCCTTATTTTGTGGCAAAATTGCAGAAATTTCACTTATTTTGGGGCAAAATTGTAGAAATTTCACTTATTTCAGAAAAAAAAGCAGAAATTTTCTTATTTTGGGGCAAAAAGGCAGAAATTTCTTTTATCTTGGTACAAAATTTCAGAAATTTTTCTTATTTTGGGGCAAAAATGCAGAAATTTCCGATATTTTGGGGAAAAATGCAGAAATTCCCAGTATCTTGAGGTAAAAAGGCTGAAATTCCCCTTATTTGGGGGCAAAAAGGCAGAAATTTCCCTTATTTTGAAGCAAAATTTCAGAAATTTCACTTATTTCAGGGAAATAAGTAAGAAATTTTCCTTATTTTGGGGCAAAAAAGACAGAAATTTCCTTCGTTTTTAGGGGAAAAAGACAGAAATTCCACATTTTTGGAGGCAAAAAAGCAGAAATTCCTTTTATTTTGGAGCAAAAATGAAGAAATTTCCCTTTTTTGTGGCAAAAGGTATACATTCCCCTTATTTTCAGGCTAAAAAGCAGAAATTCCCTTTATTTTGGAGTAAAATTGCAGAAATTCCCCTAATTGTGGGGCAAAAAGGCAGAAATTCCCTATATGTTAGGGCAAAAAGACAGAAATTCTCATTATTTTGGGGCAAAACTCTGAAATTCCACTTATTTTGGGGCAAAATTCCAGAAATTTACCTTATTTTGGGGCAAAATTGCAGAAATTTCACTTATATTGGGGCAAAATTGCAGAAATTTCACTTATTTTGGGGCAAAATTGCAGAAATTTCACTTATTTCAGGGAAAAAAGGCAGAAATTTTCCTTATTTTTGGGCAAAATGCAGAAATTCCTAATATTTTGTGACAAAAATGCAGAAATTCGCCTTATTTTGAGGTAAAAAGGCTGAAATTTCCCTTCTTTGGGAGCAAATGGCAGAAATTTCTTTTATTTTGGGGCAAAATTTCAGAAATTTCACTTATTAGAGGGAAATAAGTCAGAAATTTTCCTTAATTTGGGGCAAAAAAGACAGAAATTCTCTTTGTTTTGGGGGAATAAGACAAAAATTCCACTTATTTAGAGGCAAATAAGCAGCAATTCCCCTTATTTTGGAGCAAAATTGCAGAAATTTCCCTTTTTTATGGCAAAAACATATGCATTCTTCTTATTTTCGGGCAAAAGGCAGAAATTCCTCGTATTTTTGAGCAAAATTGCAGAAATTCCCCTAATTTTGGGGCAAAAAGGCAGAAATTCCCTAAATGTTGGGGCAAAAAGACAGAAAGTCTCTTTATTTTAGGGCAAAACTCAGAATTTCCACTTATTATGGGGCATAATTCCAGAAATTTCCCTTATTTTGGGGCAAAATTGCAGAAATTTCACTTATTTTGGGGCAAAATATCAGAAATTTCACTTATTTCATGGAAAAAAACAGAAATTTTCTTATTTTGGCGCAAAAGGCAGAAATTTCCCATTATTTGGGGCAAAAATGCAGAAATTCCTTTTATTTTGAGGTAAAAAGGCTGAAATTCCCCTTATTTGGGGGCAAAAAGGCAGAAATTTCCCTTATTTTGGGGCAAAATTGCAGAAATTTCACTTATTTCAGGGTAATAAGTCAGAAATTTTCCTTATTTTGGGGCAAAAAAGACAGAAATTCCCTTTGTTTTGGGGTAAAAGGACAGAAATTCCACTTATTAAGAGGCATAAAAGCAGAAATTCCCCTTATTTTGGAGCAATAATGAAGAAATTTCCCTTTTTTATGGCAAAAAGTTATGCATTCTTTTTATTTTCGGGCAAAAAGGCAGAAATTCCCCGTATTTTGGAGCAAAATTTCAGAAATTACCCTAATTGTGGGGCAAAAAGGCAGAAATTCCCTATATGTTGGGGCAAAAAGACAGAAATTCTCCTTATTTTGGGGCAAAACTCGGAAATTTCACTTATTTTGGGGCAAAACCCAGAAATTTCCCTTATTTTGGGGCAAAATTGCAGAAATTTCACTTATTTTGCGGCGAATTGCAGAAATTTCACTTATTTCAGGGAAAAAATGCAGAAATTTTCTTATTTTGAGACAAAAAGGCAGAAATTTCTTTTATTTTGGTACAAAATTGCAGAAATTTTTCTTATTTTGGGCAAAAAGGCAGAAATTTCCCATATTTTGGGGCAAAAATGCAAAAATTCTTTTTATTTTGAGGTAAAAAGGCTGAAATTCCTCTTATTTGGGGTCAAAAAGTAAGAAATTCCCATTATTTTGGTCCCAAAAGCAGACATTTCTCTTATTTTCGGGAAAAATTTTAGGAATTTAACTTATTTCAGGGAAAAAAGTCAGAAATTGTCCTTATTTTGGGGCAGAAAGGCAGAAATTCCTAATATTTTGTGGCAAAAATGCAGGAATTCCCCTTATTTTGAGGTAAAAAGGCTGAAATTCCCCTTATTTGGGGACAAAAATGCAGAAATTTCCCTTATTTGGGGCAAAATTGCAGAAATTTCACTTATTTCAGGGTAATAAGTCAGAAATTTTCTTTATTTTGGGGCAAAAAGTACAGAAATTCCCTTTGTTTTGGGGGAGAAAAAGAGAAATTCCACTAATTTAAAGGCAAAAAAGCAGAAATTCCCCTTAATTTGGAGAAAAAATGAAGAAATTTCCCTTTTTATGGCAAAAAGGTATGCATTCTTCTTATTTTCGGGCAAAAAGGCAGAAATTCCTCGTATTATAGAGCAAAATTGCAGAAATTCTCCTAATTGTGGGGCAAAAAGGCAGAAATTCCCTATATATTGGGGCAAAAAGGCAGAAATTCTCTTTATTTTGGGGCAAAACTCAGAAATTCCACTTATTTTGGGACAAAATAGAAATTTTCATTATTTTGGGGCAAAAAGGCAGAAATTCCTAATATTTTGTGGCAAAAATGCAGAAATTCCCCTTATTTCGAGGTAAAAAGGCTAAAATTCCTTTTATTTGGGGGCAAAAAAGCAGAAATTTTTTCTTATTTCGGGGCAAAATTGCAGAAATTTCACTTATTTCAGGGTAATAATCAGAAATATTCCTTATTTTGGGGCAAAAAGACAGAAATTCCCTTTGTTTTGGGGGAAAAAGACAGAAATTCTACTTATTCAGAAGCAAAAAAGCAGAAATTCCCCTTATTTTGGAGCAAAAATGAAGAAATTTCCCTTTTTTATAGCAAAAAGTTATGCATTCTTCTTATTTTCCAGCAAAAAGGCAGAAATTTTCCGTATTTTGGAGCAAAATTGCAGAAATTCCCCTAATTGTGGGGCAAAAAGGCAGAAATTCTCCTTATTTTGGGGCAAAACTCAGAAATTCCACTTATTTTGGGGCAAAATTCCAGAAATTTCCTTTATTTTGGGGCAAAATTGCAGAAATTTCACTTATTTTGGGGCAAAATTGTAGAAATTTCACTTATTTCAGAAAAAAAAGCAGAAATTTTCTTATTTTGGGGCAAAAAAGCAGAAATTTCTTTTATCTTGGTACAAAATTGCAGAAATTTTTTTATTTTGGGGCAAAAAGTCAGAAATTTCCGATATTTTGGGGCAAAAATGCAGAAATTCCCATTATCTTGAGGTAAAAAGGCTGAAATTCCTCTTATTTGGGGGCAAAAAGGCAGAAATTTCCCTTATTTTGAAGGAAAATTTCAGAAATTTCACTTACTTCAGGGTAATAAGTCAGAAATTTTCCTTATTTTGGGGCATAAAAGACAGAAATTTCCTTTGTTTTTAGGGGAAAAAGACAGAAATTCCACATTTTTGGAGGCAAAAAAGCAGAAATTTCTATTATTTTAGAGCAAAAATGAAGAAATTTCCCTTTTTTTTGTGGCAAAAGGTATACATTCCCCTTATTTTCAGGCTAAAAAGCAGAAATTCCCTTTATTTTGGAGCAAAATTGCAGAAATTCCCCTAATTGTGGGAAAAAAAGGCAGAAATTCCCTATATGTTAGCGCAAAAAGACAACAATTCTCCTTATTTTGGGGCAAAACTCTGAAATTCCACTTATTTTGGGGCAAAATTCCAGAAATTTCCCTTATTTTGGGTCAAAATTGCAGAAATTTTCACTTATTTTGGGGCAAAATTGCAGAAATTTCAATAATTTTGGGGCAAAATTGCAGAAATTTCACTTATTTCAGGGAAAATAGGCAGAAATTTTCCTTATTTTTGGGCAAAATGCAGAAATTCCTAATATTTTGTGACAAAAATGCAGAAATTCCCCTTACTTTGAGGTAGAAAGGCTGAAATTCCCCTTATTTGGGGGCAAAAAGGCAGAAATTCCCTATATGTTCGGGCAAAAAGGCAGAAATTCTCTTTATTTTGGGGCAAAACTCAGAAATTCCACTTATTTTGGGGCAAAATAGAAATTTTCATTATTTTGGGGCAAAAAGGCAGAAATTCCTAATATTTTGTGGCAAAAATGCAGAATTTCCCCTTATTTCGAGGTAAAAAGGCTAAAATTCCTTTTATTTGGGGGCAAAAATCCAGAAATTTTTTCTTATTTCGGGGCAAAATTGCAGAAATTTCACTTATTTCAGGGTAATAATCAGAAATATTCCTTATTTTGGGGCAAAAAGACAGAAATTCCCTTTGTTTTGGGGGAAAAAGACAGAAATTCTACTTATTCAGAAGCAAAAAAGCAGAAATTCCCCTTATTTTGGAGCAAAAATGAAGAAATTTCCTTTTTTTATAGCAAAAAGTTATGCATTCTTCTTATTTTCCAGCAAAAAGGCAGAAATTTTCCGTATTTTGGAGCAAAATTTCAGAAATTCCCCTAATTATGAGGCAAAAAGGCAGAAATTCCCTATATGTTGGGGCAAAAAGACAGAAATTCTCCTTATTTTGGGGCAAAACTCAGAAATTCCACTTATTTTGGGGCAATTTCCAGAAATTTTTTTTATTTTGGGGCAAAATTGCAGAAATTTCACTTATTTTGGGGCAAAATTGTAGAAATTTCACTTATTTCAGAAAAAAAAGCAGAAATTTTCTTATTTTGGGGCAAAAATGCAGAAATTTCTTTTATCATGGTACAAAATTGCAGAAATTTTTTTATTTTGGGGCAAAAAGTCAGAAATTTCCGATATTTTGTGGCAAAAATGCAGAAATTCCCATTATCTTGAGGTAAAAAGGCTGAAATTCCCCTTATTTGGGGGCAAAAAGGCAGAAATTTCCCTTATTTTGAAGGAAAATTTCAGAAATTTCACTTACTTCAGGGTAATAAGTCAGAAATTTTCCTTATTTTGGGGCATAAAAGACAGAAATTTCCTTTGTTTTTAGGGGAAAAAGACAGAAATTCCACATTTTTGGAGGCAAAAAAGCAGAAATTTCTATTATTTTAGAGCAAAAATGAAGAAATTTCCCTTTTTTTTGTGGCAAAAGGTATACATTCCCCTTATTTTCAGGCTAAAAAGCAGAAATTCCCTTTATTTTGGAGCAAAATTGCAGAAATTCCCCTAATTGTGGGGCAAAAAGGCAGAAATTCCCTATATGTTAGCGCAAAAAGACAACAATTCTCCTTATTTTGGGGCAAAACTCTGAAATTCCACTTATTTTGGGGCAAAATTCCAGAAATTTCCCTTATTTTGGGTCAAAATTGCAGAAATTTTCACTTATTTTGGGGCAAAATTGCAGAAATTTCACTAATTTTGGGGCAAAATTGCAGAAATTTCACTTATTTCAGGGAAAATAGGCAGAAATTTTTCTTATTTTTGGGCAAAATGCAGAAATTCCTAATATTTTGTGACAAAAATGCAGAAATTCCCCTTATTTTGAGGTAGAAAGGCTGAAATTCCCCTTATTTGGGGGCAAAAAGGCAGAAATTTCTATTATTTTGGGGCAAAATTGCAGAAATTTCACTTATTTCAGAGTAATAAGTCAGAAATTTTCCTTATTTTGGGGCAAAAAAGACAGAAATTCTTTTTGTTTTGGGGGAATAAGACAGAAATTCCACTTATTTAGAGGCAAAAAAGCAGCAATTCCCCTTATTTTGGAGCAAAATTGCAGAAATTTCCCTTTTTTATGGCAAAAAGGTATGCATTCTTCTTATTTTCGGACAAAAGGCAGAAATTCCTCGTATTTAGGAGCAAAATTGCAGAAATTCCCCTAATTTTGGGGCAAAAAGGCAGAAATTCCCTATATGTTGGGGCAAAAAGACAGAAAGTCTCCTTATTTTGGGGCAAAACTCAGAAATTCCACTTATTTTGGGGCAAAATTTCAGAAATTTCACTTATTTCATGGAAAAAAGCAGAAATTTTCTTATTTTGGGGCAAAAGGCAGAAATTTCCCATATTTTGGCGCAAAATTGCAGAAATTTCACTTATTTAAGGGTAAAAAGTCAGAAATTTTCCTTATTTTGGGGCAAAAAAGACAGAAATTCCCTTTGTTTTTCGGGAAAAGGACAGAAATTTCCCTTATTTAGAGGCAAAAAAGCAGAAATTCCCCTTATTTTGGAGCAAAAATGAAGAAATTTCCCTTTTTTATGGCAAAAAGTTATGCATTCTTCTCATTTTCGGACAAAAAGGCAGAAATTCCCCGTATTTTAAAGCAAAATTGCTGAAATTCCCCTAATTGTTGGGCAAAAATGCAGAAATTCCCTATATGTTGGGGCAAAAAGACAGAAATTCTCCTTATTTTGGGGCAAAACTCAGAAATTACACTTATTTTGGAGCAAAATTGCAGAAATTTCAATTATTTCAAAAAAAGCAGAAATTTTCTTATTTTGGGGCAAAAAGGCAGAAATTTTTTTTTATTTTTGTACAAAATTGCAGAAATTTTTCTTATTTTGGGGCCAAAAGGCAGAAATTTCCCATATTTTGGGGCAAAAATGCAGAAATTCCCTTTATTTTGAGGTAAAAAGGCTCAAATTCCCCTTATTTGGAGGCAAAAAGTCAGAAATTTCTCTTATTTTGGGGCAAAATTTAAGAAACTTCATCTATTTCAGGATAATACGTCAGAAATTTTCCTTATTTTGGGGTCAAAAAATAGAAATTCTCTTTGTTTTGGGGGAAAAAGACAGAAATTCCACTTATTTAGAGGCAAAAAAGCAGAAATTCCCCTAATTTTGGAGCAAAAATGAAGAAATTTCCCTTTTTTATGGCAAAAAATTATGCATTCTTTTATTTTCGGGCAAAAAGGCAGAAATTCCTCGTATTTTGGAGCAAAATTTCAGAAATCCCCTAATTGTGGGGCAAAAAGGCAGAAATTGCCTATATGTTGGGGCAAAAAGACAGAAATTCTCCTATTTTGGGGCAAAACTCAGAAATTCCACTTATTTTGGGGCAAAATTCCAGAAATTTCCCTTATTTTGGGACAAAATAGCAGAAATTTCACTTATTTTGGAGCAAAATTGCAGAAATTTCACTTATTTCAGGGAAAAAAATGCAGAAATTTTCTTATTTTGAGGCAAAAAGGAAGAAATTTCTTTTATTTTGGTACAAAATTGCAGAAATTTTTCTTATTTTGGGTAAAGACAGAAATTTACCATATTTTTGGGCAAAAATGCAGAAATTCCTTTTATTTTGAGGTAAAAAGGCTGAAATTCCTATTATTTGGGGGCAAAAAGTAAGAAATTCCCATTATTTCAGTGCCAAAAACAGACATTTCCCTTATTTTCGGGAAAAATTTTAGAAATTTAACTTATTTCAGAGCAAAAAGTCAGATATTTTCCTTATTTTGGGGCAGAAAGGTAGAAATTCCTAATATTTTGTGGCAAAAATGCTGAAATCCCCCTTATTTTGAGGTAAAAAGGCTGAAATTCCCCTTATTTGGGGGCAAAAAGGCAGAAATTTCCCTTATTTTGGGGCAAAATTGCAGAAATTTCACTTACTTCAAAGTAATAAGTCAGAAATTTTCCTTATTTTGGGGTAAAAAAGACAGAAATTCCTTTTGTTTTAGGGAAAATGACAGAAATTCCACTTATTTAGAGGAAAAAAGCAGAAATTCCCCTTATTTTGGAGCAGAAATGAAGAAATTTCCCTTTTTATGGCAAAAAGGTATGCATTCTTCTTATTTTCGGGCAAAAAGGCAGAAATTCACCGTATTTTATAGCAAAATTGCAGAAATTCCCCTAATTGTGGGGGAAAAAGGCAGAAATTCCCTATATGTTGGGTCAAAAAGACAGAAATTCTCTTTATTTTGGGGCAAAACTCAGAAATTCCACTTATTTTGGGCAAAATTCCAGAAATTTCCCTTCTTTTCGGGCAAAAAGGCAGAAATTCCTAATATTTTGTAGCAAAAATGCCAAAATTCTCCTTATTTTGAGGTAAAAAGGCGGAAATTCCCTTTATTTGGGGGCAAAAAAGGAGAAATTTCCATTATTTTGGGGCAAAATTGCAGAAATTTCACTTACTTCAAAGTAATAAGTCAGAATTTTATATATTTTGGGGCAAAAAAGACAGAAATTCTTTTTGTTTTGGGGGAGAAAGACAGAAGTTCCACTTATTTAGAGGCAAAAAGCAGAAATTCCCCTTATTTTGGAGCAAAAATGAAGAAATTTCCCTTTTTATGGCAAAAAGGTATGCATTCTTCTTATTTTCGGGCAAAAAGGCAGAAATTCCTCGTATTTTAGAGCAAAATTGCAGAAATTCCCCTAATTGTCGGGCAAAAAGGCAGAAATTCCCTATATGTTGGGGCAAAAAGGCAGAAATTCTCCAAATTATGGGGCAAAACTCAGAAATTCCACTTATTTTGGGACAAAATACAGAAATTTCCCTTATTTTGGGGCAAAAATTCAGAAATTCCTAATATTTTGTGGCAAAAATGCAGAAATTCCCTTTATTTTGAGGTAAAAAGGCTGAAATTCCCCTTATTTGGGGGCCAAAAAGACCGAAATTCTCCTTATTTTAGGGCAAAACTTGGAAATTCCACTTATTTTGAGGCAAAATTCCAGAAATTTCCCTTATTTTGAAGCAAAATTGCAGAAATTTCACTTATTTTGGGGCAAAATTGCAGAAATTTCACTTATTTCATGGAAAAAAGCAGAAATTTTCTTATTTTGGGGCAAAAAGGCAGAAATTTCCCATATTTGGGGCAAAAATGCAGAAATTCCCCTTGTTTTGATTTAAAAAGGCTGAAATTCCTTGTATTTGGGGGCAAAAATGCAGAAATTCCCATTATCTTGAGGTAAAAAGGCTGAAATTCCCCTTATTTGGGGGCAAAAAGGCAGAAATTTCCCTTATTTTGGGGCAAAATTTCAGAAATTTCACTTATTTCAGGGTAATAAGTCAGAAATTTTCATTATTTCGGGCAAAAAAGACAGAAATTCCCTTTGTTTTTAGGGGAAAAAGACAGAAATTCCACATTTTTAGAGGCAAAAAAGCAGAAATTCCTTTTATTTTGGAGCAAAAATGAAGAAATTTCTCTTTTTTGTGGCAAAAGGTATACATTCCCCTTATTTTCAGGCTAAAAAGCAGATATTCCCTTTATTTTGGAGCAAAATTGCAGAAAATCCCCTAATTGTGGGGCAAAAAGGCAGAAATTCCCTATTTGTTAGGGCAAAAAGACAGAAATTCTCCTTATTTTGAGGCAAAACTCTGAAATTCCACTTATTTTGGGGCAAAATTCCAGAAAATTCCCTTATTTTGGGGCAAAATTGCAGAAATTTCACTTATTTTGGGGCAAAATTGCAGAAATTTCACTTATTTCAGGGAAAAAAGCAGAAAATTTTTTTATTTTGGGGCAAAAAGCCAGAAATTCTTAATATTTTGTGGCAAAAATGCAGAAATTCCCCTTATTTATAGGTAAAAAGGATGAAATTCCCCTTATTTGGGGGCAAAAAGGCAGAAATTTCCCTTATTTTGGGGCAAAATTGCAGAAATTTCACTTATTACAGGGTAATACTTCAGAAATTTTCCTTATTTTGGGGCAAAAAATACAGAAATTCCCTCTGTTTTGGGGGAAAAAGATAGAAATTCCACTTACTTAGAGGCAAAAAAAAAGAAATTCCCCTTATTTTGGAGCAAAAATGAAGAAATTTCCCTTTTTTATGGCAAAAAGGTATGCATTCTTATTTTCGGGCAAAAAGGCAGAAATTCCCCGTATTTTGGAGCAAAATTGCAGAAATTCCCCTAATTGTGGGGAAAAAGGCAGAAATTCCCTATATGTTGGGGCAAAAAGACAGAAATTCTCCTTATTGTGGGGCAAAACTCAGAAATTTCACTTATTTTTGGGCAAAATTGCAGAAATTTCACTTATTTCAGTAAAAAAAAGCAGAAATTTTCTTATTTTGGGGCAAAAAGGCAGAAATTACTTTTATTTTAGTACAAAATTGCAGAAAATTTTCTTATTTTGGGGCAAAAAGGCAGAACTTTCCCATATTTTTGGGCAAAAATGCAGAAATTCCCCTTATTTTGAGGTAAAAAGGCTGAAATTCCCCTTATTTGGGGGCAAAAAAGCAGAAATTTCCCTTATTTTGAGGCAAAATTGCAGAAATTTCACTTATTTCAGGGTAATAAGTCAGAATTTTTTTTTATTTTGGGACAAAAAAGACAGAAATTCCCTTTGTTTTGGGGGGAAAAGAGAGTAATTCCACTTTTAGAGGCAAAAAAGCAGAAATTCACCTTATTTTGGAGCAAAATTGCAGAAATTTCCCTTTTTTGTGGCAAAAAGGTATGAATTCTTCTTATTTTGAATAAAAAGGCAGAAGTTCCCTGTATTTTGGAGCAAAATTGCAGAAATTTCCCTAATTGTGGGAAAAAAAGGCAGAAATTCCCTATATGTTGGGGCAAAAAGACAGAAATTCTCCTTATTTTGGGGCAAAACTCAGAAATTCCACTTATTTTGGGGCAAAATTGCAAAAATTTCACCTATTTTGGGGCAAAAGTGCAGAAATTTCACTTATTTCAGGGAAAAAAAGCAGAAATTTTCTTATTTTGGGGCAAAAAGGCAGAAATTTCCCTTATTTTGGGGCAAAATTGCAGAAATTTCACTTATTTCAGGGTAATAAGTCAAAAATTTTTCTTATTTTGCGGCAAAAAAGACAGAAATTTTTTTTGTTTTGTGGGAAAAAGACAGAAATTTTACTTATTTAGAGGCAAAAAAGCAGAAATTCCTCTTATTTTGGAGCAAAAATGAGGAAATTTCCCTTTTTTATGGCAAAAAGTAATGCATTCTTCTTATTTTCAGGCAAAAAGGCAGAAATTCCCCGTATTTTGTGGCAAAATTCCAGAAATTTCCCTTATTTTGGGGCAAAATTGCAGAAATTTCACTTATTTTGGGGCAAAATTGCAGAAATTTCACTTATTTCTGGGAAAAAAAGCAGAATTTGTCTCATTTTGGGGCAAAAAGGCAGTAATTTCTCATATTTTGTGGCAAAAAAGCAGATATTCCCCTTATTTTGGAGCAAAAATAAAGAAATTTCCCTTTTTTATGCCAAAAAAAAATGCATTCTTCTTATTTTCGGGCAAAAAGGCAGTAAGTCACCGTATTTTATAGCAAAATTGCAGAAATTCCCCTAATTGTGGGGCAAAAAGGCCGAAATTCCCTATATGTTGGGTCAAAAAGACAGAAATTCTCCTTATTTTGGGGCAAAACTCAGAAATTCCACTTATTTTGGGGCAAAATTCCAGAAATTTCTCTTCTTTTGGGGCAAAAAGGCAGAAATTCCTAATATTTTGTAGCAAAAATGCCGAAATTCCCTTTATTTTGAGGTAAAAAGGCTGACATTCCCCTTATTTGGGGGCAAAAAAGCAGAAATTTTCTCTCATTTTGGGGCAAAATTGCAGAAATTTCACTTATTTCAGGGTAATAATCAGAAATATTCCTTATTTTGGGGCAAAAAGGACAGATATTCCCTTTGTTTTGGGGGAAAAAGATAGAAATTCTACTTATTTAGAAGCAAAAAAGCAGAAATTCCCCTTATTTTGGAGCAAAAATGAAAAAATTTCCCTTTTTTATGGCAAAAAGTTATGCATTCTTCTTATTTTCCAGAAAAAAGGCAGAAATTTTCCGTATTTTGGATCAAAATTGCAGAAATTCCCCTAATTGTGGGGCAAAAAGGCAGAAATTCCCTATATGTTGGGGCAAAAAGACAGAAATACTCCTTATTTTGGGGCAAAACTCAGAAATTCCACTTATTTTGGGGCAAAATTCCAGAAATTTCCTTTATTTTGGGGCAAAATTGCAGAAATTTCACTTATTTCAGAAAAAAAAGCAGAAATTTTCTTATTTTGGGGCAAAAAGGCAGAAATTTCTTTTCTCTTGGTAGAAAATTGCAGACATTTTTTTTTTATTTTGGGGCAAAAAGGCAGAAATATCCTATATTTTGGGGCAAAAATGCAGAAATTATCATTATCTTGAGGTAAAAAGGCTGAAATTCCCCTTATTTGGGGGGAAAAAGGCAGAAATTTCCCTTATTTTGGGGCATAATTTCAGAAATTTCACTTATTTCAGGGTAATAAGTCAGAAATTTTCTTAATTTTGGGGCAAAAAAGACAGAAATTCCTTTTGTTTTTAGGGGAAAAAGACAGAAATTCCACATTTTTGAAGGCAAAAAAGCAGAAATTCCTTTTATTTTGGAGCAAAAATGAAGAAATTTCCCTTTTTTGTGGCAAAAGGTATACATTCCCCTTATTTTCAGGCTAAAAAGCAGAAATTCCCTTTATTTTGGAGCAAAATTGCAGAAATTCCCCTAATTGTGGGGCAAAAAGGCAGAAATTCCCTATATGTTAGGGCAAAAAGTCAGAAATTCTCCTTATTTTGGGGCAAAACTCTGAAATTCCACTTATTTTGGAGCAAAATTCCAGAAATTTCCCTTATTTTCGGGCAAAATTGCAGAAATTTCATTTATTTTGGGGCAAAATTGCAGAAATTTCACTTATTTCAGGGAAAAAAGGCAGAAATTTTTTTTATTTTTGGGCAAACTGCAGAAATTCCTAATATTTTGTGGCAAAAATGCAGAAATTCCTTTTATTTTGAGGTAAAAAAGGCTGAAATTCCCCTTATTCGGGGGCAAAAAGGCAGAAATTTCTCATATTTTGGGGCAAAATTGCAGAAATTTCACTTATTTCAGGGTAATAAGTCAGAAATTTTCCTTATTTTGGGGCAAAAAAGACAGAAATTCTCTTTGTTTTTGGGGAAAAAGACTGAAATTCCACTTATTTAGAGGCAAAAAAGCAGAAATTCCCCTTATTTTGGAGCAAAATTGAAGAAATTTTCCTTTTTTATTGCAAAAAGTTATGCATTCTTTTTATTTTCGGGCAAAAAGGCAGAAATTCCACGTTATTTTGGAGCAAAATTGCAGAAATTCCCCTAATTGTGGGGCAAAAAGGCAGAAATTCCCTATATGTTTGGGCAAAAAGACAGAAATTCATCTCATTTTGGAGCAAAACTCAGAAATTCCACTTATTTTGGGGCAAAATTCCAGAAATTTCCCTTATTTTGGGGCAAAATTGCAGAAATTTCACCTATTTCAGAAAAAAAAGCAGAAATTTTCTTATTTTGGGGCAAAAAGGCAGAAATTTCTTTCATCTTGGTACAAAATTGCAGAAATTTTTCTTATTTTGGGGCAAAAAGGCAGAAATATCCCATATTTTGGGGCAAAAATGCAGAAATTATCATTATCTTTAGGTAAAAAGGCTGAAATTCCCCTTATTTGGGGGCAAAAAGGCAGAAATTTCCCTTATTTTGGGGTAAAATTTCAGAAATTTCACTTATTTCAGGGTAATAAGTCAGAAATTTTCTTTATTTTGGGGCAAAAAGACAGAAATTCCCTTTGTTTTTAGGGGAAAAAGACAGAAATTCCACATTTTTGAAGGTAAAAAAGCAGAAATTCCTTTTATTTTAAAGCAAAAATGAAGAAATTTCACTTTTTTGTGGCAAAAGGTATACATTCCCCTTATTTTCAGGCTAAAAAGCAGAAATTCCCTTTATTTTGGAGCAAAATTGCAGAAATTCCCCTAATTGTGTGGCAAAAAGGCAGAAATTCCCTATATGTTAGGGCAAAAAGACAGAAATTCTCCTTATTTTGGGGCAAAACAATGAAATTCCACTTATTTTAAGGAAAAATTCCAGAAGTTTCCCTTATTTTGGGGCAAAATTGCAGAAATTTCCCTTATTTTGGGGCAAAATTTCAGAAATTTCACTTATTTCAGGGTAATAATCAGAAATATTCCTTATTTTGGGCCAAAAAGACAGAAATTCCCTTTGTTTTTAGGGGAAAAAGACAGAAATTCCACATTTTTGAAGGCAAAAAAGCAGAAATTCCTTTTATTTTGGAGCAAAAATGAAGAAATTTCCCTTTTTTGTGGCAAAAGGTATACATCCCCCTTATTTTCAGGCTAAAAAGCAGAAATTCCCTTTATTTTGGAGCAAAATTGCAGAAATTCCCCTAATTGTGGGGCAAAAAGGCAGAAATTCCCTATATGTTAGGGCAAAAAGTCAGAAATTCTCCTTATTTTGGGGCAAAACTCTGAAATTCCACTTATTTTGGAGCAAAATTCCAGAAATTTCCCTTATTTTCGGGCAAAATTGCAGAAATTTCATTTATTTTGGGGCAAAATTGCAGAAATTTCACTTATTTCAGGGAAAAAAGGCAGAAATTTTTTTTATTTTTGGGCAAAATGCAGAAATTCCTAATATTTTGTGGCAAAAATGCAGAAATTCCTTTTATTTTGAGGTAAAAAAGGCTGAAATTCCCCTTATTCGGGGGCAAAAAGGCAGAAATTTCTCATATTTTGGGGCAAAATTGCAGAAATTTCACTTATTTCAGGGTAATAAGTCAGAAATTTTCCTTATTTTGGGGCAAAAAAGACAGAAATTCTCTTTGTTTTTGGGGAAAAAGACTGAAATTCCACTTATTTAGAGGCAAAAAAGCAGAAATTCCCTTTATTTTGGAGCAAAATTGCAGAAATTTTCCTTTTTTATTGCAAAAATTTATGCATTCTTTTTATTTTCGGGCAAAAAGGCAGAAATTCCACGTTATTTTGGAGCAAAATTGCAGAAATTCCCCTAATTGTGGGGCAAAAAGGCAGAAATTCCCTATATGTTTGGGCAAAAAGACAGAAATTCTCCTTATTTTGGAGCAAAACTCAGAAATTCCACTTATTTTGGGGCAAAATTCCAGAAATTTCCCTTATTTTGGGGCAAAATTGCAGAAATTTCACTTATTTCAGAAAAAAAAAAGCAGAAATTTTCTTATTTTGGGGCAAAAAGGCAGAAATTTCTTTCATCTTGGTACAAAATTGCAGAAATTTTTCTTATTTTGGGGCAAAAAGGCAGAAATATCCCATATTTTGGGGCAAAAATGCAGAAATTATCATTATCTTGAGGTAAAAAGGCTGAAATTCCCCTTATTTGGGGGCAAAAAGGCAGAAATTTCCCTTATTTTGGGGTAAAATTTCAGAAATTTCACTTATTTCAGGGTAATAAGTCAGAAATTTTCTTTATTTTGGGGCAAAAAGACAGAAATTCCCTTTGTTTTTAGGGGAAAAAGACAGAAATTCCACATTTTTGAAGGTAAAAAAGCAGAAATTCCTTTTATTTTAAAGCAAAAATGAAGAAATTTCCCTTTTTTGTGGCAAAAGGTATGCATTCCCCTTATTTTCAGGCTAAAAAGCAGAAATTCCCTTTATTTTGGAGCAAAATTGCAGAAATTCCCCTAATTGTGTGGCAAAAAGGCAGAAATTCCCTAAATGTTAGGGCAAAAAGACAGAAATTCTCCTTATTTTGGGGCAAAACAATGAAATTCCACTTATTTTAAGGAAAAATTCCAGAAGATTCCCTTATTTTGGGGCAAAATTGCAGAAATTTCCCTTATTTTGGGGCAAAATTTCAGAAATTTCACTTATTTCAGGGTAATAAGTCAGAAATTTTCTTTATTTTGGGGCAAAAAGACAGAAATTCCCTTTGTTTTTAGGGGAAAAAGACAGAAATTCCACATTTTTGAAGGTAAAAAAGCAGAAATTCCTTTTATTTTAAAGCAAAAATGAAGAAATTTCCCTTTTTTGTGGCAAAAGGTATGCATTCCCCTTATTTTCAGGCTAAAAAGCAGAAATTCCCTTTATTTTGGAGCAAAATTGCAGAAATTCCCCTAATTGTGTGGCAAAAAGGCAGAAATTCCCTATATGTTAGGGCAAAAAGACAGAAATTCTCCTTATTTTGGGGCAAAACAATGAAATTCCACTTATTTTAAGGAAAAATTCCAGAAGTTTCCCTTATTTTGGGGCAAAATTGCAGAAATTTCACTTATTTTGGGGCAAAATTGCAGAAATTTCACTTATTTCAGGGAAAAAAGGCAGAAATTTTTTTTATTTTTTGGCAAAATGCAGAAATTCCTAATATTTTGTGGCAAAAATGCAGAAAGTCCCTTTATTTTGCGGTAAAAAGGCTGAAATTCCCCTTATTCGGGGGCAAAAAGGCAGAAATTTCTCTTATTTTGGGGCAAAGTTGCAGAAATTTCACTTATTTCAGGGTAATAAGTCAGAAATTTTCCTTATTTTGGGGCAAAAAGACAGAAATTCTCCTTATTTTGGAGCAAAACTCAGAAATTCCAATTATTTTGGGGCAAAATTCCAGAAATTTCTTTTATTTTGTGGCAAAATTGCAGAAATTTCACTTATTTTTTGGCAAAATTGCAGAAATTTCACTTATTTCATGGAAAAAAGCAGATAATTTCTTATTATGGGGCAAAAAGGCAGAAATTTCCCATATTTTGGGGCAAAAATGCAGAAATTCCCCTTATTTTGAGGTAAAAAGGCTTAAATTCCCCGTATTTGGGGGCATAAAGGCAGAAATTTTCCTTATTTTGGGGCAAAATTGCAGAAATTTCACTTATTTCAGAAAAAAAGCAGAAATTTTTTTATTTTGGGGCAAAAAGGCACAAATTTCTTTTATTTTTGTACAAAATTGCAGAAATTTTTCTTATTTTGGGGCAAAAAGGCAGAAATTTCCCATATTTTGGGGCAAAAATGCAGAAATTCCCCTTATTTTGAGGTAAAAAGGCTGAAATTCCCCTTATTTGGGGGCAAAAAGGAAGAAATTTCCCATATTTTGGGGCAAAAATGCAGAAATTTCCATTATTTTGGGCAAAAAGGCAGAAATTTACCATATTTTGATGCAAAAATGCAGAAATTTCCATTATTTTGAGGTAAAAAGGCTGAAATTCCCCTTATTTGGGGGCAAAAATAAGAAATTCCCTTTATTTTTGGGCGAAAAGCAGACATTTCCCATATTTTGGGGAAAAATTTTAGAAATTTAACTTATTTCAGGGCAAAAAGTCAGAAATTTTCCTTATTTTGTGGGAAAAAGGCAGAAATTCCTAATATTTTGTGGCAAAAATGCAGAAATTCCTATTATTTTGAGGTAAAAAGGCTGAAATTCCCCTTATTTGGGGGCAAAAAGGCAGAAATGTCCCTTATTTTGGGGCAAAATTGAAGAAATTTCACTTATTTCAGGGTAATAAGTCAGAAATTTTTCTTATTTTGAAGCAAAAAGACAGAAATTCCCTTAGTTTTGTGGGAAAAAGACAGAAATTTTACTTATATAAAGGCAAAAAAGCAGAAATTCCCCTTATTTTGGAGCAAAATTGCAGAAATTTCTCTTTTTTGTGGCAAAAAGGTATGCATTCTTCTTATTTTGGACACAAAGGCAGAAATTTCCTGTATTTTGGAGCAAAATTGCAGAAATTCCCCTAATTGTGGGGCAAAAAGGCTGAAATTCCCTATATGTTGGGGCAAAAAGACAGAAATTCTTTTTATTTTGGGGCAAAACTCAGAAATTCCACTTATTTTGGGGCAAAATTGCAGAAAATTCCCTTATTTTGGGGGCAGAATTGCAAAAATTTTACTTATTTTGGGGCAAAATTGCAGAAATTTCACTTATTTCAGGGAAAAAAAGCAGAAATTTTCTTATTTTGGGGCAAAAGAGAAGAAATTTCTCATATTTTGTGGCAAAAATGCAGAAATTCCCCTTATTTTGAGGTAAAAAAGCTGAAATTCCCCTTATTTGGGTGCAAAAAGGCAGAATTTTCTTTTATTTTGGGAAAAAATTGCAGAAATTTCACTTATTTCAGGGTAATAAGTCAGAAATTTTCCTTATTTTGGGGCCAAAAACCAGAAAATCCCTTTGTTTTGGGGGGAAAAGACAGAAATTCCACCTATTTAGAGGCAAAAAAGCAGAAATTCTTCTTATTTTGGAACAAAAATGAAGAAATTTCACTTTTTTATGGCAAAAAGGTATGCATTCTTCTTATTTACGGACAAAAAGGAAGAAATTTCCTGTATTTTGCAGCAAAATTGCAGAAATTCCTCTAATTGTGGCTAGAAAACGCAGAAATTCCCTATATGTTGGGGCAAAAAGACAGAAATTCTCCTTATTTTGGGGCAAAACTAAGAAATTTCACTTATTTTGGGGCAAAATTGCAGAAATTTCACTTATTTCAGAAAAAAAGCAGAAATTTTCTTATTTTGGATCAAAAAGGCAGAAATTGCTTTTATTTTGGTACAAAATTCCAGAAATTTTTCTTATTTTGGGGCAAAATGCAGAAATTCTTAATATTTTGTGGCAAAAATGCAGAAATTCCCCTTATTTTGAGGTAAAAAGGCTGAAATTCCCCTTATTTGGGGGCAAAAAGGCAGAAATTTCTTTTATTTTGGTACAAAATTGCAAAAATTTTTCTTATTTTGGGCAAAATCAGAAATTTCCCATATTTTGGGGCAAAAATGCAGAAATTCCCCTTATTTTGAGGTAAAAAGGCTGAAATTCCCCTTATTTGGGGGCAAAAAGTAAGAAATTCCTCTTATTTTTGGGCAAAAAGCAGACATTTCACATATTTTGGGGAAAATTTTAGAAATTTAACTTATTTCAGGGCAAAAAGTCAGAAATTATCCTCATTTTGGGGCAGAAAGGCAGAAATTCCTAATATTTTGTGGCAAAAATGCAGAAATTCCCCCTATTTTGAGGTAAAAAGGCTGAAATTCCCCTTATTTGGGGGCAAAAAGGCAGAAATTTCCCTTATTTTGAAGCAAAATTGCAGAAATTTAACTTATTTCAGGGTAATAAGTCAAAATTTTTTCTTTTTTTGCGGCAAAAACACAGAAATTCCCTTTGTTTTGTGGGAAAAAGACAGAAATTTTACTTATTTAGAGGCAAAAAAGCAGAAATTCTCCTTATTTTGAAGCAAAAATGAAGAAATTTTTCTTTTTTATGGAAAAAACGGAATGCATTCTTCTTATTTTCAGGCAAAAAGGCAGAAATTCCCCGTATTTTGGAGCAAAATTGCAGAAATTCCCCTATTTGTGAGGCAAAAAGGCAGAAATTCCCTATATGTTGGGGCAAAAAGACAGAATTTCTTTTTATTTTGGGGCAAAACTCAGAAATTCCACTTATTTTGGGGCAAAATTCCAGAAATTTCCCTTATTTTGGGGCAAAATTGCAGAAATTTCCCTTATTTTGGGGCAAAATTGCAGAAATTTCACTTATTTTAGGGTAATAAGTAAGAAATTTTCGTTATTTTGGGGCATAAAAGACAGAAATTCCCTTTGTTTTGGGGGGAAAAGACAGAAATTTTACTTATTTAGATGCAAAAAAGCAGAAATTCCCCTTATTTTGGAGTAAAAATGAAGAAATTTCCCTTTTTTATGGCAAAAAGAAATGCATTCTTCTTATTTTCAGGCAAAAAGGTTGAAATTCCTCGTATTTTGGAGCAAAATTGCAGAAATTCCCCTATTTGTGGGGAAAAAAGGCAGAAATTTCCTATATATTGGGGCAAAATTACAGAAATTCACCTTATTTTGGGGCAAAACTCAGAAATTCCACTTATTTTGGGGCAAAATTTCAGAAATTTCCCTTATTTTGGGGCAAAATTGCAGAATGTTCACTTATTTTGGGGCAAAATTGCATAAATTTCACTTATTTCAGAAAAAAAAGCAGAATTTATCTTATTTCGGGGCAAAATGGCAGAAATTTCTCATATTTTGTGGCAAAAAAGCAGAAATTCCCCTTATTTTGAAGCAAAAATGAAGAAATTTCCCTTTTTTATTCCAAAAAGGAGTGCATTCTTCTTATTTTCGGGCAAAAAGGCAGAAATTCACCGTATTTTATAGCAAAATTGCAGAAATTCCCCGAATTGTGGAGCAAAAATGCAGAAATTCCCCGAATTGTGGGGCAAAAATGCAGAAATTCCCTATATGTTGGGTCAAAAAGACAGAAATTCTCTTTATTTTGGGGCAAAACTCAGAAATTCCACTTATTTTGTGGCAAAATTCCAGAAATTTCCTTTCTTTTGGGGCAAAAAGGCAGAAATTCCTAATATTTTGTAGCAAAAATGCCGAAATTCCCTTTATTTTGAGGTAAAAAGGCTGACATTCCCCTTATTTGGGGGCAAAAAAGCAGAAATTTACTCTCATTTTGGGGCAAAATTGCAGAAATTTCACTTATTTCAGGGTAATAATCAGAAATATTCCTTATTTTGGGGCAAAAAGGACAGATATTCCCTTTGTTTTGGGGGAAAAAGATAGAAATTCTACTTATTAAGAAGCAAAAAAGCAGAAATTCCCCTTATTTTGGAGCAAAAATGAAAAAATTTCCCTTTTTTATGGCAAAAAGTTATGCATTCTTCTTATTTTCCAGAAAAAAAGGCAGAAATTTTCCGTATTTTGGATCAAAATTGCAGAAATTCCCCTAATTGTGGGGCAAAAAGGCAGAAATTCCCTATATGTTGGGGCAAAAAGACAGAAATACTCCTTATTTTGGGTAAAAACTCAGAAATTCCACTTATTTTGGGGCAAAATTCCAGAAATTTCCTTTATTTTGGGGCAAAATTGCAGAAATTTCACTTATTTCAGAAAAAAAAGCAGAAATTTTCTTATTTTGGGGCAAAAAGGCAGAAATTTCTTTTCTCTTGGTAGAAAATTGCAGACATTTTTTTTATTTTGGGGCAAAAAGGCAGAAATATCCCATATTTTGGGGCAAAAATGCAGAAATTATCATTATCTTGAGGTAAAAAGGCTGAAATTCCCCTTATTTGGGGGGAAAAAGGCAGAAATTTCCTTTATTTTGGGGCATAATTTCAGAAATTTCACTTATTTCAGGGTAATAAGTCAGAAATTTTCTTAATTTTGGGGCAAAAAAGACAGAAATTCCTTTTGTTTTTAGGGGAAAAAGACAGAAATTCCACATTTTTGAAGGCAAAAAAGCAGAAATTCCTTTTATTTTGGAGCAAAAATGAAGAAATTTCCCTTTCTTGTGGCAAAAGGTATACATTCCCCTTATTTTCAGGCTAAAAAGCAGAAATTCCCTTTATTTTGGAGCAAAATTGCAGAAATTCCCCTAATTGTGGGGCAAAAAGGCAGAAATTCCCTATATGTTAGGGCAAAAAGTCAGAAATTCTCCTTATTTTGGGGCAAAACTCTGAAATTCCACTTATTTTGGAGCAAAATTCCAGAAATTTCCCTTATTTTCGGGCAAAATTGCAGAAATTTCATTTATTTTGGGGCAAAATTGCAGAAATTTCACTTATTTCAGGGAAAAAAGGCAGAAATTTTTTTTATTTTTGGGCAAAATGCAGAAATTCCTAATATTTTGTGGTAAAAATGCAGAAATTCCTTTTATTTTGAGGTAAAAAAGGCTGAAATTCCCCTTATTCGGGGGCAAAAAGGCAGAAATTTCTCATATTTTGGGGCAAAATTGCAGAAATTTCACTTATTTCAGGATAATAAGTCAGAAATTTTCCTTATTTTGGGGCAAAAAAGACAGAAATTCTCTTTGTTTTTGGGGAAAAAGACTGAAATTCCACTTATTTAGAGGCAAAAAAGCAGAAATTCCCCTTATTTTGGAGCAAAATTGCAGAAATTTTCCTTTTTTATTGCAAAAAGTTATGCATTCTTTTTATTTTCGGGCAAAAAGGCAGAAATTCCACGTTATTTTGGAGCAAAATTGCAGAAATTCCCCTAATTGTGGGGCAAAAAGGCAGAAATTCCCTATATGTTTGGGCAAAAAGACAGAAATTCATCTTATTTTGGAGCAAAACTCAGAAATTCCACTTATTTTGGGGCAAAATTCCAGAAATTTCCCTTATTTTGGGGCAAAATTGCAGAAATTTCACTTATTTCAGAAAAAAAAGCAGAAATTTTCTTATTTTGGGGCAAAAAGGCAGAAATTTCTTTCATCTTGGTACAAAATTGCAGAAATTTTTCTTATTTTGGGGCAAAAAGGCAGAAATATCCCATATTTTGGGGCAAAAATGCAGAAATTATCATTATCTTGAGGTAAAAAGGCTGAAATTCCCCTTATTTGGGGGCAAAAAGGCAGAAATTTCCCTTATTTTGGGGTAAAATTTCAGAAATTTCACTTATTTCAGGGTAATAAGTCAGAAATTTTCTTTATTTTGGGGCAAAAAGACAGAAATTCCCTTTGTTTTTAGGGGAAAAAGACAGAAATTCCACATTTTTGAAGGTAAAAAAGCAGAAATTCCTTTTATTTTAAAGCAAAAATGAAGAAATTTCACTTTTTTGTGGCAAAAGGTATACATTCCCCTTATTTTCAGGCTAAAAAGCAGAAATTCCCTTTATTTTGGAGCAAAATTGCAGAAATTCCCCTAATTGTGTGGCAAAAAGGCAGAAATTCCCTATATGTTAGGGCAAAAAGACAGAAATTCTCCTTATTTTGGGGCAAAACAATGAAATTCCACTTATTTTAAGGAAAAATTCCAGAAGTTTCCCTTATTTTGGGGCAAAATTGCAGAAATTTCCCTTATTTTGGGGCAAAATTTCAGAAATTTCACTTATTTCAGGGTAATAAGTCAGAAATTTTCTTAATTTTGGGGCAAAAAAGACAGAAATTCCCTTTGTTTTTAGGGGAAAAAGACAGAAATTCCACATTTTTGAAGGCAAAAAAGCAGAAATTCCTTTTATTTTGGAGCAAAAATGAAGAAATTTCCCTTTTTTTGTGGCAAAAGGTATACATCCCCCTTATTTTCAGGCTAAAAAGCAGAAATTCCCTTTATTTTGGAGCAAAATTGCAGAAATTCCCCTAATTGTGGGGCAAAAAGGCAGAAATTCCCTATATGTTAGGGCAAAAAGACAGAAATTCTCCTTATTTTGGGGCAAAACAATGAAATTCCACTTATTTTAAGGAAAAATTCCAGAAGTTTCCCTTATTTTGGGGCAAAATTGCAGAAATTTCACTTATTTTGGGGCAAAATTGCAGAAATTTCACTTATTTCAGGGAAAAAAGGCAGAAATTTTTTTTATTTTTTGGCAAAATGCAGAAATTCCTAATATTTTGTGGCAAAAATGCAGAAAGTCCCTTTATTTTGAGGTAAAAAGGCTGAAATTCCCCTTATTCGGGGGCAAAAAGGCAGAAATTTCTCTTATTTTGGGGCAAAGTTGCAGAAATTTCACTTATTTCAGGGTAATAAGTCAGAAATTTTCCTTATTTTGGGGCAAAAAGACAGAAATTCTCCTTATTTTGGAGCAAAACTCAGAAATTCCAATTATTTTGGGGCAAAATTCCAGAAATTTCTTTTATTTTGTGGCAAAATTGCAGAAATTTCACTTACTTTTTGGCAAAATTGCAGAAATTTCACTTATTTCATGGAAAAAAGCAGATATTTTCTTATTATGGGGCAAAAAGGCAGAAATTTCCCATATTTTGGGGCAAAAATGCAGAAATTCCCCTTATTTTGAGGTAAAAAGGCTTAAATTCCCCGTATTTGGGGGCATAAAGGCAGAAATTTTCCTTATTTTGGGGCAAAATTGCAGAAATTTCACTTATTTCAGAAAAAAAGCAGAAATTTTTTTATTTTGGGGCAAAAAGGCACAAATTTCTTTTATTTTTGTACAAAATTGCAGAAATTTTTCTTATTTTGGGGCAAAAAGGCAGAAATTTCCCATATTTTGGGGCAAAAATGCAGAAATTCCCCTTATTTTGAGGTAAAAAGGCTGAAATTCCCCTTATTTGGGGGCAAAAAGGAAGAAATTTCCCATATTTTGGGGCAAAAATGCAGAAATTTCCATTATTTTGGGCAAAAAGGCAGAAATTTACCATATTTTGATGCAAAAATGCAGAAATTTCCATTATTTTGAGGTAAAAAGGCTGAAATTCCCCTTATTTGGGGGCAAAAATAAGAAATTCCCTTTATATTTGGGCGAAAAGCAGACATTTCCCATATTTTGGGGAAAAATTTTAGAAATTTAACTTATTTCAGGGCAAAAAGTCAGAAATTTTCCTTATTTTGTGGGAAAAAGGCAGAAATTCCTAATATTTTGTGGCAAAAATGCAGAAATTCCTATTATTTTTAGGTAAAAAGGCTGAAATTCCCCTTATTTGGGGGCAAAAAGGCAGAAATTTCCCTTATTTTGGGGCAAAATTGAAGAAATTTCACTTATTTCAGGGTAATAAGTCAGAAATTTTTCTTATTTTGAAGCAAAAAGACAGAAATTCCCTTAGTTTTGTGGGAAAAAGACAGAAATTTTACTTATATAAAGGCAAAAAAGCAGAAATTCCCCTTATTTTGGAGCAAAATTGCAGAAATTTCTCTTTTTTGTGGCAAAAAGGTATGCATTCTTCTTATTTTGGACACAAAGGCAGAAATTTCCTGTATTTTGGAGCAAAATTGCAGAAATTCCCCTAATTGTGGGGCAAAAAGGCTGAAATTCCCTATATGTTGGGGCAAAAAGACAGAAATTCTTTTTATTTTGGGGCAAAACTCAGAAATTCCACTTATTTTGGGGCAAAATTGCAGAAAATTCCCTTATTTTGGGGGCAGAATTGCAAAAATTTTACTTATTTTGGGGCAAAATTGCAGAAATTTCACTTATTTCAGGGAAAAAAAGCAGAAATTTTCTTATTTTGGGGCAAAAGAGAAGAAATTTCTCATATTTTGTGGCAAAAATGCAGAAATTCCCCTTATTTTGAGGTAAAAAAGCTGAAATTCCCCTTATTTGGGTGCAAAAAGGCAGAATTTTCTTTTATTTTGGGAAAAAATTGCAGAAATTTCACTTATTTCAGGGTAATAAGTCAGAAATTTTCCTTATTTTGGGGCCAAAAAACAGAAAATCCCTTTGTTTTGGGGGGAAAAGACAGAAATTCCACCTATTTAGAGGCAAAAAAGCAGAAATTCTTCTTATTTTGGAACAAAAATGAAGAAATTTCACTTTTTTATGGCAAAAAGGTATGCATTCTTCTTATTTACGGACAAAAGGGAAGAAATTTCCTGTGTTTTGCAGCAAAATTGCAGAAATTCCTCTAATTGTGGCTAGAAAACGCAGAAATTCCCTATATGTTGGGGCAAAAAGACAGAAATTCTCCTTATTTTGGGGCAAAACTAAGAAATTTCACTTATTTTGGGGCAAAATTGCAGAAATTTCACTTATTTCAGAAAAAAAGCAGAAATTTTCTTATTTTGGATCAAAAAGGCAGAAATTGCTTTTATTTTGGTACAAAATTCCAGAAATTTTTCTTATTTTGGGGCAAAATGCAGAAATTCTTAATATTTTGTGGCAAAAATGCAGAAATTCCCCTTATTTTGAGGTAAAAAGGCTGAAATTCCCCTTATTTGGGGGCAAAAAGGCAGAAATTTCTTTTATTTTGGTACAAAATTGCAAAAATTTTTCTTATTTTGGGCAAAATCAGAAATTTCCCATATTTTGGGGCAAAAATGCAGAAATTCCCCTTATTTTGAGGTAAAAAGGCTGAAATTCCCCTTATTTGGGGGCAAAAAGTAAGAAATTCCTCTTATTTTTGGGCAAAAAGCAGACATTTCACATATTTTGGGGAAAATTTTAGAAATTTAACTTATTTCAGGGCAAAAAGTCAGAAATTATCCTCATTTTGGGGCAGAAAGGCAGAAATTCCTAATATTTTGTGGCAAAAATGCAGAAATTCCCCCTATTTTGAGGTAAAAAGGCTGAAATTCCCCTTATTTGGGGGCAAAAAGGCAGAAATTTCCCTTATTTTGAAGCAAAATTGCAGAAATTTAACTTATTTCAGGGTAATAAGTCAAAATTTTTTCTTTTTTTGCGGCAAAAACACAGAAATTCCCTTTGTTTTGTGGGAAAAAGACAGAAATTTTACTTATTTAGAGGCAAAAAAGCAGAAATTCTCCTTATTTTGAAGCAAAAATGAAGAAATTTTTCTTTTTTATGGAAAAAAAGGAATGCATTCTTCTTATTTTCAGGCAAAAAGGCAGAAATTCCCCGTATTTTGGAGCAAAATTGCAGAAATTCCCCTATTTGTGAGGCAAAAAGGCAGAAATTCCCTATATGTTGGGGCAAAAAGACAGAATTTCTTTTTATTTTGGGGCAAAACTCAGAAATTCCACTTATTTTGGGGCAAAATTCCAGAAATTTCCCTTATTTTGGGGCAAAATTGCAGAAATTTCCCTTATTTTGGGGCAAAATTGCAGAAATTTCACTTATTTTAGGGTAATAAGTAAGAAATTTTCCTTATTTTGGGGCATAAAAGACAGAAATTCCCTTTGTTTTGGGGGGAAAAGACAGAAATTTTACTTATTTAGATGCAAAAAAGCAGAAATTCCCCTTATTTTGGAGTAAAAATGAAGAAATTTCCCTTTTTTATGGCAAAAAGAAATGCATTCTTCTTATTTTCAGGCAAAAAGGTTGAAATTCCTCGTATTTTGGAGCAAAATTGCAGAAATTCCCCTATTTGTGGGGAAAAAAGGCAGAAATTTCCTATATATTGGGGCAAAATTACAGAAATTCACCTTATTTTGGGGCAAAACTCAGAAATTCCACTTATTTTGGGGCAAAATTTCAGAAATTTCCCTTATTTTGGGGCAAAATTGCAGAATGTTCACTTATTTTGGGGCAAAATTGCATAAATTTCACTTATTTCAGAAAAAAAAAGCAGAATTTATCTTATTTCGGGGCAAAATGGCAGAAATTTCTCATATTTTGTGGCAAAAAAGCAGAAATTCCCCTTATTTTGAAGCAAAAATGAAGAAATTTCCCTTTTTTATTCCAAAAAGGAGTGCATTCTTCTTATTTTCGGGCAAAAAGGCAGAAATTCACCGTATTTTATAGCAAAATTGCAGAAATTCCCCGAATTGTGGAGCAAAAATGCAGAAATTCCCCGAATTGTGGGGCAAAAATGCAGAAATTCCCTATATGTTGGGTCAAAAAGACAGAAATTCTCTTTATTTTGGGGCAAAACTCAGAAATTCCACTTATTTTGTGGCAAAATTCCAGAAATTTCCTTTCTTTTGGGGCAAAAAGGCAGAAATTCCTAATATTTTGTAGCAAAAATGCCGAAATTCCCCTTATTTTGAGGTAAAAATGCTGAAATTCCCTTTATTTGGGGGCAAAAAGTCAGAAATTTCCATTATTTTGGGGCAAAATTGCAGAAATTTCACTTACTTCAAAGTAATATGTCAGAAATTTTATTTATTTTGGGGCAAAAAAGACAGAAATTCTTTTTGTTTTGGGAGAGAAATACAGAAATTCCAATTATTTAGTGGCAAAAAGCAGAAATTCCCCTTATTTTGGAGCAAAAATTAAGAAATTTCCCTTTTTATGGCAAAAAGGTATGCATTTTTCTTATTTTCGGGCAAAAAGGCAGAAATTCCTCGTATTTTAGAGCAAAATTGCAGAAATTCCCCTAATTGTGGGGCAAAAAGTCAGAAATTCACTATATGTTGGGGCAAAAAGGCAGAAATTCTCCTTACTTTGGGGCAAAACTCAGAAATTCCACTTATTTTGGGGGCAAAATTCCAGAAATTTCCCTTTATTTTGGAGCAAAAAGGTAGAAATTCCTAATATTTTGTGGCAAAAATGCAGAAATTCCCCTTTTTTTGAGGTAAAAAGGCTGAAATTCCCCTTATTTGGGGGCAAAAAAGCAGAAATTTTCTCTTATTTTGGGGCAAAATTGCAGAAATTTCACTTATTTCAGGGTAATAATCAGAAATATTCTATATTATGGGGCAAAATGGACAGAAATTCCCTTTGTTTTGGGGGAAAAAGACAGAAATTCTGCTTATTTAGAAGCAAAAAAGCAGAAATTCCCATTATTTTGGAACAAAAATGAAGAAATTTACCTTTTTTATGGCAAAAAGTTATGCATTCTTCTTATTTTCCAGCCAAAAGGCAGAAATTTTCCGTATTTTGGAGCAAAATTGCAGTAATTCCCCTAATTGTGGGGCAAAAATGCAGAAATTCCCTATATGTTGCAGCAAAAAGACAGAAATTCTCCTTATTTTGGGGCAAAACTCAGAAATTCCACTTATTTTTGGGCAAAATTCCAGAAATTTCTTTTATTTTGTGGCAAAATTGCAGAAATTTCACTTATTTTGGGGCAAAATTGCAGAAATTTCACTTATTTCAGAAAAAAAAAGCAGAAATTTTTCTTATTTTGGGTCAAAAAGGCAGAAATTTCTCATATTTTGGGGAAAAAATGCAGAATTTCCCATTATCTTGAGGTAAAAATGCTGAAATTCCCCTTATTTGGGGGCAAAAAGGCAGAAATTTCCCTTATTTTGGGGCAAAATTTCAGAAATTTCACTTATTTCAGGGTAATAAGTCAGAAATTTTCCTTATTTTGGGGCAAAAAAGACAGAAATTCCCTTTGTTTTTAGGGGAAAAAGACAGAAATTCCACATTTTTGGAGGCAAAAAAGCAGAAATTCCTTTTATTTTGGAGCAAAAATGAATTTTTCTTTTTTGTGGCAAAAGGTATACATTCTCCTTATTTTCAGGCTAAAAAGCAGAAATTCCCTCTATTTTTGAGCAAAATTGCAGAAATTCCCTTAATTGTGGGGCAAAAAGGCAGAAATTGCCTATATGTTGGGGCAAAAAGACAGAAATTCTCCTTATTTTGGGGCAAAACTCAGAAATTGCACGTATTTTGGGGCAAAATTCCAGAAATTTCCCTAATTTTGGGGCAAAATTGCAGAAATTTCAGTTATTTTGGGGCAAAATTGCAGAAATTTCACTTATTTCAGAGAAAAAAAACAGAAATTTTCCTTATTTTGTGCAAAATGCAGAAATTCCTAATATTTTATGGCAAAAATGCAGAAATTCCCCTTATTTTGAGGTAAAAAGGCTGAAATTCCCCTTATTTGGGGGCAAAAAGGCAGAAATTTCTCTTATTTTGGGGCAAAATTGCAGAAATTTCACTTATTTCAGGGTAATAAGTCAGAAATTTTCCTTATTTTGGAGCCAAAAAGACAGAAATTCTCTTTGTTTTGCGGGAAAAAGACAGAAATTCAACTTATTTAGAGGCAAAAAAGAAGAAATTCCCCTTATTTTGGAGCAAAATTGCAGAAATTTCCCTTTTTTATGGCAAAAAGGTATGCATTCTTTTTATTTTTGGGCAAAAAGGCAGAAATTCCCTGTAATTTGGAGCAAAATTTCAGAAAATCCCATAATTGTGGGGCAAAAAGTCAGAAATTCCCTATATTTTGGGGCAAAAATCAGAAATTCTCTATATTTTGGGGCAAAACTCAGAAATTCCACTTATTTTGGAGCACAATTCCAGAAATTTCTTTTATTTTGTGGCATAATTGCAGAAATTTCACTTATTTTGGGGCAAAATTGCAGAAATTTCACTTATTTCATGGAAAAAAGAAGAAATTTTCTTTTTTTTGAGGCAAAAAGTCAGAAATTTCCCATATTTTGGTGCAAAAATGCAGAAATTCCCCTTATTTTGAGGTAAAAAGGCTGAAATTTCCCGTATTTGGGGGCAAAAAGGCAGAAATTTCCATTATTTTGGGGCAAAATTGCAGAAATTTCACTTATTTCAGGAAAAAAGCAGAAATTTTCTTATTTTGGGGCAAAAAGGCAGAAATTTTTTTATTTTGGTACAAAATTGCAGAAATTTTTCTTATTTTGGGGCCAAAAGGCAGAAATTTCCCATATTTTGGGGCAAAAATGCAGAAATTCCCCTTATTTTGAGGGAAATAGGCTAAAATTTCCCTTACTTGGAGGCAAAAAGGCAGAAATTTCTCTTATTTTGGGGCAAAATTGCAGAAACATCACTTATTTCAGGGTAATAATTCAGAAATTTTCCTTATTTTGGGGCAAAAAAGACAGAAATTCCCTTTGTTTTGGGGAAAAAAGACATAAATTCCACTTATTTAAAGGCAAAAAAGCAGAAATTGCCCTTATTTTGGAGCAAAATTTCAGATATTTCCCTTTTTTATGGCAAAAAGGTATGCATTCTTTTTATTTTCATGCAAAAAGGCAGAAATTCCTCGTATTTTGGAGCAAAATTTCAGAAATTCCCCTAATTGTGGCGCAAAAAGGCAGAAATTCCCTATATGTTGGGGCAAAAAGACAGAAATTCTCATTATTTTGGGGCAAAACTCAGAAATTCCACTTATTTTGGGGCAAAATTCCAGAAATTTCCCTTATTTTGGGGCAAAATTGCAGAAATTTCACTTATTTTGGGGCAAATTGCAGAAATTTCACTTATTTCAAGGATAAAATGAAGAATTTTTCTTATTTGGAGGCAAAAACGTAGAAATTTCTTTTATTTTGGTACAAAATTGCAGAAATTTTTCTTATTTTGGGCAAAAAGGCAGAAATTTCCTATATTTTGGGGCAAAAATGCAGACATTCCTTTTATTTTGAGGTAAAAAGGCTGAAATTCCTATTATTTGGGGGCAAAAAGTAAGAAATTCCCATTATTTTGGTGCCAAAAGCAGACATTTCCCTTGTTTTTGGGAAAAATTTTAGAAATTTAACTTATTTCAGGGCAAAAAGTCAGAAATTTTCCTTATTTTGGGGCAGAAAGGCAGAAATTCCTAATATTTTGTGGCAAAATGCAGAAATTCCCCTTATTTTGAGGTAAAAAGGCTGAAATTCCTCTTATTTGGGGGCAAAAAGTCAGAAATTTCCCTTATTTTCGGGCAAAATTGCAGAAATTTCACTTACTTCAAAGTAATAAGTCTGAAATTTTTTTATTTTGGGGTAAAAAAGACAGAAATTCCTTTTGTTTTGGGGGAGAAAGACAGAAATTCCACTCATTTAGAGGCAAAAAAGCAGAAATTCCCCTTATTTTGGGGCAAAAATGAAGAAATTTCCATTTTTTATGGCATAAAGGTATGCATTCTTATTATTTTCGGGCAAAAAGGCAGAAATTCCCCGTATTTTGGAGCAAAATTGCAGAAATTCCCCTAATTGTGGGGCAAAGAGGCAGAAATTTTCTATATGTTGGGGCAAAAAGACAGAAATTCTCCTTATTGTGGGGCAAAACTCAGAAATTTCACTTATTTTGGGGCAAAATTGCAGAAATTTCACTTATTTCAGAAAAAAGCAAAAATTTTCTTATTTTCGGGCAAAAAGGCAGAAATTTCTTATATTTTGGTATAAAATTGCAGAAATTTTTCTTATTTTGGGGCAAAAAGGCAAAGATTTCCCATATTTTAGGGCAAAAATGCAGAAATTCCCCTTATTTTGAGGTAAAAAGGCTGAAATTCCCCGTATTTGGGGGCAAAAAGGCAGAGATTTCTATAATTTTGGTACAAAATTGCAGAAATTTTTCTTATTTTGGGCAAAATCAGAAATTTCCCATATTTTGGGGCTAAAATGCAGAAATTCCCATTATTTTGAGGTAAAATGGCTGAAATTCCCCTTATTTGGGGGCAAAAAGTAAGAAATTCCCCTTATTTTGGGGCAAAAAGCAGACATTTCCCATATTTTGGGGAAAAATTTTAGAAATTTAACTTATTTCAGGGCAAAAAGTCAGAAATTTTTCTTATTTTGGGGCACAAAGGCAGAAATTCCTAATATTTTGTGGCAAAAATGCAGAAATTCCTTTTATTTTGAGGTAAAAAGGCTGAAATTCCCCTTATTTGGGGGCAAAAAGGGAGAAATTTCCCTTATTTTGGGGCAAAATTGAAGAAATTTCACTTATTTCAGGGTAATAAGTCAGAAATTTTTCTTATTTTGAAGCAAAAAAACAAAAATTCCCTTTGTTTTGTGGGAAAAAGACAGAAATTTTACTTATTTAGAGGCAAAAATGCAGAAATTCCCCTTATTTTGGAGCAAAAATGAGGAGATTTCCCTTTTTTATGGCAAAAAGGTATGCATTCCTCTTATTTTCAGGCAAATAGGCAGAAATTCCCCGTATTTTGGAGCAAAATTGAAGAAATTCCTCTAATTTTGGGGCAAAATGGCAGAAATTCCCTATATGTTGGGGCAAAAAGACAGAAATTCCCCTTATTTTGGAGCAAAAATGAAGAAATTTCCCTTTTTTATGGCAAAAAGGTATGCATTCCTCTTATTTTCAGGCAAAAAGGCAGAAATTCCCTGTATTTTGGAGCAAAATTGAAGAAATTCTCCTAATTGTGGGGCAAAAAGGCAGAAATTCCCTATATGTTGGGGCAAAAAGACAGAAATTCTCCTTATTTAGGAGAAAAACTCAGAAATTTCAATTATTTTTAGGCAAAATTGCAGAAAATTCACTTATTTCAGAAAAAAAGCAGAAATTTTCTTATTTTGGGGCAAAAAAGCAGAAATTTCTTTTATTTTGGTACAAAATTGCAGAAATTTTTCTTATTTTGGGGCAAAAAGGCAGAAATTTCGCATATTTTGGGGCAAAAATGCAGAAATTCCTCTTATGTTGAGGTAAAAATGCTGAAATTCTCCTTATTTGGGGGCAAAAAGGCAGAAATTTCTCTTATTTTGAGGCAAAATTGCAGAAATTTCACTTATTTCAGGGTAATAAGTCAGAAATTTTTTTATTATTTTGGGACAAAAAAGACAGAAATTCCCTTTGTTTTGGGGAGAAAAGAGAGTAATTCCACTTATTTAGAGGCAAAAAAGCAGAAATTCCCCTTATTGTGGAGCAAAATTGCAGAAATTTCCCTATTTTGTGGCAAAAAGGTATGCATTCTTCTTATTTTGGACACAAAGGCAGAAATTCCCTGTATTTTGGGGCAAAATTGCAGAAATTCCCCTAATTGTGGGGCATAAAGGCTGAAATTCCCTATATGTTGGGGCAAAAAGACAGAAATTCTCCTTATTTTGGGGCAAAACTCAGAAATTCCACTTATTTTGGGGCAAAATTGCAGAAATTTCACTTACTTCAAAGTAATAAGTCAGAAATTTTCCTTATTTTGGGGTAAAAAAAACAGAAATTCCCTTTGTTTTGGGGGAGAAAGAGAGAAATTCCACTAATTTAGAGGCAAAAAAGCAGAAATTCCCCTTATTTTGGAGCAAAAATGAAGAAATTTCCCTTTTTATGGCAAAAAAGTATGCATTCTTCTTACTTTCGGCAAAAAGGCAGAAATTCCTAGTATTTTAGAGCAAAATTGCAGAAATTCCCCTAATTGTGGGGCAAAAAGGCAGAAATTCCCTATATGTTGGGGCAAAAAGGTAGAAATTCTTATTTTGGGGCAAAACTCAGAAATTCCACTTATTTTGGGGCAAAATTCCAGAAATTTCCCTTATTTTGTGGCAAAAAGGCAGAAATTCCTAATATTTTGTGGCAAAAATGCAGAAATTCCCCTTATTTTGGGGTAAAAAGGCTGAAATTCCCCTCATTTGGGGGCAAAAAAGCATGAATTTTTTCTTATTTTGGGGCAAATTTGCAGAAATTTCACTTATTTCAGGGTAATAATCAGAAATATTCCTTATTTTGGGCCAAAAAGGACAGAAATTCCCTTTGTTTTGGGGGAAAAAGACAGAAATTCTACTTATTTAGAAGCAAAAAACAGAAATTCCCCTTATTTTGGAGCAAAAATGAAGAAGTTTCATTTTTTATAGCAAAAAGTTATGCATTCTTCTTATTTTCCAGCAAAAAGGTAGAAATTTTCTGTATTTTGGAGCAAAATTGCAGAAATTCCTCTAATTGTGGGGCAAAAAGGCAGAAATTCCCTATATGTTGGGGCAAAATGAAAGAAATTCTCCTTATTTTGGGGCAAAACTCAGAAATTCCACATATTTTGGTGCAAAATTCCAGAAATTTCCCTTATTTTGTAGCAAAATTGCAGAAATTTCACTTATTTTGGGGCAAAATTGTAGAAATTTCACTTATTTCAGAAAAAAAAAAGCAGAAATTTTCTTATTTTGGGGCAAAAAGGCAGAAATTTCTTTTATCTTGGTACAAAATTTCAGAAATTTTTCTTATTTTGGGGCAAAAATGCAGAAATTTCCGATATTTTGGGGAAAAATGCAGAAATTCCCATTATCTTGAGGTAAAAAGGCTGAAATTCCCCTTATTTGGGGGCAAAAAGGCAGAAATTTCCCTTATTTTGAAGCAAAATTTCAGAAATTTCACTTATTTCAGGGTAATAAGTAAGAAATTTTCCTTATTTTGGGGCAAAAAAGACAAAAATTTCCTTCGTTTTTAGGGGAAAAATACAGAAATTCCACATTTTTGGAGGCAAAAAAGCAGAAATTCCTTTTATTTTGGAGCAAAAATGAAGAAATTTCCCTTTTTTGTGGCAAAAGGTATACATTCCCCTTATTTTCAGGCTAAAAAGCAGAGATTCCCTTTATTTTGGAGCAAAATTGCAGAAATTCCCCTAATTGTGGGGCAAAAAGGCAGAAATTCCCTATATGTTAGGGCAAAAAGACAGAAATTCTCCTTATTTTGGGGCAAAACTCTGAAATTCCACTAATTTTGGGGCAAAATTCCAGAAATTTACCTTATTTTGGGGCAAAATTGCAGAAATTTCACTTATATTGGGGCAAAATTGCAGAAATTTCACTTATTTTGGGGCAAAATTGCAGAAATTTCACTTATTTCAGGGAAAAAAGGCAGAAATTTTCCTTATTTTTGGGCAAAATGCAGAAATTCCTAATATTTTGTGACAAAAATGCAGAAATTCGCCTTATTTTGAGGTAAAAAGGCTGAAATTTCCCTTATTTGGGAGCAAAAAGGCAGAAATTTCTTTTATTTTGGGGCAAAATTTCAGAAATTTCACTTATTAGAGGGTAATAAGTCAGAAATTTTCCTTAATTTGGAGCAAAAAAGACAGAAATTCGCTTTGTTTTGGGGGAATAAGACAAAAATTCCACTTATTTAGAGGCAAAAAAGCAGCAATTCCCCTTATTTTGGAGCAAAATTGCAGAAATTTCACTTTTTTATGGCAAAAAGGTATGCATTCTTCTTATTTTCGGGCAAAAAGCAGAAATTCCTCGTATTTTGGAGCAAAATTGCAGAAATTCCCCTAATTTTGGGGCAAAAAGGCAGAAATTCCCTAAATGTTGGGGCAAAAAGACAGACAGTCTCCTTATTTTGGGGCAAATCTCAGAATTTCCACTTATTTTGGGGCAAAATTCCAGAAATTTCTCTTATTTTGGGGCAAAATTGCAGAAATTTCACTTATTTTGGGGAAAAATATCAGAAATTTCAATTATTTCATGGAAAAAAGCAGAAATTTTCTTATTTTGGCGCAAAAGGCAGAAATTTCCCATTATTTGGGGCAAAAATGCAGAAATTCCTTTTATTTTGAGGTAAAAAGGCTGAAATTCCCCTTATTTGGGGGCAAAAAGGCAGAAATTTCCCTTATGTTGGGGCAAAATTGCAGAAATTTCACTTATTTCAGGGAAATAAGTCAGAAATTTTCCTTATTTTGGGGCAAAAAAGACAGAAATTCCCTTTGTTTTGGGGGAAAAGGACAGAAATTCCACTTATTTAGAGTCAAAAAAGCAGAAATTCCCCATATTTTGGAGCAAAAATGAAGAAATTTCCCTTTTTTATGGCAAAAAGTTATGCATTCTTTTTATTTTCGGGCAAAAAGGCAGAAATTCCCCGTATTTTGGAGCAAAATTTCAGAAATTCCCCTAATTGTGGGGCAAAAAGGCAGAAATTCCCTATATGTTGGGGCAAAAAGACAGAAATTCTCCTTATTTTGGAGGAAAACTCAGAAATTCCACTTATTTTGGGGCAAAATTCCAGAAATTTCCCTTATTTTGGGGAAAAATTGCAGAAATTTCACTTATTTTGGGGCAAAATATCAGAAATTTCACTTATTTCATGGAAAAAAACAGAAATTTTCTTATTTTGGCGCAAAAGGCAGAAATTTCCCATTATTTGGGGCAAAAATGCAGAAATTCCTTTTATTTTGAGGTAAAAAGGCTGAAATTCCCCTTATTTGGGGGCAAAAAGGCAGAAATTTCCCTTTTTTATGGCAAAAAGGTATGCATTCTTCTTATTTTCGGGCAAAAAGGCAGAAATTCCTCGTATTATAGAGCAAAATTGCAGAAATTCTCCTAATTGTGGGGCAAAAAGGCAGAAATTCCCTATATGTTGGGGCAAAAAGGCAGAAATTCTCTTTATTTTTGGGCAAAACTCAGAAATTCCACTTATTTTGGGGCAAAATAGAAATTTTCATTATTTTGGGGCAAAAAGGCAGAAATTCCTAATATTTTGTGGCAAAAATGCAGAATTTCCCCTTATTTCGAGGTAAAAAGGCTAAAATTCCTTTTATTTGGGGGCAAAAATCCAGAAATTTTTTCTTATTTCTGGGCAAAATTGCAGAAATTTCACTTATTTCAGGGTAATAATCAGAAATATTCCTTATTTTGGGGCAAAAAGACAGAAATTCCCTTTTTTTTGGGGAAAAAGACAGAAATTCTACTTATTCAGAAGCAAAAAAGCAGAAATTCCCCTTATTTTGGAGCAAAAATGAAGAAATTTCCCTTTTTTAATAGCAAAAAATTATGCATTCTTCTTATTTTCCAGCAAAAAGGCAGAAATTTTCCGTATTTTGGAGCAAAATTGCAGAAATTCCCCTAATTGTGGGGCAAAAAGGCAGAAATTCCCTATATGTTGGGGCAAAAAGACAGAAATTCTCCTTATTTTGGGGCAAAACTCAGAAATTCCACTTATTTTGGGGCAAAATTCCAGAAATTTCCTTTATTTTGGGGCAAAATTGCAGAAATTTCACTTATTTTGGGGCAAAATTGTAGAAATTTCACTTATTTCAGAAAAAAAAGCAGAAATTTTCTTATTTTGGGGCAAAAAAGCAGAAATTTCTTTTATCTTGGTACAAAATTGCAGAAATTTTTTTATTTTGGGGCAAAAAGTCAGAAATTTCCAATATTTTGGGGCAAAAATGCAGAAATTCCCATTATCTTGAGGTAAAAAGGCTGAAATTCCTCTTATTTGGGGGCAAAAAGGCAGAAATTTCCCTTATTTTGAAGGTAAATTTCAGAAATTTCACTTACTTCAGGGTAATAAGTCAGAAATTTTCCTTATTTTGGGGCAAAAAAGACAGAAATTTCCTTTGTTTTTAGGGGAAAAAGACAGAAATTTCACATTTTTGGAGGCAAAAAAGCAGAAATTTCTATTATTTTGGAGCAAAAATGAAGAAATTTCCCTTTTTTTGTGGCAAAAGGTATACATTCCCCTTATTTTCAGGCTAAAAAGCAGAAATTCCCTTTATTTTGGAGCAAAATTGCAGAAATTCCCCTAATTGTGGGGCAAAAAGGCAGAAATTCCCTATATGTTAGCGCAAAAAGACAACAATTCTCCTTATTTTGGGGCAAAACTCTGAAATTCCACTTATTTTGGGGCAAAATTCCAGAAATTTCCCTTATTTTGGGTCAAAATTGCAGAAATTTTCACTTATTTTGGGGCAAAATTGCAGAAATTTCACTAATTTTGGGGCAAAATTGCAGAAATTTCACTTATTTCAGGGAAAATAGGCAGAAATTTTCCTTATTTTTGGGCAAAATGCAGAAATTCCTAATATTTTGTGACAAAAATGCAGAAATTCCCCTTATTTTGAGGTAGAAAGGCTGAAATTCCCCTTATTTGGGGGCAAAAAGGCAGAAATTCCCTATATGTTGGGGCAAAAAAGCAGAAATTCTCTTTATTTTGGGGCAAAACTCAGAAATTCCACTTATTTTGGGACAAAATAGAAATTTTCATTATTTTGGGGCAAAAAGGCAGAAATTCCTAATATTTTGTTGCAAAAATGCAGAAATTCCCCTTATTTCGAGGTAAAAAGGCTAAAATTCCTTTTATTTGGGGGCAAAAAAGCAGAAATTTTTTCTTATTTCGGGGCAAAATTGCAGAAATTTCACTCATTTCAGGGTAATAATCAGAAATATTCCTTATTTTGGGGCAAAAAGACAGAAATTCCCTTTGTTTTGGGGAAAAAAGACAGAAATTCTACTTATTCAGAAGCAAAAAAGCAGAAATTCCCCTTATTTTGGAGCAAAAATGAAGAAATTTCCCTTTTTTATAGCAAAAAGTTATGCATTCTTCTTATTTTCCAGCAAAAAGGCAGAAATTTTCCGTATTTTGGAGCAAAATTGCAGAAATTCCCCTAATTGTGGGGCAAAAAGGCAAAAATTCCCTATATGATGGGGCAAAAAGACAGAAATTCTCCTTATTTTGGGGCAAAACTCAGAAATTCCACTTATTTTGGGGCAAAATTCCAGAAATTTCCTTTATTTTGGGGCAAAATTGCAGAAATTTCACTTATTTTGGGGCAAAATTGTAGTAATTTCACTTATTTCAGAAAAAAAAGCAGAAATTTTCTTATTTTGGGGCAAAAAAGCAGAAATTTCTTTTATCTTGGTCCAAAATTGCAGAAATTTTTTTATTTTGGGGCAAAAAGTCAGAAATTTTCGATATTTTGGGGCAAAAATGCAGAAATTCCCATTATCTTGAGGTAAAAAGGCTGAAATTCCTCTTATTTGGGGGCAAAAAGGCAGAAATTTCCCTTATTTTGAAGGAAAATTTCAGAAATTTCACTTACTTCAGGGTAATAAGTCAGAAATTTTTTTTATTTTGGGGCAAAAAAGACAGAAATTTCCTTTGTTTTTAGGGGAAAAAGACAGAAATTCAACATTTTTGGAGGCAAAAAAGCAGAAATTTCTATTATTTTGGAGCAAAAATGAAGAAATTTCCCTTTTTTTGTGGCAAAAGGTATACATTCCCCTTATTTTCAGGCTAAAAAGCAGAAATTCCCTTTATTTTGGAGCAAAATTGCAGAAATTCCCCTAATTGTGGGGCAAAAAGGCAGAAATTCCCTATATGTTAGCGCAAAAAGACAACAATTCTCCTTATTTTGGGGCAAAACTCTGAAATTCCACTTATTTTGGGGCAAAATTCCAGAAATTTCCCTTATTTTGGGTCAAAATTGCAGAAATTTTCACTTATTTTGGGGCAAAATTGCAGAAATTTCACTAATTTTGGGGCAAAATTGCAGAAATTTCACTTATTTCAGGGAAAATAGGCAGAAATTTTCCTTATTTTTGGGCAAAATGCAGAAATTCCTAATATTTTGTGACAAAAATGCAGAAATTCTCCTTATTTTGAGGTAGAAAGGCTGAAATTCCCCTTATTTGGGGGCAAAAAGGCAGAAATTTCTATTATTTTGGGGAAAATTGAGAAATTTCACTTATTTCAGGGTAATAAGTCAGAAATTTTCCTTATTTTGGGGCAAAAAAGACAGAAATTCTCCTTGTTTTGGGGGAATAAGACAGAAATTCCACTTATTTAGAGGCAAAAAAGCAGCAATTCCCCTTATTTTGGAGCAAAATTGCAGAAATTTCACTTTTTTATGGCAAAAAGGTATGCATTCTTCTTATTTTCGGGCAAAAAGCAGAAATTCCTCGTATTTTGGAGCAAAATTGCAGAAATTCCCCTAATTTTGGGGCAAAAAGGCAGAAATTCCCTAAATGTTGGGGCAAAAAGACAGACAGTCTCCTTATTTTGGGGCAAATCTCAGAATTTCCACTTATTTTGGGGCAAAATTCCAGAAATTTCTCTTATTTTGGGGCAAAATTGCAGAAATTTCACTTATTTTGGGGAAAAATATCAGAAATTTCAATTATTTCATGGAAAAAAGCAGAAATTTTCTTATTTTGGCGCAAAAGGCAGAAATTTCCCATTATTTGGGGCAAAAATGCAGAAATTCCTTTTATTTTGAGGTAAAAAGGCTGAAATTCCCCTTATTTGGGGGCAAAAAGGCAGAAATTTCCCTTATGTTGGGGCAAAATTGCAGAAATTTCACTTATTTCAGGGAAATAAGTCAGAAATTTTCCTTATTTTGGGGCAAAAAAGACAGAAATTCCCTTTGTTTTGGGGGAAAAGGACAGAAATTCCACTTATTTAGAGTCAAAAAAGCAGAAATTCCCCATATTTTGGAGCAAAAATGAAGAAATTTCCCTTTTTTATGGCAAAAAGTTATGCATTCTTTTTATTTTCGGGCAAAAAGGCAGAAATTCCCCGTATTTTGGAGCAAAATTTCAGAAATTCCCCTAATTGTGGGGCAAAAAGGCAGAAATTCCCTATATGTTGGGGCAAAAAGACAGAAATTCTCCTTATTTTGGAGGAAAACTCAGAAATTCCACTTATTTTGGGGCAAAATTCCAGAAATTTCCCTTATTTTGGGGAAAAATTGCAGAAATTTCACTTATTTTGCGGCGAAATTGCAGAAATTTCACTTATTTCAGGGAAAAAATTCAGAAATTTTCTTATTTTGAGACAAAAAGGCAGAAATTTCTTTTATTTTGGTACAAAATTGCAGAAATTTTTCTTATTTTGGGCAAAAAGGCAGAAATTTCCCATATTTTGGGGCAAAAATGCAAAAATTCCTTTTATTTTGAGGTAAAAATGCTGAAATTCCTCTTATTTGGGGGCAAGAAGTAAGAAATTCCCATTATTTTGGTGCCAAAAGCAGACATTTCTCTTATTTTCGGGAAAAATTTTAGGAATTTAACTTATTTCAGGGCAAAAAGTCAGAAATTTTCCTTATTTTGGGGCAGAAAGGCAGAAATTCTTAATATTTTGTGGCAAAAAATGCAGGAATTCCCCTTATTTTGAGGTAAAAAGGCTGAAATTCCCCTTATTTGGGGGCAAAAAGGCAGAAATTTCCCTTATTTTGTGGCAAAATTGCAGAAATTTCACTTACTTCAAAGTAATAAGTCAGAAATTTTCCTTATTTTGGGGTAAAAAAGACAGAAATTCCCTTTGTTTTCGGGGAGAAAAAGAGAAATTCCACTAATTTAGAGGCAAAAAAGCAGAAATTCCTCTTATTTTGGAGCAAAAATGAAGAAATTTCCCTTTTTATAGCAAAAAGGTATGCATTCTTCTTATTTTCGGGCAAAAAGGCAGAAATTCCTCGTATTATAGAGCAAAATTTCAGAAATTCTCCTAATTGTGGGGCAAAAAGGCAGAAATTCCCTATATGTTGGGGCAAAAAGGCAGAAATTCTCTTTATTTTGGGGCAAAACTCAGAAATTCCACTTATTTTGGGGCAAAATAGAAATTTTCATTATTTTGGGGCAAAAAGGCAGAAATTCCTAATGTTTTGTGGCAAAAATGCAGAATTTCCCCTTATTTCGAGGTAAAAAGGCTAAAATTCATTTTATTTGGGGGCAAAAAACCAGAAATTTTTTCTTATTTCGGGGCAAAATTGCAGAAATTTTACTTATTTCAGGGTAATAATCAGAAATATTCCTTATTTTGGGGCAAAAAGACAGAAATTCCCTTTGTTTTGGGGGAAAAAGACAGAAATTCTACTTATTCAGAAGCAAAAAAGCAGAAATTCCCCTTATTTTGGAGCAAAAATGAAGAAATTTCCCTTTTTATAGCAAAAAGTTATGCATTCTTCTTATTTTCCAGCGAAAAGGCAGAAATTTTCCGTATTTTGGAGCAAAATTTCAGAAATTCCCCTAATTATGGGGCAAAAAGGCAGAAATTCCCTATATGTTGGGGCAAAAAGACAGAAATTCTCCTTATTTTGGGGCAAAACTCAGAAATTCCACTTATTTTGGGGCAAAATTCCAGAAATTTCCTTTATTTTGGGGCAAAATTGCAGAAATTTCACTTATTTTGGGGCAAAATTGTAGAAATTTCACTTATTTCAGAAAAAAAAGCAGAAATTTTCTTATTTTGGGGCAAAAAGGCAAAAATTTCTTTTATCTTGGTACAAAATTGCAGAAATTTTTTATTTTGGGGCAAAAAGTCAGAAATTTCCGATATTTTGGGGCAAAAATGCAGAAATTCCCATTATCTTGAGGTAAAAAGGCTGAAATTCCCCTTATTTGGGGGCAAAAAGGCAGAAATTTCCCTTATTTTGGGGCAAAATTGCAGAAATTTCACTTACTTCAGGGTAATAAGTCAGAAATTTTCCTTATTTTGGGGCAAAAAAGACAGAAATTTCCTTTGTATTTAGGGGAAAAAGACAGAAATTCCACATTTTTGGAGGCAAAAAAGCAGAAATTTCTATTATTTTGGAGCAAAAATGAAGAAATTTCCCTTTTTTGTGGCAAAAGGTATACATTCCCCTTATTTTCAGGCTAAAAAGCAGAAATTCCCTTTATTTTGGAGCAAAATTGCAGAAATTCCCCTAATTGTGGGGCAAAAAGGCAGAAATTCCCTATATGTTAGCGCAAAAAGACAACAATTCTCCTTATTTTGGGGCAAAACTCTGAAATTCCACTTATTTTGGGGCAAAATTCCAGAAATTTCCCTTATTTTGGGGCAAAATTGCAGAAATTTTCACTTATTTTGGGGCAAAATTGCAGAAATTTCACTAATTTTGGGGCAAAATTGCAGAAATTTCACTTATTTCAGGGAAAATAGGCAGAAATTTTCCTTATTTTTGGGCAAAATGCAGAAATTCCTAATATTTTGTGACAAAAATGCAGAAATTCCCCTTATTTTGAGGTAGAAAGGCTGAAATTCCCCTTATTTGGGGGCAAAAAGGCAGAAATTTCTATTATTCTGGGGCAAAATTGCAGAAATTTCACTTATTTCAGAGTAATAAGTCAGAAATTTTCCTTATTTTGGGGCAAAAAAGACAGAAATTCTTTTTGTTTTGGGGGAATAAGACAGAAATTCCACTTATTTAGAGGCAAAAAAGCAGCAATTCCCCTTATTTTGGAGCAAAATTGCAGAAATTTCCCTTTTTTATGGCAAAAAGGTATGCATTCTTCTTATTTTCGGACAAAAGGCAGAAATTCCTCGTATTTAGGAGCAAAATTGCAGAAATTCCCCTAATTTTGGGGCAAAAAGGCAGAAATTCCCTATATGTTGGGGCAAAAAGACAGAAAGTCTCCTTATTTTGGGGCAAAACTCAGAAATGCCATTTATTTTGGGGCAAAATTGCAGAAATTTTACTTATTTCATGGAAAAAAGCAGAAATTTTCTTATTTTGGGGCAAAAGGCAGAAATTTCCCATATTTTGGCGCAAAATTGCAGAAATTTCACTTATTTAAGGGTAAAAAGTCAGAAATTTTCCTTATTTTGGGGCAAAAAAGACAGAAATTCCCTTTGTTTTGCGGGAAAAGGACAGAAATTTCCCTTATTTAGAGGCAAAAAAGCAGAAATTCCCCTTATTTTGGAGCAAAAATGAAGACATTTCCCTTTTTTATGGCAAAAAGGTATGCATTCTTCTCATTTTCGGGCAAAAAGGCAGAAATTCCCCGTATTTTAAAGCAAAATTGCTGAAATTCCCCTAATTGTTGGGCAAAAATGCAGAAATTCCCTATATGTTGGGGCAAAAAGACAGAAATTCTCCTTATTTTGGGGCAAAACTCAGAAATTACACTTATTTTGGGGCAAAATTGCAGAAATTTCAATTATTTCAAAAAAAGCAGAAATTTTCTTATTTTGGGGCCAAAAGGCAGAAATTTCCCATATTTTGGGGCAAAAATGCAGAAATTCCCTTTATTTTGAGGTAAAAATGCTCAAATTCCCCTTATTTGGAGGCAAAAAGTCAGAAATTTCTCTTATTTTGGGGCAAAATTTCAGAAACTTCATCTATTTCAGGGTAATAAGTCAGAAATTTACCTTATTTTGGGGCCAAAAAATAGAAATTCTCTTTGTTTTGGGGGAAAAAGACAGAAATTCCACTTATTTAGAGGCAAAAAAGCAGAAATTCCCCTTATTTTGGAGCAAAAATGAAGAAATTTCCCTTTTTTATGGCAAAAAATTATGCATTCTTTTATTTTCGGGCAAAAAGGCAGAAATTCCTCGTATTTTGGAGCAAAATTTCAGAAATCCCCTAATTGTGGGGCAAAAAGGCAGAAATTCCCTATATGTTGGGGGGAAAAGACAGAAATTCTCCTATTTTGGGGCACAACTCAGAAATTCCACTTATTTTGGGGCAAAATTCCAGAAATTTCCCTTATTGTGGGACAAAATAGCAGAAATTTCACTTATTTTGGAGCAAAATTGCAGAAATTTCACTTATTTCAGGGAAAAAAATGCAGAAATTTTCTTATTTTGAGGCATAAAGGCAGAAATTTCTTTTATTTTGGTACAAAATTGCAGAAATTTTTCTTATTTTGGGCAAAAAGGCAGAAATTTACCATAATTTTGGGCAAAAATGCAGAAATTCCTTTTATTTTGAGGTAAAAAGGCTGAAATTCCTATTATTTGGGGGCAAAAAGTAAGAAATTCCCATTATTTTGGTGCCAAAAACAGACATTTCCCTTATTTTCGGGAAAAATTTTAGAAATTTAACTTATTTCAGAGCAAAAAGTCAGATATTTTCCTTATTTTAGGGCAGAAAGGTAGAAATTCCTAATATTTTGTGGCAATAATGCTGAAATCCCCCTTATTTTGAGGTAAAAAGGCTGAAATTCCCCTTATTTGGGGGCAAAAAGCAGAAATTTCCCTTATTTTGGGGCAAAATTGCAGAAATTTCACTTACTTCAAAGTAATAAGTCAGAAATTTTCCTTATTTTGGGGTAAAAAAAACAGAAATTCCTTTTGTTTTAGGGAAAAAGACAGAAATTCCACTTATTTAGAGGAAATAAGCAGAAATTCCCCTTATTTTGGAGCAGAAATGAAGAAATTTCCCTTTTTATGGCAAAAAGGTATGCATTCTTCTTATTTTCGGGCAAAAAGGCAAAAATTCACCGTATTTTATAGCAAAATTGCAGAAATCCCCTAATTGTGGGGGAAAAAGGCAGAAATTCCCTATATGTTGGGTCAAAAAGACAGAAATTCTCTTTATTTTGGGGCAAAACTCAGAAATTCCATTTATCTTGGGAAAAATTCCAGAAATTTCCCTTCTTTTCGGGCAAAAAGGCAGAAATTCCTAATATTTTGTAGCAAAAATGCCGAAATTCTCCTTATTTTGAGGTAAAAAGGCGGAAATTCCCTTTATTTGGGGGCAAAAAAGGAGAAATTTTCATTATTTTGGGGCAAAATTGCAGAAATTTCACTTACTTCAAAGTACTAAATCAGAATTTTATATATTTTGGGGCAAAAAAGATAGAAATTCTTTTTGTTTTGGGGGACAAAGACAGAAGTTCCACTTATTTAGAGGCAAAAAGCAGAAATTCCCCTTATTTTGGAGCAAAAATGAAGAAATTTCCCTTTTTATGGCAAAAAGGTATGCATTCTTCTTATTTTCGGGCAAAAAGGCAGAAATTCCTCGTATTTTAGAGCAAAATTGCAGAAATTCCCCTAATTGTCGGGCAAAAAGGTAGAAATTCCCTATATGTTGGGGCAAAAAGGCAGAAATTCTCCAAATTATGGGGCAAAACTCAGAAATTCCACTTATTTTGGGGCAAAATACAGAAATTTCCCTTATTTTGGGGCAAAAATTCAGAAATTCCTAATATTTTGTGGCAAAAATGCAGAAATTCCCTTTATTTTGAGGTAAAAAGGCTGAAATTCCCCTTATTTGGGGGCCAAAAAGACCGAAATTCTCCTTATTTTAGGGCAAAACTTGGAAATTCCACTTATTTTGAGGCAAAATTCCAGAAATTTCCCTTATTTTGAAGCAAAATTGCAGAAATTTCACTTATTTTGGGGCAAAATTGCAGAAATTTCACTTATTTCATGGAAAAAAGCAGAAATTTTCTTATTTTGGGGCAAAAAGGCAGAAATTTCCCATATTTGGGGCAAAAATGCAGAAATTCCCCTTGTTTTGATTTAAAAAGGCTGAAATTCCCCGTATTTGGGGGCAAAAATGCAGAAATTCCCATTATCTTGAGGTAAAAAGGCTGAAATTCCCCTTATTTGGGGGCAAAAAGGCAGAAATTTCCCTTATTTTGGGGCAAAATTTCAGAAATTTCACTTATTTCAGGGTAATAAGTCAGAAATTTTCCTTATTTGGGGCAAAAAAGACAGAAATTCCCTTTGTTTTTAGGGGAAAAAGACAGAAATTCCACATTTTTAGAGGCAAAAAAGCAGAAATTCCTTTTATTTTGGAGCAAAAATGAAGAAATTTCTCTTTTTTGTGGCAGAAGGTATACATTCCCCTTATTTTCAGGCTAAAAAGCAGATATTCCCTTTATTTTGGAGCAAAATTGCAGAAAATCCCCTAATTGTGGGGCAAAAAGGCAGAAATTCCCTATATGTTTAGGCAAAAATACAGAAATTCTCCTTATTTGGGGCAAAACTCTAAAATTCCACTTATTTTGGGGCAAAATTCCAGAAAATTCCCTTATTTCGGGGCAAAATTGCAGAAATTTCACTTATTTTGGGGCAAAATTGCAGAAATTTCACTTATTTCAGGGAAAAAAGCAGAAAATTTTTTTATTTTGGGGCAAAAAGCCAGAAATTCTTAATATTTTGTGGCAAAAATGCAGAAATTCCCCTTATTTTGAGGTAAAAAGGATGAAATTCCCCTTATTTGGGGGCAAAAAGGCAGAAATTTCCCTTATTTTGGGGCAAAATTGCAGAAATTTCACTTATTACAGGGTAATACTTCAGAAATTTTCCTTATTTTGGGGCAATAAATACAGAAATTCCCTCTGTTTTGGGGGAAAAAGATAGAAATTCCACTTATTGACAGGCAAAAAAGAAGAAATTCCCCTTATTTTGGAGCAAAAATGAAGAAATTTCCCTTTTTTATGGCAAAAAGGTATGCATTCTTATTTTCGGGCAAAAAGGCAGAAATTCCCCGTATTTTGGAGCAAAATTGCAGAAATTCCTCTAATTGTGGGGAAAAAGGCAGAAATTCCCTATATGTTGGGGCAAAAAGACAGAAATGCTCCTTATTGTGGGGCAAAACTCAGAAATTTCACTTATTTTTGGGCAAAATTGCAGAAATTTCACTTATTTCAGTAAAAAAAAGCAGAAATTTTCTTATTTTGGGGCAAAAAGGCAGAAATTACTTTTATTTTAGTACAAAATTGCAGAAATTTTTCTTATTTTGGGGCAAAAAGGCAGAACTTTCCCATATTTTTGGGCAAAAATGCAGAAATTCCCCTTATTTTGAGGTAAAAAGGCTGAAATTCCCCTTATTTGGGGGCAAAAAAGCAGAAATTTCCCTTATTTTGAGGCAAAATTTCAGAAAATTCACTTATTTCAGGGTAATAAGTCAGAAATTTTTTTTATTTTGGGACAAAAAAGACAGAAATTCCCTTTGTTTTGGGGGGAAAAGAGAGTAATTCCACTTTTAGAGGCAAAAAAGCAGAAATTCACCTTATTTTGGAGCAAAATTGCAGAAATTTCCCTTTTTGTGGCAAAAAGGTATGAAATCTTCTTATTTTGAATAAAAAGGCAGAAGTTCCCTGTATTTTGGAGCAAAATTGCAGAAATTTCCCTAATTGTGGGGAAAAAAGGCAGAAATTCCCTATATGTTAGGGCAAAAAGACAGAAATTCTCCTTATTTTGGGGCAAAACTCAGAAATTCCACTTATTTTGGGGCAAAATTGCAAAAATTTCACTTATTTTGGGGCAAAAGTGCAGAAATTTCACTTATTTCAGGGAAAAAAAGCAGAAATTTTCTTATTTTTGGGCAAAAAGGCAGAAATTTCCCTTATTTTGGGGCAAAATTGCAGAAATTTCACTTATTTCAGGGTAATAAGTCAAAAATTTTTCTTATTTTGTGGCAAAAAAGACAGAAATTTTCTTTGTTTTGTGGGAAAAAGACAGAAATTTTACTTATTATAGGCAAAAAAGCAGAAATTCCTCTTATTTTGGAGCAAAAATGAGGAAATTTCCCTTTTTTATGGCAAAAAGTAATGCATTCTTCTTATTTTCAGGCAAAAAGGCAGAAATTCCCCGTATTTTGTGGCAAAATTCCAGAAATTTCCCTTATTTTGGGGCAAAATTGCAGAAATTTCACTTATTTTGGGGCAAAATTGCAGAAATTTCACTTATTTCTGGGAAAAAAAGCAGAATTTGTCTCATTTTGGGGCAAAAAGGCAGTAATTTCTCATATTTTGTGGCAAAAAAGCAGATATTCCCCTTATTTTGGAGCAAAAATAAAGAAATTTCCCTTTTTTATGCCAAAAAAAATGCATTCTTCTTATTTTCGGGCAAAAAGGCAGAAAGTCACCGTATTTTATAGCAAAATTGCAGAAATTCCCCTAATTGTGGGGCAAAAAGGCAGAAATTCCCTATATGTTGGGTCAAAAAGACAGAAATTCTCCTTATTTTGGGGCAAAACTCAGAAATTCCACTTATTTTGGGGCAAAATTCCAGAAATTTCTCTTCTTTTGGGGCAAAAAGGCAGAAATTCCTAATATTTTGTAGCAAAAATGCCGAAATTCCCTTTATTTTGAGGTAAAAAGGCTGACATTCCCCCTATTTGGGGGCAAAAAAGCAGAAATTTTCTCTCATTTTGAAGCAAAATTGCAGAAATTTCACTTATTTCAGGGTAATAATCAGAAATATTCCTTATTTTGGGGCAAAAAGGACAGATATTCCCTTTGTTTGGGGGAAAAAGATAGAAATTCTACTTATTTAGAAGCAAAAAAGCAGAAATTCCCCTTATTTTGGAACCCAAAATGAAAAAATTTCCCTTTTTTATGGCAAAAAGTTATGCATTCTTCTTATTTTCCAGCAAAAAGGCAGAAATTTTCCGTATTTTGGAGCAAAATTGCAGAAATTCCCCTAATTGTGGGGCAAAAAGGCAGAAATTCCCTATATGTTGGGGCAAAAAGACAGAAATACTCCTTATTTTGGGGCAAAACTCAGAAATTCCACTTATTTTGGGGCAAAATTCCAGAAATTTCCTTTATTTTGGGGCAAAATTGCAGAAATTTCACTTATTTCAGGAAAAAAAGCAGAAATTTTCTTATTTTGGGGCAAAAAGGCAGAAATTTCTTTTCTCTTGGTAGAAAATTGCAGACATTTTTCTTATTTTGGGGCAAAAAGGCAGAAATATCCCATATTTTGGGGCAAAAATGCAGAAATTATCATTATCTTGAGGTAAAAAGGCTGAAATTCCCCTTATTTGGGGGGAAAAAGGCAGAAATTTCCCTTATTTTGGGGCAAAATTTCAGAAATTTCACTTATTTCAGGGTAATAAGTCAGAAATTTTCTTAATTTTGGGGCAAAAAAGACAGAAATTCCCTTTGTTTTTAGGGGAAAAAGACAGAAATTCCACATTTTTGAAGGCAAAAAAGCAGAAATTTCTTTTATTTTGGAGCAAAAATGAAGAAATTTCCCTTTTTTGTGGCAAAAGGTATACATTCCCCTTATTTTCAGGCTAAAAAGCAGAAATTCCCTTTATTTTGGAGCAAAATTGCAGAAATTCCCCTAATTGTGTGGCAAAAAGGCAGAAATTCCCTATATGTTAGGGCAAAAAGTCAGAAATTCTCTTTATTTTGGGGCAAAACTCTGAAATTCCACTTATTTTGGAGCAAAATTCCAGAAATTTCCCTTATTTTCGGGCAAAATTGCAGAAATTTCATTTATTTTGGGGCAAAATTGCAGAAATTTCACTTATTTCAGGGAAAAAAGGCAGAAATTTTTTTTATTTTTGGGCAAAATGCAGAAATTCCTAATATTTTGTGGCAAAAATGCAGAAATTCCTTTTATTTTGAGGTAAAAAAGGCTGAAATTCCCCTTATTCGGGGGCAAAAAGGCAGAAATTTCTCATATTTTGGGGCAAAATTGCAGAAATTTCACTTATTTCAGGGTAATAAGTCAGAAATTTTCCTTATTTTGGGGCAAAAAAGACAGAAATTCTCTTTGTTTTGGGGGAAAAAGACTGAAATTCCACTTATTTAGAGGCAAAAAAGCAGAAATTCCCCTTATTTTTGAGCAAAATTGCAGAAATTTCCCTTTTTTATTGCAAAAAGTTATGCATTCTTTTTATTTTCGGGCAAAAAGGCAGAAATTCCACGTTATTTTGGAGCAAAATTGAAGAAATTCCCCTAATTGTGGGGCAAAAAGGCAGAAATTCCCTATATGTTGGGGCAAAAAGACAGAAATTCTCCTTATTTTGGAGCAAAACCCAGAATTTCCACTTATTTTGGGGCAAAATTCCAGAAATTTCCCTTATTTTGGGGCAAAATTGCAGAAATTTCACTTATTTCAGAAAAAAAAAGCAGAAATTTTCTTATTTTGGGGCAAAAAGGCAGAAATTTCTTTCATCTTGGTTCAAAATTGCAGAAATTTTTCTTATTTGGGGCAAAAAGGCAGAAATATCCCATATTTTGGGGCAAAAATGCAGAAATTATCATTATCTTGAGGTAAAAATGCTGAAATTCCCCTTATTTGGGGGCAAAAAGGCAGAAATTTCCCTTATTTTGGGGCAAAATTTCAGAAATTTCACTTATTTCAGGGTAATAAGTCAGAAATTTTCTTTATTTTGGGGCAAAAAGACAGAAATTCCCTTTGTTTTTAGGGGAAAAAGAGAGAAATTCCACATTTTTGAAGGTAAAAAAGCAGAAATTCCTTTTATTTTAAAGCAAAAATGAAGAAATTTCCCTTTTTTTGTGGCAAAAGGTATACATTCCCCTTATTTTCAGGCTAAAAAGCAGAAATTCCCTTTATTTTGGAGCAAAATTGCAGAAATTCCCCTAATTGTGTGGCAAAAAGGCAGAAATTCCCTATATGTTAGGGCAAAAAGACAGAAATTCTCCTTATTTTGGGGCAAAACAATGAAATTTCACTTATTTTAAGGAAAAATTCCAGAAGTTTCCCTTATTTTGGGGCAAAAATGCAGAAATTTCACTTATTTTGGGGCAAAATTGCAGAAATTTCACTTATTTCAGGGAAAAAAGGCAGAAATTTTTTTTTATTTTTTGGCAAAATGCAGAAATTCCTAATATTTTGTGGCAAAAATGCAGAAAGTCCCTTTATTTTGAGGTAAAAAGTCTGAAATTCCCCTTATCCGGGGGCAAAAAGGCAGAAATTTCTCTTATTTTGGGGCCAAGTTGCAGAAATTTCACTTATTTCAGGGTAATAAGTCAGAAATTTTCCTTATTTTGGGGCAAAAAGACAGAAATTCTCCTTATTTTGGAGCAAAACTCAGAAATTCCAATTATTTTGGGGCAAAATTCCAGAAATTTCTTTTATTTTGTGGCAAAATTGCAGAAATTTCACTTATTTTTTGGCAAAATTGCAGAAATTTCACTTATTTCATGGAAAAAAGCAGATATTTTCTTATTTTGGGACAAAAAGGCAGAAATTTCCCATATTTTGGGGCAAAAATGCAGAAATTCCCCTTATTTTGAGGTAAAAAGGCTTAAATTCCCCGTATTTGGGGGCATAAAGGCAGAAATTTTCTTTATTTTGGGGCAAAATTGCAGAAATTTCACTTATTTCAGAAAAAAAGCAGAAATTTTTTTTATTTTGGGGCAAAAAGGCACAAATTTCTTTTATTTTTGTACAAAATTGCAGAAATTTTTCTTATTTTGGGGCAAAAAGGCAGAAATTTCCCATATTTTGGGGCAAAAATGCAGAAATTCCCCTTATTTTGAGGTAAAAAGGCTGAAATTCCCCTTATTTGAGGGCAAAAAGGAAAAAATTTCCCATATTTTGGGGCAAAAATGCAGAAATTTCCATTATTTTGGGCAAAAAGGCAGAAATTTACCATATTTTGATGCAAAAATGCAGAAATTTTCATTATTTTGAGGTAAAAAGGCTGAAATTCCCCTTATTTGGGGGCAAAAAGTAAGAAATTCCCTTTATTTTGGGGCGAAAAGCAGACATTTCCCATATTTTGGGGAAAAATTTTAGAAATTTAACTTATTTCAGGGCAAAAAGTCAGAAATTTTCCTTATTTTGTGGGAAAAAGGCAGAAATTCCTAATATTTTGTGGCAAAAATGCAGAAATTCCTATTATTTTGAGGTAAAAAAGCTGAAATTCCCCTTATTTGGGGGCAAAAAGGCAGAAATTTCCCTTATTTTGGGGCAAAATTGAAGAAATTTCACTTATTTCAGGGTAATAAGTCAGAAATTTTTCTTATTTTGAAGCAAAAAGACAGAAATTCCCTTAGTTTTGTGGGAAAAAGACAGAAATTTTACTTATATAAAGGCAAAAAAGCAGAAATTCCCCTTATTTTGGAGCAAAATTGCAGAAATTTCTCTTTTTTGTGGCAAAAAGGTATGCATTCTTTTCATTTTGGACACAAAGGCAGAAATTTCCTGTATTTTGGAGCAAAATTGCAGAAATTCCCCTAATTGTGGGGCAAAAAGGCTGAAATTCCCTATAAGTTGGGGCAAAAAGACAGAAATTCTTTTTATTTGGGGGCAAAACTCAGAAATTTCACTTATTTTGGGGCAAAATTGCAGAAATTTCCCTTATTTTGGGGGCAGAATTGCAAAAATTTTACTTATTTTGGGGCAAAATTGCAGAAATTTCACGTATTTCAGGGAAAAAAAGCAGAAATTTTTTTATTTTGGGGCAAAAGAGAAGAAATTTCTCATATTTTGTGGCAAAAATGCAGAAATTCCCCTTATTTTGAGGTAAAAAAGCTGAAATTCCCCTTATTTGGGTGCAAAAAGGCAGAATTTTCTTTTATTTTGGGAAAAAATTGCAGAAATTTCACTTATTTCAGGGTAATAAGTCAGAAATTTTCTTTATTTTAGGGCCAAAAAACAGAAAATCCCTTTGTTTTGGGGGGAAAAGACAGAAATTCCACTTATTTAGAGGCAAAAAAGCAGAAATTCTTCTTATTTTGGAACAAAAATGAAGAAATTTCACTTTTTTATGGCAAAAAGGAATGCATTCTTCTTATTTACGGACAAAAAGGAAGAAATTTCCTGTATTTTGCAGCAAAATTGCAGAAATTCCTCTAATTGTGGCTAGAAAACGCAGAAATTCCCTATATGTTGGGGCAAAAAGACAGAAATTCTCCTTATTTTGGGGCAAAACTAAGAAATTTCACTTATTTTGGGGCAAAATTGCAGAAATTTCACTTATTTCAGAAAAAAAGCAGAAATTTTCTTATTTTGGATCAAAAAGGCAGAAATTGCTTTTATTTTGGTACAAAATTGAAGGAATTTTTCTTATTTTGGGGCAAAAGGCAAAAATTCTTAATATTTTGTGGCAAAAATGCAGAAATTCCCCTTATTTTGAGGTAAAAAGGCTGAAATTCCCCTTATTTGGGGGCAAAAAGGCAGAAATTTCTTTTATTTTGGTACAAAATTGCAAAAATTTTTCTTATTTTGGGCAAAATCAGAAATTTCCCATATTTTGGGGCAAAAATGCAGAAATTCCCCTTATTTTGAGGTAAAAAGGCTGAAATTCCCCTTATTTGGGGGCAAAAAGTAAGAAATTCCTCTTATTTTTGGGCAAAAAGCAGACATTTCACATATTTTGGGGAAAATTTTAGAAATTTAACTTATTTCTGTGCAAAAAGTCAGAAATTATCCTCATTTTGGGGCAGAAAGGCAGAAATTCCTAATATTTTGTGGCAAAATGCAGAAATTCCCCTTATTTTGAGGTAAAAAGGCTGAAATTCCCCTTATTTGGGGGCAAAAAGGCAAAAATTTCCCTTATTTTGAAGCAAAATTGCAGAAATTTAACTTATTTCAGGGTAATAAGTCAAAAATTTTTCTTTTTTTGCAGCAAAAACACAGAAATTCCCTTTGTTTTGTGGGAAAAAGACAGAAATTTTACTTATTTAGAGGCAAAAAAGCAGAAATTCTCCTTATTTTGAAGCAAAAATGAAGAAATTTTTCTTTTTTATGTAAAAAAAGGAATGCATTTTTCTTATTTTCAGTCAAAAAGGCAGAAATTCCCCGTATTTTGGAGCAAAATTGCAGAAATTCCCCTATTTGTGAGGCAAAAATGCAGAAATTCCCTATATGTTGGGGCAAAAAGACAGAATTTCTTTTTATTTTGGGGCAAAACTCAGAAATTCCACTTATTTTGGGGCAAAATTCCAGAAATTTCCCTTATTTTGGGGCAAAATTGCAGAAATTTCTCTTATTTTGGGGCAAAATTGCAGAAATTTTACTTATTTTAGGGTAATAAGTAAGAAATTTTCCTTATTTTGGGGCATAAAAGACAGAAATTCCCTTTGTTTTGGGGGGAAAAGACAGAAATTTTACTTATTTAGATGCAAAAAAGCAGAAATTCCCATTATTTTGGAGTAAAAATGAAGAAATTTACCTTTTTTATGGCAAAAAGAAATGCATCCTTCTTATTTTCAGGGAAAAAGGTTGAAATTCCTCGTATTTTGGAGCAAAATTGCAGAAATTCCCCTATTTGTGGGGAAAAAAGGCAGAAATTTCCTATATATTGGGGCAAAATTACAGAAATTCACCTTATTTTGGGGCAAAACTCAGAAATTCCACTTATTTGGGGCAAAATTTCAGAAATTTCCCTTATTTTGGGGAAAAATTGCAGAATGTTCACTTATTTTGGAGCAAAATTGCATAAATTTCACTTATTTCAGAAAAAATAAGCAGAATTTATCTTATTTCGGGGCAAAATGGCAGAAATTTCTCATATTTTGTGGCAAAAAAGCAGAAATTCCCCTTATTTTGAAGCAAAAATGAAGAAATTTCCCTTTTTTATTCCAAAAAGGAGTGCATTCTTCTTATTTTCGGGCAAAAAGGCAGAAATTCACCGTATTTTATAGCAAAATTGCAGAAATTCCCCGAATTGTGGGGCAAAAATGCAGAAATTCCCCGAATTGTGGGGCAAAAATGCAGAAATTCCCTATATGTTGGGTCAAAAAGACAGAAATTCTCTTTATTTTGGGGCAAAACTCAGAAATTCCACTTATTTTGTGGCAAAATTCCAGAAATTTCCTTTCTTTTGGGGCAAAAAGGCAGAAATTCCTAATATTTTGTAGCAAAAATGCCGAAATTTCCCTTATTTTGAGGTAAAAATGCTGAAATTCCCTTTATTTGGGGGCAAAAAGTCAGAAATTTCCATTATTTTGGGGCAAAATTGCAGAAATTTCACTTACTTCAAAGTAATATGTCAGAAATTTTATTTATTTTGGGGCAAAAAAGACAGAAATTCTTTTTGTTTTGGGAGAGAAATACAGAAATTCCAATTATTTAGTGGCAAAAAGCAGAAATTCCCCTTATTTTGGAGCAAAAATTAAGAAATTTCCCTTTTTATGGCAAAAAGGTATGCATTTTTCTTATTTTCGGGCAAAAAGGCAGAAATTCCTCGTATTTTAGAGCAAAATTGCAGAAATTCCCCTAATTGTGGGGCAAAAAGTCAGAAATTCACTATATGTTGGGGCAAAAAGGCAGAAATTCTCCTTACTTTGGGGCAAAACTCAGAAATTCCACTTATTTTGGGGGCAAAATTCCAGAAATTTCCCTTTATTTTGGAGCAAAAAGGTAGAAATTCCTAATATTTTGTGGCAAAAAATGCAGAAATTCCCCTTATTTTGAGGTAAAAAGGCTGAAATTCCCCTTATTTGGGGGCAAAAAAGCAGAAATTTTCTTTTATTTTGGGGCAAAATTGCAGAAATTTCACTTATTTCAGGGTAATAATCAGAAATATTCTTTATTATGGGGCAAAATGGACAGAAATTCCCTTTGTTTTGGGGGAAAAAGACAGAAATTCTGCTTATTTAGAAGCAAAAAAGCAGAAATTCCCATTATTTTGGAACAAAAATGAAGAAATTTACCTTTTTTATGGCAAAAAGTTATGCATTCTTCTTATTTTCCAGCCAAAAGGCAGAAATTTTCCGTATTTTGGAGCAAAATTGCAGTAATTCCCCTAATTGTGGGGCAAAAAGGCAGAAATTCCCTATATGTTGTGGCAAAAAGACAGAAATTCTCCTTATTTTGGGGCAAAACTCAGAAATTCCACTTATTTTTGGGCAAAATTCCAGAAATTTCTTTTATTTTGTGGCAAAATTGCAGAAATTTCACTTATTTTGGGGCAAAATTGCAGAAATTTCACTTATTTCAGGAAAAAAAAAGCAGAAATTTTATTATTTTGGGGCAAAAAGGCAGAAATTTCTTTTATCTTGGTACAAAATTGCAGAAATTTTTCTTATTTTAGGTCAAAATGGTTGAAATTCCTCATATTTTGGGGAAAAAATGCAGAATTTCCCATTATCTTGAGGTAAAAAGGCTGAAATTCCTTTTATTTGGGGGCAAAAAGGCAGAAATTTCTCTTATTTTGGGGCAAAATTTCAGAAATTTCACTTATTTCAGGGTAATAAGTCAGAAATTTTCCTTATTTTGGGGCAAAAAAGACAGAAATTCCCTTTGTTTTTAGGGGAAAAAGACAGAAATTCCACATTTTTGGAAGCAAAAAAGCAGAAATTCCTTTTATTTTTGAGCAAAAATGAATTTTTCTTTTTTGTGGCAAAAGGTATACATTCTCCTTATTTTCAGGCTAAAAAGCAGAAATTCCCTTTATTTTTGAGCAAAATTGCAGAAATTCCCTTAATTGTGGGGCAAAAAGGCAGAAATTGCCTATATGTTGGGGCAAAAAGACAGAAATTCTCCTTATTTTGGGGCAAAACTCAGAAATTGCACGTATTTTGGGGCAAAATTCCAGAAATTTCCCTAATTTTGGGGCAAAATTGAAGAAATTTCAGTTATTTTGGGGCAAAATTGCAGAAATTTCACTTATTTCAGAGAAAAAAAACAGAAATTTTCCTTATTTTGTGCAAAATGCAGAAATTCCTAATATTTTGTGGCAAAAATGCAGAAATTCCCCTTATTTTGAGGTAAAAAGGCTGAAATTCCTCTTATTTGGGGGCAAAAAGGCAGAAATTTCTCTTATTTTGGGGCAAAATTGCAGAAATTTCACTTATTTCAGGGTAATAATCAGAAATATTCTTTATTATGGGGCAAAATGGACAGAAATTCCCTTTGTTTTGGGGGAAAAAGACAGAAATTCTGCTTATTTAGAAGCAAAAAAGCAGAAATTCCCATTATTTTGGAACAAAAATGAAGAAATTTACCTTTTTTATGGCAAAAAGTTATGCATTCTTCTTATTTTCCAGCCAAAAGGCAGAAATTTTCCGTATTTTGGAGCAAAATTGCAGTAATTCCCCTAATTGTGGGGCAAAAAGGCAGAAATTCCCTATATGTTGTGGCAAAAAGACAGAAATTCTCCTTATTTTGGGGCAAAACTCAGAAATTCCACTTATTTTTGGGCAAAATTCCAGAAATTTCTTTTATTTTGTGGCAAAATTGCAGAAATTTCACTTATTTTGGGGCAAAATTGCAGAAATTTCACTTATTTCTGGAAAAAAAAAGCAGAAATTTTATTATTTTGGGGCAAAAAGGCAGAAATTTCTTTTATCTTGGTACAAAATTGCAGAAATTTTTCTTATTTTAGGTCAAAATGGTTGAAATTCCTCATATTTTGGGGAAAAAATGCAGAATTTCCCATTATCTTGAGGTAAAAAGGCTGAAATTCCTTTTATTTGGGGGCAAAAAGGCAGAAATTTCTCTTATTTTGGGGCAAAATTTCAGAAATTTCACTTATTTCAGGGTAATAAGTCAGAAATTTTCCTTATTTTGGGGCAAAAAAGACAGAAATTCCCTTTGTTTTTAGGGGAAAAAGACAGAAATTCCACATTTTTGGAAGCAAAAAAGCAGAAATTCCTTTTATTTTTGAGCAAAAATGAATTTTTCTTTTCTGTGGCAAAAGGTATACATTCTCCTTATTTTCAGGCTAAAAAGCAGAAATTCCCTTTATTTTTGAGCAAAATTGCAGAAATTCCCTTAATTGTGGGGCAAAAAGGCAGAAATTGCCTATATGTTGGGGCAAAAAGACAGAAATTCTCCTTATTTTGGGGCAAAACTCAGAAATTGCACGTATTTTGGGGCAAAATTCCAGAAATTTCCCTAATTTTGGGGCAAAATTGAAGAAATTTCAGTTATTTTGGGGCAAAATTGCAGAAATTTCACTTATTTCAGAGAAAAAAAACAGAAATTTTCCTTATTTTGTGCAAAATGCAGAAATTCCTAATATTTTGTGGCAAAAATGCAGAAATTCCCCTTATTTTGAGGTAAAAAGGCTGAAATTCCTCTTATTTGGGGGCAAAAAGGCAGAAATTTCTCTTATTTTGGGGCAAAATTGCAGAAATTTCACTTATTTCAGGGTAATAAGTCAGAAATTTTTCTTATTTTGGAGCAAAAAAGACAGAAATTCTCTTTGTTTTGCGGGAAAAAGACAGAAATTCCACTTATTTAGAGGCAAAAAAGCAGAAATTCCCCTTATTTTGGAGCAAAATTGCAGAAATTTCCCTTTTTTATGGCAAAAAGGTATGCATTCTTTTTATTTTTGGGCAAAAAGGCAGAAATTCCCTGTAATTTGGAGCAAAATTTCAGAAATTCCCATAATTGTGGGGGAAAAAGTCAGAAATTCCCATAATTTTGGGGCAAAAATCAGAAATTCTCTTTATTTTGGGGCAAATCTCAGAAATTCCACTTATTTTGGAGCATAATTCCAGAAATTTCTTTTATTTTGTGGCAAAATTGCAGAAATTTCACTTATTTTGGGGCAAAATTGCAGAAATTTCACTTATTTCATGGAAAAAAGAAGAAATTTTCTTTTTTTTGAGGCAAAAGTCAGAAATTTCCCATATTTTGGTGCAAAAATGCAGAAATTCCCCTTATTTTGAGGTAAAAAGGCTGAAATTCCCCGTATTTGGGGGCAAAAAAGCAGAAATTTCCCTTATTTTGGGGCAAAATTGCAGAAATTTCACTTATTTCAGAAAAAAAGCAGAAATTTTCTTATTTTGGGGCAAAAGGCAGAAATTTTTTTATTTTGGTACAAAATTGCAGAAATTTTTCTTATTTTGGGGCCAAAAGGCAGAAATTTCCCATATTTTGGGGCAAAAATGCAGAAATTCCCCTTATTTTGAAGGAAATAGGCTAAAATTTCCCTTACTTGGAGGCAAAAAGGCAGAAATTTCTCTTATTTTGGGGCAAAATTGCAGAAACATCACTTATTTCAGGGTAATAATTCAGAAATTTTCCTTAATTTGGGGCAAAAAAGACAGAAATTCCCTTTGTTTTGGGGAAAAAAGACATAAATTCCACTTATTTAAAGGCAAAAAAGCAGAAATTGCGCTTATTTTGGAACAAAATTTCAGAAATTTCCCTTTTTTATGGCAAAAAGGTATGCATTCTTTTTATTTTCGGGCAAAAAAGGCAGAAATTCCTCGTATTTTGGAGCAAAATTTCAGAAATTCCCCTAATTGTGGGACAAAAAGGCAGAAATTCCCTATATGTTGGGGCAAAAAGACAGAAATTCTCATTATTTTGGGGCAAAACTCAGAAATTCCACTTATTTTGGGGCAAAATTCCAGAAATTTCCCTTATTTTGGGGCAAAATTGCAGAAATTTCACTTATTTTGGGGCAAATTGCAGAAATTTCACTTATTTCAAGGATAAAATGAAGAATTTTTCTTATTTGGAGGCAAAAACGTAGAAATTTCTTTTATTTTGGTACAAAATTGCAGAAATTTTTCTTATTTTGGGCAAAAAGGCAGAAATTTCCCATATTTTGGGGTAAAAATGCAGAAATTCCTTTTATTTTGAGGTAAAAAGGCTGAAATTCCTATTATTTGGGGGCAAAAGTAAGAAATTCCCATTAATTTGGTGCCAAAAGCAGACATTTCCCTTGTTTTTGGGAAAAATTTTAGAAATTTAACTTATTTCAGGGCAAAAAGTCAGAAATTTTCCTTATTTTGGGGCAGAAAGGCAGAAATTCCTAATATTTTGTGGCAAAATGCAGAAATTCCCCTTATTTCGAGGTAAAAAGGCTGAAATTCCCCTTATTTGGGGGCAAAAAGTCAGAAATTTCCCTTATTTTGGGGCAAAATTGCAGAAATTTCACTTACTTCAAAGTAATAAGTCAGAAATTTTCCTTATTTTGGGGTAAAAAAGACAGAAATTCCTTTTGTTTTGGGGGAGAAAGACAGAAATTCCACTTATTTAGAGGCAAAAAAGCAGAAATTCCCCTTATTTTGGGGCAAAAATGAAGAAATTTCCATTTTTTATGGCATAAAGGTATGCATTCTTCTTATTTTCGGGCAAAAAGGCAGAAATTCCCCGTATTTTGGAGCAAAATTTCAGAAATTCCCCTAATTGTTGGGCAAAGAGGCAGAAATTTTCTATATGTCGGGGCAAAAAGACAGAAATTCTCCTTATTGTGGGGCAAAACTCAGAAATTTCACTTATTTTGGGGCAAAATTGCAGAAATTTCACTTATTTCAGAAAAAAAGCAGAAATTTTCTTATTTTCGGGCAAAAAGGCAGAAATTTCTTTCATTTTGGTACAAAATTGAAGAAATTTTTCTTATTTTGGGGCAAAAAGGCAGAAATTTCCCATATTTTAGGGCAAAGATGCAGAAATTCCCCTTATTTTGAGGTAAAAAGGCTGAAATTCCCCTTATTAGGGGGCAAAAAGGCAGAGATTTCTATAATTTTGGTACAAAATTGCAGAAATTTTTCTTATTTTGGGCCAAAACAGAAATTTCCCATATTTTGGGGCTAAAATGCAGAAATTCCCCTTATTTTGAGGTAAAAAGGCTGAAATTCCCCTTATTTGGGGGCAAAAAGTAAGAAATTCCCCTTATTTTGGGGCAAAAAGAAGACATTTCCCATATTTTGGGGAAAAATTTTAGAAATTTAACTTATTTCAGGGCAAAAAGTCAGAAATTTTTCTTATTTTGGGACACAAAGGCAGAAATTCCTAATATTTTGTGGCAAAAATGCAGAAATTCCTTTTATTTTGAGGTAAAAAGGCTGAAATTCCCCTTATTTGGGGGCAAAAAGGCAGAAATTTCCCTTATTTTGGGGCAAAATTGAAGAAATTTCACTTATTTCAGGGTAATAAGTCAGAAATTTTTCTTATTTTGAAGCAAAAAGACAAAAATTCCCTTTGTTTTGTGGGAAAAAGACAGAAATTTTACTTATTTAGAGGCAAAAATGCAGAAATTCCCCTTATTTTGGAGCAAAAATGAGGAGATTTCCCTTTTTTATGGCAAAAAGGTATGCATTCCTCTTATTTTCAGGCAAAAAGGCAGAAATTCCCCGTATTTTGGAGCAAAATTGAAGAAATTCCTCTAAATTTGGGGCAAAATGGCAGAAATTCCCTATATGTTGGGGCAAAAAGACAGAAATTCCCCTTATTTTGGAGCAAAAATGAAGAAATTTCCCTTTTTTATGGCAAAAAGGTATGCATTCCTCTTATTTTCAGGCAAAAAGGAAGAAATTCCCTGTATTTTGGAGCAAAATTGAAGAAATTCTCCTAATTGTGGGGCAAAAAGGCAGAAATTCCCTATATGTTGGGGCAAAAAGACAGAAATTCTCCTTATTTAGGAGAAAAACTCAGAAATTTCAATTATTTTGAGGCAAAATTGCAGAAATTTCACTTATTTCAGAAAAAAAGCAGAAATTTTCTTATTTTGGGGCAAAAAAGCAGAAATTTCTTTTATTTTGGTACAAAATTGCAGAAATTTTTCTTATTTTGGGGCAAAAAGGCAGAAATTTCCCATATTTTGGGGCAAAAATGCAGAAATTCCCTCTTATGTTGAGGTAAAAATGCTGAAATTCTCCTTATTTGGGGGCAAAAAGGCAGAAATTTCTCTTATTTTGAGGCAAAATTGCAGAAATTTCACTTATTTCAGGGTAATAAGTCAGAAATTTTTTTTTATTTTGGGACAAAAAAGACAGAAATTCCCTTTGTTTTGGGGAGAAAAGAGAGTAATTCCACTTATTTAGAGGCAAAAAAGCAGAAATTCCCCTTATTGTGGAGCAAAATTGCAGAAATTTCCCTATTTTGTGGCAAAAAGGTATGCATTCTTCTTATTTTGGACACAAAGGCAGAAATTCCCTGTATTTTGGGGCAAAATTGCAGAAATTCCCCTAATTGTGGGGCAAAAAGGCAGAAATTCCCTATATGTTGGGGCACAAAGACAGAAATTCTCATTATTTTGGGGCAAAACTCAGAAATTCCATTTATTTTGGGGCAAAATTCCAGAAATTTCCCTTATTTTGGGGCAAAATTGCAGAAATTTCACTTATTTTGGGGCAAATTGCAGAAATTTCACTTATTTCAAGGATAAAATGAAGAATTTTTCTTATTTGGAGGCAAAAACGTAGAAATTTCTTTTATTTTGGTACAAAATTGCAGAAATTTTTCTTATTTTGGGCAAAAAGGCAGAAATTTCCCATATTTTGGGGCAAAAATGCAGAAATTCCTTTTATTTTGAGGTAAAAAGGCTGAAATTCCTATTATTTGGGGGCAAAAAGTAAGAAATTCCCATTATTTTGGTGCCAAAAGTAGATATTTCCCTTGTTTTTGGGAAAAATTTTAGAAATTTAACTTATTTCAGGGCAAAAAGTCAGAAATTTTCCTTATTTTGGGGCAGAAAGGCAGAAATTCCTAATATTTTGTGGCAAAATGCAGAAATTCCCCTTATTTTGAGGTAAAAAGGCTGAAATTCCCCTTATTTGGGGGCAAAAAGTCAGAAATTTCCCTTATTTTGGGGCAAAATTGCAGAAATTTCACTTACTTCAAAGTAATAAGTCAGAAATTTTCCTTATTTTGGGGTAAAAAAGACAGAAATTCCTTTTGTTTTGGGGGAGAAAGACAGAAATTCCTCTTATTTAGAGGCAAAAAAGCAGAAATTCCACTTATTTTGGAGCAAAAATGAAGAAATTTCCATTTTTTATGGCAAAAAGTTATGCATTCTTCTTATTTTCGGGCAAAAAGGCAGAAATTCCCCGTATTTTGGAGCAAAATTGCAGAAATTCCCCTAATTGTGGGGCCAAGAGGCAGAAATTTTCTATATGTTGGGGCAAAAAGACAGAAATTCTCCTTATTGTGGGGCAAAACTCAGAAATTTCACTTATTTTGGGGCAAAATTGCAGAAATTTCACTTATTTCAGAAAAAAGCAGAAATTTTCTTATTTTGGGTCAAAAAGGCAGAAATTTCTTTTATTTTGGTACAAAATTGCAGAAATTTTTCTTATTTTGGGGCAAAAAGGCAGAAATTTCTAATATTTTGTGGCAAAAAAGCAGAAATTCCCCTTATTTTGAGGTAAAAAGGCTGAAATTCCCCTTATTTGGGGGCAAAAAGGCAGAAATTTCTTTTATTTTGGTACAAAATTGCAGAAATTTTTCTTATTTTGGGCAAAATGCAGAAATTTCCCATATTTTGGGGAAAAATGCAGAAATTCCCATTATTTTAAGGTAAAAAGGCTGAAATTCCCCTTATTTAGGGGCAAAAGGTAAGAAATTCCTCTTATTTTGTGGCAAAAAGCAGACATTTCCCTTATTTTGGGGAAAATTTTAGAAATTTATTTCATTTCAGGGCAAAAAGTCAGAAATTTTCCTTATTTTGAGGCAGAAAGGCAGAAATTTCTAATATTTTGTGGCAAAAATGCAGAAATTCCCCTTATTTTGAGGCAAAGAGGCTGAAATTCCCCTTATTTGGGGGAAAAAAGGCAGAAATTTCCTTTATTTTGGGGCAAAATTGCAGAAATTTCACTTATTTCAGGATAATAAGTCAAAAATTTTTCTTATTTTGCGGCAAAAAAGACAGAAATTCCCATTGTTTTGTGGGAAAAAGACAGAAATTTTACTTATTTCGAGGCAATAAAGCAGAAATTCCCCATATTTTGGAGCAAAAATGAAGAAATTTATCTTTTTTATGGCAAAAAGGAATGCATTCTTCTTATTTTCAGGCAAAAAGGCAGAAATTCCCCGTATTTTGCAGCAAAATTGCAGAAATTCCTCTAATTGTGGGGCAAAAATGCAGAAATTCCCTATATGTTTTGGCAAAAAGACAGAAATTCTCCTTATTTTGGGGTAAAACTCTAAAATTCCACTTATTTTGGGGCAAAATTCCAGAAATTTCCCTTATTTTGGGGCAAAATTGCAGAAATTTCACTTATATTGGGGCAAAATTGCAGAAATTTCACTTATTTCAGGGAAAAAAATTAGAATTTTTCTTATTGTGGGGCAAAAAGGCAGAAATTTCTCATATGTTGTGGCAAAAATGCAGAAATTCCCCTTATTTTGAGGTAAAAAGGCTGAAAATCCTCTTATTTGGGAGCAAAAATGCAGAAATTTCCCTTATTTTGGGGTAAAATTGCAGAAATTTCACTTATTTCAGGGTAATAAGTCAGAAATTTTTCTTGTTTTGGGGCAAAAATTACAGAAATTCCCTTTGTTTTGGGGAGAAAAGACAGAAATTCCACTTATTTTGAGGCAAAAAAGCAGAAATTCCCCTTATTTTGGAGCAAAAATGAAGAAATTTCCCTTTTTTATGGCAAAAAGGTATGCATTCTTCTTATTTTCGGACAAAAAGGAAGAAATTTCCTGTATTTTGGAGCAAAATTGCAGAAATTCCCCTAAATGTGGGGCCAAAAGGCAGAAATTCCCTATATGTTGGGGCAAAAAGACAGAATTTCTCCTTATTTTGGGGCAAAACTCAGAAATTTCACATGTTTTGGGGCAATATTCCAGAAATTTTTCTTATTTTGGAGAAAAATTGCAGAAATTTCTCTTATTTTGGGAAAAAACTGCAAAAATTTCTCTTATTTTGGGGCAAAATTGCAGAAATTTCACTTATTTCAGGGAAAAAAAGCAGAAATTTTCTTATTTTGGGGCAAAAAGGCAGAAATTTCTCATATTTTGTGGCAAAAAGGCAGAAATTCCCCTTATTTTGAGGTAAAAAAGCTGGAATTCCCCTTATTTGGGTGCAAAAAGGCAGAAATTTCTTTTTTTTTGGAAAAAATTGCAGAAATTTCACTTATTTCAGGGTAATAAGTCAGAAATTTTTCTTATTTTGCGGCAAAAAAGACAGAAATTCTTTTTGTTTTGTGGGAAAAAGACAGAAATATTACTTATTTAGAGGCAATAAAGCAGAAATTCCCCTTAATTTGGAGCAAAAATGAAGAAATTTCCCTTTTTTATGGCAAAAAGGAATGCATTCTTCTTATTTTCAGGCAAAAAGGCAGAAATTTCCCGTATTTTGGAGCAAAATTGCAGAAATTCCCCTAAATGTGGGGCCAAAAGGCAGAAATTCCCTATATGTTGGGGCAAAAAGACAGAAATTCTTCTTATTATGGGGCAAAACTCAGAAATTTCACATATTTTGGGGCAAAATTCCAGAAATTTTTCTTGTTTTGGAGAAAAATTGCAGAAATTTCACTTATTTTAGGGCAAAATTGCAGAAATTTCACTTATTTCAGGGAAGAAAGGCAGAAATTTTCCTTATTTTGGGGCAAAAAGGCAGAAATTCCTAATATTTTGTGGCAAAAATGCAGAAATTCCCCTTATTTTGAGGTAAAAAGGCTGAAATTTCCCTTATTTAGGGGCAGAAAGGCAGAAATTTCTCTTATTTTGGGGCAAAATTGATGAAATTTCACTATTTTCAGTGTAATAAGTCAGAAATTTTGCTTATTTTGGGGCAAAAATGACCGAAATTTTCTTTGTCTTGAGGGAAAAAGACAGAAATTCCACTTATTTAGAGGCAAAAAAGCAGAAATTCCCCTTATTTTGGAGCAAAAATGAAGAAATTTCCTTTTTTGTGGCAAAAGGTATACATTCCCCTTATTTTCGGGCTAAAAAGCAGAAATTCCCCGTATTTTGGAGCAAAATTGTAGAAATTCCCCTAATTGTGGTGCAAAAAGGCAGAAATTCCCTATATGTTAGGGCAAAGAGACAGAAATTCTCCTTATTTTGGGGCAAAACTCAGAAATTCCACTTATTTTGGGGCAAAATTCTAGAAATTTCCCTTAATTTGGGGCAAAATTGGAGAAATTTCCCTCATTTTGGGGCAAAATTTCAGAAATTTCACTTATTTCAGGGTAATAAGTCAGAAATTTTCTTTATTTTGGGGCCAAAAAGACAGAAATTCCCTTTTTTTGGGGGGGAAAAGAGAGAAATTTTACTTATTTAGAGGCAAAAAAGCAGAAATTTCCCTTATTTTGGAGCAAAATTGCAGAAATTTCTCTTTTTTATGGCAAAAAGGTATGCATTCTTCTTATTTTCGGGCAAAAAGGCAGAAATTCCCCGTATTTTGGAGCAAAATTGCAGAAATTCCCCTAATTGTGGGGCAAAAAGGCTAAATTTCCCTATATGTTGGGGCAAAAAGACAGAAATTCTCCTTATTTTGGGGCAAAACTCAAAAATTCCACTTATTTTTGGGCAAAATTCCAGAAATTTCCCTTATTTTGGGGCAAAATTGCAGAAATTTCACTTATTTTGGGGCAAAATTGCAGAAATTTCACTTATTTCAGAAAACAAAGCAGAAATTTTCTTATTTTGGGGCAAAAAGGCAGAAATTAATAATATTTTGTTGCAAAAATGCAGAAATTCCCCTTATTTTGAGGTAAAAAGGCTGAAATTCCCCTTATTTGGGGGCAAGAAGGCAAAATTTTTTTTTTATTTTGGGGCAAAATTGCAGAAATTTCACTTATTTCAGGGTAGTAAGTCAGAAATTTTCCTTATTTTGGGGCAAAAAAGAAAGGAATTCCTTTTGTTTTGGGGGAAAAAGACAGAAATTCCACTTATTTAGAGGCAAAAATGCAGAAATTTTCCTTATTTTGGAGCAAAAATGAAGAAATTCCCCATTTTTATGGCAAAAAGGTATGCATTCTTCTTATTTTCGGGCAAAAAGGCAGTAATTCCCTCTATTTTGGAGCAAAATTGAAGAAATTCGCTAATTGTTTGGCAAAAAGGCAGAAATTCTCTATATGTTGGGGCAAAAAGACAGAAATTCTTCTTATTTTGGGGCAAAACTCAGAAAGTCCACTTATTTTGGGTCAAAATTCCAGAAATTTCCCTTAATTTGGGGCAAAATTGCAGAAATTTCACTTATTTTGGGGCAAAATTGCAGAAATTTCACTTATTTTGGGGCAAAATTGCAGAAATTTCACTTATTTCAGATAAAAGGCAGAAATTTTCCTTATTTTGGGAAAAAAGGCAGAAATTCCTAATATTTTGTGACAAAAATGCAGAAATTCTTCTTTTTTTGAGGTAAAAAGGCTGAAATTCCCCTTATTTGGGGGCAAAAAGGCAGAAATTTCCCTAATTTTGAGGCAAAATTGCAGAAATTTCACTTTTTTCAGGGAAAAAAAGCAGAAATTTTCTTATTTTGGGGCAAAAAGGCAGAAATTCCTAATATTTTGAGGCATAAATGCAGAAATTCCCCTTATTTTGAGGTAAAAAGGCTGAAATTCCCCTTATTTGGAGGCAATAAGGCAAAAATTTCTTTTATTTTGGGGCAAAATTGCAGAAATTTCACTTATTTCAGGGTAATAAGTCAGAAATTTTCTTTATTTTGGGGCAAAAAAGACAAGAATTCCCGTTGTTTTGGGGGAAAAATACAGAAATTCCACTTATTTAGAGGCAAAAAAGCAGAAATTCCCCTTATTTTGGAGCAAAAATGAAGAAATTTCCTTTTTATGGCAAAAATGTTTGGATTCTTCTTATTTTTGGGCAAAAAGGCAGAAATTCCCCATATTTTGGAGCAAAATTGCAGAAATTCCCCCGATTGTGGGGCAAAAAGGCAGAAATTCTCTATATGTTGGGGCAAAAAGACAGAAATTCTTCTTATTTTGGGGCAAAACTCAGAAATTCCACATATTTTGGGGCAAAATGCAGAAATTTCACTTATTTTGGGGCAAAATGCAGGAATTTCACTTATTTCAGGAAAAAAAGGCAGAAATTTTCCTTATATTGAGGCAAAAAGGCAGAAATTCCTAATATTTTGTAGCAAAAATGCAGAAATTCCCCTTATTTCGAGGTAAAAAGGCTGAAATTCCCTTTATTTGGTAGCAAAAAAGTAGAAATTTCCCTTATTTTGAGGCAAAATTGCAGAAATTTCACTTACTTCAGAGTAATAAGTCAGAATTTTTCCTTATTTTGGGGCGAAAAAGACAGAAATTCCCTTTGTATTGGGGGAAAAAAACAAAAATTCCACTTATTTAGAGGCAAAAATGCAGAAATTCCCCTTATTTTGGAGCAAAAATGAAGAAATTTCCCTTTTTTATGGCAAGAAGGTATGCATTCTTCTTATTTTCAAGCAAAAAGGCAGAAATTTCCCGTATTTTGGAGCAAAATTGCAGAAATTCCCCTAATTGTGGGGCAAAAGGCAGAAATTGCCTATATGTTGGGGCAAAACTCAGAAATTCCACTTATTTAGGGGCAAAATTCCAGAAATTTCCCTTATTTTGGGGCAAAATTGCAGAAATTTCACTTTTTTTGGGGCAAAATTGCAGAAATTTCACTTATTTCAGGGAAAAAAAAGCAGAAATTTTCTTCTTTTGGGGCAAAAAGGCAGAAATTAATAATATTTTGTGGCAAAAATGCAGAAATTCCCCTTATTTTGAGGTAAAAAGGCTGAAATTCCCCTTATTTGGGGGCAAAAAAGAAAAAATTTCCTTTATTTTGGGGCAAAATTGAAGAAATTTCACATATTTCAGGGTAGTCAGTCAGAAATTTTCCTTATTTTGGGGCAAAAAAGACAGGAATTCCCTTTGTTTTGGGGGAAAAAGACAGAAATTCCACTTATTTAGAGGCAAAAAAGCAGAAATTCCCCTTAATTTGGAGCAAAAATGAAGAAATTTCACTTTTTTATGGCAAAAAGGTATGCATTCTTTTTATTTTCGGGCAAAAAGGCAGAAATTCCATGTATTTTGGAGCAAAATTGCAGAAATTCCCCTAATTGTGGGGCAAAAATGCAGAAAATCTCTATATGTTGGGGCAAAAAGACAGAAATTCTCTATATTTTGAGGCAAAACTCAGAAATTCCACTTATTTTGGGGCAAAATTCCAGAAATTTTCCTTATTTTGGGGCAAAATTGCAGAAATTTCACTTATTTTGGGGCAAATATGCAGAAATTTCACTTATTTTGGGGCAAAATTGCAGAAATTTCACTTATTTCAGGGAAAAAAGGCAGAAATTTTCCTTATTTTGGGGCAAAAAGGCAGAAATTCCTAATATTTTGTTGCAAAAATGCAGAAATTCCCCTTATTTCGAGGTAAAAAGTCTGAAATTCCCCTTATTTGGGGGCAAAAAGGCAGAAATTTCCCTTATTTTGGGACAAAATTGCCGAAATTTCACTTACTTCAGGGTAAAAAGTCAGAATTTTTCCTTATTTTGGGGCAAAAAAGACAGAAATTCCCTTTGTTTTGGGGGAAAAAGACAGAAATTCCACTTAATTAGAGGCAAAAAAGCAGAAATTCCCCTTCTTTTGGAGCAAAAATGAAGAAATTCCCCTAATTGTGGGGCAAAAAGGCAGAAATTGCCTATATGTTGGGGCAAAAAGACAGAAATTCTCCTTATTTTGGTGCAAAACTCAGAAATTAAACTTATTTTTGGGCAAAATTCCAGAAATTTCCTTTATTTTGTGGCAAAATTGCAGACATTTCACTTATTTTGGGGCAAAATTGCAGAAATTTCACTTATTTCAGGGAAAAAAAGCAGAAATTTTCTTATTTTAGGGTAAAACGGCAGAAATTCCTAATATTTTGTGGCATAAATGCAGAAATTCCCCTTATTTTGAGGTAAAAAGGCTGAAATTCCTTTTATTTGGGGGCAATAAGGCAAAAAATTCCTTTATTTTGGGGCAAAATTGCAGAAATTTTACTTATTTAAGGGTAATAAGTCAGAAATTTTCTTTATTTTGGGGCAAAAAAGACAGAAATTCCCTGTGTTTTGGGGGAAAAAGACAGAAATTCCACTTATTTAGAGGCAAAAAAGCAGAAATTCCCCTTATTTTGGAGCAAAAATGAAGAAATTTACTTTTTATGGCAAAAAGGTATGCATTCTTCTTATTTTCGGGCAAAAAGGCAGAAATTCCCCGTATTTTGGAGCAAAATTGCAGAAATTCCCCTAATAGTGGGGCAAAAAGGCAGAAAATCTCTATATGTTGTGGAAAAAAAAAGAAATTCTTTTTGTTTTGGGGCAAAACTCAGAAATTCCACTTATTTAGGGGCAAAATTCCAGAAATTTCCCTTATTTTGGGACAAAATTGCAGAAATTTCACTTATTTTGGGGCAAAATTGCAGAAATTTTACTTATTTCAGGGAAAAAAGGAGAAATTTTCTTATTTTGGGGCAAAAGAGCAGAAATTCCTAATATTTTGTGGCAAAAATACAGAAATTACCTTATTTTGAGGTAAAAGGGCTGAAATTCCCCTTATTTGGGGGCAAAAAGGCAGAATTTTCCCTTATTTTGGGGCAAAATTGCAGAAATTTCACTTACTTCAGGGTAATAAGTCAGAATTTTTCCTTATTTTGGTGCAAAAATACAAAAAATCCCTTTGTTTTGGGGGAAAAAAACAGAAATTCCACTTATTTAGAGGCAAAAAAGCAGAAATTCCTTTTTTTGGAGCAAAAATGAAGGAATTTCTTTTTTATGGCAAAAAGGTATGCATTCTTCTTATTTTCGGGCAAAAAGGCTGAAATTCCCCGTATTTTGGAGCAAAATTGCAGAAATTCCCCTAAATGTGGGGCCAAAAGGCAGAAATTCCCTATATGTTGGGGCAAAAAGACAGAATTTCTCCTTATTTTGGGGCAAAACTCAGAAATGTCACATATTTTGGGGCAAAATTCCAGAAATTTTTCTTATTTTGGAGAAAAATTGCAAAAATTTCACTTAATTTGGGGCAAAATTGCAAAAATTTCTCTTATTTTAGGGCAAAATTTCAGAAATTTCACTTATTTCAGGGAAAAAAAGCAGAAATTTTCTTATGTTGGGGCAAAAAGACAGAAATTTCTCATATTTTGTGGCAAAAAGGCAGAAATTCCCCTTATTTTGAGGTAAAAAAGCTGGAATTCCACTTATTTGGGTGCAAAAAGGCAGAAATTTCTTTTTTTTTGGGAAAAAATTGCAGAAATTTCACTTATTTCAGGGTAATAAGTCAGAAATTTTTCTTATTTTGCGGCAAAAAGACAGAAATTCTTTTTGTTTTGTGGGAAAAAGACAGTAATTTTACTTATTAAGAGGCAATAAAGCAGAAATTCCCCTTATTTTGGAGCAAAAATGAAGAAATTTCCCTTTTTTATGGCAAAAAGGAATGCATTCTTCTTATTTTCAGGCAAAAAGGCAGAAATTTCCCATATTTTGGAGCAAAATTGCAGAAATTCCCCTAAATGTGGGGCCAAAAGGCAGAAATTCCCTATATGTTGGGGCAAAAAGACAGAAATTCTTCTTATTATGGGGCAAAACTCAGAAATTTCACATATTTTGGGGCAAAATTCCAGAAATTTTTCTTATTTTGGAGAAAAAATGCAGAAATTTCACTTATTTTAAGGCAAAATTGCAGAAATTTCACTTATTTCAGGGAAGAAAGGCAGAAATTTTCTATATTTTGGGGCAAAAAGGCAGAAATTCCTAATATTTTGTGGCAAAAATGCAGAAATTCCCCTTATGAGGTAAAAAGGCTGAAATTCCCCTTATTTAGGGGCAGAAAGGCAGAAATTTCTCTTATTTTGGGGCAAAATTGATGAAATTTCACTATTTTCAGTGTAATAAGTCAGAAATTTTGCTTATTTTGGGGCAAAAATGACAGAAATTTTCTTTGTTTTGAGGGAAAAAGACAGAAATTCCACTTATTTAGAGGCAAAAAAGCAGAAATTCCCCTTATTTTGGAGCAAAAATGAAGAAATTTCCCTTTTTTGTGGCAAAAGGTATACATTCCCCTTATTTTCGGGCTAAAAAGCAGAAATTCCCCGTATTTTGGAGCAAAATTGTAGAAATTCCCCTAATTGTGGTGCAAAAAGGCAGAAATTCCCTATATGTTAGGGCAAAGAGACAGAAATTCTCCTTATTTTGGGGCAAAACTTAGAAATTCCACTTATTTTGGGGCAAAATTCCAGAAATTTCCCTTATTTTGGGGCAAAATTGGAGAAATTTCCCTCATTTTGGGGCAAAATTTCAGAAATTTCACTTATTTCAGGGTAATAAGTCAGAAATTTTCTTTATTTTGGGGCCAAAAAGACAGAAATTCCCTTTTTTTGGGGGGGAAAAGAGAGAAATTTTACTTATTTAGAGGCAAAAAAGCAGAAATTCCCCTTATTTTGGAGCAAAATTGCAGAAATTTCTCTTTTTTATGGCAAAAAGGTATGCATTCTTCTTATTTTCGGGCAAAAAGACAGAAATTCCCCGTATTTTGGAGCAAAATTGCAGAAATTCCCCTAATTGTGGGGCAAAAAGGCAAAATTTCCCTATATGTTTGGGCAAAAAGACAGAAATTCTCCTTATTTTGGGGCAAAACTCAAAAATTCCACTTATTTTTGGGCAAAATTCCAGAAATTTCCCTTATTTTGGGGCAAAATTGCAGAAATTTCACTTATTTTGGGGCAAAATTGCAGAAATTTCACTTATTTCAGAAAACAAAGCAGAAATTTTCTTATTTTGGGGCAAAAAGGCAGAAATTAATAATATTTTGTTGCAAAAATGCAGAAATTCCCCTTATTTTGAGGTAAAAAGGCTGAAATTCCCCTTATTTGGGGGCAAGAAGGCAAAAATTTTTTTTTATTTTGGGGCAAAATTGCAGAAATTTCACTTATTTCAGGGTAGTAAGTCAGAAATTTTCCTTATTTTGGGGCAAAAAAGAAAGGAATTCCTTTTGTTTTGGGGGGAAAAGACAGAAATTCCACTTATTTAGAGGCAAAAATGCAGAAATTTTCCTTATTTTGGAGCAAAAATGAAGAAATTCCCCATTTTTATGGCAAAAAGGTATGCATTCTTCTTATTTTCGGGCAAAAAGGCAGTAATTCCCTGTATTTTGGAGCAAAATTGCAGAAATTCCCCTAATTGTTTGGCAAAAAGGCAGAAATTCTCTATATGTTGGGGCAAAAAGACAGAAATTCTTCTTATTTTAGGGCAAAACTCAGAAATTCCACTTATTTTGGGGCAAAATTCCAGAAATTTCCCTTAATTTGGGGAAAATTGCAGAAATTTCACTTATTTTGGGGCAAAATTGCAGAAATTTCACTTATTTGGGGGCAAAATTGCAGAAATTTCACTTATTTAAGAAAAAAGGCAGAAGTTTTCCTTATTTTGGGAAAAAAGGCAGAAATTCCTAATATTTTGTACAAAAATGCAGAAATTCTTCTTTTTTTTGAGGTAAAAAGGCTGAAATTCCCCTTATTTGGGGGCAAAAAGGCAGAAATTTCCCTGATTTTGAGGCAAAATTGCAGAAATTTCACGTATTTCAGGGAAAAAAAGCAGAAATTTTCTTATTTTGCGGCAAAAAGGCAGAAATTCCTAATATTTTGAGGCATAAATGCAGAAATTCCCCTTATTTTGAGGTAAAAAGGCTGAAATTCCCCTTATTTGGGGGCAATAAGGCAAAAATTTCTTTTATTTTGGGGCAAAATTGCAGGAATTTCACTTATTTCAGGGTAATAAGTTAGAAATTTTCTTTATTTTGGGGCAAAAAAGACAGGAATTCCCTTTGTTTTGGGGGAAAAATACAGAAATTCCACTTATTTAGAGGCACAAAAGCAGAAATTCCCCTTATTTTGGAGCAAAAATGAAGAAATTTCCTTTTTATGGCAAAAATGTTTGCATTCTTCTTATTTTTGGGCAAAAAGGCAGAAATTCCCAATATTTTGGAGCAAAATTGCAGAAATTCCCCTAATAGTGGGGCAAAAAGGCAGAAAATCTCTATATGTTGGGGAAAAAAAAAGAAATTCTTTTTATTTTGGGGCAAAACTCAGAAATTCCACTTATTTAGGGGCAAAATTCCAGAAATTTCCCTTATTTTGGGACAAAATTGTAGAAATTTCACTTATTTTGGGGCAAAATTGCAGAAATTTCACTTATTTCTTGGAAAAAAAGGAGAAATTTTCTTATTTTGGGGCAAAAAGGCAGAAATTCCTAATATTTTGTGGCAAAAATGCAGAAATTCACCTTATTTTGAGGTAAAAAGGCTGAAATTCCCCTTATTTGGGGGCAAAAAGGCAGAATTTTCCCTTATTTTGGGGCAAAATTGCAGAAATTTCACTTACTTCAGGGTAATAAGTCAGAATTTTTCCTTATTTTGGTGCAAAAATACAAAAAATCCCTTTGTTTTGGGGGAAAAAAAAAGAAATTCCACTTATTTAGAGGCAAAAAAAGCAGAAATTCCTTTTTTTGGAGCAAAAATGAAGGAATTTATTTTTTTTGGCAAAAAGGTATGCATTCTTCTTATTTTCGGGCAAAAAGGCTGAAATTCCCCGTATTTTGGAGCAAAATTGCAGAAATTCCCATAAAAGTGGGGCCAAAATGCAGAAATTCCCTATATGTTGGGGCAAAAAGACAAAATTTCTCCTTATTTTGGGGCAAAACTCAGAAATTTCACATATTTTGGGGCAAAATTCCAGAAATTTTTCTTATTTTGGAGAAAAATTGCAGAAATTTCACTTATTTTGGGGCAAAATTGCAAAAATTTCTCTTATTTTAGGGCAAAATTGCAGAAATTTCACTTATTTCAGGGAAAAAAAGCTGAAATTTTCTTATTTTTGAGCAAAAAGGCAGAAATTTCTCATATTTTGTGGCAAAAATGCAGAAATTCCCCTTATTTTGAGGTAAAAAAACTGGAATTCCCCTTATTTGGGTGCAAAAAGGCAGAAATTTCTTTTTTTTTTTTGGGAAAAATTTGCAGAAATTTCACTTATTTCAGGGTAATAAGTCAGAAATTTTTCTTATTTTGTGGCAAAAAAGACAGAAATTCTTTTTGTTTTGTGGGAAAAAGACAGTAACTTTACTTATTAAGAGGCAATAAAGCAGAAATTCCCCTTATTTTGGAGCAAAAATGAAGAAATTTCCCTTTTTTATGGCAAAAAGGAATGCATTCTTCTTATTTTCAGGCAAAAAGGCAGAAATTTCCCGTATTTTGGAGCAAAATTGCAGAAATTCCCCTAATTGTGGGGCAAAAATGCAGAAATTGTTTATATGTTGGGGCAAAAAGACAGAAATTCTCCTTATTTGTGGGCAAAACTCAGAAATTCCACTTATTTTGGGGCAAAATTCCAGAAATTTCCCTTATTTTGGGGCAAAATTGCAGAAATTTCACTTATTTTGGGGCAAAATTGCAGAAATTTCACTTATTTCAGGGAAAAAAGGCAGAAATTTTCCTTATTTTGGGGCAAAAAGGCAGAAATTCCTAATATTTTGTTGCAAAAATGCAGAAATTCCCCTTATTTCGAGGTAAAAAGTCTGAAATTCCCCTTATTTGGGGGCAAAAAGGCAGAAATTTCCCTTATTTTGGGACAAAATTGCCGAAATTTCACTTACTTCAGGGTAAAAAGTCAGAATTTTTCCTTATTTTGGGGCAAAAAAGACAGAAATTCCCTTTGTTTTGGGGGAAAAAGACAGAAATTCCACTTAATTAGAGGCAAAAAAGCAGAAATTCCCCTTCTTTTGGAGCAAAAATGAAGAAATTCCCCTAATTGTGGGGCAAAAAGGCAGAAATTGCCTATATGTTGGGGCAAAAAGACAGAAATTCTCCTTATTTTGGTGCAAAACTCAGAAATTAAACTTATTTTTGGGCAAAATTCCAGAAATTTCCTTTATTTTGTGGCAAAATTGCAGACATTTCACTTATTTTGGGGTAAAATTGCAGAAATTTCACTTATTTCAGGGAAAAAAAGCAGAAATTTTCTTATTTTAGGGTAAAACGGCAGAAATTCCTAATATTTTGTGGCATAAATGCAGAAATTCCCCTTATTTTGAGGTAAAAAGGCTGAAATTCCTTTTATTTGGGGGCAATAAGGCAAAAAATTCCTTTATTTTGGGGCAAAATTGCAGAAATTTTACTTATTTAAGGGTAATAAGTCAGAAATTTTCTTTATTTTGGGGCAAAAAAGACAGAAATTCCCTGTGTTTTGGGGGAAAAAGACAGAAATTCCACTTATTTAGAGGCAAAAAAGCAGAAATTCCCCTTATTTTGGAGCAAAAATGAAGAAATTTACTTTTTATGGCAAAAAGGTATGCATTCTTCTTATTTTCGGGCAAAAAGGCAGAAATTCCCCGTATTTTGGAGCAAAATTGCAGAAATTCCCCTAATAGTGGGGCAAAAAGGCAGAAAATCTCTATATGTTGTGGAAAAAAAAAGAAATTCTTTTTGTTTTGGGGCAAAACTCAGAAATTCCACTTATTTAGGGGCAAAATTCCAGAAATTTCCCTTATTTTGGGACAAAATTGCAGAAATTTCACTTATTTTGGGGCAAAATTGCAGAAATTTTACTTATTTCAGGGAAAAAAGGAGAAATTTTCTTATTTTGGGGCAAAAGAGCAGAAATTCCTAATATTTTGTGGCAAAAATACAGAAATTACCTTATTTTGAGGTAAAAAGGCTGAAATTCCCCTTATTTGGGGGCAAAAAGGCAGAATTTTCCCTTATTTTGGGGCAAAATTGCAGAAATTTCACTTACTTCAGGGTAATAAGTCAGAATTTTTCCTTATTTTGGTGCAAAAATACAAAAAATCCCTTTGTTTTGGGGGAAAAAAACAGAAATTCCACTTATTTAGAGGCAAAAAAGCAGAAATTCCTTTTTTTGGAGCAAAAATGAAGGAATTTCTTTTTTATGGCAAAAAGGTATGCATTCTTCTTATTTTCGGGCAAAAAGGCTGAAATTCCCCGTATTTTGGAGCAAAATTGCAGAAATTCCCCTAAATGTGGGGCCAAAAGGCAGAAATTCCCTATATGTTGGGGCAAAAAGACAGAATTTCTCCTTATTTTGGGGCAAAACTCAGAAATGTCACATATTTTGGGGCAAAATTCCAGAAATTTTTCTTATTTTGGAGAAAAATTGCAAAAATTTCACTTAATTTGGGGCAAAATTGCAAAAATTTCTCTTATTTTAGGGCAAAATTTCAGAAATTTCACTTATTTCAGGGAAAAAAAGCAGAAATTTTCTTATGTTGGGGCAAAAAGGCAGAAATTTCTCATATTTTGTGGCAAAAAGGCAGAAATTCCCCTTATTTTGAGGTAAAAAAGCTGGAATTCCACTTATTTGGGTGCAAAAAGGCAGAAATTTCTTTTTTTTTGGGAAAAAATTGCAGAAATTTCACTTATTTCAGGGTAATAAGTCAGAAATTTTTCTTATTTTGCGGCAAAAAGACAGAAATTCTTTTTGTTTTGTGGGAAAAAGACAGTAATTTTACTTATTAAGAGGCAATAAAGCAGAAATTCCCCTTATTTTGGAGCAAAAATGAAGAAATTTCCCTTTTTTATGGCAAAAAGGAATGCATTCTTCTTATTTTCAGGCAAAAAGGCAGAAATTTCCCATATTTTGGAGCAAAATTGCAGAAATTCCCCTAAATGTGGGGCCAAAAGGCAGAAATTCCCTATATGTTGGGGCAAAAAGACAGAAATTCTTCTTATTATGGGGCAAAACTCAGAAATTTCACATATTTTGGGGCAAAATTCCAGAAATTTTTCTTATTTTGGAGAAAAAATGCAGAAATTTCACTTATTTTAAGGCAAAATTGCAGAAATTTCACTTATTTCAGGGAAGAAAGGCAGAAATTTTCTATATTTTGGGGCAAAAAGGCAGAAATTCCTAATATTTTGTGGCAAAAATGCAGAAATTCCCCTTATTATGAGGTAAAAAGGCTGAAATTCCCCTTATTTAGGGGCAGAAAGGCAGAAATTTCTCTTATTTTGGGGCAAAATTGATGAAATTTCACTATTTTCAGTGTAATAAGTCAGAAATTTTGCTTATTTTGGGGCAAAAATGACAGAAATTTTCTTTGTTTTGAGGGAAAAAGACAGAAATTCCACTTATTTAGAGGCAAAAAAGCAGAAATTCCCCTTATTTTGGAGCAAAAATGAAGAAATTTCCCTTTTTTGTGGCAAAAGGTATACATTCCCCTTATTTTCGGGCTAAAAAGCAGAAATTCCCCGTATTTTGGAGCAAAATTGTAGAAATTCCCCTAATTGTGGTGCAAAAAGGCAGAAATTCCCTATATGTTAGGGCAAAGAGACAGAAATTCTCCTTATTTTGGGGCAAAACTTAGAAATTCCACTTATTTTGGGGCAAAATTCCAGAAATTTCCCTTATTTTGGGGCAAAATTGGAGAAATTTCCCTCATTTTGGGGCAAAATTTCAGAAATTTCACTTATTTCAGGGTAATAAGTCAGAAATTTTCTTTATTTTGGGGCCAAAAAGACAGAAATTCCCTTTTTTTGGGGGGGAAAAGAGAGAAATTTTACTTATTTAGAGGCAAAAAAGCAGAAATTCCCCTTATTTTGGAGCAAAATTGCAGAAATTTCTCTTTTTTATGGCAAAAAGGTATGCATTCTTCTTATTTTCGGGCAAAAAGACAGAAATTCCCCGTATTTTGGAGCAAAATTGCAGAAATTCCCCTAATTGTGGGGCAAAAAGGCAAAATTTCCCTATATGTTTGGGCAAAAAGACAGAAATTCTCCTTATTTTGGGGCAAAACTCAAAAATTCCACTTATTTTTGGGCAAAATTCCAGAAATTTCCCTTATTTTGGGGCAAAATTGCAGAAATTTCACTTATTTTGGGGCAAAATTGCAGAAATTTCACTTATTTCAGAAAACAAAGCAGAAATTTTCTTATTTTGGGGCAAAAAGGCAGAAATTAATAATATTTTGTTGCAAAAATGCAGAAATTCCCCTTATTTTAAGGTAAAAAGGCTGAAATTCCCCTTATTTGGGGGCAAGAAGGCAAAAAATTTTTTTTATTTTGGGGCAAAATTGCAGAAATTTCACTTATTTCAGGGTAGTAAGTCAGAAATTTTCCTTATTTTGGGGCAAAAAAGAAAGGAATTCCTTTTGTTTTGGGGGGAAAAGACAGAAATTCCACTTATTTAGAGGCAAAAATGCAGAAATTTTCCTTATTTTGGAGCAAAAATGAAGAAATTCCCCATTTTTATGGCAAAAAGGTATGCATTCTTCTTATTTTCGGGCAAAAAGGCAGTAATTCCCTGTATTTTGGAGCAAAATTGCAGAAATTCCCCTAATTGTTTGGCAAAAAGGCAGAAATTCTCTATATGTTGGGGCAAAAAGACAGAAATTCTTCTTATTTTAGGGCAAAACTCAGAAATTCCACTTATTTTGGGGCAAAATTCCAGAAATTTCCCTTAATTTGGGGAAAATTGCAGAAATTTCACTTATTTTGGGGCAAAATTGCAGAAATTTCACTTATTTGGGGGCAAAATTGCAGAAATTTCACTTATTTAAGAAAAAAGGCAGAAGTTTTCCTTATTTTGGGAAAAAAGGCAGAAATTCCTAATATTTTGTACAAAAATGCAGAAATTCTTCTTTTTTTTGAGGTAAAAAGGCTGAAATTCCCCTTATTTGGGGGCAAAAAGGCAGAAATTTCCCTGATTTTGAGGCAAAATTGCAGAAATTTCACGTATTTCAGGGAAAAAAAGCAGAAATTTTCTTATTTTGCGGCAAAAAGGCAGAAATTCCTAATATTTTGAGGCATAAATGCAGAAATTCCCCTTATTTTGAGGTAAAAAGGCTGAAATTCCCCTTATTTGGGGGCAATAAGGCAAAAATTTCTTTTATTTTGGGGCAAAATTGCAGGAATTTCACTTATTTCAGGGTAATAAGTTAGAAATTTTCTTTATTTTGGGGCAAAAAAGACAGGAATTCCCTTTGTTTTGGGGGAAAAATACAGAAATTCCACTTATTTAGAGGCACAAAAGCAGAAATTCCCCTTATTTTGGAGCAAAAATGAAGAAATTTCCTTTTTATGGCAAAAATGTTTGCATTCTTCTTATTTTTGGGCAAAAAGGCAGAAATTCCCAATATTTTGGAGCAAAATTGCAGAAATTCCCCTAATAGTGGGGCAAAAAGGCAGAAAATCTCTATATGTTGGGGAAAAAAAAAGAAATTCTTTTTATTTTGGGGCAAAACTCAGAAATTCCACTTATTTAGGGGCAAAATTCCAGAAATTTCCCTTATTTTGGGACAAAATTGTAGAAATTTCACTTATTTTGGGGCAAAATTGCAGAAATTTCACTTATTTCTTGGAAAAAAAGGAGAAATTTTCTTATTTTGGGGCAAAAAGGCAGAAATTCCTAATATTTTGTGGCAAAAATGCAGAAATTCACCTTATTTTGAGGTAAAAAGGCTGAAATTCCCCTTATTTGGGGGCAAAAAGGCAGAATTTTCCCTTATTTTGGGGCAAAATTGCAGAAATTTCACTTACTTCAGGGTAATAAGTCAGAATTTTTCCTTATTTTGGTGCAAAAATACAAAAAATCCCTTTGTTTTGGGGGAAAAAAAAAGAAATTCCACTTATTTAGAGGCAAAAAAGCAGAAATTCCTTTTTTTGGAGCAAAAATGAAGGAATTTATTTTTTTTGGCAAAAAGGTATGCATTCTTCTTATTTTCGGGCAAAAAGGCTGAAATTCCCCGTATTTTGGAGCAAAATTGCAGAAATTCCCATAAAAGTGGGGCCAAAATGCAGAAATTCCCTATATGTTGGGGCAAAAAGACAAAATTTCTCCTTATTTTGGGGCAAAACTCAGAAATTTCACATATTTTGGGGCAAAATTCCAGAAATTTTTCTTATTTTGGAGAAAAATTGCAGAAATTTCACTTATTTTGGGGCAAAATTGCAAAAATTTCTCTTATTTTAGGGCAAAATTGCAGAAATTTCACTTATTTCAGGGAAAAAAAGCAGAAATTTTCTTATTTTTGAGCAAAAAGGCAGAAATTTCTCATATTTTGTGGCAAAAATGCAGAAATTCCCCTTATTTTGAGGTAAAAAAACTGGAATTCCCCTTATTTGGGTGCAAAAAGGCAGAAATTTCTTTTTTTTTTTTGGGAAAAATTTGCAGAAATTTCACTTATTTCAGGGTAATAAGTCAGAAATTTTTCTTATTTTGTGGCAAAAAAGACAGAAATTCTTTTTGTTTTGTGGGAAAAAGACAGTAACTTTACTTATTAAGAGGCAATAAAGCAGAAATTCCCCTTATTTTGGAGCAAAAATGAAGAAATTTCCCTTTTTTATGGCAAAAAGGAATGCATTCTTCTTATTTTCAGGCAAAAAGGCAGAAATTTCCCGTATTTTGGAGCAAAATTGCAGAAATTCCCCTAAATGTGGGGCCAAAAGGCAGAAATTCCCTATATGTTGGGGCAAAAAGACAGAAATTCTTCTTATTATGGGGCAAAACTCAGAAATTTCACATATTTTGGGGCAAAATTCCAGAAATTTTTCTTATTTTGGAGAAATATTGCAGAAATTTCACTTATTTTAGGGCAAAATTGCAGAAATTTCACTTATTTCAGGGAAGAAAGGCAGAAATTTTCTTTAATTTGGGGCAAATAGGCAGAAATTCCTAATATTTTGTGGCAAAAATACATAAATTCCCCTTATTATGAGGTAAAAAAGCTGAAATTACCCTTATTTAGGGGCAGAAAGGCAGAAATTTCTCTTATTTTGGGGCAAAATTGATGAAATTTCACTATTTTCAGTGTAATAAGTCAGAAATTTTGCTTATTTTGGGGCAAAAATGACAGAAATTTTCTTTGTTTTGAGAGAAAAAGAGAGAAATTCCACTTATTTAGAGGCAAAAAGCAGAAATTCCCCTTATTTTGGAGCAAAAATGAAGAAATTTACCTTTTTTGTGGCAAAAGGTATAAATTCCCCTTATTTTCGGGCTAAAAAGCAGAAATTCCCCGTATTTTGGAGCAAAATTGTAGAAATTCCCCTAATTGTGGTGCAAAAAGGCAGAAATTCCCTATATGTTAGGGCAAAGAGACAGAAATTCTCCTTATTTTGGGGCAAAACTCAGAAATTCCTCTTATTTTGGGGCAAAATTCCAGAAATTTCCCTTATTTTGGGGCAAAATTGGAGAAATTTCCCTCATTTTGTGGCAAAATTTCAGAAATTTCACTTATTTCAGGGTAATAAGTCAGAAATTTTCTTTATTTTGGGGCCAAAAAGACAGAAATTCCCTTTTTTTGTGGGGGAAAAGAGAGAAATTTTACTTATTTAGAGGCAAAAAAGCAAAAATTCCCTTTATTTTGGAGCAAAATTGCAGAAATTTCTCTTTTTTATGGCAAAAAGGTGTGCATTCTTCTTATTTTCGGGCAAAAAGGCAGAAATTCCCCGTACTTTGGAGCAAAATTGCAGAAATTCCCCTAATTGTGGGGCAAAAAGGCAAAATTTCCCTATATGTTGGGGCAAAAAGACAGAAATTCTCCTTATTTTGGGGCAAAACTCAAAAATTCCACTTATTTTTGGGCAAAATTCCAGAAATTTCCCTTATTTTGGGGCAAAATTGCAGAAATTTCACTTATTTTGGGGTAAAATTGCAGAAATTTCACTTATTTCAGAAAAAAAAGCAGAAATTTTCTTATTTGTGGGCAAAAAGGCAGAAATTAATAATATTTTGTGGCAAAAATGCAGAAATTCCCCTTATTTTGAGGTAAAAAGGCTGAAATTCCCCTTATTTGGCGGCAAGAAGGCAAAAATTTTTTTTTATTTTGGGGCAAAATTGCAGAAATTTCACTTATTTCAGGGTAGTAAGTCAGAAATTTTCCTTATTTTGGGGCAAAAAAGAAAGGAATTCCTTTTGTTTTGGGGGGAAAAGACAGAAATTCCACTTATTTAGAGGCAAAAATGCAGAAATTTTCCTTATTTTGGAGGAAAAATGAAGAAATTCCCCATTTTTATGGCAAAAAGATATGCATTCTTCTTATTTTCGGGCAAAAAGGCAGTAATTCCCTGTATTTTGGAGCAAAATTGCAGAAATTCTTCTAATTGTTTGGCAAAAAGTAAGAAATTCTCTATATGTTGGGGCAAAAAGACAGAAATTCTTCTTATTTTAGGGCAAATCTCAGAAATTCCACTTATTTTGGGGCAAAATTCCAGAAATTTCCCTTAATTTGGGGCAAAATTGCAGAAATTTCACTTATTTTGGGGCAAAATTGCAGAAATTTCACTTATTTTGGGGCAAAATTGCAGAAATTTCACTTATTTAAGAAAAAAGGCAGAAGTTTTCCTTATTTTGGGAAAAAAGGCAGAAATTCCTAATATTTTGTGACAAAAATTCAGAAATTCTTCTTTTTTTGAGGTAAAAAGGCTGAAATTCCCCTTATTTGGGGGCAAAAAAGCAGAAATTTCCCTAATTTTGAGGCAAAATTGCAGAAATTTCACTTATTTCAGGGAAAAAAAGCAGAAATTTTCTTATTTTGGGGCAAAAAGGCAGAAATTCCTAATATTTTGAGGCATAAATGCAGAAATTCCCCTTATTTTGAGGTAAAAAGGCTGAAATTCCCCTTATTTGGGGGCAATAAGGCAAAAATTTCTTTTATTTTGGGGCAAAATTGCAGAAATTTCACTTATTTCAGGGTAATAAGTTAGAAATTTTCTTTATTTTGGGGCAAAAAGACAGGAATTCCCTTTGTTTTGGGGGAAAAATACAGAAATTCCACTTATTTAGAGGCACAAAAGCAGAAATTCCCCTTATTTTGGAGCAAAAATGAAGAAATTTCCTTTTTATGGCAAAAATGTTTGCATTCTTCTTATTTTTGGGCAAAAAGGCAGAAATTCCCCATATTTTGGAGCAAAATTGCAGAAATTCCCCCAATTGTGGGGCAAAAAGGCAGAAATTCTCTATATGTTGGGGCAAAAAGACAGAAATTCTTCTTATTTTGGGGCAAAACTCAGAAATTCCACTTATTTTGGGGCAAAATGCAGAAATTTCACTTATTTTGGGGCAAAATGCAGAAATTTCACTTATTTCAGGAAAAAAAGGCAGAAATTTTCCTTATATTGAGGCAAAAAGGCAGAAATTCCTAATATTTTGTAGCAAAATGTAGAAATTCCCCTTATTTCGAGGTAAAAAGGCTGAAATTCCCTTTATTTGGTAGCAAAAAAGTAGAAATTTCCCTTATTTTGGGGCAAAATTGCAGAAATTTCACTTACTTCAGAGTAATAAGTTAGAATTTTTCCTTATTTTTGGGCAAAAAAGACAGGAATTCCCTTTGTTTTGGGGGAAAAAGACAGAAATTCCACTTATGTAGAGGCAAAAAAGCAGAAATTCCCTTTATTTAGGAGCAAAAATGAAGAAATTTCCATTTTTTTTAAGGCAAAAAGGTATGCATTCTTTTTATTTTCGGGCAAAAAGGCAGAAATTCCATGTATTTTGGAGCAAAATTGCAGAAATTCCCCTAATTGTGGGGCAAAAATGCAGAAAATCTCTATATGTTGGGGCAAAAGGACAGAAATTCTCTATATTTTGGGGCAAAACTCAGAAATTCCACTTATTTTGGGGCAAAATTCCAGAAATTTTCCTTATTTTGGGGCAAAATTGCAGAAATTTCACTTATTTTGGGGCAAATATGCAGAAATTTCACTTATTTTGGGGCAAAATTGCAGAAATTTCACTTATTTCAGGGAAAAAAGGCAGAAATTTTCCTTATTTTGGGGCAAAAAGGCAGAAATTCCTAATATTTTGTTGCAAAAATGCAGAAATTCCCCTTATTTCGAGGTAAAAAGTCTGAAATTCCCCTTATTTGGGGGCAAAAATGCAGAAATTTCCCTTATTTTGGGACAAAATTGCCGAAATCTCACGTACTTCAGGGTAAAAAGTCAGAATTTTTCCTTATTTTGGGGCAAAAAGACAGAAATTCCCTTTGTTTTGGGGGAAAAAGACAGAAATTCCACTTTATTAGAGGCAAAAAATCAGAAATTCCCCTTATTTTGGAGCAAAAATGAAGAAATTCCCCTAATTGTGGGGCAAAAAGCCAGAAATTGCCTATATGTTGGGGCAAAAAGACAGAAATTTTCCTTATTTTGGTGCAAAACTCAGAAATTAAACTTATTTTTGGGCAAAATTCCAGAAATTTCCCTTATTTTGTGGCAAAATTGCAGACATTTCACTTATTTTGTGGCAAAATTGCAGAAATTTCACTTATTTCAGGGAAAAAAAGCAGAAATTTTCTTATTTTAGGGTAAAACGGCAGAAATTCCTAATATTTTGTGGCATAAATGCAGAAATTCCCTTTATTTTGAGGTAAAAAGGCTGAAATTCCTTTTATTTGGGGGCAATAAGGCAAAAATTTCCTTTATTTTGGGGCAAAATTGCAGAAATTTCACTTATTTAAGGGTAATAAGTCAGAAATTTTCTTTATTTTGGGGCAAAAAAGACAGGAATTCCCTTTGTTTTGGGAGAAAAAGACAGAAATTCCACTTATTTAGAGGCAAAAAAGCAGAAATTCCCCTTATTTTGGAGCAAAAAGGAAGAAATTTACTTTTTATGGCAAAAGGTATGCATTCTTCTTATTTTCGGGCAAAAAGGCAGAAATTCCCCGTATTTTGGAAAAAAATTGCAGAAATTCCCCTAATAGTGGGGCAAAAAGGCAGAAAATCTCTATATGTTTGGGAAAAAAAAGAAATTCTTTTTATTTTGGGGCAAAACTCAGAAATTCCACTTATTTAGGGGCAAAATTCCAGAAATTTCCCTTATTTTGGGACAAAATTGCAGAAATTTCACTTATTTTGGGGCAAAATTGCAGAAATTTCACTTATTTCAGAAAAAAAAGGAGAAATTTTCTTATTTTGGGGCAAAAAGGCAGAAATTCCTAATATTTTGTGGCAAAAATGGAGAAATTCACCTTATTTTGAGGTAAAAAGGCTGAAATTCCCCTTATTTGGGGGCAAAAAGGCAGAATTTTCCCATATTTTGGGGCAAAATTGCAGAAATTTCACTTACTTCAGGGTAATAAGTCAGAATTTTTCCTTATTTTGGTGCAAAAATACAAAAAATCCCTTTGTTTTGGGGGAAAAAAACAGAAATTCTACTTATTTAGAGGCAAAATGCAGAAATTCCTTTTTTTGGAGCAAAAATGAAGGAATTTCTTTTTTATGGCAAAAAGGTATGCATTCTTCTTATTTTCGGGCAAAAAGGCTGAAATTCCCCGTATTTTGGAGGAAAATTGCAGAAATTCCCCTAAATGTGGGGCCAAAAGGCAGAAATTCCCTATATGTTGGGGCAAAAAGACAGAATTTCTCCTTATTTTGGGGCAAAACTCAGAAATGTCACATATTTTGGGGCAAAATTCCAGAAATTTTTCTTATTTTGGAGAAAAATTGCAGAAATTTCACTTATTTTGGGGCAAAATTGCAAAAATTTCTCTTATTTTGGGGCAAAATTGCAGAAATTTCACTTATTTCAGGGAAAAAAAGCAGAAATTTTCTTATTTTGGGGAAAAAAGCCAGAAAATTCTCATATTTTGTGGCAAAAATGCAGAAATTCCCCTTATTTTGAGGTAAAAAAGCTGGAATTCCTCTTATTTGGGTGCAAAAAGGCAGAAATTTCTTTTTTTTTTTTTGGGAAAAAAATGCAGAAATTTCACTTATTTCAGGGTAATAAGTCAGACATTTTTCTTATTTTGCGGCAAAAAAGACAGAAATTCTTTTTGTTTTGTGGGAAAAAGAAAGAAATTTTACTTATTTAGAGGCAATAAAGCAGAAATTCCCCTTATTTTGGAGCAAAAATGAAGAAATTTCCCTTTTTTATGGCAAAAAGGAATGCATTCTTCTTATTTTCAGGCAAAAAGGCAGAAATTTCCCGTATTTTGGAGCAAAATTGCAGCAATTCCCTTAAATGTGGGGCCAAAAGGCAGAAATTCCCTATATGTTGGGGCAAAAAGACAGAAATTCTTCTTATTATGGGGCAAAACTCAGAAATTTCACATATTTTGGGGCAAAATTCCAGAAATTTTTCTTATTTTGGAGAAAAATTGCAGAAATTTCACTTATTTTAGGGCAAAATTGTAGAAATTTCACTTATTTCAGGGAAGAAAGGCAGAAATTTTCCTTATTTTGGGGCAAAAAGGCAGAAATTCCTAATATTATGTGGCAAAAATGCAGAAATTCCCCTTATTTTGAGGTAAAAAGGCTGAAATTTCCCTTATTTAGGGGCAGAAAGGCAGAAATTTCTCTTATTTTGGGGCAAAATTGATGAAATTTCACTATTTTCAGTGTAATAAGTCAGAAATTTTGCTTATTTTGGGGCAAAAATGACAGAAATTTTCTTTGTTTTGAGGGAAAAAGACAGAAATTCCACTTATTTAGAGGCAAAAAAGCAGAAATTCCCCTTATTTTGGAGCAAAAATGAAGAAATTTCCCTTTTTTGTGGCAAAAGGTATACATTCCCCTTATTTTCGGGCTAAAAAGCAGAAATTCCCCGTATTTTGGAGCAAAATTGTAGAAATTCCCCTAATTGTGTTGCAAAAAGGCAGAAATTCCCTATATGTTAGGGCAAAGAGACAGAAATTCTCCTTATTTTGGGGCAAAACTCAGAAATTCCACTTATTTTGGGGCAAAATTCTAGAAATTTCCCTTATTTTGGGGCAAAATTGGAGAAATTTCCCTCATTTTGGGGCAAAATTTCAGAAATTTCACTTATTTCAGGGTAATAATTCAGAAATTTTCTTTATTTTGGGGCCAAAAAGACAGAAATTCCCTTTTTTGGGGGGGAAAAGAGAGAAATTTTACTTATTTAGAGGCAAAAAAGCAGAAATTCCCCTTATTTTGGAGCAAAATTGCAGAAATTTCTCTTTTTTATGGCAAAAAGGTATGCATTCTTCTTATTTTCGGGCAAAAAGGCAGAAATTCCCTGAATTTTGGAGCAAAATTGCAGAAATTCCCCTAATTTTGGGGCAAAAAGGCAAAATTTCCCTATATGTTGGGGCAAAAAGACAGAAATTCTCCTTATTTTGGGGCAAAACTCAAAAATTCCACTTATTTTTGGGCAAAATTCCAGAAATTTCCCTTATTTTGGGGCAAAATTGCAGAAATTTCACTTATTTTGGGGCAAATTTGCAGAAATTTCACTTATTTTGGGGCAAAACTGCAGAAATTTCACTTATTTCAGTGAAAAAAGGCAGAAATTTTCCTTATTTTGGGGCAAAAAGGCAGAAATTCCTAATATTTTGTGGCAAAAATGCAGAAATTCCCCATATTTCGAGGTAAAAAGGCTGAAATTCCACTTATTTGGGGGCAAAAAGGCAGAAATTTTTCTTATTTTGGGGCAAAATTGCAGAAATTTCACTTACTTCAGGGTAATAAGTCAGAATTTTTCTTTATTTTGGGGCAAAAAAGACAGAAATTTCCTTCGTTTTGGGGGAAAAATACAGAAATTCCACTTATTTAGAGGCAAAAAAGCAGAAATTACCCTTATTTTTGAGCAAAAATGAAGAAATTTCCTTTTTATGGCAAAAACATAAGCATTCTTCTTACTTTCGGGCAAAAAGGCAGAAATTCCCTGTATTTTGGAGCAAAATTGCAGAAATTCCCCTAATTGTGGGGCAAAAAGGCAGAAATTCTTTATATGTTGGGGCCAAAAGACAGAATTTCTCCTTATTTTGGGGCAAAACTCAGTAATTCCACTTAGTTTGGGTCAAAATTCCAGAAATTTCCCTTATTTTGGGGCAAAATTGCAGAAATTTGACTTATTTCAGGGAAAAAAAGCAGAATTTTTTTTATTTTGGTGCAAAAAGGCAGAAATTAATAATATTTTGTGGCAAAAATGCAGAAATTCTCTTTATTTTGAGGTAAAAAGGCTGAAATTCCCCTTATTTGTGGGCAAAAAGGCAGAAATTTCTCTTATTTTGAGGCAAAATTGCAGAAATTTCACTTACTTCAGGGTAATAAGTCAGAATTTTTCCGTATTTTGGTGCAAAAATACAAAAATTCCCTTTGTTTTGGGAAAAAAAGACAGAAATTCCACTTATTTAGAGGCAAAAAAGCAGAAATTCCCCTTATTATGGAGCAAAAATGAAGAAATTTCCCTTTTTTATGGCAAAAAGTTATGCATTCTTTATATTTTCAGGCAAAAAGGCAGATATTCCCCGTATTTTGGAGCAAAATTGAAGAAATTCCCCTAATTTTTGGGCAAAAATGCAGAAATTGCCTATATGTTGGGGCAAAAAGACAGAAATTTTCTTTATTTTGGGGCAAAACTCAGAAATTCCACTTATTTTGGGGCAAAATTCCAGAAATTTTCCTTATTTTGGGGCAAAATTGCAGAAATTTCACTTATTTTGGGGCAAAATTGCAGAAATTTCACTTATTTTGGGGCAAAATTGCAGAAATTTCACTTATTTCAGAGAAAAAAGGCAGAAATTTTCATTATTTTGGGGCAAAAAGCAGATATTCCTAATATTTTGTGGCAAAAATGCAGAAATTCCCCTTATTTTGAGGTAAAAAGGCTGAAATTCGCATTATTTTGGGGCAAAAAGGCAGAAATTTCCCTAATTTTGGAGCAAAAGTACAGGAATTTCACTTACTTCAGGGTAATAAGTCAGAATTTTTCCTTATTTTGGGGCAAAAAAGACAGAAATTCCCTTTGTTTTGGGAGAAAAAGACAGAAATTCCACTTATTTAGAGGCAAAAAAGCAGAAATTCCCCTTATTTTGGAGCAAAAATGAAGAAATTTCTCTTTTTTATGGCAAATAGGTATGCATTCTTCTTATTTTCGGGCAAAAAGGCAGAAATTCTCGGTATTTTGGAGCAAAATTGCAGAAATTCTTCTAATTGTGGGGCAAAAAAGCAGAAATTTCTTATATGTTGGGGCAAAAAGACAGAAATTCTCCATTTTTTGGGGCAAAACTCAGAAATTCCACTTATTTTGTGGCAAAATTGCAGTAATTTCCCTTATTTTGGGGCAAAATTGCAGAAATTTCACTTATTTTGGGCAAAAAGGCAGAAATTTCATTTATTTCAGGGAAAAAATGCAAAAATTTTCCTTATTTTGGGGCAAAAAGTCATAAATTCCTAATATTTTGTGGTAAAAATGCAGAAATTCCCCTTATTTTGAGGTAAAAAGACTGAAATTCCCCTTATTTGGGGGCAAAAAGGCAGAAATTTCTCTTATTTTGGGGCAAAATTGAAGAAATTTCACTTACTACAGGGTAATAAGTCAGAATTTTTCCTTATTTTAGGGCAAAAAAGAAAGAAATTCCCTTTGTTTTGAGGGAAAAAGACAGAAATTCCACTTATTTAGAGGCAAAAAAATAGAAATTCCCTTTATTTTGAAGCAAAATAGAAGAAATTACATTTTTGATGGCAAAAAGGTATGCATTCTTCTTATTTTCGGGCAAAAAGGCAGAAATTCACCGTCTTTTGTAGCAAAATTGCTGAAATTCCCCTAATTGTGGGGCAAAAAGGCAGAAATTTCCTATATGTTGGGGCAAAAAGACAGAAATTCTCATTATTTTGAAGCAAAACTCAGAAATTCCTCTTATTTTGAAGCAAAATTCCAGAAATTTCCCTTATTTTAGGACAAAATTGCAGAAATTTCACTTATTTTGGGGCAAAATTGCAGAAATTTCAATTATTTCAGGGAAAAAAGCAGAAATTTTCTTATTTTGGGGCAAAAAGGCAGAAATTCCTAATATTTTGTGGCAAAAATGCGGAAATTCCCCTTATTTTGAGGTAAAAAGGCTGAAATTCCCCTTATTTGGGGGCAAAAATGCAGAAACTCCCCTTATTTTGAGGTAAAAAGCTGAAATTCCCCTTATTTGCGGGCAAAAAGGTAGAAATTTCCCTTATTTTGGGGAAAAATTACAGAAATTTCACTTACTTCAGGGTAATAAGTCAGAATTTTTCCTTATTTTGGGGCCAAAAAGACAGAAATTCTCTTTATTTTGGGGGAAATAGACAGAAATTCCACTTATTTAGAGGCAAAAAAGCAGAAATTCCTTTTATTTTGGAGCAAAAATGAAGAAATTTCCCATTTTTTGGCAAAAAGGTATTCATTCTTCTTATTTTCGGGCAAAAAGGCAGAAATTACCCGTATTTTGGAGCAAAATTACAGATATTTCCCTAATTGTGTAGCAAAAAACAGAAATTCTCTATATGTTGGGGCAAAAATACAGAAATTCTCTTTATTTTGGGGAAAAACACAAAAATTCCACTTATTTTGGGGCAAAATTCCAGAAATTTCCCTTATTTTGGTGCAAAATTGCAAAAATTTTACTTACTTCAGGTTAATAAGTCAGAATTTTTCCTTATTTTGGGGCAAAAAAGACAGAAATTCCCTTTGTTTTGGGGGAAAAAGACAGAAATTCCACTTATTTAGAGGCAAAAAAGCAGAAATTCCCCTTAATTTGGAGCAAAAAGGAAGAAATTTCCCTTTTTTTATGGCAAAAAGGTATGCATTCCTCTTATTTTCGTGCAAAAAGGCAGAAATTCCACGTATTTTGGAGCAAAATTGAAAAAATTCCCCTAATTGTGGGGCAAAAATGCAGAAATTGCCTGTATGTTGGGGCAAAAAAACAGAAATTCTCCTTATTTTGGGGCAAAACTCAGAAATTCCACTTATTTTGGGGCAAAATTCCAGAAATTTCCATAATTTTTGGGGCAAAATTGCAGAAATTTCACTTATTTTGGGGCAAAATTGCAAAATTTCACTTATTTCAGAGAAAAAAAAGCAGAAATTTTCTTATTTTGGGGCAAAAAGGCAGAAATTCCTAATATTTTGTGGCAAAAATGCAGAAATTCCCTTTATTTTGAGGTAAAAAGGCTGAAATTCCCTTTATTTGGGGGCAAAAAGGCAAAAATTTCCTTTATTTTGGGGCAAAATTGCAGAAATTTCACTTATTTCAGGGTAATAAGTCAGAAAATTTCCTTATTTTGGGGCAAAAAAGACAGGAATTCCCTTTGTTTTGGGGGAAAAACACAGAAATTCCACTTATTTAGAGGCAAAAAAGCAGAAATTCCCCTTATTTTGGAGCAAAAATGAAGAAATTTCCCTTTTTTATGGCAAAAAGTTATGCATTCTTCTTATTTTCGGGCAAAAAGGCAGAAATTCCCCGTATTTTGGAGCAAAATTGCAGAAATTTCTTTAATTGTGGGACAAAAATGCAGAAATTCTCTATATATTGGGGCAAAAAGACAGAAATTCTCCTTATTTTGTGTCAAAACTCAGAAATTCCACTTATTTTGGGGCAAAATTCCAGAAATTTCCTTTAATTTGGGGCAAAATTGCAGAAATTTCACTTATTTTTGGGCAAAATTGCAGAAATTTCACTTATTTTGGGGCAAAATTGCAGAAATTTCACTTATTTCAGAGAAAAAAGACAGAAATTTTTCTTATTTTGGGGCAAAAAGGCAGAAATTCCTAATATTTTGTGACAAAAATGCAGAAATTCTCCTTATTTTGAGGTAAAAAGGCTGAAATTCCCCTACTTTGGAGGCAAAAAGGCAGAAATTTCCCTAATTTTGGGGCAAAATTTCAGAAATTTCACTTACTTCAGGGTAATAAGTCAGAATTTTTCCTTATTTTGGGGCAAAAAAGACAGGAATTCCCTTTGTTTTGGGGGAAAAAGACAGAAATTCCACTTATTTAGAGGCAAAAAAGCAGAAATTCCCCTTATTTTGGAGCAAAAATGAAGAAATTTCCTTTTTTTATGGCAAAAAGTTATGCATTCTTCTTATTTTCGGGCAAAAAGGCAGAAATTCCCCGTATTTTGGAGCAAAATTGCAGAAATTTCTTTAATTGTGGGACAAAAATGCAGAAATTCTCTATATATTGGGGCAAAAAGACAGAAATTCTCCTTATTTTGTGTCAAAACTCAGAAATTCCACTTACTTTGGGGAAAAATTCCAGAAATTTCCTTTAATTTGGGGCAAAATTGCAGAAATTTCACTTATTTTTGGGCAAAATTGCAGAAATTTCACTTATTTTGGGGCAAAATTGCAGAAATTTCACTTATTTCAGAGAAAAAAGAAAGAAATTTTTCTTATTTTGGGGCAAAAAGGCAGAAATTCCTAATATTTTGTGACAAAAATGCAGAAATTCTTCTTATTTTGAGGTAAATAGGCTGAAATTCCCCTAATTTGGAGGCAAAAAGGCAGAAATTTCCCTAATTTTGGGGCAAAATTTCAGAAATTTCACTTACTTCAGGGTAATAAGTCAGAATTTTTCCTTATTTTGGGGCAAAAATGAAAGAAATTCCCTTTGTCTTGGGGGAAAAGACAGAAATTCCACTTATTTAAAGGCCAAAATGCAGAAATTACTCTTATTTTGGAGCAAAAATGAAGAAATTTCCCTTTTTTATGGCAAAAAGTTATGCATTCTTTTTATTTTCGGGCAAAAAGGCAGAAATTCCCCGTATTTTGGAGCATAATTGCAGAAATTCCCCTAATTGTGGGGCAAAAATGCAGAAAATCTCTCTATGTTGGGGCAAAAAGACAGAAATTATCCTTATTTTGGGGTAAAACTAAGAAATTCCACTTATTTTGGGGCAAAATTCCAGAAATTTTCCTTATTTTGGGGCAAAATTGCAGAAATTTCAATTATTTTGGGGCAAATATGAAGAAATTTTAATTATTTTGTGGCAAAATTGCAGAATTTTCACATATTTTAGGGAAAAAAGGCAGAAATTTTCTTTATTTTTGGGCAAAAAGGCAGAAATTCCTAATATTTTGTGGCAAAAATGCAGAAATTCCCCTTATTTCGAGGTAAAAAGGCTGAAATTCCCCTTATTTGGGGGCAAAAAGGCAGAAATTTCCCTTATTTTGGGGCAAAAAGACAGAAATTCCCTTTGTTTTGGGGGAAAAAAACAGAAATTCCACTTATTTTGAGGCAAAAAAGCAGAAATTCCCCTTTTTGGAGCAAAAATGAAGAAATTTCCCTTTTTTATGGCAAAAAGGTATGCATTCTTCTTATTTTCGGGCAAAAGGCAGAAATTCCCCATATTTTGGAGCAAAATTGAAGAAATTCCCCTAATTGTGGGGCCAAAAGGCAGAACTTGCCTATGTGTTGGGGCAAAAAGACAGAAATTCTCCTTATTTTGGGGGAAAACTCAGAAATTCCACTTATTTTGGGGCAAAATTCCAGAAATTTCCCTTATTTTGGGGCACAATTGCAGACATTTCACTTATTTTAGGGCAAAATTGCAGAAATTTCACTTATTTAAGGAAAAAAAAAGCAGAAATTTTCTTATTTTGGGGCAAAAAGGCAGAAATTCCTAATATTTTGAGGCATAAATGCAGAAATTCCCCTTATTTTGAGGTAAAAAGGCTGAAATTCCCCTTATTTGGGGGCAAAAAGGCAAAAATTTCCTTTATTTTCGTTCAAAATTTCAGAAATTTCACTTATTTAAGGGTTATAAGTCAGAAATTTTCTTTATTTTGGGACAAAAAAGACAGGAATTCCCTTTGCCTTGGGGGAAAAAGACAGAAATTCCACTTATTTAGAGGCAAAAAAGCAGAAATTCCCCTTATTTTGGAGCAAAAATGAAGAAATTTCCCTTTTTTATGGCAAAAGGGTATGCATTCTTCTTATTATCGGGCAAAAATGCAAAAATTCCCCGTATTTTTGAGCAAAATTGCAGAAATTCCCCTAATTGTGGGGCAAAAATGCAGAAAATCTCTATATGTTGGGGCCAAAAGACCGAAATTCTCTTTATTTTAGGGCAAAACTCAGAAATTCCACTTATTTTGGGGCAAAATTACAGAAATTTTCCTTTTTTGGGGCAAAATTGCAGAAATTTCACTTATTTTGGGGCAAATATGCAGAAATTTTACATATTTTGTAACAAAATTGCAGAAATTTCACTTATTTCAGGGAAAAAATGCAGAAATTTTCCTTATTTTGGAGCAAAATGGCAGAAATTCCTAATATTTTGTGGCAAAAATGCAGAAATTCCCCTTATTTCGAGGTAAAAAGGCTGAAATTCCCCTTATTTGGGGGCAAAAGGCAGAAATTTCCCTTTTTTTGGGGGAAAAATTGCAAAATATCACTTACTTCAGGGTAATAAGTCAGAATTTTTCCTTATTTTGGGGCAAAAAACACAGAAATTCCCTTTGTTTTGAGGGAAAAAGAAAGAAATTCCACTTATTTAGAGGCAAAAAAGCAGTAATTCCCCTTTTTGGAGCAAAAATGAAGAAATTTTCTTTTTTTATGGCAAAAAGGTATGCATTCTTCTTATTTTCAAGCAAAAAGGCAGAAATTCCCCGTATTTTGGAGCAAAATTGCAGAAATTCCCCTAATTGTGGGGCAAAAAGGCAGAAATTGCCTATATGTTGGGGCAAAAAAACAGAAATTCTCCTTATTTTGGGGCAAAACTCAGAAATTCCACTTATTTTGGGGCAAAATTCCAGAAATTTCCCTTATTTTGGGGCAAAATTGCAGAAATTTCACTTATTTTGGGGCAAATTTGAAGAAATTTCACTTATTTTGGGGCAAAACTGCAGAAATTTCACTTATTTCAGTGAAAAAAGGCAGAAATTTTTCTTATTTTGGGGCAAAAAGGCAGAAATTCCTAATATTTTGTGGCAAAAATGCAGAAATTCCCCATATTTCGAGGTAAAAAGGCTGAAATTCCACTTATTTGGGGGCAAAAAGGCAGAAATTTTTCTTATTTTGGGGCAAAATTGCAGAAATTTCACTTACTTCAGGGTAATAAGTCAGAATTTTTCTTTATTTTGGGGCAAAAAAGACAGAAATTTCCTTCGTTTTGGGGGAAAAATACAGAAATTCCACTTATTTAGAGGCAAAAAAGCAGAAATTACCCTTATTTTTAGCAAAAATGAAGAAATTTCCTGTTTATGGCAAAAAGATATGCATTCTTCTTACTTTCGGGCAAAAAGGCAGAAATTCCCTGTATTTTGGAGCAAAATTGCAGAAATTCCCCTAATTGTGGGGCAAAAAGGCAGAAATTCTTTATATGTTGGGGCCAAAAGACAGAATTTCTCCTTATTTTGGGGCAAAACTCAGTAATTCCACTTAGTTTGGGTCAAAATTCCAGAAATTTTCCTTATTTTGGGGCAAAATTGCAGAAATTTCACTTATTTTGGGGCAAAATTGCATAAATTTCACTTATTTCAGGGAAAAAAAGCAGAAATTTTTTTTATTTTGGGGCAAAAAGGCAGAAATTCCTAATATTTTGTGGCAAAAATGCAGAAATTACCTTTATTTTGAGGTAAAAAGGCTGAAATTCCCTTTATTTGGGGGCAAAAAGGCAAAAATTTCCTTTATTTTGGGGCAAAATTGCAGAAATTTCACTTATTTCAGGGTAATAAGTCAGAAAATTTCCTTATTTTGGGGCAAAAAAGACAGGAATTCCCTTTGTTTTGGGGGAAAAAGACAGAAATTCCACTTATTTAGAGGCAAAAAAGCAGAAATTCCCCTTATTTTGGAGCAAAAATGAAGAAATTTCCCTTTTTTATGGCAAAAAGGTATGCATTCTTTATATTTTCAGGCAAAAAGGCAGATATTCCCCGTATTTTGGAGCAAAATTGAAGAAATTCCCCTAATTTTTGGGCAAAAAGGCAGAAATTGCCTATATGTTGGGGCAAAAAGACAGAAATTTTCTTTATTTTGGGGCAAAACTCAGAAATTCCACTTATTTTGGGGCAAAATTCCAGAAATTTTCCTTATTTTGGGGCAAAATTGCAGAAATTTCATTTATTTTGGGGCAAAATTGCAGAAATTTCACTTATTTTGGGGCAAAATTGCAGAAATTTCACTTATTTCAGAGAAAAAAGGCAGAAATTTTCCTTATTTTGGGGCAAAAAGCAGATATTCCTAATATTTTGTGGCAAAAATGCAGAAATTCCCCTTATTTTGAGGTAAAAAGGCTGAAATTCGCATTATTTTGAGGCAAAAAGGCAGAAATTTCCCTAATTTTGGAGCAAAAGTACAGGAATTTCACTTACTTCAGGGTAATAAGTCAGAATTTTTCCTTATTTTGGGGCAAAAAGACAGAAATTCCCTTTGTTTTGGGAGAAAAAGACAGAAATTCCACTTATTTAGTGGCAAAAAAGCAGAAATTCTCGGTATTTTGGAGCAAAATTGCAGAAATTCCCCTAATTGTGGGGCAAAAAGGCAGAAATTTCCTATATGTTGGGGCAAAAAGACAGAAATTCTCCATTTTTTGGGGCAAAACTCAGAAATTCCACTTATTTTGTGGCAAAATTGCAGAAATTTCCCTTATTTTGGGGCAAAATTGCAGAAATTTCACTTATTTTGGGCAAAAAGGCAGAAATTTCATTTATTTCAGGGAAAAAAGGCAAAAATTTTCCTTATTTTGGGGCAAAAAGTCATAAATTCCTAATATTTTGTGGTAAAAATGCAGAAATTCCCCTTATTTTGAGGTAAAAAGACTGAAATTCCCCTTATTTGGGGGTAAAAAGGCAGAAATTTCCCTTATTTTGGGGCAAAATTGAAGAAATTTCACTTACTACAGGGTAATAAGTCAGAATTTTTCCTTATTTTAGGGCAAAAAAGACAGAAATTCCTTTTGTTTTGAGGGAAAAAGACAGAAATTCCACTTATTTAGAGGCAAAAAAATAGAAATTCCCTTTATTTTGAAGCAAAATAGAAGAAATTACATTTTTGATGGCAAAAAGGTATGCATTCTTCTTATTTTCGGGCAATAAGGCAGAAATTCCCCGTCTTTTGGAGCAAAATTGCTGAAATTCCCCTAATTGTGGGGCAAAAAAGCAGAAATTTCCTATATGTTGGGGCAAAAAGACAGAAATTCTCCTTATTTTGAAGCAAAACTCAGAAATTCCTCTTATTTTGAAGAAATTTCCAGAAATTTCCCTTATTTTAGGACAAAATTGCAGAAATTTCACTTATTTTGGGGCAAAATTGCAGAAATTTCAATTATTTCAGGGAAAAAAAGCAGAAATTTTCTTATTTTGGGGCAAAAAGGCAGAAATTCCTAATATTTTGTGTCAAAAATGCGGAAATTCCCCTTATTTTGAGGTAAAAAGGCTGAAATTCCCCTTATTTGGGGGCAAAAATGCAGAAATTCCCCTTATTTTGAGGTAAAAAGGCTGAAATTCCCCTTATTTGCGGGCAAAAAGGTAGATAGAAATTTCCCTTATATTGGGGCAAAATTGCAGAAATTTCACTTACTTCAGGGTAATAAGTCAGAATTTTTCCTTATTTTGGGGCAAAAAAGACAGAAATTCTCTTTATTTTGGGGGAAATAGACAGAAATTCCACTTATTTAGAGGCAAAAAAGCAGAAATTCCTTTTATTTTGGAGCAAAAATGAAGAAATTTCCCATTTTTTGGCAAAAAGGTATTCATTCTTCTTATTTTCGGGCAAAAAGGCAGAAATTACCCGTATTTTGGAGCAAAATTACAGATATTTCCCTAATTGTGTAGCAAAAAACAGAAATTCTCTATATGTTGGGGCAAAAATACAGAAATTCTCTTTATTTTGGGGAAAAACACAAAAATTCCACTTATTTTGGGGCAAAATTCCAGAATTTTCCCTTATTTTGGTGCAAAATTGCAGAAATTTTACTTACTTCAGGTTAATAAGTCAGAATTTTTCCTTATTTTGGGGCAAAAAAGACAGAAATTCCCTTTGTTTTGGGGGAAAAAGACAGAAATTCCACTTATTTAGAGGCAAAAAAGCAGAAATTCCCCTTATTTTGGAGCAAAAATGAAGAAATTTACTTTTTATGGCAAAAGGTATGCATTCTTCTTATTTTCGGGCAAAAAGGCAGAAATTCCCCGTATTTTGGAGCAAAATTGCAGAAATTCCCCTAATAGTGGGACAAAAAGGCAGAAAATCTCTATATGTTGGGGAAAAAAAAGAAATTCTTTTTATTTTGGGGCAAAACTCAGAAATTCCATTTATTTAGGGGCAAAATTCCAGAAATTTCCCTTATTTTGGGGCAAAATTGCAGAAATTTCACTTATTTTGGGGCAAAATTGCAGAAATTTCACTTATTTCAGGGAAAAAAGGAGAAATTTTCTTATTTTGGGGCAAAAAGGCAGAAATACCTAATATTTTGTGGCAAAAATGGAGAAATTCACCTTATTTTGAGGTAAAAAGGCTGAAATTCCCCTTATTTGGGGGCAAAAAGGCAGAATTTTCCCTTATTTTGGGGCAAAATTGCAGAAATTTCACTTACTTCAGGGTAATAAGTCAGAATTTTTCCTTATTTTGGGGCAAAAAAGACAGGAATTCCCTTTGTTTTGGGGGAAAAAGACAGAAATTCCACTTATTTAGAGGCAAAAAAGCAGAAATTCCCCTTATTTTGGAGCAAAAATGAAGAAATTTCCTTTTTTTATGGCAAAAAGTTATGCATTCTTCTTATTTTCGGGCAAAAAGGCAGAAATTCCCCGTATTTTGGAGCAAAATTGCAGAAATTTCTTTAATTGTGGGACAAAAATGCAGAAATTCTCTATATATTGGGGCAAAAAGACAGAAATTCTCCTTATTTTGTGTCAAAACTCAGAAATTCCACTTACTTTGGGGAAAAATTCCAGAAATTTCCTTTAATTTGGGGCAAAATTGCAGAAATTTCACTTATTTTTGGGCAAAATTGCAGAAATTTCACTTATTTTGGGGCAAAATTGCAGAAATTTCACTTATTTCAGAGAAAAAAGAAAGAAATTTTTCTTATTTTGGGGCAAAAAGGCAGAAATTCCTAATATTTTGTGACAAAAATGCAGAAATTCTTCTTATTTTGAGGTAAATAGGCTGAAATTCCCCTAATTTGGAGGCAAAAAGGCAGAAATTTCCCTAATTTTGGGGCAAAATTTCAGAAATTTCACTTACTTCAGGGTAATAAGTCAGAATTTTTCCTTATTTTGGGGCAAAAATGAAAGAAATTCCCTTTGTCTTGGGGGAAAAGACAGAAATTCCACTTATTTAAAGGCCAAAATGCAGAAATTACTCTTATTTTGGAGCAAAAATGAAGAAATTTCCCTTTTTTATGGCAAAAAGTTATGCATTCTTTTTATTTTCGGGCAAAAAGGCAGAAATTCCCCGTATTTTGGAGCATAATTGCAGAAATTCCCCTAATTGTGGGGCAAAAATGCAGAAAATCTCTCTATGTTGGGGCAAAAAGACAGAAATTATCCTTATTTTGGGGTAAAACTAAGAAATTCCACTTATTTTGGGGCAAAATTCCAGAAATTTTCCTTATTTTGGGGCAAAATTGCAGAAATTTCAATTATTTTGGGGCAAATATGAAGAAATTTTAATTATTTTGTGGCAAAATTGCAGAATTTTCACATATTTTAGGGAAAAAAGGCAGAAATTTTCTTTATTTTTGGGCAAAAAGGCAGAAATTCCTAATATTTTGTGGCAAAAATGCAGAAATTCCCCTTATTTCGAGGTAAAAAGGCTGAAATTCCCCTTATTTGGGGGCAAAAAGGCAGAAATTTCCCTTATTTTGGGGCAAAAAGACAGAAATTCCCTTTGTTTTGGGGGAAAAAAACAGAAATTCCACTTATTTTGAGGCAAAAAAGCAGAAATTCCCCTTTTTGGAGCAAAAATGAAGAAATTTCCCTTTTTTATGGCAAAAAGGTATGCATTCTTCTTATTTTCGGGCAAAAGGCAGAAATTCCCCATATTTTGGAGCAAAATTGAAGAAATTCCCCTAATTGTGGGGCCAAAAGGCAGAACTTGCCTATGTGTTGGGGCAAAAAGACAGAAATTCTCCTTATTTTGGGGGAAAACTCAGAAATTCCACTTATTTTGGGGCAAAATTCCAGAAATTTCCCTTATTTTGGGGCACAATTGCAGACATTTCACTTATTTTAGGGCAAAATTGCAGAAATTTCACTTATTTAAGGAAAAAAAAAGCAGAAATTTTCTTATTTTGGGGCAAAAAGGCAGAAATTCCTAATATTTTGAGGCATAAATGCAGAAATTCCCCTTATTTTGAGGTAAAAAGGCTGAAATTCCCCTTATTTGGGGGCAAAAAGGCAAAAATTTCCTTTATTTTCGTTCAAAATTTCAGAAATTTCACTTATTTAAGGGTTATAAGTCAGAAATTTTCTTTATTTTGGGACAAAAAAGACAGGAATTCCCTTTGCCTTGGGGGAAAAAGACAGAAATTCCACTTATTTAGAGGCAAAAAAGCAGAAATTCCCCTTATTTTGGAGCAAAAATGAAGAAATTTCCCTTTTTTATGGCAAAAGGGTATGCATTCTTCTTATTATCGGGCAAAAATGCAAAAATTCCCCGTATTTTTGAGCAAAATTGCAGAAATTCCCCTAATTGTGGGGCAAAAATGCAGAAAATCTCTATATGTTGGGGCCAAAAGACCGAAATTCTCTTTATTTTAGGGCAAAACTCAGAAATTCCACTTATTTTGGGGCAAAATTACAGAAATTTTCCTTTTTTGGGGCAAAATTGCAGAAATTTCACTTATTTTGGGGCAAATATGCAGAAATTTTACATATTTTGTAACAAAATTGCAGAAATTTCACTTATTTCAGGGAAAAAATGCAGAAATTTTCCTTATTTTGGAGCAAAATGGCAGAAATTCCTAATATTTTGTGGCAAAAATGCAGAAATTCCCCTTATTTCGAGGTAAAAAGGCTGAAATTCCCCTTATTTGGGGGCAAAAGGCAGAAATTTCCCTTTTTTTGGGGGAAAAATTGCAAAATATCACTTACTTCAGGGTAATAAGTCAGAATTTTTCCTTATTTTGGGGCAAAAAACACAGAAATTCCCTTTGTTTTGAGGGAAAAAGAAAGAAATTCCACTTATTTAGAGGCAAAAAAGCAGTAATTCCCCTTTTTGGAGCAAAAATGAAGAAATTTTCTTTTTTTATGGCAAAAAGGTATGCATTCTTCTTATTTTCAAGCAAAAAGGCAGAAATTCCCCGTATTTTGGAGCAAAATTGCAGAAATTCCCCTAATTGTGGGGCAAAAAGGCAGAAATTGCCTATATGTTGGGGCAAAAAAACAGAAATTCTCCTTATTTTGGGGCAAAACTCAGAAATTCCACTTATTTTGGGGCAAAATTCCAGAAATTTCCCTTATTTTGGGGCAAAATTGCAGAAATTTCACTTATTTTGGGGCAAATTTGAAGAAATTTCACTTATTTTGGGGCAAAACTGCAGAAATTTCACTTATTTCAGTGAAAAAAGGCAGAAATTTTTCTTATTTTGGGGCAAAAAGGCAGAAATTCCTAATATTTTGTGGCAAAAATGCAGAAATTCCCCATATTTCGAGGTAAAAAGGCTGAAATTCCACTTATTTGGGGGCAAAAAGGCAGAAATTTTTCTTATTTTGGGGCAAAATTGCAGAAATTTCACTTACTTCAGGGTAATAAGTCAGAATTTTTCTTTATTTTGGGGCAAAAAAGACAGAAATTTCCTTCGTTTTGGGGGAAAAATACAGAAATTCCACTTATTTAGAGGCAAAAAAGCAGAAATTACCCTTATTTTTAGCAAAAATGAAGAAATTTCCTGTTTATGGCAAAAAGATATGCATTCTTCTTACTTTCGGGCAAAAAGGCAGAAATTCCCTGTATTTTGGAGCAAAATTGCAGAAATTCCCCTAATTGTGGGGCAAAAAGGCAGAAATTCTTTATATGTTGGGGCCAAAAGACAGAATTTCTCCTTATTTTGGGGCAAAACTCAGTAATTCCACTTAGTTTGGGTCAAAATTCCAGAAATTTTCCTTATTTTGGGGCAAAATTGCAGAAATTTCACTTATTTTGGGGCAAAATTGCATAAATTTCACTTATTTCAGGGAAAAAAAGCAGAAATTTTTTTTATTTTGGGGCAAAAAGGCAGAAATTCCTAATATTTTGTGGCAAAAATGCAGAAATTACCTTTATTTTGAGGTAAAAAGGCTGAAATTCCCTTTATTTGGGGGCAAAAAGGCAAAAATTTCCTTTATTTTGGGGCAAAATTGCAGAAATTTCACTTATTTCAGGGTAATAAGTCAGAAAATTTCCTTATTTTGGGGCAAAAAAGACAGGAATTCCCTTTGTTTTGGGGGAAAAAGACAGAAATTCCACTTATTTAGAGGCAAAAAAGCAGAAATTCCCCTTATTTTGGAGCAAAAATGAAGAAATTTCCCTTTTTTATGGCAAAAAGGTATGCATTCTTTATATTTTCAGGCAAAAAGGCAGATATTCCCCGTATTTTGGAGCAAAATTGAAGAAATTCCCCTAATTTTTGGGCAAAAAGGCAGAAATTGCCTATATGTTGGGGCAAAAAGACAGAAATTTTCTTTATTTTGGGGCAAAACTCAGAAATTCCACTTATTTTGGGGCAAAATTCCAGAAATTTTCCTTATTTTGGGGCAAAATTGCAGAAATTTCATTTATTTTGGGGCAAAATTGCAGAAATTTCACTTATTTTGGGGCAAAATTGCAGAAATTTCACTTATTTCAGAGAAAAAAGGCAGAAATTTTCCTTATTTTGGGGCAAAAAGCAGATATTCCTAATATTTTGTGGCAAAAATGCAGAAATTCCCCTTATTTTGAGGTAAAAAGGCTGAAATTCGCATTATTTTGAGGCAAAAAGGCAGAAATTTCCCTAATTTTGGAGCAAAAGTACAGGAATTTCACTTACTTCAGGGTAATAAGTCAGAATTTTTCCTTATTTTGGGGCAAAAAGACAGAAATTCCCTTTGTTTTGGGAGAAAAAGACAGAAATTCCACTTATTTAGTGGCAAAAAAGCAGAAATTCTCGGTATTTTGGAGCAAAATTGCAGAAATTCCCCTAATTGTGGGGCAAAAAGGCAGAAATTTCCTATATGTTGGGGCAAAAAGACAGAAATTCTCCATTTTTTGGGGCAAAACTCAGAAATTCCACTTATTTTGTGGCAAAATTGCAGAAATTTCCCTTATTTTGGGGCAAAATTGCAGAAATTTCACTTATTTTGGGCAAAAAGGCAGAAATTTCATTTATTTCAGGGAAAAAAGGCAAAAATTTTCCTTATTTTGGGGCAAAAAGTCATAAATTCCTAATATTTTGTGGTAAAAATGCAGAAATTCCCCTTATTTTGAGGTAAAAAGACTGAAATTCCCCTTATTTGGGGGTAAAAAGGCAGAAATTTCCCTTATTTTGGGGCAAAATTGAAGAAATTTCACTTACTACAGGGTAATAAGTCAGAATTTTTCCTTATTTTAGGGCAAAAAAGACAGAAATTCCTTTTGTTTTGAGGGAAAAAGACAGAAATTCCACTTATTTAGAGGCAAAAAAATAGAAATTCCCTTTATTTTGAAGCAAAATAGAAGAAATTACATTTTTGATGGCAAAAAGGTATGCATTCTTCTTATTTTCGGGCAAAAAGGCAGAAATTCCCCGTCTTTTGGAGCAAAATTGCTGAAATTCCCCTAATTGTGGGGCAAAAAAGCAGAAATTTCCTATATGTTGGGGCAAAAAGACAGAAATTCTCCTTATTTTGAAGCAAAACTCAGAAATTCCTCTTATTTTGAAGAAATTTCCAGAAATTTCCCTTATTTTAGGACAAAATTGCAGAAATTTCACTTATTTTGGGGCAAAATTGCAGAAATTTCAATTATTTCAGGGAAAAAAAGCAGAAATTTTCTTATTTTGGGGCAAAAAGGCAGAAATTCCTAATATTTTGTGTCAAAAATGCGGAAATTCCCCTTATTTTGAGGTAAAAAGGCTGAAATTCCCCTTATTTGGGGGCAAAAATGCAGAAATTCCCCTTATTTTGAGGTAAAAAGGCTGAAATTCCCCTTATTTGCGGGCAAAAAGGTAGATAGAAATTTCCCTTATATTGGGGCAAAATTGCAGAAATTTCACTTACTTCAGGGTAATAAGTCAGAATTTTTCCTTATTTTGGGGCAAAAAAGACAGAAATTCTCTTTATTTTGGGGGAAATAGACAGAAATTCCACTTATTTAGAGGCAAAAAAGCAGAAATTCCTTTTATTTTGGAGCAAAAATGAAGAAATTTCCCATTTTTTGGCAAAAAGGTATTCATTCTTCTTATTTTCGGGCAAAAAGGCAGAAATTACCCGTATTTTGGAGCAAAATTACAGATATTTCCCTAATTGTGTAGCAAAAAACAGAAATTCTCTATATGTTGGGGCAAAAATACAGAAATTCTCTTTATTTTGGGGAAAAACACAAAAATTCCACTTATTTTGGGGCAAAATTCCAGAATTTTCCCTTATTTTGGTGCAAAATTGCAGAAATTTTACTTACTTCAGGTTAATAAGTCAGAATTTTTCCTTATTTTGGGGCAAAAAAGACAGAAATTCCCTTTGTTTTGGGGGAAAAAGACAGAAATTCCACTTATTTAGAGGCAAAAAAGCAGAAATTCCCCTTATTTTGGAGCAAAAATGAAGAAATTTACTTTTTATGGCAAAAAGGTATGCATTCTTCTTATTTTCGGGCAAAAAGGCAGAAATTCCCCGTATTTTGGAGCAAAATTGCAGAAATTCCCCTAATAGTGGGACAAAAAGGCAGAAAATCTCTATATGTTGGGGGAAAAAAAGAAATTCTTTTTATTTTGGGGCAAAACTCAGAAATTCCATTTATTTAGGGGCAAAATTCCAGAAATTTCCCTTATTTTGGGGCAAAATTGCAGAAATTTCACTTATTTTGGGGCAAAATTGCAGAAATTTCACTTATTTCAGGGAAAAAAGGAGAAATTTTCTTATTTTGGGGCAAAAAGGCAGAAATACCTAATATTTTGTGGCAAAAATGGAGAAATTCACCTTATTTTGAGGTAAAAAGGCTGAAATTCCCCTTATTTGGGGGCAAAAAGGCAGAATTTTCCCTTATTTTGGGGCAAAATTGCAGAAATTTCACTTACTTCAGGGTAATAAGTCAGAATTTTTCCTTATTTTGGTGCAAAAATACAAAAAAATCCCTTTGTTTTGGGGGAAAAAAACAGAAATTCTACTTATTTAGAGGCAAAAAAGCAGAAATTCCTTTTTTTGGAACAAAAATGAAGGAATTTCTTTTTTATGGCAAAAAGGTATGCATTCTTCTTATTTTCGGGCAAAAAGGCTGAAATTCCCCGTATTTTGGAGGAAAATTGCAGAAATTCCCCTAAATGTGGGGCCAAAAGGCAGAAATTCCCTATATGTTGGGGCAAAAATACAGAATTTCTCCTTATTTTGGGGCAAAACTCAGAAATGTCACATATTTTGGGGCAAAATTCCAGAAATTTTTCTTATTTTGGAGAAAAATTGCAGAAATTTCACTTATTTTGGGGCAAAATTGCAAAAATTTCTCTTATTTTGGGGCAAAATTGCAGAAATTTCACTTATTTCAGGGAAAAAAAGCATAAATTTTCTTATTTTGGGGCAAGAAGCCAGAAATTTCTCATATTTTGTGGCAAAAATGCAGAAATTCCCCTTATTTTGAGGTAAAAAAGCTGGAATTCCCCTTATTTGGGTGCAAAAAGGCAGAAATTTCTTTTTTTTTTTTTGGGTAAAAAATGCAGAAATTTCACTTATTTCAGGGTAATAAGTCAGACATTTTTCTTATTTTGCGGCAAAAAAGACTGAAATTCTTTTTGTTTTGTGGGAAAAAGAAAGAAATTTTACTTATTTAGAGGCAATAAAGCAGAAATTCCCCTTATTTTGGAGCAAAAATGAAGAAATTTCCCTTTTTTATGGTAAAAAGGAATGCATTCTTCTTATTTTCAGGCAAAAAGGCAGAAATTTCCCGTATTTTGGAGCAAAATTGCAGCAATTCCCTTAAATGTGGGGCCAAAAGGCAGAAATTCCCTATATGTTGGGGCAAAAAGACAGAAATTCTTCTTATTATGGGGCAAAACTCAGAAATTTAACATATTTTGGGGCAAAATTCCAGATATTTTTCTTATTTTGGAGAAAAATTGCAGAAATTTCACTTATTTTAGGGCAAAATTGCAGAAATTTCACTTATTTCAGGGAAGAAAGGCAGAAATTTTCCTGATTTTGGGGCAAAAAGGCAGAAATTCCTAATATTATGTGGCAAAAATGCAGAAATTCCCCTTATTTTGAGGTAAAAAGGCTGAAATTTCCCTTATTTAGGGGCAGAAAGGCAGAAATTTCTCTTATTTTGGGGCAAAATTGATGAAATTTCACTATTTTCAGTGTAATAAGTCAGAAATTTTGCTTATTTTGGGGCAAAAATGACAGAAATTTTCTTTGTTTTGAGGGAAAAAGACAGAAATTCCACTTATTTAGAGGCAAAAAAGCAGAAATTCCCCTTATTTTGGAGCAAAAATGAAGAAATTTCCCTTTTTTGTGGCAAAAGGTATAAATTCCCCTTATTTTCGGGCTAAAAAGCAGAAATTTCCCGTATTTTGGAGCAAAATTGTAGAAATTCCCCTAATTGTGGTGCAAAAAGGCAGAAATTCCCTATATGTTAGGGCAAAGAGACAGAAATTCTCCTTATTTTGGGGCAAAACTCAGAAATTCCACTTATTTTGGGGCAAAATTCCAGAAATTTCCCTTATTTTGGGGCAAAATTGGAGAAATTTCCCTCATTTTGGGGCAAAATTTCAGAAATTTCACTTATTTCAGGGTAATAATTCAGAAATTTTCTTTATTTTGGGGCCAAAAAGACAGAAATTCCCTTTTTTGGGGGGGAAAAGAGAGAAATTTTACTTATTTAGAGGCAAAAAAGCAGAAATTCCCCTTATTTTGGAGCAAAATTGCAGAAATTTCTCTTTTTTATGGCAAAAAGGTATGCATTCTTCTTATTTTCGGGCAAAAAGGCAGAAATTCCCTGAATTTTGGAGCAAAATTGCAGAAATTCCCCTAATTTTGGGGCAAAAAGGCAAAATTTCCCTATATGTTGGGGCAAAAAGACAGAAATTCTCCTTATTTTGGGGCAAAACTCAAAAATTCCACTTATTTTTGGGCAAAATTCCAGAAATTTCCCTTATTTTGGGGCAAAATTGCAGAAATTTCACTTATTTTGGGGCAAATTTGCAGAAATTTCACTTATTTTGGGGCAAAACTGCAGAAATTTCACTTATTTCAGTGAAAAAAGGCAGAAATTTTCCTTATTTTGGGGCAAAAAGGCAGAAATTCCTAATATTTTGTGGCAAAAATGCAGAAATTCCCCATATTTCGAGGTAAAAAGGCTGAAATTCCACTTATTTGGGGGCAAAAAGGCAGAAATTTTTCTTATTTTGGGGCAAAATTGCAGAAATTTCACTTACTTCAGGGTAATAAGTCAGAATTTTTCTTTATTTTGGGGCAAAAAAGACAGAAATTTCCTTCCTTTTGGGGGAAAAATACAGAAATTCCACTTATTTAGAGGCAAAAAAGCAGAAATTACCCTTATTTTTGAGCAAAAATGAAGAAATTTCCTTTTTATGGCAAAAACATAAGCATTCTTCTTACTTTCGGGCAAAAAGGCAGAAATTCCCTGTATTTTGGAGCAAAATTGCAGAAATTCCCCTAATTGTGGGGCAAAAAGGCAGAAATTCTTTATATGTTGGGGCCAAAAGACAGAATTTCTCCTTATTTTGGGGCAAAACTCAGTAATTCCACTTAGTTTGGGTCAAAATTCCAGAAATTTCCCTTATTTTGGGGCAAAATTGCAGAAATTTCACTTATTTCAGGGAAAAAAAGCAGAAATTTTTTTATTTTGGGACAAAAAGGCAGAAATTAATAATATTTTGTGGCAAAAATGCAGAAATTCTCTTTATTTTGAGGTAAAAAGGCTGAAATTCCCCTTATTTGTGGGCAAAAAGGCAGAAATTTCTCTTATTTTGAGGCAAAATTGCAGAAATTTCACTTACTTCAGGGTAATAAGTCAGAATTTTTCCATATTTTGGTGCAAAAATACAAAAATTCCCTTTGTTTTGGGAAAAAAAGACAGAAATTCCACTTATTTAGAGGCAAAAAAGCAGAAATTCCCCTTATTATGGAGCAAAAATGAAGAAATTTCCCTTTTTTATGGCAAAAAGTTATGCATTCTTTATATTTTCAGGCAAAAAGGCAGATATTCCCCGTATTTTGGAGCAAAATTGAAGAAATTCCCCTAATTTTTGGGCAAAAAGGCAGAAATTGCCTATATGTTGGGGCAAAAAGACAGAAATTTTCTTTATTTTGGGGCAAAACTCAGAAATTCCACTTATTTGGGGCAAAATTCCAGAAATTTTCCTTATTTTGGGGCAAAATTGCAGAAATTTCACTTATTTTGGGGCAAAATTGCAGAAATTTCACTTATTTTGGGGCAAAATTGCAGAAATTTCACTTATTTCAGAGAAAAAAGTCAGAAATTTTCATTATTTTGGGGCAAAAAGCAGATATTCCTAATATTTTGTGGCAAAAATGCAGAAATTCCCCTTATTTTGAGGTAAAAAGGCTGAAATTCGCATTATTTTGGGGCAAAAAGGCAGAAATTTCCCTAATTTTGGAGCAAAAGTACAGGAATTTCACTTACTTCAGGGTAATAAGTCAGAATTTTTTCTTATTTTGGGGCAAAAAAGACAGAAATTCCCTTTGTTTTGGGAGAAAAAGACAGAAATTCCACTTATTTAGAGGCAAAAAAGCAGAAATTCCCCTTATTTTGGAGCAAAAATGAAGAAATTTCTCTTTTTTATGGCAAATAGGTATGCATTCTTCTTATTTTCGGGCAAAAAGGCAGAAATTCTCGGTATTTTGGAGCAAAATTGCAGAAATTCCCCTAATTGTGGGGCAAAAAGGCAGAAATTGCCTATATCTTAGGGCAAAAAAACAGAAATTCTCCATTTTTTGGGGCAAAACTCAGAAATTCCACTTATTTTGGGGCAAAATTCCAGAAATTTCCCTTATTTTGGGGCAAAATTGCAGACATTTCACTTATTTTGGGGCAAAATTGCAGAAATTTCACTTATTTCATTGAAAAAAAGCAGAAATTTTCTTATTTTGGGGCAAAAAGGCAGAAATTCCTAATATTTTGTGGCAAAAATGCAGAAATTCCCCTTATTTTAAGGTAAAAAGACTGAAATTCCCCTTATTTGGGGGCAAAAAGGCAGAAATTTCCCTTATTTTGGGGCAAAATTGAAGAAATTTCACTTACTACAGGGTAATAAGTCAGAATTTTTCCTTATTTTAGGGCAAAAAAGACAGAAATTCCCTTTGTTTTGAGGGAAAAAGACAGAAATTCCACTTATTTAGAGGCAAAAAAATAGAAATTCCCTTTATTTTGAAGCAAAATAGAAGAAATTACATTTTTGATGGCAAAAAGGTATGCATTCTTCTTATTTTCGGGCAAAAAGGCAGAAATTCCCCGTCTTTTGGAGCAAAATTGCTGAAATTCCCCTAATTGTGGGGCAAAAAGGCAGAAATTTCCTATATGTTGGGGCAAAAAGACAGAAATTCTCCTTATTTTGAAGCAAAACTCAGAAATTCCTCTTATTTTGAAGCAAAATTCCAGAAATTTCCCTTATTTTAGGACAAAAGTGCAGAAATTTCACTTATTTTGGGGCAAAATTGCAGAAATTTCAATTATTTCATGGAAAAAAAGCAGAAATTTTCTTATTTTGGGGCAAAAAGGAAGAAATTCCGAATATTTTGTGGCAAAAATGCGGAAATTCTCCTTATTTTGAGGTAAAAAGGCTGAAATTCCCCTTATTTGGGGGCAAAAATGCAGAAATTCCCCTTATTTTGAGGTAAAAAGGCTGAAATTCCCCTTATTTGGGGGCAAAAAGGCAGAAATTTCCCTTATTTTGGGGCAAAATTGCAGAAATTTCACTTACTTCAGGGTAACAAGTCAGAATTTTTCCTTATTTTGGGCCAAAAAAGACAGATATTCTCTTTATTTTGGGGGAAATAGACAGAAATTCCACTTATTTAGAGGCAAAAAAGCAGAAATTCCTTTTATTTTGGAGCAAAAATGAAGAAATTTCCCATTTTTTGGCAAAAAGGTATTCATTCTTCTTATTTTCGGGCAAAAAGGCAGAAATTACCCGTATTTTGGAGCAAAATTACAGAAATTTCCCTAACTGTGTGGCAAAAAAACAGAAATTCTCTATATGTTTGGGCAAAAATACAGAAATTCTCTTTATTTTGGGGAAAAACACAAAAATTCCACTTATTTTGGGGCAAAATTTCAGAAATTTCCCTTATTTTGGTGCAAAATTGCAGAAATTTTACTTACTTCAGGTTAATAAGTTAGAATTTTTCCTTATTTTGGGGCAAAAAAGACAGAAATTCCCTTTGTTTTGGGGGAAAAAAGACAAAAATTCCACTTATTTAGAGGCAAAAAAGCAGAAATTCCCCTTAATTTGGAGCAAAAATGAAGAAATTTCCCTTTTTTATGGCAAAAAGGTATGCATTCTTCATATTTTCGTGCAAAAAGGGAGAAATTCCACATATTTTGGAGCAAAATTGCAGAAATTACCCTATTTGTGGGGCAAAAAAGCAGAAATTGCCTATATGTTGGGGCAAAAAAACAGAAATTCTCCTTATTTTGGGGCAAAACTCAGAAATTCCACTTATTTTGGGGCAAAATTCCAGAAATTTCCCTTATTTTGGAGCAAAATTGCAGAAATTTCACTTATTTTGGGGCAAAGTTGCAAAATTTCACTTATTTCAGAGTAAAAAAGCAGAAATTTTCTTATTTTGGGGCAAAAAGGCAGAAATTCCTAATATTTTGTGGCAAAAATGCAGAAATTCCCCTTATTTTGAGGTAAAAAGGCTGAAATTCCCTTTATTTGAGGGCAAAAGGCAAAAATTTCCTTTATTTTGGGGCAAAATTGCCGAAATTTCACTTATTTCAGGGTAATAAGTCAGAAATTTTCCATATTTTGGGGCAAAAAATACAGGAATTCCCTTTGTTTTGGGGGAAAAATACAGAAATTCCACTTATTTAGAGGCAAAAAAGCAGAAATTCCCCTTTTTGGAGCAAAAATGAAGAAATTTTCTTTTTTCATGGCAAAAAGGTATGCATTCTTCTTATTTTCAAGCAAAAAGGCAGAAATTCTCCGTATTTTGGAGCAAAATTGCAGAAATTCCCCTAATTGTGGGGCAAAAAGGCAGAAATTCCCTATATGTTGGGGCAAAAAAACAGAAATTCTCCTTATTATGGGGCATAACTCAGAAATTCCACTTATTTTGGGGCAAAATTCCAGAAATTTCCCTTATTTTGGGGCAAAATTGCAGACATTTCACTTATTTTGGGGCAAAATTGCAGAAATTTCACTTATTTCAGGGAAAAAAAGCAGAAATTTTCTTATTTTGGGGCAAAAAGGCAGAAATTCCTAATATTTTGTGGCAAAAATGCAGAAATTCCCCTTATTTTAAGGTAAAAAGACTAAAATTCCCCTTATTTGGGGGCAAAAATGCAGAAATTTCCCTTATTTTGGGGCAAAATTGAAGAAATTTCACTTACTACAGGGTAATAAGTCAGAATTTTTCCTTATTTTAGGGCAAAAAAGACAGAAATTCCCTTTGTTTTGAGGGAAAAAGACAGAAATTCCACTTATTTAGAGGCAAAAAAGCAGAAATTCCTTTTATTTGGAGCAAAAATGAAGAAATTTCCTTTTTTTATGGCAAAAAGATATGCATTCTTCCTATTTTCGGGCAAAAAGGCAGAAATTGCCCGTATTTTGGAGCTAAATTGCAGAAATTCCCCTAATTGTGGGGTAAAAAGGCAGACATTCCCTATATATTGGGGCAAAAAGACAGAAATTCTCCTTATTTTGGGGCAAAACTCAGAAATTCCACTTATTTTGGGGCAAAATTCCAGAAATTTCCCTTCTTTTGGGGCAAAATTGCAGAAATTTCACTTATATTGGGGCAAAATTGCAGAAAATTCACTTATTTCATTGAAAAAAGGCAGTTTTCTTATTTTGAAGCCAAAAGTCAGAAATTCCTAATATTTTGTGGCAAAAATGCAGAAATTCCCCTTATTTTGAGGTAAAAAGGCTGAAATTCCCCTTATTTGGGGGAAAAAGGCAGAAATTTCCCTTATTTTAGGGCAAAATTGCAGAAATTTCACTTATTTTGGGGCAAAATTGCAGAAATTTGACTTATTTCAGGGAAAAAAAGCAGAAATTTTTTTATTTTGTAGCAAAAAGGCAGTAATTCCTAATATTTTGTGGCAAAAATGCAGAAATTCCCATTATTTTGAGGTAAAAAGGCTGAATTTTCCCTTATTTGGGAGAAAAAGGCAGAAATTTCCCTTATTTTGAGGCAAAATTGCAGAAATTTCACTTAATTCAGGGTAAGAAGTCAGAATTTTTCCTTATTTTAGGACAAAAAAAAAGGAATTCCCTTTGTTTTTGAGGAAAAAGACAGAAATTCCACTTATTTAGAGGCAAAAAAGCAGAAATTCCCCTTATTTTGTAGCAAAAATGAAGAAATTTCCCTATTTCATGGCAAAAAGGTATGCATTCTTCATATTTTCAAGGAAAAAAGGCAGAAATTCCCCATATTTTGGAGCAAAATTGCAGAAATTTCCCTAATTGTGGGGCAAAAAGGCAGAAATTCTCTATATGTTAGGGCAAAAATACAGAAATTCTCCTTATTTTGGGGCAAAACTCTGAAATTCCACTTAGTTTGGGGGAAAATTCCAGAAATTTCCCTTATTTTGGGGCAAAATTGCAGAAATTTCATTTTTTGGGGGGCAAAATTGCAGAAATTTCACTTATTTTGTGGCAAAATTGCAGAAATTTCACTTATTTCAGGAAAAAAAGGCAGAAATTTTCCTTATTTTGGGGCAAAAATGCAGAAATTCCTAATATTTTGTGGCAAAAATGCAGAAATTCCCATTATTTTGAGATAAAAAGGCTGAAATTCCCCTTATTTGGGGGCAAAAAGGCAGAAATTTTTCATATTTTGGGGCAAAATTGCAGATATTTCACTTACTTCAGGGTAATAAGTCAGAATTTTTCCTTATTTTGGTGCAAAAAATACAGAAATTCTCTTTGTTTTGGGGGAAAAAGACAGAAATTCCACTTATTTAGAGGCAAAAAATAAGAAATTCCTTTTATTTGGAGCAAAAATGAAGAAATTTCCCTTTTTTATGGCAAAAAGATATGCATTCTTCCTATTTTCGGGCAAAAAGGCAGAAATTGCCCGTATTTTGGAGCTAAATTGCAGAAATTCCCCTAATTGTGCTGCAAAAAAGCAGAAATTCCCTATATGTTGGGGCAAAAAGACAGAAATTCTCCTTATTTTGGGGCAAAACTCAGAAATTCCACTTATTTTGGGGCAAAATTCCAGAAATTTCCCTTCTTTTGGGGCAAAATTGCAGAAATTTCACTTATTTTGGGGCAAAATTGCAGAAAATTCACTTATTTCAGGGAAAAAAGGCAGTTTTCTTATTTTGAAGCCAAAAGTCAGAAATTCCTAATATTTTGTGGCAAAAATGCAGAAATTCCCCTTATTTTGAGTTAAAAAGGCTGAAATTCCCCTTATTTGGGGGAAAAAGGCAGAAATTTCCCTTATTTTAGGGCAAAATTGCAGAAATTTCACTTATTTTGGGGCAAAATTGCAGAAATTTGACTTATTTCAGGGAAAAAAAGCAGAAATTTTTTTATTTTGTAGCAAAAAGGCAGTAATTCCTAATATTTTGTGGCAAAATGCAGAAATTCCCCTTATTTTGAGGTAAAAAGGCTGAATTTTCCCTTATTTTGGAGAAAAAGGCAGAAATTTCCCTTATTTTGAGGCAAAATTGCAGAAATTTCACTTACTTCAGGGTAATAAGTCAGAATTTTTCCTTATTTTGGGGCAAAAAAAAGGAATTCCCTTTGTGTTTGAGGAAAAAGACAGAAATTCCACTTATTTAGAGGCAAAAAAGCAGAAATTCCCCTTATTTTGTAGCAAAAATGAAGAAATTTCCCTATTTCATGGCAAAAAGGTATGCATTTTTCATATTTTCAAGGAAAAAAGGCAGAAATTCCCCATATTTTGGAGCAAAATTGCAGAAATTTCCCTAATTGTGGGGAAAAAGGCAGAAATTCTCTATATGTTAGGGCAAAAATACAGAAATTCTCCTTATTTTGGGGCAAAACTCTGAAATTCCACTTAGTTTGGGGCAAAATTCCAGAAATTTCCCTTATTTTGGGACAAAATTGCAGAAATTTCATTTTTTTGGGGGCAAAATTGCAGAAATTTCACTTATTTTGTGGCAAAATTGCAGAAATTTCACTTATTTCAGGAAAAAAAGGCAGAAATTTTCCTTATTTTGGGGCAAAAATGCAGAAATTCCTAATATTTTGTGGCAAAAATGCAGAAATTCCCATTATTTTGAGATAAAAAGGCTGAAATTCCCCTTATTTGGGAGCAAAAAGGCAGAAATTTTTCATATTTTGGGGCAAAATTGCAGAAATTTCACTTACTTCAGGGTAATAAGTCAGAATTTTTCCTTATTTTGGTGCAAAATATAAAGAAATTCCCTTTGTTTTGGGGGAAAAAGACAGAAATTCCACTTATTTAGAGGCAAAAAAGAAGAAATTCCTTTTATTTGGAGCAAAAATGCAGAAATTTCCCTTTTTTATGGCAAAAAGATATGCATTCTTCCTATTTTCGGGCAAAAAGGAAGAAATTCCCCGTATTTTGGAGCTAAATTGCAGAAATTCCCCTAATTGTGCTGCAAAAAAGCAGAAATTCCCTATATGTTGGGGCAAAAAGACAGAAATTCTCCTTATTTTGGGGCAAAACTCAGAAATTCCACTTATTTTGGGGCAAAATTGCAGAAATTTGACTTATTTCAGGGAAAAAAAAGAAGAAATTTTCTTATTTTGTAGCAAAAAGGCAGTAATTCCTAATATTTTGTGGCAAAAATGCAGAAATTCCTCTTATTTTGAGGTAAAAAGGCTGAATTTCCCCTTATTTGGAAGAAAAAGGCAGAAATTTCCCTTAATCTGAGGCAAAATTGCAGAAATTTCACTTACTTCAGGGTAATAAGTCAGAATTTTTCCTTATTTTGGGGCAAAAAAAAGGAATTCCCTTTGTTTTTGAGGAAAAAGACAGAAATTCCACTTATTTAGAGGCAAAAAAGCAGAAATTCCCCTTATTTTGTAGCAAAAAATGAAGAAATTTCCCTATTTTATGTCAAAAAGGTATGCATTCTTCATATTTTCAAGGAAAAAAGGCAGAAATTCCCCGTATTTTGGAGCCAAATTGCCGAAATTTCCCTAATTGTGGGGCAAAATGGCAGAAATTCCCTATATGTTAGGGCAAAAATACAGAAATTCTCCTTATTTTGGGGCAAAACTCTGAAATTCCACTTAGTTTGGGGCAAAATTCCAGAAATTTCCCTTATTTTGGGGCAAAATTGCAGAAATTTCACTTATTTTGGGGTAAAATTGCAGAAATTTCACTTATTTTGTGGCAAAATTGCAGAAATTTCACTTATTTCAGGGAAAAAAGGCAAAAATTTTCCTTATTTTGGGGCAAAAATGCAGAAATTCCTAATATTTTGTGGCAAAAATCAGAAATTCTCATTATTTTGAGATAAAAAGGCTGAAATTCCCCTTATTTGGGGGCAAAAAGGAAGAAATTTTTCATATTTTGGGGCAAAATTGCAGAAATTTCACTTATTTCAGGGTAATAAGTCAGAATTTTTCCTTATTTTGGTGCAAAAAATACAGAAATTCCCTTTGTTTTTGGGGAAAAGACAGAAATTCCACTTACTTAGAGGCAAAAAAGCAGAAATTCCTTTTATTTGGAGCAAAAATGAAGAAATTTCCCTTTTTTATGGCAAAAAGATATGCATTCTTCCTATTTTCGGGCAAAAAGGCAGAAATTGCCCGTATTTTGGAGCTAAATTGCAGAAATTCCCCTAATTGTGGGGCAAAAAGGCAGACATTCCCTATATGTTGGGGCAAAAAGACAGAAATTCTCCTTATTTTGGGGCAAAACTCAGAAATTGCACTTAATTTAGGGCAAAATTCCTGAAATTTCCCTTCTTTTGTGGCAAAATTGCAGAAATTTCACTTATTTTGGGGCAAAATTGCAGAAATTTGACTTATTTCAGGGAAAAAAAGCAGAAATTTTTTTATTTTGTAGCAAAAAGGCAGTAATTCTTAATATTTTGTGGCAAAAATGCAGAAATTCCCCTTATTTTGAAGTAAAAAGGCTGAAATTCTTCTTATTTGCGGGCAAAAAGGCAGAAATTTCCCTTATTTTGGGGCAAAATTGCAGAAATTCCCCTAATTGTGGGGCAAAAAGGCAGAAATTCTCTATATGTTGGGGCAAAAATACAGAAATTCTCCTTATTTTGGGGCAAAACTCAGAAATTCCACTTATTTTGGGGCAAAAGTCTAGAAATTTCCTTTATTTTGGGGCAAAATTGCAGAAATTTCCTATATATTGGGGCAAAATTGGAGAAATTTCACTATTTTGGGGCAAAATTGCAGAAATTTTACTTATTTCAGGGAAAAAAGGCAGAAATTTTCCTAATTTTGTGGCAAAAAGGCAGAAATTCCTAATATTTTGTGGCAAAAATGCAGAAATTCCCCTTATTTTGAGGTAAAAAGGCTGAAATTCCCCTTATTTGGGGGCAAAAAGGCAGAAATTTCCCTTATTTTGAGGCAAAATGGCAGAAATTTCACTTATTTCAGAATAATAAGTCAGAAGTTTTCCTTATTTTGGGGCAAAAAAGACAGGAATTCCCTTTGTTTTGGGGTAAAAAACAGAAATTCCACATATTTAGAGGCAAAAAAGCAGAAATTCCCCTTATTTTGGAGCAAAAATTAAGAAATTTCACTTTTTTATGCCAAAAAGGTATGCATTCTTCTTTTTTTCCGGCAAAAATGCTGAAATTCCCTGTTTTTTGGAGCATAATTGCAGAAATTCCCCTAATTGTGGGGCAAAAAGGCAGAAATTCTCTATATGTTAGGGCAAAAAGACAGAAATTCTCTTTATTTTGTGGCAAAACTCAGAAATTCCACTTATTTTGGGGCAAAATTCCAGAAATTTCCCTTATTTTGGGGCAAAATTGCAGAAATTTCACTTATTTTGGGGCAAAATTGCAGAAATTTTACTTATTTCAGTAAAAAAAGGCAGAAATTTTCCTTATTTTGGGGCAAAAAGCAGAAATTCCTAATATTTTGTGGCAAAAATGCAGAAATTCCCCTTATTTTGAGGTAAAAAGCCTGAAATTCCCGTTATTTGGGGGCAAAAAGTCAGAAATTTCCCATATTTTGGGGCAAAATTGCAGAAATTTCACTTACTTCAGGGTAATAAGTCAGATTTTTTTTTCTTATTTTGGGGCAAAAAAGACAGAAATTCCCTTTGTTTTGGGGGAAAAAGACAGAAATTCCACTTATTTAGAGGCAAAAAAGCAGAAATTCCTCTTATTTTGGAGCAAAAATCAAGAAATTTCTATTTTTTATGGCAAAAAGGTATGCATTCTTCTTATTTTGGGGCAAAAAGGCAGAAATTACCCTTATTTTGTAGCAAAATTGCAGAAATTCCCCTAATTGTTGGGCAAAAAGGAAGAAATTGCCTATATGTTAGGGCAAAAAGAAATTCCCCTTATTTTGGAGCAAATCTCAGAAATTCCACTTATTTTGGGGCAAAATTCCAGAAATTTCCTTTATTTTGGGGCAAAATTGGAGAAATTTCACTTATTTTGGGGCAAAATTGCAGAAATTTCACTTATTACAGGGAAAAAAAGCAGAAGCTTTCTTATTTTGAAGCAAAAAGTCAGAAATTCCTAATATATTGTGGCAAAAATGCAGAAATTCCCCTTATTTTGAGGTAAAAAGGCTGAAATTACCCTTATTTGGGGGAAAAAAGGCAGAAATTTCCCTTATTTTGGGGCAAAATTGCAGAAATTTCACTTACTTCAGGGTAAGAAGTCAGAATTTTTCCTTATTTTGGGGCAAAAAAGACAGGAATTCCCTTTGTTTTGGGGGAAAAGACAGAAATTCCACTTATTTAGAGGCAATAAAGCAGAAATTCCCTTTATTTTGGAGCAAAAATGAAGAAATTTCCCTATTTTATGGCAAAAAAAATATGCATTCTTCTTATTTTCAGGCAAAAAGGCAGAAATTCCACGTATTTTGGAGCAAAATTGCAGCAATTTCCCTAATTGTTGGGCAAAAAGGCAGAAATTCCATATATGTTAGGGCAAAAAGACAGAAATTCTCCTTATTTTGGAGCAAAACTCTGAAATTCCACTTATTTTGGGGCAAAATTCCAGAAATTTCCCTTATTTTTGGGCATAATTGCAGAAATTTCCCTTATTTTGGGGCAAAATTGCAGAAATTTCACTTATTTTGTGGCAAAATTGCAGAAATTTCACTTATTTAGGGAAAAAAGGCAGAAATTTTCCATTTTTTATGGCAAAAAGGCAGAAATTTCTAATATTTTGTGGCAAAAAGGCAGAAATTCTCTATATGTTGGGTCAAAAATACAGAAATTCTCCTTATTTTGGGGCAAAACTCAGAAATTCCACTTATTTTGGTGCAAAATTCCAGAAATTTTCTTTATTTTGGGGCGAAATTGCAGAAATTTCCCTTATTTTTGGGCAAAATTGGAGAAATTTCACATATTTTGGGGCAAAATTGCAGAAATTTTACTTATTTCAAGGAAAAAAGGCAGAAATTTTCTTTATTTTGGGGCAAAAAAGAAAGGAATTCCTTTTGTTTTAGGGGAAAAAGACAGAAATTCCACTTATTTAGAGGCAAAAAAGCAGAAATTCCCCTTATTTTGAAGCAAAAATGAAGAAATTTCCCTTTTTTATGGTAAAAAAGTATGCATTCTTCTTATTTTCGGGCAAAAAGGCAGAAATTCCCCGTATTTTGTAGCAAAATTGCAGAAATTCCCGTTCTTGTGGGGCAAAAATGCAGAAATTGCCTATATGTTGGGGCAAAAAGACAGAAATTCTCCTTATTTTGGAGCAACACTCAGAAATTCCAATTATTTTGGGGCAAAATTGCAGAAATTTCCCTAATTGTGGGGCAAAAAGGCAGAAATTCCATATATGTTAAGGCAAAAAGACAGAAATTCTCCTTATTTTGGAGCAAAACTCTGAAATTCCACTTATTTTGGAGAAAAATTCCAGAAATTTCCCTTATTTTGGGGCAAAATTGCAGAAATTTCCCTTATTTTGGGGCAAAATTGCAGAAATTTCACATATTTTGTGGCAAAAATGCAGAAATTCCCATTATTTTGAGGTTAAAAGGCTGAAATTCCCTTATTTGGGGGCAAAAAGGCAGAAATTTTTCATATTTTGGGGCAAAATTGCAGAAATTTCACTTACTTCAGGGTAATAAGTCAGAATTTTTCCTTATTTTGAGGCAAAAAATACAGAAATTCCCTTTGTTTTGGGAGAAAAAGACAGAAATTCCACATATTTAGAGGCAAAAAAGCAGAAATTCCCCCTATTTTGGAGCAAAAATGAAGAAATTTCCCTTTTTTATGGGAAAAAGATATTTATTCTTCTTATTTTCGGGCAAAAAGGCAGAAATTCCCCGTGTTTTGGAGCTAAATTGCAGAAATTCCCCTAATTGTGGGGCAAAGAGGCAGAAATTCCCTATATGTTGGGGCAAAAAGACAGAAATTCTCCTTATTTTGGGGCAAAACTCAGAAATTCCACTTATTTTGGGGCAAAATTCCAGAAATTTCCCTTCTTTTGGGGCCAAATTGCAGAAATTTCACTTATTTTGTGGCAAAATTGCAGAAATTTGACTTATTTCAGGGAAGAAAAGCAGAAATTTTCTTATTTTGTAGAAAAAAGGCAGTAATTCCTAATATTTTGGGGCAAAAATGCAGAAATTCCCCTTATTTTGAGGTAAAAAGGCTTAAATTCTTCGTATTTGGGGGCAAAAAGTCAGAAATTTCCCTTATTTTGGGGCAAAATTGCAGAAATTCCCCTAATTGTGGGGCAAAAAGGCAGAAATTCTCTATATGTTGGGTCAAAAATACAGAAATTCTCCTTATTTTGGGGCAAAACTCAGAAATTCCACTTATTTTGGTGCAAAATTCCATAAATTTCCTTTATTTTGGGGCAAAATTGCAGAAATTTCCTACATATTGGGGCAAAATTGGAGAAATTTCACATATTTTGGGGCAAAATTGCAGAAATTTTACTTATTTCAAGGAAAAAAGGCAGAAATTTTCTTTATTTTGGGGCAAAAAAGAAAGGAATTCCTTTTGTTTTGGGGTAAAAAGACAGAAATTCAACTTATTTAGAGGCAAAAAAGCAGAAATTCCCCTTATTTTGAAGCAAAAATGAAGAAATTTCCCTTTTTTATGGTAAAAAAGTATGCATTCTTCTTATTTTCGGGCAAAAAAGCAGAAATTCCCAGTATTTTGTAGCAAAATTGCAGAAATTCCCCTACTTGTGAGGCAAAAAGGCAGAAATTGCCTATATGTTGGGGCAAAAAGACAGAAATTCTCCTTATTTTGGGGCAAAACTCAGAAATTCCACTTATTTTGGGGCAAAATTGCAGAAATTTACCTAATTGTGGGGCAAAAAGGCAGAAATTCCATATATGTTAGGGGAAAAAGACAGAAATTCTCCTTATTTTGGAGCAAAACTCTGAAATTCCACTTATTTTGGGGCAAAATTCCAGAAATTTCTCTTATTTTGGGGCAAAATTGCAGGAATTTCCCTTATTTTGGGGCAAAATTGCAGAAATTTCACTTATTTTGTGGCAAAAATGCAGAAATTCCCATTATTTTGAGGTAAAAAGGCTGAAATTCCCCTTATTTGGGGGCAAAAATGCAGAAATTTTTTATATTTTTGGGCAAAATTCCAGAAATTTCACTTACTTCAGGGTAATAAGTCAGAATTTTTCTTATTTTGAGGCAAAAAATACAGAAATTCTTTTTTTTTGGGAGAAAAAACAGAAATTCCACATATTTAGAGGCAAAAAAGCAGAAATTCCCCTTATTTTGGAGCAAAAATGAAGAAATTTTCCTTTTTTATGGCAAAAAGATATGCATTCTTCTTATTTTCAGGCAAAAAGGCAGAAATTCCCCGTATTTTGGAGCTAAATTGCAGAAATTCCCCTAATTGTGGGGCAAAAAGACAGAAATTCTCCTTGTTTTAGGGCAAAACTCAGAAATTCCACTTATTTTGGGGCAAAATTCCAGAAATTTCCCTTCTTTTGAGGCAAAATTGAAGAAATTTCACTTATTTTGGGGCAATATTGCAGAAATTTGACTTATTTCAGGGAAGAAAAGCAGAAATTTTCTTATTTTGTAAAAAAAAGGCAGCAATTCCTAATATTTTGTGGCAAAAATGCAGAAATTCCCCTTATTTTGAGGTAAAAAGGCTTAAATTCTTCTTATTTGGGGGCAAAAAGCAGAAATTTCCCTTATTTTGGGGCAAAATTGCAGAAATTCCCCTAATTGTGGGGCAAAAAGGCAGAAATTCTCTATATGTTGGGTCAAAAATACAGAAATTCTCCTTATTTTGGGGCAAAACTCAGAAATTCCACTTATTTTGGTGCAAAATTCCAGAAATTTCCTTTATTTTGGGGCGAAAATGCAGAAATTTCCTTTATTTTGTGGCAAAATTGGAGAAATTTCACATCTTTTGGGGCAAAATTGCAGAAATTTTACGTATTTCAAGGAAAAAAGGCAGAAATTTTCTGTATTTTGGGGCAAAAAAGAAAGGAATTCCTTTTGTTTAAGGGGAAAAAGACAGAAATTCCAATTATTTAGAGGCAAAAAAGCAGAAATTCCCCTTATTTTGAAGCAAAAATGAAGAAATTTTACTTTTTATGGCAAAAAGATATGCATTCTTCTTATTTTCGGGCAAAAAGGCAGAAATTCCCCGTATTTTGGAGCTAAATTGCAGAAATTCCCCTAATTGTGGGGCAAAAAGGCAGAAATTCCCTATATGTTGGGGCAAAAAGTCAGAAATTCTCCTTATTTTGGGGCAAAACTCAGAAATTCCACTTATTTTGGGGCAAAATTGCAGAAATTTACCTAATTGTGGGGCAAAAAGGCAGAAATTCCCTATATGTTGGGGCAAAAAGACAGAAATTCTCCTTATTTTAGGGCAAAACTCAGAAATTCCACTTATTTTGGGGCAAAATTCCAGAAATTTCCCTTCTTTTGAGGCAAAATTGAAGAAATTTCACTTATTTTGGGGCAATATTGCAGAAATTTGACTTATTTCAGGGAAGAAAAGCAGAAATTTTCTTATTTTGTAAAAAAAAGGCAGCAATTCCTAATATTTTGTGGCAAAAATGCAGAAATTCCCCTTATTTTGAGGTAAAAAGGCTTAAATTCTTCTTATTTGGGGGCAAAAATCAGAAATTTCCCTTATTTTGGGGCAAAATTGCAGAAATTCCCCTAATTGTGGGGCAAAAAAGCAGAAATTCTCTATATGTTGGGTCAAAAATACAGAAATTCTCCTTATTTTGGGGCAAAACTCAGAAATTCCACTTATTTTGGTGCAAAATTCCAGAAATTTCCTTTATTTTGGTGCGAAAATGCAGAAATTTCCCTTATTTTGGGGCAAAATTGGAGAAATTTCACATCTTTTGGGGCAAAATTGCAGAAATTTTATGTATTTCAAGGAAAAAAGGCAGAAATTTTCTGTATTTTGGGGCAAAAAAGAAAGGAATTCTTATTGTTTAAGGGGAAAAAGACAGAAATTCCACTTATTTAGAGGCAAAAAAGCAGAAATTCCCCTTATTTTGAAGCAAAAATGAAGAAATTTTACTTTTTTATGGCAAAAAGATATGCATTCTTCTTATTTTCGGGCAAAAAGGCAGAAATTCCCCGTATTTTGGAGCTAAATTGCAGAAATTCCCCTAATTGTGGGGCAAAAAGGCAGAAATTCCCTATATGTTGGGGCAAAAAGTCAGAAATTCTCTTTATTTTGGGGCAAAACTCAGAAATTCCACTTATTTTGGTGCAAAATTCCATAAATTTCCTTTATCTTGGGGCGAAATTGCAGAAATTTCCCTTATTTTGGGGCATAATTGGAGAAATTTCACATATTTTGGGGCAAAATTGAAGAAATTTTACTAATTTCAAGGAAAAAAGGCAGAAATTTTCTTTATTTTGGGGCAAAAAAGAAAGGATTTCCTTTTGTTTTGGGGTAAAAAGACAGAAATTCAACTTATTTAGAGGCAAAAAAGCAGAAATTCCCCTTATTTTGAAGCAAAAATGAAGAAATTTCCCTTTTTTATGGTAAAAAAGTATGCATTCTTCTTATTTTCGGGCAAAAAAGCAGAAATTCCCCGTAATTTGTAGCAAAATTTCAGAAATTCCCCTACTTGTGGGGCAAAAAGGCAGAAATTGCCTATATGTTGGGGCAAAAAGACAGAAATTCTCCTTATTTTGGACCAAACCTAGAAATTCCACATATTTTGGGGCAAAATTGCCGAAATTTCCCCAATTGTAGGGCAAAAAGGCAGAAATTCCATATATGTTAGGGGAAAAAGACAGAAATTCTCCTTATTTTGGAGCAAAACTCTGAAATTCCACTTATTTTGGTGCAAAATTCCAGAAATTTCTCTTATTTGGGGCAAAATTGCAGGAATTTCCCTTATTTTGGGGCAAAATTGCAGAAATTTCACTTATTTTGTGGCAAAAATGCAGAAATTCCCATTATTTTTAGGTAAAAAGGCTGAAATTCCCCTTATTTGGGGGCAAAAATGCAGAAATTTTCCATATTTTGGGGCAAAATTGCAGAAATTTCACTTACTTCAGGGTAATAAGTCAGAATTTTTCTTATTTTGAGGCAAAAAATACAGAAATTCCCATTTTTTGGGAGAAAAAGACAGAAATTCCACATATTTAGAGGCAAAAAAGCAGAAATTCCCCTTATTTTGGAGCAAAAATGAAGAAATTTCCCTTTTTTATGGCAAAAAGATATGCATTCTTCTTATTTTCAGGCAAAAAGGCAGAAATTCCCCGTATTTTGGAGCTAAATTGCAGAAATTCCCCTAATTGTGGGGCAAAAAGGCAGAAATTCCCTATATGTTGGGGCAAAAAGACAGAAATTCTCCTTATTTTAGGGCAAAACTCAGAAATTCCACTTATTTTGGGGCAAAATTCCAGAAATTTCCCTTCTCTTGAGGCAAAATTGAAGAAATTTCACTTATTTTGGGGCAATATTGCAGAAATTTGACTTATTTCAGGGAAGAAAAGCAGAAATTTTCTTATTTTGTAAAAAAAAGGCAGCAATTCCTAATATTTTGTGGCAAAAATGCAGAAATTCCCCTTATTTTGAGGTAAAAAGGCTTAAATTCTTCTTATTTGGGGGCAAAAAGCAGAAATTTCCCTTATTTTGGGGCAAAATTGCAGAAATTCCCCTAATTGTGGGGCAAAAAGGCAGAAATTCTCTATATGTTGGGTCAAAAATACAGAAATTCTCCTTATTTTGGGGCAAAACTCAGAAATTCCACTTATTTTGGTGCAAAATTCCAGAAATTTCCATTATTTTGGGGCGAAATTGCAGAAATTTCCCTTATTTTGGGGCAAAATTGGAGAAATTTCACATCTTTTGGGGCAAAATTGCAGAAATTTGACGTATTTCAAGGAAAAAAGGCAGAAATTTTCTTTATTTTGGGGCAAAAAAAAAGGAATTCTTTTTGTTTTAGGGGAAAAAGACAGAAATTCCACTTATTTAGAGGCAAAAAAGCAGAAATTCCCCTTATTTTGAAGCAAAAATGAAGAAATTTCCCTTTTTTATGGTAAAAAAGTATGCATTCTTCTTATTTTCGGGCAAAAAGGCAGAAATTCCCTTATTTTGTAGCAAAATTGCAGAAATTCCCCTAATTGTGGGGCAAAAATGCAGAAATTGCCTATATGTTGGGGCAAAAAGACAGAAATTCTCCTTATTTGTGGGCAAAACTCAGAAATTACACTTATTTTGGGGCAAAATTTTAGAAATTTCCCTTATTTTGGGGCAAAATTGCAGAAATTTCACTTATTTTGGGGCAAAATTGCAGAAATTTTACTTATTTCAGTAAAAAAAGGCAGAAATTTTCCTTATTTTGGGTCAAAAAGCAGAAATTCCTAATATTTTGTGGCAAAAATGCAGAAATTCCCCTTATTTTGAGGTAAAAAGCCTGAAATTCCCGTTATTTGGGGGCAAAAAGGCAGAAATTTCCCATATTTTGGGGCAAAATTGCAGAAATTTCACTTACTTCAGGGTAATAAGTCAGAATTTTTTCTTATTTTGGGGCAAAAAAGACAGAAATTCCCTTTGTTTTGGGGGGAAAAGACAGAAATTCCACTTATTTAGAGGCAAAAAAGCAGAAATTCCCCTTATTTTGGAGCAAAAATCAAGAAATTTCCATTTTTTATGGCAAAAAGGTATGCATTCTTCTTATTTTCGGGCAAAAAGGAAGAAATTACCCTTATTTTGTAGCAAAAATGCAGAAATTCCCCTTATTTTGAGGTAAAAAGGCTGAAATTCTTCATATTTGGGGGCAAAAAGTCAGAAATTTCCCTTATTTTGGGGCAAAATTGCAGAAATTCCCCTAATTGTGGGGCAAATAGGCAGAAATTCTCTATATGTTGGGTCAAAAAAAACAGAAATTCTCCTTATTTTGGGGCAAAACTCAGAAATTCCACTTATTTTGGTGCAAAATTCCATAAATTTCCTTTATTTTGGGGCAAAATTGCACAAATTTCCCTTATTTTGGGGCAAAATTGGAGAAATTTCACATATTTTGGTGCAAAATTGCAGAAATTTTACTTATTTCAAGGAAAAAAGGCAGAAATTTTCTTTATTTTGGGGCAAAAAAGAAAGGAATTCCTTTTGTTTTGGGGTAAAAAGACAGAAATTCAACTTATTTAGAGGCAAAAAAGCAGAAATTCCCCTTATTTTGAAGCAAAAATGAAGAAATTTCCCTTTTTTATGGTAAAAAAGTATGCATTCTTCTTATTTTCGGGCAAAAAAGCAGAAATTCCCCGTATTTTGTAGCAAAATTGCAGAAATTCCCCTACTTGTGGGGCAAAAAGGCAGAAATTGCCTATATGTTGGGGCAAAAAGACAGAAATTCTCCTTATTTTGGGGCAAAACTCAGAAATTCCACTTATTTTGGGGCAAAATTGCAGAAATTTACCTAATTGTGGTGCAAAAAGGCAGAAATTCCATATATGTTAGGGGAAAAAGACAGAAATTCTCCTTATTTTGGAGCAAAACTCTGAAATTCCACTTATTTTGGGAAAAAATTCCAGAAATTTCCCTTATTTTGGGGCAAAATTGCAGAAATTTCCCTTATTTTGGGGCAAAATTGCAGAAATTTCCCTTATTTTGGGGCAAAATTGGAGAAATTTCACATATTTTGGGGCAAAATTGCAGAAATTTTACTTATTTCAAGGAAAAAAGGCAGAAATTTTCTTTATTTTGGGGCAAAAAAGAAAGGAATTCCTTTTGTTTTGGGGTAAAAAGACAGAAATTCAACTTATTTAGAGGCAAAAAAGCAGAAATTCCCCTTATTTTGAAGCAAAAATGAAGAAATTTCCCTTTTTTATGGTAAAAAAGTATGCATTCTTCTTATTTTCGGGCAAAAAAGCAGAAATTCCCCGTATTTTGTAGCAAAATTGCAGAAATTCCCCTACTTGTGGGGCAAAAAGGCAGAAATTGCCTATATGTTGGGGCAAAAAGACAGAAATTCTCCTTATTTTGGGGCAAAACTCAGAAATTCCACTTATTTTGGGGCAAAATTGCAGAAATTTACCTAATTGTGGTGCAAAAAGGCAGAAATTCCATATATGTTAGAAGAAAAAGACAGAAATTCTCCTTATTTTGGAGCAAAACTCTGAAATTCCACTTATTTTGGGAAAAAATTCCAGAAATTTCCCTTATTTTGGGGCAAAATTGCAGAAATTTCCCTTATTTTGGGGCAAAATTGCAGAAATTTCCCTTATTTTGGGGCAAAATTGGAGAAATTTCACATATTTTGGGGCAAAATTGCAGAAATTTTACTTATTTCAAGGAAAAAAGGCAGAAATTTTCTTTATTTTGGGGCAAAAAAGAAAGGAATTCTTTTTGTTTTGGGGTAAAAAGACAGAAATTCAACTTATTTAGAGGCAAAAAAGCAGAAATTCCCCTTATTTTGAAGCAAAAATGAAGAAATTTCCCTTTTTTATGGTAAAAAAGTATGCATTCTTATTTTCGGGCAAAAAAGCAGAAATTCCCCGTATTTTGTAGCAAAATTGCAGAAATTCCCCTACTTGTGGGGCAAAAAGGCAGAAATTGCCTATATGTTGGGGCAAAAAGACAGAAATTCTCCTTATTTTGGGGCAAAACTCAGAAATTCCACTTATTTTGGGGCAAAATTGCAGAAATTTACCTAATTGTGGGGCAAAAAGGCAGAAATTCCATATATGTTAGGGGAAAAAGACAGAAATTCTCCTTATTTTGGAGCAAAACTCTGAAATTCCACTTATTTTGGGGCAAAATTCCAGAAATTTCCCTTCTTTTGGGGCCAAATTGCAGAAATTTCACTTATTTTGTGGCAAAATTGCAGAAATTTGACTTATTTCAGGGAAGAAAAGCAGAAATTTTCTTATTTTGTAGAAAAAAGGCAGTAATTCCTAATATTTTGTGGCAAAAATGCAGAAATTCCCCTTATTTTGAGGTAAAAAGGCTTAAATTCTTCGTATTTGGGGGCAAAAAGTCAGAAATTTCCCTTATTTTGGGGCAAAATTGCAGAAATTCCCCTAATTGTGGGGCAAAAAGGCAGAAATTCTCTATATGTTGGGTCAAAAATACAGAAATTCTCCTTATTTTGGGGCAAAACTCAGAAATTCCACTTATTTTGGTGCAAAATTCCATAAATTTCCTTTATTTTGGGGCAAAATTGCAGAAATTTCCCTTATTTTGGGGCAAAATTTTAGAACTTTCACATATTTTGGGGCAAAATTGCAGAAATTTTCTTTATTTTGGGGCAAAAAAGAAAGGAATTCTTTTTGTTTTGGGGTAAAAAGACAGAAATTCAACTTATTTAGAGGCAAAAAAGCAGAAATTCCCCTTATTTTGAAGCAAAAATGAAGAAATTTCCCTTTTTTATAATAAAAAAGTATGCATTCTTCTTATTTTCGGGCAAAAAAGCAGAAATTCCCCGTATTTTGTAGCAAAATTGCAGAAATTCCCCTACTTGAGGGGCAAAAAGGCAGAAATTGCCTATATGTTGGGGCAAAAAGACAGAAATTCTCCTTATTTTAAGGCAAAACTCAGAAATTCCACTTATTTTGGGGCAAAATTGCAGAAATTTACCTAATTGTGGGGCAAAAAGACAGAAATTCCATATATGTTAGGGGAAAAACACAGAAATTCTCCTTATTTTGGAGCAAAACTCTGAAATTCCACATATTTTGGGGCAAAATTCCAGAAATTTCTATTATTTTGGGGCAAAATTGCAGGAATTTCCCTTATTTTGGGGCAAAATTGCAAAAATTTCACTTATTTTGTAGCAAAAATGCAGAAATTCCCATTATTTTGTGGTAAAAAGGCTGAAATTCCCCTTATTTGGGGGCAAAAATGCAGAAATTTTTCATATTTTGGGGCAAAATTCTAGAAATTTCACTTACTTCAGGGTAATAAGTCAGAATTTTTCTTATTTTGAGGCAAAAAATACAGAAATTCCCTTTTTTTTGGAGAAAAAGACAGAAATTCCACATATTTAGAGGCAAAAAAGCAGAAATTCCCCTTATTTTGGAGCAAAAATGAAGAAATTTCCCTTTTTTATGGCAAAAAGATATGCATTCTTTTTATTTTCAGGCAAAAAGGCAGAAATTCCCCGTATTTTGGAGCTAAATTGCAGAAATTCCCCTAATTGTGGGGCAATAAGGCAGAAATTCCCTATATGTTGGGGCAAAAAGACAGAAATTCTCCTTATTTTGGGGCAAAACTCAGAAATTCCACTTATTTTGGGGCAAAATTCCAAAAATTTCCCTTCTTTTGAGGCAAAATTAAAGAAATTTCACTTATTTTGGGGCAATATTGCAGAAATTTGACTTATTTCAGGGAAGAAAAGCAGAAATTTTCTTATTTTGTAAAAAAAAATGCAGCAATTCCTAATATTTTGTGGCAAAAATGCAGAAATTCCCCTTATTTTGAGGTAAAAAGGCTTAAATTCTTCTTATTTGGGGGCAAAAATCAGAAATTTCACTTATTTTGGGGCAAAATTGCAGAAATTCCCCTAATTGTGGGGCAAAAAGGCAGAAATTCTCTATATGTTGGGTCAAAAATACAGAAATTCTCCTTATTTTGGGGCAAAACTCAGAAATTCCACTTATTTTGGTGCAAAATTCCAGAAATTTCCTTTATTTAGGGGTGAAAATGCAGAAATTTCCCTTATTTTAGGGCAAAATTGGAGAAATTTCACATCTTTTGGGGCAAAATTGCAGAAATTTTACGTATTTCAAGGAAAAAAGGAAGAAATTTTCTGTATTTTGGGGCAAAAAAGAAAGGAATTCTTTTTGTTTAAGTGGAAAAAGACAGAAATTCCACTTATTTAGAGGCAAAAAAGCAGAAATTCCCCTTATTTTGAAGCAAAAATGAAGAAATTTTACTTTTTTATGGCAAAAAGATATGCATTCTTCTTATTTTCGGGCAAAAAGGCAGAAATTCCCCGTATTTTGGAGCTAAATTGCAGAAATTCCCCTAATTGTGGGGCAAAAAGGCAGAAATTCCCTATATGTTGGGGCAAAAAGACAGAAATTCTCCTTATTTTGGGGCAAAACTCAGAAATTCCACTTATTTTGGGGCAAAATTCCAGAAATTTCCCTTCTTTTGGGGCCAAATTGCAGAAATTTCACTTATTTTGTGGCATAATTGCAGAAATTTGACTTATTTCAGGGAAGAAAAGCAGAAATTTTCTTATTTTGTAGAAAAAAGGCAGTAATTCCTAATATTTTGTGGCAAAAATGCAGAAATTCCCTATATTTTGAGGTAAAAAGGCTTAAATTCTTCGTATTTGGGGGCAAAAAGTCAGAAATTTCACTTATTTTGGGGCAAAATTGCAGAAATTCCCCTAATTGTGGGGCAAAAAGGCAGAAATTCTCTATATGTCGGGTCAAAAATACAGAAATTCTCCTTATTTTGGGGCCAAACTAAGAAATTCCACTTATTTTGGTGCAAAATTCCATAAATTTCCTCTATTTTGGGGCGAAATTGCAGAAATTTCCCTTATTTTGGGGCAAAATTAGAGAAATTTCACATATTTTGGGGCAAAATTGAAGAAATTTTACTTATTTCAAGGAAAAAAGGCAGAAATTTTCTTTATTTTGGGGCAAAAAAGAAAGGAATTCCTTTTGTTTTGGGGTAAAAAGACAGAAATTCAAATTATTTAGAGGCAAAAAAGCAGAAATTCCCCTTATTTTGAAGCAAAAATGAAGAAATTTCCCTTTTTTATGGTAAAAAAGTATGCATTCTTCTTATTTTCGGGCAAAAAAGCAGAAATTCCCCGTATTTTGTAGCAAAATTGCAGAAATTCCCCTACTTGTGGGGCAAAAAGGCAGAAATTGCCTATATGTTTGGGCAAAAAGACAGAAATTCTCCTTATTTTGGAGCAAAACTCAGAAATTCCACATATTTTGGGGCAAAATTGCAGAAATTTCCCTAATTGTGGGGCAAAAAGGCAGAAATTCCATATATGTTAGGGGAAAAAGACAGAAATTCTCCTTATTTTGGAGCAAAACTCTGAAATTCCACTTATTTTGGGGCAAAATTCCAGAAATTTCTCTTATTTGGGGCAAAATTGCAGGAATTTCCCTTATTTTGGGGAAAAATTGCAGAAATTTCACTTATTTTGTGGCAAAAATGCAGAAATTCCCATTATTTTGAGGTAAAAAGGCTAAAATTCCCCTTATTTGGGGGCAAAAATGCAGAAATTTTTCATATTTTGGGGCAAAATTGCAGAAATTTCACTTACTTCAGGGTAATAAGTCAGAATTTTTCTTATTTTAGGCAAAAAATACAGAAATTCCCATTTTTTTGGGAGAAAAAGACAGAAATTCCACATATTTAGAGGCAAAAAAGCAGAAATTCCCCTTATTTTGGAGCAAAAATGAAGAAATTCCCCTTTTTTATGGCAAAAAGATATGCATTCTTCTTATTTTCAGGCAAAAAGGCAGAAATTCCCCGTATTTTGGAGCTAACTTGCAGAAATTCCCCTAATTGTGGGGCAAAAAGGCAGAAATTCTCTATATGTTGGGTCAAAAATACAGAAATTCTCCTTATTTTGGGGCAAAACTCAGAAATTCCACTTATTTTGGTGCAAAATTCCAGAAATTTCCTTTATTTTGGGGCGAAATTGCAGAAATTTCCCTTATTTTGGGGCAAAATTGGAGAAATTTCACATCTTTTGGGGCAAAATTGCAGAAATTTTACGTATTTCAAGGAAAAAAGGCAGAAATTTTCTTTATTTTGGGGCAAAAAAGAAAGGAATTCCTTTTGTTTTAGGGGAAATAGACAGAAATTCCACTTATTTAGAGGCAAAAAAGCAGAAATTCCCCTTATTTTTAAGAAAAATGAAGAAATTTCCCTTTTTTATGGTAAAAAAGTATGCATTCTTCTTATTTTCGATCAAAAAGGCAGAAATTCCCCGTATTTTGTAGCAAAATTGCAGAAATTCCCCTAATTGTGGGGCAAAAATGCAGAAATTGCCTATATGTTGGGGCAAAAAGACAGAAATTCTCCTTATTTTGGAGCAAAACTCAGAAATTCCAATTATTTTGGGGCAAAATTGCAGAAATTTCCCTAATTGTGGGGCAAAAAGGCAGAAATTCCCTATATGTTGAGGCAAAAAGACAGAAATTCTCCTTATTTTAGGGCAAAATTCAGAAATTCCACTTATTTTGGGGCAAAATTCCAGAAATTTCCCTTCTTTTGAGGCAAAATTGAAGAAATTTCACTTATTTTTGGGCAAAATTGCAGAAATTTGACTTATTTCAGGGAAGAAAAGCAGAAATTTTCTTATTTTGTAAAAAAAAAGGCAGTAATTCCTAATATTTTGTGGAAAAATGCAGAAATTCCCCTTATTTTGAAGTAAAAAGGCTTAAATTCTTCTTACTTGGGGGCAAAAATCAGAAATTTCCCTTATTTTGGGGCAAAATTGCAGAAATTCCCCTAATTGTGGGGCAAAAAGGCAGAAATTCTCTATATGTTGGGTCAAATATACAGAAATTCTCCTTATTTTGGGGCAAAACTCAGAAATTCCACTTATTTTGGTGCAAAATTCCAGAAATTTCCTTTATTTTGAAGCAAAATTGCAGAAATTTCCCTTATTTTGGGGCAAAATTGGAGAAATTTCACATATTTTGGGGCAAAATTGCAGAAATTTTACTTATTTCAAGGAAAAAAGGCAGAAATTTTCTTTATTTTGGGGCAAAAAAGAAAGGAATTCCTTTTGTTTTAGGGGAAAAAGACAGAAATTCCACTTATTTAGAGGCAAAAAAGCAGAAATTCTCCTTATTTTGAAGCAAAAATGAAGAAATTTCCCTTTTTTATGGTAAAAAAGTATGCATTCTTCTTATTTTCGATCAAAAAGGCAGAAATTCCCCGTATTTTGTAGCAAAATTGCAGAAATTCCCCTAATTGTGGGGCAAAAATTCAGAAATTGCCTATATGTTGGGGCAAAAAGACAGAAATTCTCCTTATTTTGGAGCAAAACTCAGAGATTCCAATTATTTTGGGGCAAAATTGATGAAATTTCCCTAATTGTGGGGCAAAAAGGCAGAAATTCCATATATGTTAGGGCAAAAAGACAGAAATTCTCCTTATTTTGGAGCAAAACTCTGAAATTCCACTTATTTTGGGGCAAAATTCCAGAAATTTCCCTTATTTTGGGGAAAAATTGCAGAAATTTCCCTTATTTTGGGGCAAAATTGCAGAAATTTCACTTATTTTGTGGCAAAATTGCTGAAATTTCACTTATTTCAGGGAAAAAAGGCAGAAATTTTCCTTATTTTATGGCCAAAAGGCTGAAATTTCTAATATTTTGTGGCAAAAATGCAGAAATTCCCATTATTTTGAGGTAAAAAGGCTGAAATTCCCCTTATTTGGGGGCAAAAAGGCAGAAACTTTTCATATTTTGAGGCAAAATTGCAGAAATTTCACTTACTTCAGGGTAATAATTTCCAATTTTTCTTTATTTTGAGGCAAAAAATACAGAAATTCCCTTTGTTTTGGGAGAAAAAGACAGAAATTCCACATATTTAGAGGCAAAAAAGCAGAAATTCCCCTTATTTTGGAGCAAAAATGAAGAAATTTCCCTTTTTTATGGCAAAAAGATATGCATTCTATATATTTTCGGGCAGAAAGGCAGAAATTCCCCGTATTTTTGAGCTAAATTGCAGAAATTCCCCTAATTGTGGGAAAAAAGTCAGAAATTCCCTATATGTAGGGGCAAAAAACAGAAATTCTCCTTATTTTGTGGCAAAACTCAGAAATTCCACTTATTTTCGGGCAAAATTCCAGAAATTTCCCTTCTTTTGGGGCAAAATTGCAGAAATTTCACTTATTTTGGGGCAAAATTGCAGAAATTTGACTTATTTCAGGGAAGAAAAGCAGAAATTTTCTTATTTTGTAGAAAAAAGGGAGTAATTCCTAATATTTTGTGGCAAAAATGCAGAAATTCCCCTTATTTTGAGGTAAAAAGGCTGAAATTCATCTTATTTGGGGGCAAAAAGTCAGAAATTTTCTTATTTTGGAGCAAAATATCAGAGATTCCCCTAATTGTGGGGCAAAAAGGCAGAAATTCTCTATATGTTTGGTCAAAAATACAGAAATTCTCCTTATTTTGGGGCAAAACTCAGAAATTCCACTTATTTTGGTGCAAAATTCCAGAAATTTTCTTTATTTGGGGGCGAAATTGCAGAAATTTCCTTTATTTTGGGAAAAAATTGGAGAAACTTCACATATTTTGGGGCAAAATTGCAGAAATTTTACTTATTTCAAAAAAAAGGCAGAAATTTTCTTTATTTTGGGGCAAAAAGAAAGGAATTCCTTTTGTTTTAGGGGAAAAAGACAGAAATTCCACATATTTAGAGGCAAAAAATTAAAAATTCCCCTTATTTGAAGCAAAAATGAAGAAATTTCCTTTTTTTATGGTAAAAAAGTATGCATTCTTCTTATTTTCGGGCAAAAAGGCAGAAATTCCCCGTATTTTGTAGCAAAATTGCAGAAATTCCCCTAATTGTGGGGCAAAAATGCAGAAATTGCCTATATGTTGGGGCAAAAAGACAGAAATTCTCCTTATTTTGGAGCAAAACTTAGAAATTCCAATTATTTTGGGGCAAAATTGCAGAAATTTCCCTAATTGTGGGGCAAAAAGGCAGAAATTCCATATATGTTAGGGCAAAAAGACAGAAATTCTCCTTCTTTTGGAGCAAAACTCTGAAATTCCACTTATTTTGGGGCAAAATTCCAGAAATTTCCCTTATTTTAGGGCAAAATTGCAGAAATTTCTCTTATTTTGGGGCAAAATTGTAGAAATTTCACATATTTTGTGGCATAATTGCAGAAATTTCACTTATTTCAGGGAAAAAAGGCAGAAATTTTCCTTATTTTATGGCAAAATGCAGAAATTTCTAATATTTTGTGGCAAAAATGCAGAAATTCCCATTATTTTGAGGTTAAAATGCTGAAATTCCCCTTATTTGGTGGCAAAAAGGCAAAAATTTTTCATATTTTGGGGCAAAATTGCAGAAATTTCACTTACTTCAGGGTAATAAGTAAGAATTTTTCCTTATTTTGAGGCAAAAAATACAGAAATTCCCTTTGTTTTGGGAGAAAAAGACAGAAATTCCACATATTTAGAGGCAAAAAGCAGAAATTCCCCTTATTTTGGAGCAAAAATGAAGAAATTTCCCTTTTTTATGGCAAAAAGATATGCATTCTTCTTATTTTCGAGCAAAAAGGCAGAAATTCCCCGTATTTTGGAGCTAAATTGCAGAAATTCCCCTAATTGTGGGGCAAAAAGGCAGAAATTGCCTATATGTTGGGGCAAAAAGACAGAAATTCTCCTTATTTTGGGGCAAAACTCAGAAATTCCACTTATTTTGGGGCAAAATTCCAGAAATTTCCCTTCTTTTGGGGCAAAATTGCAGAAATTTGACTTATTTCAGGGAAGAAAAGCAGAAATTTTCTTATTTTGTAAAAAAAAAGGCAGTAATTCCTAATATTTTGTGGCAAAAATGCAGAAATTCCCCTTATTTTGAGGTAAAAAGGCTTAAATTCTTATTTGGGGGCAAAAAGTTAGAAATTTCCCTTATTTTGGGGCAAAATTGCAGAAATTCCCCTAATTGTGGGGCAAAAAGGCAGAAATTCTCTATATGTTGGGTCAAAAATACAGAAATTCTATTTATTTTGGGGCAAAACTCAGAAATTCCACTTATTTTGGTGCAAAATTCCAGAAATTTCCTTTATTTTGGGGCGAAATTGCAGAAATTTCCCTTATTTTGGGGCAAAATTGGAGAAATTTCACATATTTTGGGGCAAAATTGCAGAAATTTCACTTATTTCAAGGAAAAAAGGCAGAAATTTTCTTTATTTTGGGGCTAAAAAGAAAGGAATTCCTTTTGTTTTGGGGTAAAAAGACAGAAATTCCACTTATTTAGAGGCAAAAAAGCAGAAATTCCCCTTATTTTGAAGCAAAAATGAAGAAATTTCCCTTTTTTATGGTAAAAAAGGATGCATTCTTCTTATTTTCGGGCAAAAAAGCAGAAATTCCACGTATTTTGTAGCAAAATTGCAGAAATTCCCCTACTTGTCGGGCAAAAAGGCAGAAATTGCCTATATGTTGGGGCAAAAAGACAGAAATTCTCCTTATTTTGGAGCAAAACTCAGAAATTCCACTTATTTTGGGGCAAAATTGCAGAAATTTCCCTAATTGTGGGGCAAAAAGGGCAGAAATTCTATATATGTTAGGGGAAAAATACAGAAATTCTCCTTATTTTGGAGCAAAACTCTGAAATTCCACTTATTTTGGGGCAAAATTCCAGAAATTTCCTTTATTTTGGGGCAAAATTGCAGGAATTTCCCTTATTTTGGGGCAAAATTGCAGAAATTTCACATATTTTGTGGCAAAAATGCAGAAATTCCCATTATTTTGAGGTAAAAAGGCTGAAATTCCCCTTATTTGTGCGCAAAAATGCAGAAATTTTCATATGTTGGGGCAAAATTGCAGAAATTTCACTTACTTCAGGGTAATAAGTCAGAATTTTTCTTATTTTGAGGCAAAAAATACAGAAATTCCCTTTTTTGGGGAGAAAAAGACAGAAATTCCACATATTTAGAGGCAAAAAAGCAGAAATTCCCCTTATTTTGGAGCAACAATGAAGAAATTTCCCTTTTTTATGGCAAAAAGATATGCATTCTTCTTATTTTCGGGCAAAAAGGCAGAAATTCCCCGTATTTTGGAGCAAAATTGCAGAAATTCCCCTAATTGTGGGGCAAAAATGCAGAAATTGTTTATATGTTGGGGCAAAAAGACAGAAATTCTCCTTATTTGTAGGCAAAACTCAGAAATTCCACTTATTTTGGGGCAAAATTCCAGAAATTTCCCTTATTTTGGGGCAAAATTGCAGGAATTTCCCTTATTTTGGGGCAAAATTGCAGAAATTTCACTTATTTTGTGGCAAAAATGCAGAAATTCCCATTATTTTGAGGTAAAAAGGCTGAAATTCCCCTTATTTGTGGGCAAAAATGCAGAAATTTTCATATTTTGGGGCAAAATTGCAGAAATTTCACTTACTTCAGGGTAATAAGTCAGAATTTTTCTTATTTTGAGGCAAAAAATACAGAAATTCCCTTTGTTTTGGGAGAAAAAGACAGAAATTCCACGTATTTAGTGGCAAAAAAGCAGAAATTCCCCTTATTTTGGAGCAAAAATGAAGAAATTTCCCTTTTTTATGGCAAAAAGATATGCATTCTTCATATTTTCGGGCAAAAAGGCAGAAATTCCCCGTATTTTGGAGCTAAATTGCAGAAATTCCCCTAATTGTGGGAAAAACGGCAGAAATTCCCTATATATTGGGGCAAAAAGACAGAAATTCTCCTTATTTTGTGGCAAAACTCAGAAATTCCACTTATTTTGGGACAAAATTCCAGAAATTTCCCTTCTTTTGGGGCAAAATTGCAGAAATTTCACTTATTTTGTGGCAAAATTGCAGAAATTTGACTTATTTCAGGGAAGAAAAGCAGAAATTTTCTTATTTTGTAGAAAAAATGCAGTAATTCCTAATATTTTGTGGCAAAAATGCAGAAATTCCCCTTATTTTGAGGTAAAAAGGCTGAAATTCATCTTATTTGGGGGCAAAAAGTCAGAAATTTCCTTATTTTGGGGCAAAATTGCAGAGATTCCCCTAATTGTGGGGCAAAAAGGCAGAAATTCTCTATATGTTTGGTCAAAAATACAGAAATTCTCCTTATTTTGGGGCAAAACTCAGAAATTCCACTTATTTTGGTGCAAAATTCCAGAAATTTTCTTTATTTGGGGGCGAAATTGCAGAAATTTCCCTTATTTTGGGGCAAAATTGGAGAAACTTCACATATTTTGGGGCAAAATTGCAGAAATTTTACTTATTTCAAAAAAAAAAGGCAGAAATTTTCTTTATTTTGGGGCAAAAAGAAAGGAATTCCTTTTGTTTTAGGGGAAAAAGACAGAAATTCCACATATTTAGAGGCAAAAAAGCAGAATTTCCCCTTATTTGAAGCAAAAATGAAGAAATTTCCATTTTTTATGGTAAAAAAGTATGCATTCTTCTTATTTTCGGGCAAAAAGGCAGAAATTCCCCGTATTTTGTAGCAAAATTGCAGAAATTCCCCTAATTGTGGGGCAAAAATGCAGAAATTGCCTATATGTTGGGGCAAAAAGACAGAAATTCTCCTTATTTTGGAGCAAAACTTAGAAATTCCAATTATTTTGGGGCAAAATTGCAGAAATTTCCCTAATTGTGGGGCAAAAAGGCAGAAATTCCATATATGTTAGGGCAAAAAGACAGAAATTCTCCTTCTTTTGGAGCAAAACTCTGAAATTCCACTTATTTTGGGGCAAAATTCCAGAAATTTCCCTTATTTTAGGGCAAAATTGCAGAAATTTCTCTTATTTTGGGGCAAAATTGCAGAAATTTCACATATTTTGTGGCATAATTGCAGAAATTTCACTTATTTCAGGGAAAAAAGGCAGAAATTTTCCTTATTTTATGGCAAAATGCAGAAATTTCTAATATTTTGTGGCAAAAATGCAGAAATTCCCATTATTTTGAGGTTAAAATGCGGAAATTCCCCTTATTTGGTGGCAAAAAGGCAAAAATTTTTCATATTTTGGGGCAAAATTGCAGAAATTTCACTTACTTCAGGGTAATAAAGTAAGAATTTTTCCTTATTTTGAGGCAAAAAATACAGAAATTCCCTTTGTTTTGGGAGAAAAAGACAGAAATTCCACATATTTAGAGGCAAAAAGCAGAAATTCCCCTTATTTTGGAGCAAAAATGAAGAAATTTCCCTTTTTTATGGCAAAAAGATATGCATTCTTCTTATTTTCGGGCAAAAAGGCAGAAATTCCTCGTATTTTGGAGCTAAATTGCAGAAATTCCCCTAATTGTGGGGCAAAAAGGCAGAAATTGCCTATATGTTGGGGCAAAAAGACAGAAATTCTCCTTATTTTGGGGCAAAACTCAGAAATTCCACTTATTTTGGGGCAAAATTCCAGAAATTTCCCTTCTTTTGGGACAAAATTGCAGAAATTTGACTTATTTCAGGGAAGAAAAGCAGAAATTTTCTTATTTTGTAAAAAAAAAGGCAGTAATTCCTAATATTTTGTGGCAAAAATGCAGAAATTCCCCTTATTTTGAGGTAAAAAGGCTTAAATTCTTATTTGGGGGCAAAAAGTTAGAAATTTCCCTTATTTTGGGGCAAAATTGCAGAAATTCCCCTAATTGTGGGGCAAAAAGGCAGAAATTCTCTATATGTTGGGTCAAAAATACAGAAATTCTATTTATTTTGGGGCAAAACTCAGAAATTCCACTTATTTTGGTGCAAAATTCCAGAAATTTCCTTTATTTTGGGGCGAAATTGCAGAAATTTCCCTTATTTTGGGGCAAAATTGGAGAAATTTCACATATTTTGGGGCAAAATTGCAGAAATTTCACTTATTTCAAGGAAAAAAGGCAGAAATTTTCTTTATTTTGGGGCTAAAAAGAAAGGAATTCCTTTTGTTTTGGGGTAAAAAGACAGAAATTCCACTTATTTAGAGGCAAAAATCAGATATTCCCCTTATTTTGAAGCAAAAATGAAGAAATTTCCCTTTTTTATGGTAAAAAAGGATGCATTCTTCTTATTTTCGGGCAAAAAAGCAGAAATTCCACGTATTTTGTAGCAAAATTGCAGAAATTCCCCTACTTGTCGGGCAAAAAGGCAGAAATTGCCTATATGTTGGGGCAAAAAGACAGAAATTCTCCTTATTTTGGAGCAAAACTCAGAAATTCCACTTATTTTGGGGCAAAATTGCAGAAATTTCCCTAATTGTGGGGCAAAAAGGGCAGAAATTCTATATATGTTAGGGGAAAAATACAGAAATTCTCCTTATTTTGGAGCAAAACTCTGAAATTCCACTTATTTTGGGGCAAAATTCCAGAAATTTCCCTTATTTTGGGGCAAAATTGCAGGAATTTCCCTTATTTTGGGGCAAAATTGCAGAAATTTCACTTATTTTGTGGCAAAAATGCAGAAATTCCCATTATTTTGAGGTAAAAAGGCTGAAATTCCCCTTATTTGTGCGCAAAAATGCAGAAATTTTCATATTTTGGGGCAAAATTGCAGAAATTTCACTTACTTCAGGGTAATAAGTCAGAATTTTTCTTATTTTGAGGCAAAAAATACAGAAATTCCCTTTTTTGGGGAGAAAAAGACAGAAATTCCACATATTTAGAGGCAAAAAAGCAGAAATTCCCCTTATTTTGGAGCAACAATGAAGAAATTTCCCTTTTTTATGGCAAAAAGATATGCATTCTTCTTATTTTCGGGCAAAAAGGCAGAAATTCCCCGTATTTTGGAGCAAAATTGCAGAAATTCCCCTAATTGTGGGGCAAAAATGCAGAAATTGTTTATATGTTGGGGCAAAAAGACAGAAATTCTCCTTATTTGTGGGCAAAACTCAGAAATTCCACTTATTTTGGGGCAAAATTCCAGAAATTTCCCTTATTTTGGGGCAAAATTGCAGGAATTTCCCTTATTTTGGGGCAAAATTGCAGAAATTTCACTTATTTTGTGGCAAAAATGCAGAAATTCCCATTATTTTGAGGTAAAAAGGCTGAAATTCCCCTTATTTGTGGGCAAAAATGCAGAAATTTTCATATTTTGGGGCAAAATTGCAGAAATTTCACTTACTTCAGGGTAATAAGTCAGAATTTTTCTTATTTTGAGGCAAAAAATACAGAAATTCCCTTTGTTTTGGGAGAAAAAGACAGAAATTCCACGTATTTAGTGGCAAAAAAGCAGAAATTCCCCTTATTTTGGAGCAAAAATGAAGAAATTTCCCTTTTTTATGGCAAAAAGATATGCATTCTTCATATTTTCGGGCAAAAAGGCAGAAATTCCCCGTATTTTGGAGCTAAATTGCAGAAATTCCCCTAATTGTGGGAAAAACGGCAGAAATTCCCTATATATTGGGGCAAAAAGACAGAAATTCTCCTTATTTTGTGGCAAAACTCAGAAATTCCACTTATTTTGGGACAAAATTCCAGAAATTTCCCTTCTTTTGGGGCAAAATTGCAGAAATTTCACTTATTTTGTGGCAAAATTGCAGAAATTTGACTTATTTCAGGGAAGAAAAGCAGAAATTTTCTTATTTTGTAGAAAAAATGCAGTAATTCCTAATATTTTGTGGCAAAAATGCAGAAATTCCCCTTATTTTGAGGTAAAAAGGCTGAAATTCATCTTATTTGGGGGCAAAAAGTCAGAAATTTCCTTATTTTGGGGCAAAATTGCAGAGATTCCCCTAATTGTGGGGCAAAAAGGCAGAAATTCTCTATATGTTTGGTCAAAAATACAGAAATTCTCCTTATTTTGGGGCAAAACTCAGAAATTCCACTTATTTTGGTGCAAAATTCCAGAAATTTTCTTTATTTGGGGGCGAAATTGCAGAAATTTCCCTTATTTTGGGAAAAAATTGGAGAAACTTCACATATTTTGGGGCAAAATTGCAGAAATTTTACTTATTTCAAAAAAAAAGGCAGAAATTTTCTTTATTTTGGGGCAAAAAGAAAGGAATTCCTTTTGTTTTAGGGGAAAAAGACAGAAATTCCACATATTTAGAGGCAAAAAAGCAGAAATTCCCCTTATTTGAAGCAAAAATGAAGAAATTTCCATTTTTTATGGTAAAAAAGTATGCATTCTTCTTATTTTCGGGCAAAAAGGCAGAAATTCCCCGTATTTTGTAGCAAAATTGCAGAAATTCCCCTAATTGTGGGGCAAAAATGCAGAAATTGCCTATATGTTGGGGCAAAAAGACAGAAATTCTCCTTATTTTGGAGCAAAACTTAGAAATTCCAATTATTTTGGGGCAAAATTGCAGAAATTTCCCTAATTGTGGGGCAAAAAGGCAGAAATTCCATATATGTTAGGGCAAAAAGACAGAAATTCTCCTTCTTTTGGAGCAAAACTCTGAAATTCCACTTATTTTGGGGCAAAATTCCAGAAATTTCCCTTATTTTAGGGCAAAATTGCAGAAATTTCTCTTATTTTGGGGCAAAATTGCAGAAATTTCACATATTTTGTGGCATAATTGCAGAAATTTCACTTATTTCAGGGAAAAAAGGCAGAAATTTTCCTTATTTTATGGCAAAATGCAGAAATTTCTAATATTTTGTGGCAAAAATGCAGAAATTCCCATTATTTTGAGGTTAAAATGCGGAAATTCCCCTTATTTGGTGGCAAAAAGGCAAAAATTTTTCATATTTTGGGGCAAAATTGCAGAAATTTCACTTACTTCAGGGTAATAAAGTAAGAATTTTTCCTTATTTTGAGGCAAAAAATACAGAAATTCCCTTTGTTTTGGGAGAAAAAGACAGAAATTCCACATATTTAGAGGCAAAAAGCAGAAATTCCCCTTATTTTGGAGCAAAAATGAAGAAATTTCCCTTTTTTATGGCAAAAAGATATGCATTCTTCTTATTTTCGGGCAAAAAGGCAGAAATTCCTTGTATTTTGGAGCTAAATTGCAGAAATTCCCCTAATTGTGGGGCAAAAAGGCAGAAATTGCCTATATGTTGGGGCAAAAAGACAGAAATTCTCCTTATTTTGGGGCAAAACTCAGAAATTCCACTTATTTTGGGGCAAAATTCCAGAAATTTCCCTTCTTTTGGGACAAAATTGCAGAAATTTGACTTATTTCAGGGAAGAAAAGCAGAAATTTTCTTATTTTGTAAAAAAAAAGGCAGTAATTCCTAATATTTTGTGGCAAAAATGCAGAAATTCCCCTTATTTTGAGGTAAAAAGGCTTAAATTCTTATTTGGGGGCAAAAAGTTAGAAATTTCCCTTATTTTGGGGCAAAATTGCAGAAATTCCCCTAATTGTGGGGCAAAAAGGCAGAAATTCTCTATATGTTGGGTCAAAAATACAGAAATTCTATTTATTTTGGGGCAAAACTCAGAAATTCCACTTATTTTGGTGCAAAATTCCAGAAATTTCCTTTATTTTGGGGCGAAATTGCAGAAATTTCCCTTATTTTGGGGCAAAATTGGAGAAATTTCACATATTTTGGGGCAAAATTGCAGAAATTTCACTTATTTCAAGGAAAAAAGGCAGAAATTTTCTTTATTTTGGGGCTAAAAAGAAAGGAATTCCTTTTGTTTTGGGGTAAAAAGACAGAAATTCCACTTATTTAGAGGCAAAAAAGCAGAAATTCCCCTTATTTTGAAGCAAAAATGAAGAAATTTCCCTTTTTTATGGTAAAAAAGGATGCATTCTTCTTATTTTCGGGCAAAAAAGCAGAAATTCCACGTATTTTGTAGCAAAATTGCAGAAATTCCCCTACTTGTCGGGCAAAAAGGCAGAAATTGCCTATATGTTGGGGCAAAAAGACAGAAATTCTCCTTATTTTGGAGCAAAACTCAGAAATTCCACTTATTTTGGGGCAAAATTGCAGAAATTTCCCTAATTGTGGGGCAAAAAGGGCAGAAATTCTATATATGTTAGGGGAAAAATACAGAAATTCTCCTTATTTTGGAGCAAAACTCTGAAATTCCACTTATTTTGGGGCAAAATTCCAGAAATTTCCCTTATTTTGGGGCAAAATTGCAGGAATTTCCCTTATTTTGGGGCAAAATTGCAGAAATTTCACTTATTTTGTGGCAAAAATGCAGAAATTCCCATTATTTTGAGGTAAAAAGGCTGAAATTCCCCTTATTTGTGCGCAAAAATGCAGAAATTTTCATATTTTGGGGCAAAATTGCAGAAATTTCACTTACTTCAGGGTAATAAGTCAGAATTTTTCTTATTTTGAGGCAAAAAATACAGAAATTCCCTTTTTTGGGGAGAAAAAGACAGAAATTCCACATATTTAGAGGCAAAAAAGCAGAAATTCCCCTTATTTTGGAGCAACAATGAAGAAATTTCCCTTTTTTATGGCAAAAAGATATGCATTCTTCTTATTTTCGGGCAAAAAGGCAGAAATTCCCCGTATTTTGGAGCAAAATTGCAGAAATTCCCCTAATTGTGGGGCAAAAATGCAGAAATTGTTTATATGTTGGGGCAAAAAGACAGAAATTCTCCTTATTTGTGGGCAAAACTCAGAAATTCCACTTATTTTGGGGCAAAATTCCAGAAATTTCCCTTATTTTGGGGCAAAATTGCAGGAATTTCCCTTATTTTGGGGCAAAATTGCAGAAATTTCACTTATTTTGTGGCAAAAATGCAGAAATTCCCATTATTTTGAGGTAAAAAGGCTGAAATTCCCCTTATTTGTGGGCAAAAATGCAGAAATTTTCATATTTTGGGGCAAAATTGCAGAAATTTCACTTACTTCAGGGTAATAAGTCAGAATTTTTCTTATTTTGAGGCAAAAAATACAGAAATTCCCTTTGTTTTGGGAGAAAAAGACAGAAATTCCACGTATTTAGTGGCAAAAAAGCAGAAATTCCCCTTATTTTGGAGCAAAAATGAAGAAATTTCCCTTTTTTATGGCAAAAAGATATGCATTCTTCATATTTTCGGGCAAAAAGGCAGAAATTCCCCGTATTTTGGAGCTAAATTGCAGAAATTCCCCTAATTGTGGGAAAAACGGCAGAAATTCCCTATATATTGGGGCAAAAAGACAGAAATTCTCCTTATTTTGTGGCAAAACTCAGAAATTCCACTTATTTTGGGACAAAATTCCAGAAATTTCCCTTCTTTTGGGGCAAAATTGCAGAAATTTCACTTATTTTGTGGCAAAATTGCAGAAATTTGACTTATTTCAGGGAAGAAAAGCAGAAATTTTCTTATTTTGTAGAAAAAATGCAGTAATTCCTAATATTTTGTGGCAAAAATGCAGAAATTCCCCTTATTTTGAGGTAAAAAGGCTGAAATTCATCTTATTTGGGGGCAAAAAGTCAGAAATTTCCTTATTTTGGGGCAAAATTGCAGAGATTCCCCTAATTGTGGGGCAAAAAGGCAGAAATTCTCTATATGTTTGGTCAAAAATACAGAAATTCTCCTTATTTTGGGGCAAAACTCAGAAATTCCACTTATTTTGGTGCAAAATTCCAGAAATTTTCTTTATTTGGGGGCGAAATTGCAGAAATTTCCCTTATTTTGGGAAAAAATTGGAGAAACTTCACATATTTTGGGGCAAAATTGCAGAAATTTTACTTATTTCAAAAAAAAAGGCAGAAATTTTCTTTATTTTGGGGCAAAAAGAAAGGAATTCCTTTTGTTTTAGAAGAAAAAGACAGAAATTCAACATATTTAGAGGCAAAAAAGCAGAAATTCCCCTTATTTGAAGCAAAAATGAAGAAATTTCCATTTTTTATGGTAAAAAAGTATGCATTCTTCTTATTTTCGGGCAAAAAGGCAGAAATTCCCCGTATTTTGTAGCAAAATTGCAGAAATTCCCCTAATTGTGGGGCAAAAATGCAGAAATTGCCTATATGTTGGGGCAAAAAGACAGAAATTCTCCTTATTTTGGAGCAAAACTTAGAAATTCCAATTATTTTGGGGCAAAATTGCAGAAATTTCCCTAATTGTGGGGCAAAAAGGCAGAAATTCCATATATGTTAGGGCAAAAAGACAGAAATTCTCCTTCTTTTGGAGCAAAACTCTGAAATTCCACTTATTTTGGGGCAAAATTCCAGAAATTTCCCTTATTTTAGGGCAAAATTGCAGAAATTTCTCTTATTTTGGGGCAAAATTGCAGAAATTTCACATATTTTGTGGCATAATTGCAGAAATTTCACTTATTTCAGGGAAAAAAGGCAGAAATTTTCCTTATTTTATGGCAAAATGCAGAAATTTCTAATATTTTGTGGCAAAAATGCAGAAATTCCCATTATTTTGAGGTTAAAATGCGGAAATTCCCCTTATTTGGTGGCAAAAAGGCAAAAATTTTTCATATTTTGGGGCAAAATTGCAGAAATTTCACTTACTTCAGGGTAATAAAGTAAGAATTTTTCCTTATTTTGAGGCAAAAAATACAGAAATTCCCTTTGTTTTGGTAGAAAAAGACAGAAATTCCACATATTTAGAGGCAAAAAGCAGAAATTCCCCTTATTTTGGAGCAAAAATGAAGAAATTTCCCCTTTTTATGGCAAAAAGATATGCATTCTTCTTATTTTCGGGCAAAAAGGCAGAAATTCCTTGTATTTTGGAGCTAAATTGCAGAAATTCCCCTAATTGTGGGGCAAAAAGGCAGAAATTGCCTATATGTTGGGGCAAAAAGACAGAAATTCTCCTTATTTTGGGGCAAAACTCAGAAATTCCACTTATTTTGGGGCAAAATTCCAGAAATTTCCCTTCTTTTGGGACAAAATTGCAGAAATTTGACTTATTTCAGGGAAGAAAAGCAGAAATTTTCTTATTTTGTAAAAAAAAAGGCAGTAATTCCTAATATTTTGTGGCAAAAATGCAGAAATTCCCCTTATTTTGAGGTAAAAAGGCTTAAATTCTTATTTGGGGGCAAAAAGTTAGAAATTTCCCTTATTTTGGGGCAAAATTGCAGAAATTCCCCTAATTGTGGGGCAAAAAGGCAGAAATTCTCTATATGTTGGGTCAAAAATACAGAAATTCTATTTATTTTGGGGCAAAACTCAGAAATTCCACTTATTTTGGTGCAAAATTCCAGAAATTTCCTTTATTTTGGGGCGAAATTGCAGAAATTTCCCTTATTTTGGGGCAAAATTGGAGAAATTTCACATATTTTGGGGCAAAATTGCAGAAATTTCACTTATTTCAAGGAAAAAAGGCAGAAATTTTCTTTATTTTGGGGCTAAAAAGAAAGGAATTCCTTTTGTTTTGGGGTAAAAAGACAGAAATTCCACTTATTTAGAGGCAAAAAAGCAGAAATTCCCCTTATTTTGAAGCAAAAATGAAGAAATTTCCCTTTTTTATGGTAAAAAAGGATGCATTCTTCTTATTTTCGGGCAAAAAAGCAGAAATTCCACGTATTTTGTAGCAAAATTGCAGAAATTCCCCTACTTGTCGGGCAAAAAGGCAGAAATTGCCTATATGTTGGGGCAAAAAGACAGAAATTCTCCTTATTTTGGAGCAAAACTCAGAAATTCCACTTATTTTGGGGCAAAATTGCAGAAATTTCACTTATTTTTTGGCAAAATTGCAGAAATTTCACTTATTTCAAGGAAAAAAGGCAGAAATTATCCTTATTTTATGGCATAAAGGCAGAAATTTCTAATATTTTGTGGCAAAAATGCAGACATTCCCATTATTTTGAGGTAAAAAGGCTGAAATTCCCCTTATTTGGGGGCAAAAAGGCAGAAATTTTTCATATTTTGGGGCAAAATTGCAGAAATTTCACTTACTTCAGGGTAATAAGTCAGAATTTTTCCTTATTTTGAGGCAAAAAATAAAGAAATTCCCTTTGTTTTGGGAGAAAAAGACAGAAATTCCACATATTTAGAGGCAAAAAAGCAGAAATTCCTTTTATTTTGGAGCAAAAATGAAGAAATTTCCATTTATTATGGCAAAAAGATATGCATTCTTTTATTTTCGGGCAAAAAGGCAGAAATTCCCCGTATTTTTGAGCTAAATTGCAGAAATTCCCCTAATTGTGGGGCAAAAAGGAAGAAATTCCCTATATGTTGGAACAAAAAGACAGAAATTCTCCTTATTTTGGGGCAAAACTCAGAAATTCTACTTATTTTAGGGCTAATTCCAGAAATTTCCCTTCTTTTGGAGCAAAATTGCAGAAATTTCACTTATTTTGGGGCAAAATTTCAGAAATTACTTATTTCTGGGAAAAATAGCAGAAATTTTCTTATTTTGTAGAAAAAAGGCAGTAATTCCTAATACTTTGTGGCAAAAATGCACAAATTCCCCTTATTTTGAGGTAAAAAGGCTGAAATTCTTCTTATTTGGGGGCAAAAAGGCAGAAATTTCCCTTATTTTGGGGCAAAATTGCAGAAATTCCCCTAATTGTGGTGCAAAAAGGTAGAAATTCTCTATATGTTGGGTCAAAAATACAGAAATTCTCCTTATTTTAGGGCAAAACTCAGAAATTCCACTTATTTTGGTGCAAAATTCCAGAAATTTCCTTTATTTTGGGGCAAAATTGCAGAAATTTCCCTTATTTTGGGGCAAAATTGGAGAAATTTCACATATTTTGGGGCAAAATTGCAGAAATTTTACTTATTTCAAGGAAAAAAGGCAGAAATTTTCTTTATTTTGGGGCAAAAAAGAAAGGAATTCCTTTTGTTTTAGGGGAAAAAGACAGAAATTCCACTTATTTAGAGGCAAAAAAGCAGAAATTCCTCTTATTTTGAAGCAAAAATGAAGAAATTTCTCTTTTTTATGGTAAAAAATTATGCATTCTTCTTATTTTCGGGCAAAAAGGCAGAAATTCCCCGTATTTTGTAGCAAAACTGCAGAAATTCCTCTAATTTTGGCGCAAAAAGTCAGAAATTGCCTATATGTTGGGGCAAAAAGACAGAAATTCTCCTTATTTTGGAGCAAAACTAAGAAATTCCACTTATTTTGGAGCAAAATTCTAGAAATTTCCCTTATTTGGGGGCAAAATTGGAGAATTTTCTCTTATTTTGGGGCAAAATTGCAGAAATTTCACTTATTTCAGGGAAAAAAAGCAGAAGTTTTCTTATTTTGAAGCAAAAATCAGAAATTCTTATTATTTTGTGGCAAAAATGCAGAAATTCCCCTTATTTTGAGGTAAAAAGGCTGAAGTTCCCCTTATTTGGGAAATAAAAGCAGAAATTTCCTTTATTTTGGGGCAAAATTGCAGAAATTTCACTTACTTCAGGGTAATAAGTCAGAATTTTACCTTATTATGGGGCAAAAAAGACAGGAATTCCCTTTGTTTTGGGAAAAAAAGACAGAAATTCCACTTATTTAGAGGCAAAAAAGCAGAAATTCCCCTTATTTTGTAGCAAAAATGAAGGAATTTAAATATTTAATGCAAAAAAATATGCATTCTTATTTTCAGGCAAAAAGGCAGAAATTCTCCGTATTTTGGAGCAAAATTGCAGAAATTTCCCTAATTGTGGGGCAAAAAGGCAGAAATTCCATATATGTTAGGGCAAAAAGACAGAAATTCTCCTTATTTTGGAGCAAAACTCTGAAATTCCACTTATTTTGGGGTAAAATTCCAGAAATTTCACTTATTTTGGGGCAAAATTGAAGAAATTTCCCTTATTTTGGGGCAAAATTGGAGAAATTTCACATATTTTGTGGCAAAATTGCAGAAATTTCACTTATTTCAGGGAAAAAAGGCAGAAATTTTCTTTATTTTAGGGCAAAAAGGCAGAAATTCCTAATATTTTGTGGCAAAAATGCAGAAATTTCCATTATTTTGAGGTAAAAAGGCGGAAATTCCCCTTATTTGGGGGCAAAAAGGCAAAAATTTTTCATATTTTGTGGCAAAATTGCAGAAATTTCACTTACATCAGAGTAATAAGTCAGAATTTTTCCTTATTTTGAGGCAAAAAATACAGAAATTCCCTTTGTTTTGGGGGAAAAAGACAGAAATTCCACTTATTTAGAGGCAAAAAAGCAGAAAATCCCCTTATTGGAGCAAAAATGAAGAAATTTCCCTTTTTTATGGCAAAAAGATATGCATTCTTCTTATTTTCGGGCAAAAAGGCAGAAATTCCCCGTATTTTGGAGCTAAATTGCAGAAATTCCCCTAATTGTGGGGCAAAAAGGCAGAAATTCCCTATATGTTGGGGCAAAAACACAGAAATTCTCCTTATTTTGGGACAAAACTCAGAAATTCCACATATTTTGGTGCAAAATTCCAGAAATTTCCTTCTTTTGTGGCAAAATTGCAGAAATTTCACTTATTTTGGGGCAAAATAGCAGAAATTTCACTTATTTCAGGGTAATAAGTCAGAATTTTTTTTTGGGGGGCAAAAAAGACAGTAATTCCCTTTGTTTTAGGGGAAAAAGACAGAAATTCCACTTATTTAGAGGCAAAAAAGCAGAAATTCCAATTATTTTGGAGCAAAAATGAAGCAATTTCCCTTTTTTATGGCAAAAAGATATGCATTCTTTTATTTTCGGGCAAAAAGGCAGAAATTCCCCGTATTTTGGAGCTAAATTGCAGAAATTCCCCTAATTGTGGGGCAAAAATGCAGAAATTGCCTATATGTTGGGGCAGAAAGACAGAAATTCTCCTTATTTTGGAGCAAAACTCAGAAATTCCACTTATTTAGGGGCAAAATTGCAGAAATTTCACTTATTTTGTGGCAAAATTGCAGAAATTTCACTTATTTCAAGGAAAAAAGGCAGAAATTATCCTTATTTTATGGCATAAAGGCAGAAATTTCTAATATTTTGTGGCAAAAATGCAGAAATTCCCATTATTTTGAGGTAAAAAGGCAGAAATTCCCCTTATTTGGGGGCAAAAAGGCAGTAATTTTTCATATTTTGGGGCAAAATTGCAGAAATTTCACTTACTTCAGGGTAATAAGTCAGAATTTTTCCTTATTTTGAGGCAAAAAATAAAGAAATTCCCTTTGTTTTGGGAGAAAAAGACAGAAATTCCACATATTTAGAGGCAAAAAAGCAGAAATTCTTTTTATTTTGGAGCAAAAATGAAGAAATTTTCATTTTTTATGGCAAAAAGATATGCATTCTTTTATTTTCGGGCAAAAAGGCAGAAATTCCCCGTATTTTGGAGCTAAATTGCAGAAATTCCCCTAATTGTGGGGCAAAAAGGCAGAAATTCCCTATATGTTGGAACAAAAAGACAGAAATTCTCCTTATTTTAGGGCAAAATTCCAGAAATTTCCCTTATTTTGGAGCAAAATTGCAGAAATTTCACTTATTTTATGGCAAAATGGCAGAAATTACTTATTTCTGGGAAAAATAGCAGAAATTTTCTTATTTTGTAGAAAAAAGGCAGTAATTCCTAATATTTTGTGGCAAAAATGCAGAAATTCCCCTTATTTTGAGGTAAAAAGGCTGAAATTCTTCTTATTTGGGGGCAAAAAGCAGAAATTTCCCTTATTTTGGGGCAAAATTGCAGAAATTCCCCTAATTGTGGGGCAAAAAGGCAGAAATTCTCTATATGTTGGGGCAAAAATACAGAAATTCTCCTTATTTTGTGGCAAAACTCAGAAATTCCACTTATTTTGGTGCAAAATTTCAGAAATTTCCTTTATTTTGGGGCGAAATTGCAGAAATTTCCCTTATTTTGGGGCAAAATTGGAGAAATTTCACATATTTTGGGGCAAAATTGCAGAAATTTTACTTATTTCAAGGAAAAAAGGCAGAAATTTTCTTTATTTTGGGGCAAAAAAGAAAGGAATTCCTTTTGTTTTGAAGAAAAAAGACAGAAATTCCACTTACTTAGAGGCAAAACGCAGAAATTCCCCTTATTTTGGAGCAAAAATGAAGAAATTTCCCTTTTTTATGGCAAAAAGGTATGCATTCTTCTTATTTTGGGGCAAAAAGGCAGAAATTTTCCGTATTTTGGAGCAAAATTGCAGAAATTCCCTTAATTGTGGGGCAAAAAGGCAAAAATTCCCTATATGTTGGGGCAAAAAGACAGAAATTCTCCTTATTTTGGGGCTAAACTCAGAAATTTAACTTATTTTGGAGCAAAATTCCAGAAATTTCCCTTACTTTGGGGCAAAATTGCAAAAATTTCACTTATTTTGGGGCAAAATTGCAGAAATTTCACTTATTTCAGAAAAAAAAGCAGGAATTTTCTTATTTTGGGGCAAAAAGGCAGAAATTCCTAATATTTATTGGCAAAAATGCAGAAATTCCCCTTATTTTGAGGTAAAAAGGCTGAATTTCCCCTTATTTGGGGGCAAAAAGGCAGAAATTTCCCTTAATTAGGGGCAAAATTGCAAAAATTTCACTTATTTAAGAGTAATAAGTCAGAAATTTTCCTTATTTTGGGGCAAAAAAGACAGGAATTCCCTTTGTTTTGGGGTAAAAAACAAAATTCCACTTATTTAGAGGCAAAAAAAGCAGAAATTCCCCTTATTTTGGAGCAAAAATGAAGAAATTTCCCTTTTTTATGGCAAAAAGATATGCATTCTTCTTAATTTCGGGCAAAAAAGACAGAAATTCCACTTATTTTGAGGCAAAATTCCAGAAATTTCCCTTATTTTGGGGCAAAATTGCAGAAATTTCACTTATTTTGGGGCAAAATCGCAGAAATTTCACTTATTTCAGGGAAAAAAGGCAGAAATTTTCCTTATTTTGAAGGAAAAAGGCAGAAATTTCTATTATTTTGTGACAAAAATGCAGAAATTACCCTTATTTTGAGGTAAAAAGGCTGAAATTCCCCTTATTTGGGGGCAAAAAGGCAGAAATTTCCCTTATTTTGGGGCAAAATAGCAGAAATTTCACTTATTTCAGGGTAATAAGTCAGAATTTTTTTTGGGGGGCGGCAAAAAAGACAGTAATTCCCTTTGTTTTAGGGGAAAAAGACAGAAATTCCACTTATTTAGAGGCAAAAAAGCAGAAATTCCAATTATTTTGGAGCAAAAATGAAGCAATTTCCCTTTTTTATGGCAAAAAGATATGCATTCTTCTTAATTTCGGGCAAAAAGGCAGAAATTCCCTCTATTTTGGAGCAAATTGTAGAAATTCCCCTAATTGTGGGGCAAAAAGGCAGAAATTCTCTATATGTTGGGGCAAAAAGACAGAAATTCTCTTTATTTTGGGGCAAAACTCAGAAATTCCACTTATTTTGGAGCAAAATTCCAGAAATTTCCCTTATTTTGGGGCAAAATTGCAGAAATTTCCCTTAATTTAGGGCAAAATTGGAGAAAATTCACTTATTTAGAAGTAAAATTGCAGAAATTTCACTTATTTCAGGGAAAAAAGGCAGAAATTTTCCTTATTTTGGGGCAAAAAAGACAGGAATTTTCTATGTATTGGGGAAAAAAGACATAAATTTCACTTATTTAGAGGCACTAAAGCAGAAATTCCTCTTATTTTGGAGCAAAAATGAAGAAATTTCCCTTTTTTTATGGCATAAAGGTATGCATTCTTCTTATTTTCCGGCAAAAAGTCAGAAATTCCTTGTATTTTGGAGCAAAATTGCAGAAATTCCCCTAATTGTGGGGCAAAAAGGCAGAAATTCCCTATATGTTAGGGCACAAAGACAGAAATTCTCTTTATTTTGGGGCAAAACTCAGAAATTCCACATATTTTGGGGCAAAATTCCAGAAATTTCCCTTATTTTGGGGCAACATTCCAGAAATTTCACATATTTGGGAGCAAAATTGCAGAAATTTCATTTATTTCAGGGGAAAAAGGCAGAAATTTTCCTTATTTTGGGGCAAAAAGTCATAAATTCCTAATATTTTGTGGCAAAAATGCAGAAATTCTCCTCATTTTGTGGTAAAAAGGCTGAAATTCCCCTTATTTGGGGGCAAAAAGGCAGAAATTTCCCTTATTTTGGGGCAAAATTGCAGAAACTTCACTTATTTCAAGGTAATAAATCAGAAATTTCTTTATTTTAGGGCAAAAAAGACAGAAATTCCCTTTGTTTTGGGGGAAAAAAGACTGAAATTCCTCTTATTTAGACGCATAAAAGCAAAAATTTCCCTTATTTTGGAGCAAAAATGAAGAAATTTACCTTTTTTATGGCAAAAATATATCCATTCTTCTTATTTTCGGGAAAAATGGCAGAAATCCCCGTATTTGGAAGCAAAATTGCAGAAATTCCCCTAATTGTGGGGCAAAAAGGCAGAAATTCTCTTTATGTTGGGGAAAAACACAGAAATTCTCCTTATTTTGGGGCAAAACTCAGAAATTCCACTTATTTTGTGGCAAAATTCCAGAAATTTCCCATATTTTGGGGCAAAATTGGAGAAATTTCACTTATTTTGGGGCAAAATTGCAGAAATATCACTTATTTCAGGGAAAAAAAGCAGAAGTTTTCTTATTTTGAAGCAAAAAGTCAGAAATTCCTAATATTTTGTGGCAAAAATGCAGAAATTCCCCTTATTTTGAGGTAAAAAGGCTTAAATTCCCCTTATTTGGAAGAAAAAAGGCAGAAATTTCCCTTATTTTGGGGCAAAATTGCAGAAATTTCACTTGTTTTGGGGCAAAATTGCAGAAATTTGACTTAATTCAGGGAAAAAATGCAGAAATTTTCTTATTTTGTAGAAAAAAGGCAGTAATTCCTAATATTTTGTGGCAAAAATGCAGAAATTCCCCTTATTTTGAGGTAAAATGGCTGAAATTCTTCTTATTTGGGGGCAAAAAGGCAGAAATTTCCCTTATTTTGGGGCAAAATTGCAGAAATTCCCCTAATTGTGTGGCAAAAAGGCAGAAATTCTCTATATGTTGGGTCAAAAATACAGAAATTCTCCTTATTTTAGGGCAAAACTCAGAAATTCCACTTATTATGGGTCAAAATTGCAGAAATTTCACTTATTTCAGGGTAATAACTCAGAATTTTTTTTTATTTTGGGGCAAAAAAGACAGTAATTCCCTTTGTTTTGGGGGAAAAAGACAGAAATTCCACTTATTTAGAGGCAAAATCGCAGAAATTCCCATTATTTTGGAGCAAAAATGAAGTAATTTCTCTATTTTATGGCAAAAAGATATGCATTCTTCTTAATTTCGGGCAATAAGGCAGAAATTCCCCCTATTTGGAGCAAAATTGTAGAAATTCCCCTAATTGTGGGGCAAAAAGGCAGAAATTCTCTATATGTTGGGGCAAAAAGACAGAAAGTCTCCTTATTTTAGGGCAAAACTCAGAAATTCCACTTATTTTGGGGCAAATTTCCAGAAATTTTCTTTATTTTGGGGCAAAATTCCAGAAATTTCACTTATTTTGGGGAAAAATTGCAGAAATTTCACTTATTTTGGCGCAAAATTGCAGAAATTTCACTCATTTCAGGGAAAAAGGGCAGAAATTTTTCTAATTTTTGGGGCAAAAAGGCAGAAATTCCTAATATATTGTGGCAAAAATGCAGAAATTCCCCTTATTTTGAGGTAAAAAGGCTGAAATTCCCCTTATTTGGGGGCCAAAAGGCAGAAATTTCCCTTATTTTGGGGCAAAATTGCAGAGTTTTCACTTACTTCATGGTAATACGTCAGAGATTTTTTTATTTTGAGGCCAAAAAGACAGAAATTCTTCTTATTTTGGGTTAAACTCAGAAATTCCACTTACTTTGGGGCAAAATTCCAGAAATTTCCCTTATTTTGGGGCAAAATTGCAGAAATTTCACTTATTTCAGGGTAATAAGTCAGAAATTTTTCTTATTTTGGGGCAAAAAACATGAATAACCTTTTTTTTTGAAGGAAAAAACAGAAATTCCACTTATTTAGAGGCAAAGACGCAGAAATTCCCCTTATTTTGGAGCAAAAAATAAGAAATTTCCGTATTTATGGCAAAAAGGTATGCATTCTTCTTATTTTCAGGCAAAAAGGCAGAAATTCCCTGTATTTTGGAGCAAAAGTGCAGAAATTCCCCTAATTGTGGGGCAAAAAGGCAGAAATTCCCTATATGTTAGGGCAAAAAGACAGAAATTCTCCTTATATTCGAGCAAAACTCTGAAATACCACTTATTTTGGGGCAAAATTCCAGAAATTTCCCTTATTTTAGTGCAAAATTGCACAACTTTCCCTCATTTTGGGGTAAAATTGCAGAAATTTCACATATTTCAGGGGAAAAAGGGCAGAAATTTTCCTTATTTTGAGGCAAAAAGGCAGAAATTCCTAATATTTTTGTGGCAAAAATGCAGAAATTTCCCTTATTTTAGGTCAAAATTGAAGAAATTTCCATTATTTTTGGGGAAAATTGGAGAAATTTCACTTATTTTGGGGCAAAATTGCAGAAATTTTACTTATTTCAGGGAAAAAAGGCAGAAATTTTCCTTATTTTTGGGCAAAAATGAAATGAATTTCCTTTGTTTTGGGGGAAAAAGACAGAAATTCCACTTATTTAGAGGCAAAAAAGCAGAAATTCCCATTATTTTGGAACAAAAATTAAGAAATTTTTTTTTTATGTCAAAAAGGTATGCATTCTTCTTATTTTCGGGCAAAAAGGCAGAAATTCCACGTATTTTGGAGCAAAATTGCAGAAATTCCCCTAATTGTGGGGCAAAAAGGCAGAAATTCTCTCTATGTTGGCGCAAATAGACAGAAATTCTTTTTATTTTGGGGCAAAACTCAGAAATTCCACATATTTTGGGGCAAAATTCCAGAAATTTCCCTTATTTTGGGGCAACATTGCAGAAATTTCACATATTTGGGGGCAAAATTGCAGAAATTTCATTTATTTCAGGGGAAAAAGGCAGAAATTTTCCTTATTTTGGGGCAAAAAGTCAGAAATTCCTAATATTTTGTGGCAAAAATGCAGAAATTCTCCTCATTTTGAGGTAAAAAGGCTGAAATTCCCCTTATTTGGGGGCAAAAAGGCAGAAATTTCCCTTATTTTGGGGCAAAATTGCAGAAATTTCACTTATTTCAAGGTAATAAATCAGAAATTTCTTTATTTTAGGGCAAAAAAGACAGAAATTCCCTCTGTTTTGGGGGAAAAAAGACTGAAATTCCTCTTATTTAGACGCATAAAAGCAGAAATTTCCCTTATTTTGGAGCAAAAATGAAGAAATTTACCTTTTTTATGGCAAAAATATATCCATTCTTCTTATTTTCGGGAAAAATGGCAGAAATCCCCGTATTTGGAAGCAAAATTGCAGAAATTCCCCTAATTGTGGGGCAAAAAGGCAGAAATTCTCTTTATGTTGGGGAAAAACACAGAAATTCTCCTTATTTTGGGGCAAAACTCAGAAATTTCACTTATTTTGGGGCAAAATTCCAGAATTTCCCTTATTTTAGGGCAAAATTGCAGAAATTTCCATTATTTTTGGGCAAAATTGGAGAAATTTCACTTATTTTGGGGCAAAATTGCAGAAATTTTACTTATTTCAGGGAAAAAAGGCAGAAATTTTCCTTATTTTTGGGCAAAAATGAAAGGAATTCCTTTTGTTTTGGGGAAAAAGACAGAAATTCCACTTATTTAGAGGCAAAAAAACAAAATTCCCCTTATTTTGGAGCAAAAATGAGGAAATATCCCTTTTTTATGGCAAAAAGTTATGCATTCTTCTTATTTTCGGGCAAAAAGGAAGAAATTCCGCGTATTTTGGAGAAAAATTGCAGAAATTCCACTAATTGTGGGGCAAAAAGGCAGAAATTCTCTATATGTTGGGGAAAAATACAGAAATTCTCCTTATTTTGGGGCAAAACTCAGAAATTCCAATTATTTTGGGGCAAAATTCCAGAAATTTCCCTTCTTTTGTGGCAAAATTGCAGAAATTTCCCATATTTTGAAGCAAAATTGCAGAAATTTCACTTATTTTGTGGCAAAATTGCAGAAATTTTACTTATTTCAGGGAAAAAAGGCAGAAATTTTTCTTATTTTGGGGCAAAAAGGCAGAAATTCCTAATATTTTGTGGCAAAAATGCAGAAATTCCCCTTATTTTGAGGTAAAAAGGCTGAAATTCCCCTTATTTGGGGGCAAAAAGACACAAATTTCCCTTAATTTGGGGCAAAATTGCAGAAATTTCACTTACTTCAGGGTAAGAAGTCAGAAATTGTTTTTATTTTGGGGCAAAAAAGACAGAAATTCCCTTTGTTTTGGGGGAAAAAGACAGAAATTCCACTTATTTAGAGGCAAAAAAGCAGAAATTCCCTTTATTTTTGAGCAAAAATTAAGAAATTTTCCTTTTTTATGTCAAAAAGGTATGCATTCTTCTTATTTTCGGGCAAAAAGGCAGAAATTCCACGTATTTTGGAGCAAAATTGCAGAAATTCCCCTAATTGTGGGGCAAAAAGGCAGAAATTCTCTCTATGTTGGCGCAAATAGACAGAAATTCTTTTTATTTTGGGGCAAAACTCAGAAATTCCACATATTTTGGGGCAAAATTCCAGAAATTTCCCTTATTTTGGGGCAACATTGCAGAAATTTCACATATTTGGGGGCAAAATTGCAGAAATTTCATTTATTTCAGGGGAAAAAGGCAGAAATTTTCCTTATTTTGGGGCAAAAAGTCAGAAATTCCTAATATTTTGTGGCAAAAATGCAGAAATTCTCCTCATTTTGAGGTAAAAAGGCTGAAATTCCCCTTATTTGGGGGCAAAAAGGCAGAAATTTCCCTTATTTTGGGGCAAAATTGCAGAAATTTCACTTATTTCAAGGTAATAAATCAGAAATTTCTTTATTTTAGGGCAAAAAAGACAGAAATTCCCTTTGTTTTGGGGGAAAAAAGACTGAAATTCCTCTTATTTAGACGCATAAAAGCAGAAATTTCCCTTATTTTGGAGCAAAAATGAAGAAATTTACCTTTTTTATGGCAAAAATATATCCATTCTTCTTATTTTCGGGAAAAATGGCAGAAATCCCCGTATTTGGAAGCAAAATTGCAGAAATTCCCCTAATTGTGGGGCAAAAAGGCAGAAATTCTCTTTATGTTGGGGAAAAACACAGAAATTCTCCTTATTTTGGGGCAAAACTCAGAAATTCCACTTATTTTGTGGCAAAATTCCAGAAATTTCCCATATTTTGGGGCAAAATTGGAGAAATTTCACTTATTTTGGGGCAAAATTGCAGAAATATCACTTATTTCAGGGAAAAAAAGCAGAAGTTTTCTTATTTTGAAGCAAAAAGTCAGAAATTCCTAATATTTTGTGGCAAAAATGCAGAAATTCCCCTTATTTTGAGGTAAAAAGGCTTAAATTCCCCTTATTTGGGGGAAAAAAGGCAGAAATTTCCCTTATTTTGGGGCAAAATTGCAGAAATTTCACTTGTTTTGGGGCAAAATTGCAGAAATTTGACTTAATTCAGGGAAAAAATGCAGAAATTTTCTTATTTTGTAGAAAAAAGGCAGTAATTCCTAATATTTTGTGGCAAAAATGCAGAAATTCCCCTTATTTTGAGGTAAAATGGCTGAAATTCTTCTTATTTGGGGGCAAAAAGGCAGAAATTTCCCTTATTTTAGGGCAAAATTGCAGAAATTCCCCTAATTGTGTGGCAAAAAGGCAGAAATTCTCTATATGTTGGGTCAAAAATACAGAAATTCTCCTTATTTTAGGGCAAAACTCAGAAATTCCACTTATTATGGGTCAAAATTGCAGAAATTTCACTTATTTCAGGGTAATAACTCAGAATTTTTTTTTATTTTGGGGCAAAAAAGGCAGTAATTCCCTTTGTTTTGGGGGAAAAAGACAGAAATTCCACTTATTTAGAGGCAAAATCGCAGAAATTCCCATTATTTTGGAGCAAAAATGAAGTAATTTCTCTATTTTATGGCAAAAAGATATGCATTCTTCTTAATTTCGGGCAGTAAGGCAGAAATTCCCCCTATTTGGAGCAAAATTGCAGAAATTCCCCTAATTGTGGGGCAAAAAGGCAGAAATTCTCTATATGTTGGGGCAAAAAGACAGAAAGTCTCCTTATTTTAGGGCAAAACTCAGAAATTCCACTTATTTTGGGGCAAATTTCCAGAAATTTTCTTTATTTTGGGGCAAAATTCCAGAAATTTCACTTATTTTGGGGAAAAATTGCAGAAATTTCACTTATTTTGGCGCAAAATTGCAGAAATTTCACTCATTTCAGGGAAAAAGGGCAGAAATTTTTCTAATTTTGGGGGCAAAAAGGCAGAAATTCCTAATATATTGTGGCAAAAATGCAGAAATTCCCCTTATTTTGAGGTAAAAAGGCTGAAATTCCCCTTATTTGGGGGCCAAAAGGCAGAAATTTCCCTTATTTTGGGGCAAAATTGCAGAGTTTTCACTTACTTCATGGTAATACGTCAGAGATTTTTTTATTTTGAGGCCAAAAAGACAGAAATTCTTCTTATTTTGGGTTAAACTCAGAAATTCCACTTACTTTGGGGCAAAATTCCAGAAATTTCCCTTAATTTGGGGCAAAATTGCAGAAATTTCACTTACTTCAGGGTAAGAAGTCAGAAATTGTTTTTATTTTGGGGCAAAAAAGACAGAAATTCCCTTTGTTTTGGGGGAAAAAGACAGAAATTCCACTTATTTAGAGGCAAAAAAGCAGAAATTCCCTTTATTTTTGAGCAAAAATTAAGAAATTTTCCTTTTTTATGTCAAAAAGGTATGCATTCTTCTTATTTTCGGGCAAAAAGGCAGAAATTCCACGTATTTTGGAGCAAAATTGCAGAAATTCCCCTAATTGTGGGGCAAAAAGGCAGAAATTCTCTCTATGTTGGCGCAAATAGACAGAAATTCTTTTTATTTTGGGGCAAAACTCAGAAATTCCACATATTTTGGGGCAAAATTCCAGAAATTTCCCTTATTTTGGGGCAACATTGCAGAAATTTCACATATTTGGGGGCAAAATTGCAGAAATTTCATTTATTTCAGGGGAAAAAGGCAGAAATTTTCCTTATTTTGGGGCAAAAAGTCAGAAATTCCTAATATTTTGTGGCAAAAATGCAGAAATTCTCCTCATTTTGAGGTAAAAAGGCTGAAATTCCCCTTATTTGGGGGCAAAAAGGCAGAAATTTCCCTTATTTTGGGGCAAAATTGCAGAAATTTCACTTATTTCAAGGTAATAAATCAGAAATTTCTTTATTTTAGGGCAAAAAAGACAGAAATTCCCTTTGTTTTGGGGGAAAAAAGACTGAAATTCCTCTTATTTAGACGCATAAAAGCAGAAATTTCCCTTATTTTGGAGCAAAAATGAAGAAATTTACCTTTTTTATGGCAAAAATATATCCATTCTTCTTATTTTCGGGAAAAATGGCAGAAATCCCCGTATTTGGAAGCAAAATTGCAGAAATTCCCCTAATTGTGGGGCAAAAAGGCAGAAATTCTCTTTATGTTGGGGAAAAACACAGAAATTCTCCTTATTTTGGGGCAAAACTCAGAAATTCCACTTATTTTGTGGCAAAATTCCAGAAATTTCCCATATTTTGGGGCAAAATTGGAGAAATTTCACTTATTTTGGGGCAAAATTGCAGAAATATCACTTATTTCAGGGAAAAAAAGCAGAAGTTTTCTTATTTTGAAGCAAAAAGTCAGAAATTCCTAATATTTTGTGGCAAAAATGCAGAAATTCCCCTTATTTTGAGGTAAAAAGGCTTAAATTCCCCTTATTTGGGGGAAAAAAGGCAGAAATTTCCCTTATTTTGGGGCAAAATTGCAGAAATTTCACTTGTTTTGGGGCAAAATTGCAGAAATTTGACTTAATTCAGGGAAAAAATGCAGAAATTTTCTTATTTTGTAGAAAAAAGGCAGTAATTCCTAATATTTTGTGGCAAAAATGCAGAAATTCCCCTTATTTTGAGGTAAAATGGCTGAAATTCTTCTTATTTGGGGGCAAAAAGGCAGAAATTTCCCTTATTTTAGGGCAAAATTGCAGAAATTCCCCTAATTGTGTGGCAAAAAGGCAGAAATTCTCTATATGTTGGGTCAAAAATACAGAAATTCTCCTTATTTTAGGGCAAAACTCAGAAATTCCACTTATTATGGGTCAAAATTGCAGAAATTTCACTTATTTCAGGGTAATAACTCAGAATTTTTTTTTATTTTGGGGCAAAAAAGGCAGTAATTCCCTTTGTTTTGGGGGAAAAAGACAGAAATTCCACTTATTTAGAGGCAAAATCGCAGAAATTCCCATTATTTTGGAGCAAAAATGAAGTAATTTCTCTATTTTATGGCAAAAAGATATGCATTCTTCTTAATTTCGGGCAGTAAGGCAGAAATTCCCCCTATTTGGAGCAAAATTGCAGAAATTCCCCTAATTGTGGGGCAAAAAGGCAGAAATTCTCTATATGTTGGGGCAAAAAGACAGAAAGTCTCCTTATTTTAGGGCAAAACTCAGAAATTCCACTTATTTTGGGGCAAATTTCCAGAAATTTTCTTTATTTTGGGGCAAAATTCCAGAAATTTCACTTATTTTGGGGAAAAATTGCAGAAATTTCACTTATTTTGGCGCAAAATTGCAGAAATTTCACTCATTTCAGGGAAAAAGGGCAGAAATTTTTCTAATTTTTGGGGCAAAAAGGCAGAAATTCCTAATATATTGTGGCAAAAATGCAGAAATTCCCCTTATTTTGAGGTAAAAAGGCTGAAATTCTCCTTATTTGGGGGCCAAAAGGCAGAAATTTCCCTTATTTTGGGGCAAAATTGCAGAGTTTTCACTTACTTCATGGTAATACGTCAGAGATTTTTTTATTTTGAGGCCAAAAAGACAGAAATTCTTCTTATTTTGGGTTAAACTCAGAAATTCCACTTACTTTGGGGCAAAATTCCAGAAATTTCCCTTATTTTGGGGCAAAATTGCAGAAATTTCACTTATTTCAGGGTAATAAGTCAGAAATTTTTCTTATTTTGGGGCAAAAAACATGAATAACCTTTTTTTTTTGAAGGAAAAAACAGAAATTCCACTTATTTAGAGGCAAAGACGCAGAAATTCCCCTTATTTTGGAGCAAAAAATAAGAAATTTCCCTATTTATGGCAAAAAGGTATGCATTCTTCTTATTTTCAGGCAAAAAGGCAGAAATTCCCTGTATTTTGGAGCAAAAGTGCAGAAATTCCCCTAATTGTGGGGCAAAAAGGCAGAAATTCCCTATATGTTAGGGCAAAAAGACAGAAATTCTCCTTATATTCGAGCAAAACTCTGAAATACCACTTATTTTGGGGCAAAATTCCAGAAATTTCCCTTATTTTAGTGCAAAATTGCACAACTTTCCCTCATTTTGGGGTAAAATTGCAGAAATTTCACATATTTCAGGGGAAAAAGGGCAGAAATTTTCCTTATTTTGAGGCAAAAAGGCAGAAATTCCTAATATTTTTGTGGCAAAAATGCAGAAATTTCCCTTATTTTAGGTCAAAATTGAAGAAATTTCCATTATTTTTGGGGAAAATTGGAGAAATTTCACTTATTTTGGGGCAAAATTGCAGAAATTTTACTTATTTCAGGGAACAAAGGCAGAAATTTTCCTTATTTTTGGGCAAAAATGAAATGAATTTCCTTTGTTTTGGGGGAAAAAGACAGAAATTCCACTTATTTAGAGGCAAAAAAGCAGAAATTCCCATTATTTTGGAACAAAAATTAAGAAATTTTTTTTTTTTATGTCAAAAAGGTATGCATTCTTCTTATTTTCGGGCAAAAAGGCAGAAATTCCACGTATTTTGGAGCAAAATTGCAGAAATTCCCCTAATTGTGGGGCAAAAAGGCAGAAATTCTCTCTATGTTGGCGCAAATAGACAGAAATTCTTTTTATTTTGGGGCAAAACTCAGAAATTCCACATATTTTGGGGCAAAATTCCAGAAATTTCCCTTATTTTGGGGCAACATTGCAGAAATTTCACATATTTGGGGGCAAAATTGCAGAAATTTCATTTATTTCAGGGGAAAAAGGCAGAAATTTTCCTTATTTTGGGGCAAAAAGTCAGAAATTCCTAATATTTTGTGGCAAAAATGCAGAAATTCTCCTCATTTTGAGGTAAAAAGTCTGAAATTCCCCTTATTTGGGGGCAAAAATGCAGAAATTTCCCTTATTTTGGGGCAAAATTGCAGAAATTTCACTTATTTCAAGGTAATAAATCAGAAATTTCTTTATTTTAGGGCAAAAAAGACAGAAATTCCCTTTGTTTTGGGGGAAAAAGACAGAAATTCCACTTATTTAGACGCATAAAAGCAGAAATTTCCCTTATTTTGGAGCCAAAATGAAGAAATTTACCTTTTTTATGGCAAAAATATATCCATTCTTCTTATTTTCGGGCAAAATGGCAGAAATCCCCGTATTTGGAAGCAAAATTGCAGAAATTCCCCTAATTGTGGGGCAAAAAGGCAGAAATTCTCTTTATGTTGGGGAAAAAAACAGAAATTCTCCTTATTTTGGGGCAAAACTCAGAAATTTCACTTATTTTGGGGCAAAATTCCAGAATTTCCCTTATTTTAGGGCAAAATTGCAGAAATTTCCATTATTTTTGGGCAAAATTGGAGAAATTTCACTTATTTTGGGGCAAAATTGCAGAAATTTTACTTATTTCAGGGAAAAAAGGCAGAAATTTTCCTTATTTTTGGGCAAAAATGAAAGGAATTCCTTTTGTTTTGGGGAAAAAGACAGAAATTCCACTTATTTAGAGGCAAAAAAACAAAATTCCCCTTATTTTGGAGCAAAAATGAGGAAATATCCCTTTTTTATGGCAAAAAGTTATGCATTCTTCTTATTTTCGGGCAAAAAGGAAGAAATTCCGCGTATTTTGGAGAAAAATTGCAGAAATTCCACTAATTGTGGGGCAAAAAGGCAGAAATTCTCTATATGTTGGGGAAAAATACAGAAATTCTCCTTATTTTGGGGCAAAACTCAGAAATTCCAATTATTTTGGGGCAAAATTCCAGAAATTTCCCTTCTTTTGTGGCAAAATTGCAGAAATTTCCCATATTTTGAAGCAAAATTGCAGAAATTTCACTTATTTTGTGGCAAAATTGCAGAAATTTTACTTATTTCAGGGAAAAAAGGCAGAAATTTTTCTTATTTTGGGGCAAAAAGGCAGAAATTCCTAATATTTTGTGGCAAAAATGCAGAAATTCCCCTTATTTTGAGGTAAAAAGGCTGAAATTCCCCTTATTTGGGGGCAAAAAGACACAAATTTCCCTTAATTTGGGGCAAAATTGCAGAAATTTCACTTACTTCAGGGTAAGAAGTCAGAAATTGTTTTTATTTTGGGGCAAAAAAGACAGAAATTCCCTTTGTTTTGGGGGAAAAAGACAGAAATTCCACTTATTTAGAGGCAAAAAAGCAGAAATTCCCTTTATTTTTGAGCAAAAATTAAGAAATTTTCCTTTTTTATGTCAAAAAGGTATGCATTCTTCTTATTTTCGGGCAAAAAGGCAGAAATTCCACGTATTTTGGAGAAAATTGCAGAAATTCCCCTAATTGTGGGGCAAAAAGGCAGAAATTCCATATATGTTGGGGCAAATAGACAGAAATTCTTTTTATTTTGGGGCAAAACTCAGAAATTCCACTTATTTTTGAACAATATTCCAGAAATTTCCCTTATTTTGGGGCAAAATTGCAGAAATTTCACTTATTTCAGGGAAAAATGCAGTAATTTTCTCATTTTGGGGCAAAGAGGCAGAAATTCCTAATATTTTGTGGCAAAAATGCAGAAATTTCCCTTATTTTGAGGTAAAAAGGCTGAAATTCTTCTTATTGGGGGAAAAAAGGCAGAAATTTCCTTTATTTTCAGGCAAAATTGCAGAAATTCCCCTAATTATGGGGCAAAAAGGCAGAAATTCTCTATATGTTGGGGCAAAAAGACAGAAATTCTCCTTATTTTGGGGCAAAACTCAGAAATTCCACTTATTTTGAGGCAAAATTCCAGAAATTTCCCTTATTTTGGGGCAAAATTACAGAAATTTCACTTATTTCAGGGAAAAAAAGCAGAAATTTTCTTATTTTGGGGCAAAAAGGCAGAAATTCCTAATATTTTGTGGCAAAAATGCAGAAATTTCCCTTCTTTTGAGGTAAAAAGGCTGAAATTCTTCTTATTTGGGGGAAAAAAGGCAGAAATTTCCCTTATTTTCGGGTAAAATTGCAGAAATTCCCCTAATTATGGGGCAAAAAGGCACAAATTCTGTATATGTTGGGGCAAAAAACAGAAATTCTCCTTATTTTGGGGAAAAACTCAGAAATTCCACTTATTTTGGGGCAAAATTCCAGAAATTTCCATTATTTTGGGACAAAATTGGAGAAATTTCTTTTATTTTGGGGCAAAATTGGAGAAATTTCACTTATTTTGGGGCAAAATTGCAGAAATTTCACTTATTTCGGGGAAAAAAGGCAGAAATTTTCCTTATTTTGTGGCAAAAAAGACCGGAATTTTCTTTGTTTCGGGGGAAAAAGACAGAAATTCCACTTATTTAGAGCCAAAAAAGCAGAAATTCCTCTTATTTTGGAGCAAAAATGAAGAAATTTCTCTTTTTTATGGAAAAAAGGTATGCATTCTTCTTATTTTCGGGCAAAAGGCAGAAATTCCATGTATTCTGGAGCAAAATTGCAGAAATTCTCCTAATGTGAGGCAAAAAGGCAGAAATTCTCTATATGTTGGCGCAAAAAGACAGAAATTCTTTTTATTTTAGGGCAAAACTCAAAAATTCCACTTATTTTGGGGCAAAATTCCAGAAATTTCCTTTATTTTGGGGCAAAATTGCAGAAATTTCCCTTATTTTGGGGCAAAATTGCAAAAATTTCACTTATTTTGTGGCAAAATTGCAGAAATTCCCATTATTTTGAGGTAAAAAGTCTGAAATTCTCCTTATTTGAGAGGAGAAAGGCAGAAATTTTTCATATTTTGGGGCAAAATTGCAGAATTTTCACTAACTTCAGGGTAATAAGTCAAAAATTTTTTTTTATTTTGGGGCCAAAAAGACAGAAATTCCCTTTGTTTTGGGAGAAAAAGACAGAAATTCCACATATTTAGAGGCAAAAAAGCAGAAATTCCCCTTATTTTGGAGCAAAAATGAAGAAATTTCCCTTTTTTATGGCAAAAAAGTATGCATTCTTCTTATTTTCGGTCAAAAAGGCAGAAATTCCCCGTATTTTGGAGCAAAATTGCAGAAATTCCCCTAAATGTGGGGCAAAAAGGCAGAATTGCCTATATGTTAGGGCAAAAATACAGAAATTCTCCTTATTTTGGGGCAAAACTCAGAAATTCCACTTATTTTGGGGCAAAATTCCAGAAATTTGCCTTATTTTGTGGCAAAATTGCAGAAATTGCCCTTATTTTGGGGCAAAATTGGAGAAATTCCACTTATTTTGGGGCAAAATTGCAGAAATTTTAATTATTTCAGGGCAAAAAGGCAGAAATTTTTAATATTTTGTGGCAAAAATGCAGAAATTCCCCTCATTTTGAGGTAAAAAGGCTGAAATTCCTCTTATTTTGGGGCAAAAAGTCAGAAATTCCTAATATTTTGTGGCAAAAATGCAGAAATTCCCCTCATTTTGAGGTAAAAAGGCTGAAATTCCCCTTATTTGGGGGCAAAAAGGCAGAAATTTCCCTTATTTTGGGGCAAAATTGCAGAAATTTCACTTATTTCAAGGTAATAAATCAGAAATTTCTTTATTTTAGGGCAAAAAAGACAGAAATTCCCTTTGTTTTGGGGGAAAAAGACAGAAATTCCACTTATTTAGACGCATAAAAGCAGAAATTTCCCTTATTTTGGAGCCAAAATGAAGAAATTTACCTTTTTTATGGCAAAAATATATCCATTCTTCTTATTTTCGGGCAAAATGGCAGAAATCCCCGTATTTGGAAGCAAAATTGCAGAAATTCCCCTAATTGTGGGGCAAAAAGGCAGAAATTCTCTTTATGTTGGGGAAAAAAACAGAAATTCTCCTTATTTTGGGGCAAAACTCAGAAATTCCACTTATTTTGGGGCAAAATTCCAGAATTTCCCTTATTTTAGGGCAAAATTGCAGAAATTTCCATTATTTTTGGGCAAAATTGGAGAAATTTCACTTATTTTGGGGCAAAATTGCAGAAATTTTACTTATTTCAGGGAAAAAAGGCAGAAATTTTCCTTATTTTTGGGCAAAAATGAAAGGAATTCCTTTTGTTTTGGTGAAAAAGACAGAAATTCCACTTATTTAGAGGCAAAAAAACAAAATTCCCCTTATTTTGGAGCAAAAATGAGGAAATATCCCTTTTTTATGGCAAAAAGTTATGCATTCTTCTTATTTTCGGGCAAAAAGGAAGAAATTCCGCGTATTTTGGAGAAAAATTGCAGAAATTCCACTAATTGTGGGGCAAAAAGGCAGAAATTCTCTATATGTTGGGGAAAAATACAGAAATTCTCCTTATTTTGGGGCAAAACTCAGAAATTCCAAATATTTTGGGGCAAAATTCCAGAAATTTCCCTTCTTTTGTGGCAAAATTGCAGAAATTTCCCATATTTTGAAGCAAAATTGCAGAAATTTCACTTATTTTGTGGCAAAATTGCAGAAATTTTACTTATTTCAGGGAAAAAAGGCAGAAATTTTCCTTATTTTGGGGCAAAAAGGCAGAAATTCCTAATATTTTGTGGCAAAAATGCAGAAATTCCCCTTATTTTGAGGTAAAAAGGCTGAAATTCCCCTTATTTGGGGGCAAAAAGGCAGAAATTTCCCTTAATTTGGGGCAAAATTGCAGAAATTTCACTTACTTCAGGGTAAGAAGTCAGAAATTTTTTTTATTTTGGGGCAAAAAAAGACAGAAATTACCTTTGTTTTGGGGGAAAAAACAGAAATTCCACTTATTTAGAGGCAAAAAAGCAGAAATTCCCCTTATTTTTGAGCAAAAATTAAGAAATTTTCCTTTTTTATGTCAAAAAATATGCATTCTTCTTATTTTCGGGCAAGAAGGCAGAAATTCCACGTATTTTGGAGCAAAATTGCAGAAATTCCCCTAATTGTGGGGCAAAAAGGCAGAAATTCCATATATGTTGGGGCAAATAGACAGAAATTCTCTTTATTTTGGGGCAAAACTCAGAAATTCCACTTATTTTGAGGCAAAATTCCAGAAATTTCCCTTATTTTGGGGCAAAATTGCAGAAATTTCACTTATTTCAGGGAAAAAAAGCAGAAATTTTCTTATTTTGGGGCAAAAAGGCAGAAATTCCTAATATTTTCTCGCAAAAATGCAGAAATTTCCCTTATTTTGAGGTAAAAAGGCTGAAATTCTTCTTATTTGGGGGAAAAAAGGCAGAAATTTCCTTTATTTTCAGGCAAAATTGCAGAAATTCCCCTAATTATGGGGCAAAAAGGCAGAAATTCTCTATATGTTGGGGCAAAAAGACAGAAATTCTCCTTATTTTGGGGCAAAACTCAGAAATTCCACTTATTTTGAGGCAAAATTCCAGAAATTTCCCTTATTTTGGGGCAAAATTACAGAAATTTCACTTATTTCAGGGAAAAAAAGCAGAAATTTTCTTATTTTGGGGCAAAAAGGCAGCAATTCCTAATATTTTGTGGCAAAAATGCAGAAATTTCCCTTCTTTTGAGGTAAAAAGGCTGAAATTCTTCTTATTTGGGGGAAAAAAGGCAGAAATTTCCCTTATTTTCGGGTAAAATTGCAGAAATTCCCCTAATTATGGGGCAAAAAGGCAGAAATTCTGTATATGTTGGGGCAAAAAACAGAAATTCTCCTTATTTTGGGGAAAAACTCAGAAATTCCACTTATTTTGGGGCAAAATTCCAGAAATTTCCATTATTTTGGGGCAAAATTGGAGAAATTTCTTTTATTTTGGGGCAAAATTGGAGAAATTTCACTTATTTTGGGGCAAAATTGCAGAAATTTCACTTATTTCGGGGAAAAAAGGCAGAAATTTTCCTTATTTTGGGGCAAAAAAGACAGGAATTTTCTTTGTTTCGGGGGAAAAAGACAGAAATTCCACTTATTTAGAGCCAAAAAAGCAGAAATTCCTCTTATTTTGGAGCAAAAATGAAGAAATTTCTCTTTTTTATGGAAAAAAGGTATGCATTCTTCTTATTTTCGGGCAAAAAAGAGAAATTCCATGTATTTTGGAGCAAAATTGCAGAAATTCTCCTAATGTGAGGCAAAAAGGCAGAAATTCTCTATATGTTGGCGCAAAAAGACAGAAATTCTTTTTATTTTAGGGCAAAACTCAAAAATTCCACTTATTTTGGGGCAAAATTCCAGAAATTTCCTTTATTTTGGGGAAAAATTGCAGAAATTTCCCTTATTTTGGGGCAAAATTGCAAAAATTTCACTTATTTTGTGGCAAAATTGCAGAAATTCCCATTATTTTGAGGTAAAAAGTCTGAAATTCCCCTTATTTGGGAGCAAAAAGGCAGAAATTTTTCATATTTTGGGGCAAAATTGCAGAATTTTCACTAATTTCAGGGTAATAAGTCAGAAATTTTTTTTATTTTTGGGCAAAAAAGAAAGAAATTCCCTTTGTTTTGGGAGAAAAAGACAGAAATTCCACTTATTTAGAGGCAAAAAAGCAGAAATTCCCCTTATTTTAGGGCAAAAAGGCAGAAATTTCCCTTAATTTGGGGCAAAATTGCAGAAATTTCACTTACTTCAGGGTAATAAGTCAGAATTTTTTTTTATTTTGGGGCAAAATTGCAGAAATTTCACTTATTTCAGGGGAAAAAAGCAGAAATTTTTTATTTTGGGGCAAAAAGGCAGCAATTCCTAATATTTTGTGGCAAAAATGCAGAAATTCCCCTTATTTTGAGGTAAAAAGGCTGAAATTCTTCTTATTTGGGGGCAAAAAAGCAGAAATTTCACTTATTTTCGGGCAAAATTGCAGAAATTCCCCTAATTATGGGGCAAAAAGGCAGAAATTCTCTATACGTTGGGGCAAAAAGACAGAAATTCTCCTTATTTTGGAGAAAACTCAGAAATTCCACTTATTTTGGGGCAAAATTCCAGATATTTTCCTTATTTTGAGGCAAAATTGCAGAAATTTCTCTTATTTTGGGGCAAAATTGGAGAAATTTCACTTATTTTGGGGCAAAATTGCAGAAATTTCACTTATTTCAGGGAAAATAGGCAGAAATTTTTCTTTTTTGGGGCAAAAAATACAGGAATTTTCTTTGTTTTGGTGGAAAAAGACAGAAATTCTACTTATTTAGAGCCAAAAAAGCAGAAATTCCCCTTATTTTCGAGCAAAAATGAAGAAATTTCCCTTTTTTATGGCAAAAAGGTATGCATTCTTCTTATTTTCGGGCAAAAGGGCAGAAATTCCTGTATTTTGGAGCAAAATTGCAGAAATTCCCCTAATTGTGTGGCAAAAAAACAGAAATTCTATGTTGGCGCAAAAAGACAGAAATTCTCTTTATTTTGGAGCAAAACTCAGAAATTCCATTATTTTGGGGCAAAATTCCAGAAATTTCCCTTATTTTGGGGCAAAATTGCAAAAATTTCACTTATTTTCGGGCAAAATTGCAGAAATTTCACTTATTTCATGGAAAAAAGGCAGAAATTTTCCTTATTACAGGGCAATAGGCAGAAATTCCTAATATTTTGTGGCAAAAATGTAGAAATTCCCCTTATTTTGAGGTAAAAAGGCTGAAATTCCACTTATTTGGTGGCAAAAATGCAGAAATATCCCATATTTTGAGGAAAAATTGCAGAAATTTCACTTACTTCAGGGTAATAAGTCAGAATTTTTCTTTATTTTGGGGCAAAAAAGAGAGAAATTCCCTTTGTTTTGGGGGAAAAAGACAAAAATTCCACTTATTTAGAGGCAAAAAAGCAGAAATTCCCCTTATTTTGGAGCAAAAATGAAGAAATTTCCCTTTTTTATGGCAAAAAGGTATGCATTCTTCTTATTTTCGGGCAAAAAGGCAGAAATTCCCCGTATTTTGGAGCAAAATTGCAGAAATTCCCCTAATTGTGGGGCAAAAAGCAGAAATTCCCTATATGATAGGCCAAAAAGACAGAAATTCTCTTTATTTTGAGGCAAAACTCAGAAATTCCACTTATTTTGGGGCAAAATTCCAGAAATTTCCCTTATTTTGGGGCAAAATTGCAGAAATTTCCCTTATTTTTGGGCAAAATTGCAGAAATTTCACTTATTTCAGGGAAAAAGGCAGAAATTTTTCTAATTTTTGGGGCAAAATGGCAGAAATTCCTAATATTTTGTGGCAAAAATGCAGAAGTTCCCATTATTTTGAGGTAAAAATTCTGAAATTCCGCTTTTTTTGGGAGAAAAAAGGCAGAAATTTCCCTTATTTTGGGGCAAAATTGCAGAATTTTCACTTACTTCAGGGTAATAAGTCAGAAATTTTTTTTATGTTGGGGCCAAAAAGACAGAAATTCCCTTTGTTTTGGGGGAAAAAGACAGAAACTCCACATATTTAGAGGCAAAATGCAGAAATTCCCCTTATTTTGGAGCAAAAATGAAGAAATTTCCCTTTTTTATGGCAAAAAGGTATGCATTCTTCTTATTTTCGTCAAAAAGGCAGAAATTCCCCGTATTTTGGAGCAAAATTGCAGAAATTCCCCTAAATGTGGGGCAAAAAGGCAGAATTTCCTATATGTTAGGGCAAAAAGACAGAAATTCTCCTTATTTTGGGGCAAAACTCAGAAATTCCACTTATTTTGGGGCAAAATTCCAGAAATTTCCCTTATTTTGGGGCAAAATTGCAGAAATTTCACTTATTTTGGGGCAAAGTTGCAGAAATTTCACTTATTTCAGGGGAAAAAGGCAGAAATTTTCCTTATTTTGGAGCAAAATGCAGAAATTCCTAATATTTTGTGGCAAAAATGCAGAAATTCCCCTCATTTTGAGGTAAAAAGGCTGAAATTCCCCTTATTTGGAGGCAAAAAGGCAGAAATTTTCTTTATTTTGGGGCAAAATTGCAGAAATTTCACTTATTTCAAGGTAATAAATCTGAAATTTTCTTATTTTGGGGCAAAAAAGACAGAAATTCTCTTTGTTTTGGGGGAAAAAGACAGAAATTCCACTTATTTAGATGCATAAAAGCAGAAATTTGCTTTATTTTGAAACAAAAATGAAGAAATTTCTTTTTTTTATGGCAAAAATATATCCATTCTTCTTATTTTCGGGCAAAAAGGCAGAAATTCCCCGTAATTTGGAGCAAAATTGCAAAAATTGCCTTAATTGTGGGGCAAAAAGGCTGAAGTTCCCTATATGTTGGGGCCAAAAGACAGAAATTCTCCTTTTTTTGGGGCAAAACTCAGAAATTCCACAAATTTTGGGGCAAAAATCCAGAAATTTCCCTTATTTTGGGGCAAAATTGCAGAAATTTCACTTATTTAAGGATAATAAGTCAGAAATTTTTCCTATTTTGGGGCAAAAATATATGAATAACCTTTGTTTTGGAAGAAAAAGACAGAAATTCCACTTATTTAGAGGCAAAAAAGCAGAAATTCCCCTTATTTTGGAGCAAAAATGAAGACATTTCCCTTTTTTATTGCAAAAAGGTATGAATTCTCCTTATTTTCGGGCAAAAAGGCAGAAATTCCCCGTATTTTGGAGCAAAATTGCAGAAATCCCCCTAATTGTGGGGCAAAAAGCAGAAATTCTCCTTATTTTGGGGCAAAACTCAGAAATTCCACTTATTTTGGGGCAAAATTCCAGAAATTAACCTTATTTTGGGGCAAAATTGCAGAAATTTCCCTTTATTTTTGGGCAAAATTGCAGAAATTTCACTTATTTTTTGCAAAATTGCAGAAATTTCACTTATTTCATGGAAAAAAGGCAGAAATTTTCCTTATTACAGGGCAATAGGCAGAAATTCCTAATATTTTGTGGCAAAAATGTAGAAATTCCCCTTATTTTGAGGTAAAAAGGCTGAAATTCCTCTTATTTGGTGGCAAAAATGCAGAAATATCCCATATTTTGGGGAAAAATTGCAGAAATTTCACTTACTTCAGGGTAATAAGTCAGAATTTTTCTTTATTTTGGGGCAAAAATGACAGAAATTCCCTTTGTTTTGGGGGAAAAAGACAGAAATTCCACTTATTTAGAGGAAAAAAAGCAGAAATTCCCCTTATTTTGGAGCAAAAATGAAGAAATTTCCCTTTTTTATGGCAAAAAGGTATGCATTCTTCTTATTTTCGGGCAAAAAGGCAGAAATTCCCCGTATTTTGGAGCAAAATTGCAGAAATTCCCCAAATTGTGGGGCGAAAAGCAGAAATTCCCTATATGATAGGCCAAAAAGACAGAAATTCTCTTTATTTTGAGGCAAAACTCAGAAATTCCACTTATTTTGGGGCAAAATTCCAGAAATTTCCCTTATTTTGGGGCAAAATTGCAGAAATTTCCCTTATTTTTGGGCAAAATTGCAGAAATTTCACTTATTTTTGGGCAAAATTGCAGAAATTTCACTTATTTCAAGGAAAAAGGCAGAAATTTTTCTAATTTTTGGGGAAAAAAGGCAGAAATTCCTAATATTTTGTGGCAAAAATGCAGAAGTTCCCATTATTTTGAGGTAAAAAGTCTGAAATTCCCCTTTTTTTGGGAGCAAAAAAGCAGAAATTTCCCTTATTTTGGGGCAAAATTGCAGAATTTTCACTTACTTCAGGGTAATAAGTCAGAAATTTTTTTTATTTTGGGGCCAAAAAGACAGAAATTCCCTTTGTTTTGGGGGAAAAAGACAGAAACTCCACATATTTAGAGGCAAAATGCAGAAATTCCCCTTATTTTGGAGCAAAAATGAAGAAATTTCCCATTTTTATGGCAAAAAGGTATGCATTCTTCTTGTTTTCGTTCAAATAGGCAGAAATTCCCCGTATTTTGGAGCAAAATTGCAGAAATTCCCCTAAATGTGGGGCAAAAAGGAAGAATTCCCTATATGTTAGGGCAAAAAGACAGAAATTCTCCTTATTTTGGGGCAAAACTCAGAAATTTCCCTTATTTTGGGGCAAAATTGCAGAAATTTCACTTATTTTGGGGCAAAGTTGCAGAAATTTCACTTATTTCAGGGGAAAAAGGCAGAAATTTTCCTTATTTTGGAGGAAAATGCAGAAATTCCTCATATTTTGTGGCAAAAATGCAGAAATTCCCCTCATTTTGAGGTAAAAAGGCTGAAATTCCCCTTATTTGGGGGCAAAAAGGCAGAAATTTTCTCTATTTTAAGGCAAAATTGCAGAAATTTCACTTATTTCAAGGTAATAAATCAGAAATTTTCTTATTTTGGGGCAAAAAAGAAAGAAATTCTCTTTGTTTTGGGGGAAAAAGACAGAAATTCCACTTATTTAGACGCATAAAAGCAGAAATTTTCTTTATTTTGGAGCAAAAATGAAGAAATTTCCCTTTTTTGTGGCAAAAATATATGCACTCTTCTTATTTTCGGGCAAAAAGGCAGAAATTCCCCGTAATTTGGAGCAAAATTGCAGAAATTGCCTTAATTGTGGGGCAAAAAGGCTGAAATTCCCTATATGTTGGGGCCAAAAGACAGAAATTCTCCTTATTTTGGGGCAAAACTCAGAAATTCCACAAATTTTGGGGCAAAAATCCAGAAATTTCCCTTATTTTGGGGTAAAATTGCAGAAATTTCACTTATTTAAGGATAATAAGTCAGAAATTTTTCCTATTTTGGGGCAAAAAGATTTGAATAACCTTTGTTTTGGAAGAAAAAGACAGAAATTCCACTTATTTAGAGGCAAAAAAGCAGAAATTCCCCTTATTTTGGAGCAAAAATGAAGACATTTCCATTTTTTATGGCAAAAAGGTATGCATTCTCCTTATTTTCGGGCAAAAAGGCAGAAATTCCCCGTATTTTGGAGCAAAATTGCAGAAATCCCCCTAATTGTGGGGCAAAAAGCAGAAATTCTCCTTATTTTGGGGCAAAACTCAGAAATTCCACTTATTTTGGGGCAAAATTCCAGAAATTTCCCTTATTTTGGGGCAAAATTGCAGAAATTTCCATTATTTTTAGGCAAAATTGCAGAAATTTCACTTATTTTTTGCAAAATTGCAGAAATTTCACTTATTTCATGGAAAAAAGGCAGAAATTTTCCTTATTACAGGGCAATAGGCAGAAATTCCTAATATTTTGTGGCAAAAATGTAGAAATTCCCCTTATTTTGAGGTAAAAAGGCTGAAATTCCTCTTATTTGGTGGCAAAAATGCAGAAATATCCCATATTTTGGGGAAAAATTGCAGAAATTTCACTTACTTCAGGGTAATAAGTCAGAATTTTTCTTTATTTTGGGGCAAAAAAGACAGAAATTCCCTTTGTTTTGGGGGAAAAAGACAGAAATTCCACTTATTTAGAGGCAAAAAAGCAGAAATTCCCCTTATTTTGGAGCAAAAATGAAGAAATTTCCCTTTTTTATGGCAAAAAGGTATGCATTCTTCTTATTTTCGGGCAAAAAAACAGAAATTCCCCGTATTTTGGAGCAAAATTGCAGAAATTCCCCTAATTGTGGGGCAAAAAGCAGAAATTTCCTATATGATAGGCCAAAAAGACAGAAATTCTCTTTATTTTGAGGCAAAACTCAGAAATTTCACTTATTTTGGGGCAAAATTCCAGAAATTTCCCTTATTTTGGGGCAAAATTGCAGAAATTTCCCTTATTTTTGGGCAAAATTGCAGAAATTTCACTTATTTTTGGGCAAAATTGCAGAAATTTCACTTATTTCAGGGAAAAAGGCAGAAATTTTTCTAATTTTTGGGGCAAAAAGGAAGAAATTCCTAATATTTTGTGGCAAAAATGCAGAATTTCCTATTATTTTGAGGTAAAAAGTCTGAAATTCCCCTTTTTTGGGAGCAAAAAAGCAGAAATTTCCCTTATTTTGGGGCAAAATTGCAGAATTTTCACTTACTTCAGGGTAATAAGTCAGAATTTTTTTTTATTTTGGGGCCACAAAGACAGAAATTCCCTTTGTTTTGGGGGAAAAAGACAGAAACTCCACATATTTAGAGGCAAAATGCAGAAATTCCCCTTATTTTGGAGCAAAAATGAAGAAATTTCCCTTTTTTATGGCAAAAAGGTATGCATTCTTCTTATTTTCGTACAAAAAGGCAGAAATTCCCCGTATTTTGGAGCAAAATTGCAGAAATTCCCCTACATGTGGGGCAAAAAGGCAGAATTCCCTATATGTTAGGGCAAAAAGACAGAAATTCTCCTTATTTTGGGGCAAAACTCAGAAATTCAATTTATTTTGGGGCAAAATTCCAGAAATTTCCCTTATTTTGGGGCAAAATTGCAGAAATTTCCCTTATTTTTGGGCAAAATTGCAGAAATTTCACTTATTTTTGGGCAAAATTGCAGAAATTTCACTTATTTCAGGGAAAAAAGGCAGAAATTTTTCTAATTTTTGGGGTAAAAAGGCAGAAATTCCTAATATTTTGTGGCAAAAATGCAGAAATTCCCATTATTTTGAGGTAAAAATTCTGAAATTCCCCTTTTTTTGGGAGAAAAAGGCAGAAATTGCCCTTATTTTGGGGCAAAATTGAAGAATTTTCACTTACTTCAGGGTAATAAGTCAGAAATTTTTTTTATTTTGGGGCCAAAAAGACAGAAATTCCCTTTGTTTTGGGGGAAAAAGACAGAAACTCCACATATTTAGAGGCAAAATGCAGAAATTCCCTTTTTTTGGAGCAAAAATGAAGAAATTTCCCTTTTTTATGGCAAAAAGGTATGCATTCTTCTTATTTTCGTTCAAAAAGGAAGAAATTCCCCGTATTTTGGAGCAAAATTGCAGAAATTCCCCTAAATGTGGGGCAAAAAGGCAGAAATCCCTATATGTTAGGGCAAAAAGACAGAAATTCTCCTTATTTTGGGGCAAAACTCAGAAATTCCACTTATTTTGGGGCAAAATTCCAGAAATTTCCCTTATTTTGGGGCAAAATTGCAGAAATTTCACTTATTTTGGGGCAAAGTTGCAGAAATTTCACTTATTTCAGGGGATAAAGGCAGAAATTTTCCTTATTTTGGAGCAAAATGCAGAAATTCCTAATATTTTGTGGCAAAAATGCAGAAATTCCCCTCATTTTGAGGTAAAAAGGCTGAAATTCCCCTTATTTGGGGGCAAAAAGGCAGAAATTTTCTTTATTTTGGGGCAAAATTGCAGAAATTTCACTTATTTCAAGGTAATAAATCAGAAATTTTCTTATTTTGGGGCAAAAAAGAAAGAAATTCTCTTTGTTTTGGGGGAAAAAGACAGAAATTCCACTTATTTAGACGCATAAAAGCAGAAATTTTCTTTATTTTGGAGCAAAAATGAAGAAATTTCCCTTTTTTATGGCAAAAATATATGCATTCTTCTTATTTTCGGGCAAAAAGGCAGAAATTCCCCGTAATTTGGAGCAAAATTTCAGAAATTGCCTTAATTGTGGGGCAAAAAGGCTGAAATTCCCTATATGTTGGGGCCAAAAGACAGAAATTCTCCTTATTTTGGGGCAAAACTCAGAAATTCCACAAATTTTGGGGCAAAAATCCAGAAATTTCCCTTATTTTGGGGCAAAATTGCAGAAATTTCACTTATTTAAGGATAATAAGTCAGAAATTTTTCCTATTTTGGGGCAAAAAGATATGAATAACCTTTGTTTTGGAAGAAAAAGACAGAAATTCCACTTATTTAGAGGCAAAAAAGCAGAAATTCCCCTTATTTTGGAGCAAAAATGAAGACATTTCACTTTTTTATGGCAAAAAGGTATGCATTCTTCTTATTTTCGGGCAAAAAGGCAGAAATTCCCCGTATTTTGGAGCAAAATTGCAGAAATTCCCCTAATTGTGGGGCAAAAAGCAGAAATTCCCTATATGATAGGCCAAAAAGACAGAAATTCTCCTTATTTTGAGGCAAAACTCAGAAATTCTACTTATTTTGGGGCAAAATTCCAGAAATTTCCCTTATTTTGGGGCAAAATTGCAGAAATTTCCCTTATTTTTGGGCAAAATTGCAGAAATTTCACTTATTTTTTTGGCAAAATTGCAGAAATTTCACTTATTTCAGGGAAAAAAGGCAGAAATTTTTCTAATTTTTGGGATAAAAAGGCAGAAATTCCTAATATTTTGTGGCAAAAATGCAGAAATTCCCATTATTTTGAGGTAAAAATTCTGAAATTCCCCTTTTTTTGGGAGAAAAAAGGCAGAAATTTCCCTTATTTTGGGGCCAAATTGAGAAATTTTCACTTACTTCAGGGTAATAACTCAGAAATTTTTTTTATTTTGGGGCCAAAAAGACAGAAATTCCCTTTGTTTTGGGGGAAAAAGACAGAAACTCCACATATTTAGAGGCAAAATGCAGAAATTCCCTTTATTTTGGAGCAAAAATGAAGAAATTTCCCTTTTTTATGGCAAAAAGATATGCATTCTTCTTATTTTCGTTCAAAAAGGCAGAAATTCCCCGTATTTTGGAGCAAAATTGCAGAAATTCCCCTAAATGTGGGGCAAAAAGGCAGAATTCCCTATATGTTAGGGCAAAAAGACAGAAATTCTCCTTATTTTGGGGCAAAACTCAGAAATTCCACTTATTTTGGGGCAAAATTCCAGAAATTTCCCTTATTTTGGGGCAAAATTGCAGAAATTTCACTTATTTTGGGGCAAAGTTGCAGAAATTTCACTTATTTCAGGGGATAAAGGCAGAAATTTTCCTTATTTTGGAGCAAAATGCAGAAATTCCTAATATTTTGTGGCAAAAATGCAGAAATTCCCCTCATTTTGAGGTAAAAAGGCTGAAATTCCCCTTATTTGGGGGCAAAAAGGCAGAAATTTTCTTTATTTTGGGGCAAAATTGCAGAAATTTCACTTATTTCAAGGTAATAAATCAGAAATTTTCTTATTTTGGGGCAAAAAAGAAAGAAATTCTCTTTGTTTTGGGGGAAAAAGACAGAAATTCCACTTATTTAGAGGCATAAAAGCAGAAATTTTCTTTATTTTGGAGCAAAAATGAAGAAATTTCCCTTTTTTATGGCAAAAATATATGCATTCTTCTTATTTTCGGGCAAAAAGGCAGAAATTCCCCGTAATTTGGAGCAAAATTGCAGAAATTGCCTTAATTGTGGGGCAAAAAGGCTGAAATTCCCTATATGTTGGGGCCAAAAGACAGAAATTCTCCTTATTTTGGGGCAAAACTCAGAAATTCCACAAATTTTGGGGCAAAAATCCAGAAATTTCCCTTATTTTGGGGCAAAATTGCAGAAATTTCACTTATTTAAGGATAATAAGTCAGAAATTTTTCCTATTTTGGGGCAAAAAGTTATGAATAACCTTTGTTTTGGAAGAAAAAGACAGAAATTCCACTTATTTAGAGGCAAAAAAGCAGAAATTCCCCTTATTTTGGAGCAAAAATGAAGACATTTCACTTTTTTATGGCAAAAAGGTATGCATTCTCCTTATTTTCGGGCAAAAAGGCAGAAATTCCCCGTATTTTGGAGCAAAATTGCAGAAATCCCCCTAATTGTGGGGCAAAAAGCAGAAATTCTCCTTATTTTGGGGCAAAACTCAGAAATTCCACTTATTTTGGGGCAAAATTCCAGAAATTTCCCTTATTTTGGGGCAAAATTGCAGAAATTTCCCTTATTTTTGGGCAAAATTGCAGAAATTTCACTTATTTTTTGCAAAATTGCAGAAATTTCACTTATTTCATGGAAAAAAGGCAGAAATTTTCCTTATTTCGGGGCAAAAAGACAGAAATTCCTAATATTTTGTGGCAAAAATGTAGAAATTCCCCTTATTTTGAGGTAAAAAGGCTGAAATTCCTCTTATTTGGGGGCAAAAATGCAGAAATTTCCCATATTTTGGGGAAAAACTGCAGAAATTTCACTTACTTCAGGGTAATAAGTCAGAATTTTTCTTTATTTTGGGGCAAAAAAGACAGAAATTCCCTTTGTTTTGGGGGAAAAAGACAGAAATTCCACTTATTTAGAGGCAAAATGCAGAAATTCCCCTTATTTTGGAGCAAAAATGAAGAAATTTCCCTTTTTTATGGCAAAAAGGTATGCATTCTTCTTATTTTCGGGCAAAAAGGCAGAAATTCCCCGTATTTTGTAGCAAAATTGCAGAAATTCCCCTAATTGTGGGGCAAAAAGCAGAAATTCCCTATATGTTAGGGCAAAAAGAAGGAAATTCTCCTTATTTTGAGGCAAAACTCAGAAATTCCACTTATTTTGGGGCAAAATTCCAGAAATTTCCCTTATCTTGGGGCAAAATTGCAGAAATTTCCTATATTTTTGGGCAAAATTGCAGAAATTTCACTTATTTTTGGGCAAAATTGCAGAAATTTCACTTATTTCAGGGAAAAAAGGCAGAAATTTTTCTAATTTTTGGGGCAAAAAGGCAGAAATTCCTAATATTTTGTGGCAAAAATGCAGAAATTCCCATTATTTTGAGGTAAAAAGTCTGAAATTCCCCTTTTTTGGGAGCAAAAAGGCAGAAATTTCCCTTATTTTGGGGCAAAATTGCAGAATTTTCACTTACTTCAGGGTAATAAGTCAGAATTTTTTTATTTTGGGGCCAAAAAACAGAAATTCCCTTTGTTTTGGGGGAAAAAGACAGAAATTCCACATATTTAGAGGCAAAATGGAAAAATTCCCCTTATTTTGGAGCAAAAATGAAGAAATTTCCCTTTTTTATGGCAAAAAGGTATGCATTCTTCTTATTTTTGTTCAAAAAGGCAGAAATTCCCCGTATTTTGGAGCAAAATTGCAGAAATTCCCCTAAATGTGGGGCAAAAAGGCAGAATTCCCTATATGTTATGGCAAAAAGACAGAAATTCTCCTTATTTTGGGGCAAAACTCAGAAATTCCACTTATTTTGAGGCAGAATTCCAGAAATTTCCTTTATTTTGGGGCAAAATTGCAGAAATTTCACTTATTTTGGGGCAAAATTGCAGAAATTTCACTTATTTCAGGGGAAAAAGGCAGAAATTTTCCTTATTTTGGAGCAAAATGCAGAAATTCCTAATATTTTGTGGCAAAAATGCAGAAATTCCCCTCATTTTGAGGTAAAAAGGCTGAAATTCCCCTTATTTGGGGGCAAAAAGGCAGAAATTTTCTTTATTTTGGGGCAAAATTGCAGAAATTTCACTTATTTCAAGGTAATAAATCTGAAATTTTCTTATTTAGGGGCAAAAAAAGACAGAAATTCTCTTTGTTTTGGGGGAAAAAGACAGAAATTCCACTTATTTAGACTCATAAAAGCAGAAATTTTCTTTATTTTGGAGCAAAAATGAAGAAATTTCCCTTTTTTATGGCAAAAATATATGCATTCTTCTTATTTTCGGGCAAAAAGGCAAAAATTCCCCGTAATTCGAGCAAAATTGCAGAAATTGCCTTAATTGTGGGGCAAAAAGGCTGATATTCCCTATATGTTGGGGCCAAAAGACAGAAATTCTCCTTATTTTGGGGCAAAACTCAGAAATTCCACAAATTTTGGGGCAAAAATCCAGAAATTTCCCTTATTTTGGGGCAAAATTGCAGAAATTTCACTTATTTACGGATAATATGTCAGAAATTTTTCCTATTTTGTGGCAAAAAGATATGAATAACCTTTGTTTTGGAAGAAAAAGACAGAAATTCCACTTATTTAGAGGCAAAAAAGCAAAAATTCCCCTTATTTTGGAGCAAAAATGAAGACATTTCCCTTTTTTATGGCAAAAAGGTATGCATTCTCCTTATTTTCGGGCAAAAAGGCAGAAATTCCCCGTATTTTGGAGCAAAATTGCAGAAATCCCGCTATTTGTGGGGCAAAAAGCAGAAATTCTCCTTATTTTGGGGCAAAACTCAGAAATTCCTCTTATGTTGGGGCAAAATTCCAGAAATTTTCCTTATTTTAGGGCAAAATTGCAGAAATTTCCCTTATTTTTGGGCAAAATTGCAGAAATTTCACTTATTTTTTGCAAAATTTCAGAAATTTCACTTATTTCATGGAAAAAAGGCAGAAATTTTCCTTAGTTCAGGGCAAAAAGACAGAAATTCCTAATATTTTGTGGCAAAAATGTAGAAATTCCCCTTATTTTGAGGTAAAAAGGCTGAAATTCCTCTTATTTGGGGGCAAAAATGCAGAAATTTCCCATATTTTGGAGAAAAATTGCAGAAATTTCACTTACTTCAGGGTAATAAGTCAGAATTTTTCTTTATTTTGGGGAAAAAAGACAGAAATTCCCTTTGTTTTGGGGGAAAAAGACAGAAATTCCACTTATTTAGAGGCAAAATGCAGAAATTCCCCTTATTTTGGAGCAAAAATGAAGAAATTTCCCTTTTTTATGGCAAAAAGGTATGCATTCTTCTTATTTTTGTTCAAAAAGGAAGAAATTCCCCGTATTTTGGAGCAAAATTGCAGAAATTCCCCTAAATGTGGGGCAAAAAGGCAGAATTCCCTATATGTTAGGGCAAAAAGACAGAAATTCTCCATATTTTGGGGCAAAACTCAGAAATTCCACTTATTTTGAGGCAGAATTCCAGAAATTTCCTTTATTTTGGGGCAAAATTGCAGAAATTTCACTTCTTTTGGGGCAAAATTGCAGAAATTTCACTTATTTCAGGGGAAAAAGGCAGAAATTTTCCTTATTTTGGAGCAAAATGCAGAAATTCCTAATATTTTGTGGCAAAAATGCAGAAATTCCCCTCATTTTGAGGTAAAAAGGCTGAAATTCCCCTTATTTGGGGGCAAAAAGGCAGAAATTTTCTTTATTTTGGGGCAAAATTGCAGAAATTTCACTTATTTCAAGGTAATAAATCAGAAATTTTCTTATTTTGGGGCAAAAAAGACAGAAATTCTCTTTGTTTTGGGGGAAAAAGACAGAAATTCCACTTATTTAGATGCATAAAAGCAGAAATTTTCTTATTTTGGAGCAAAAATGAAGAAATTTCCATTTTTTATGGCAAAAATATATGCATTCTTCTTATTTTCAGGCAAAAAGGCAGAAATTCCCCGTAATTTGGAGCAAAACTGCAGAAATTGCCTTAATTGTGGGGCAAAAAGGCTGAAATTCCCTATATGTTGGGGCCAAAAGACAGAAATTCTCCTTATTTTGGGGCAAAACTCAGAAATTCCACAAACTTTGGGGCAAAAATCCAGAAATTTTCCTTATTTTGGGGCAAAATTGCAGAAATTTCACTTATTTACGGATAATATGTCAGAAATTTTTCCTATTTTGGGGCAAAAAGATATGAATAACCTTTGTGTTGGAAGAAAAAGACAGAAATTCCACTTATTTAGAGGCAAAAAAGCAAAAATTCCCCTTATTTTGGAGCAAAAATGAAGACATTTCCCTTTTTTATGGCAAAAAGGTATGCATTCTCCTTATTTTCGGGCAAAAAGGCAGAAATTCCCCGTATTTTGGAGCAAAATTGCAGAAATCCCGCTATTTGTGGGGCAAAAAGCAGAAATTCTCCTTATTTTGGGGCAAAACTCAGAAATTCCTCTTATGTTGGGGCAAAATTCCAGAAATTTTCCTTATTTTAGGGCAAAATTGCAGAAATTTCCCTTATTTTTGGGCAAAATTGCAGAAATTTCACTTATTTTTTGCAAAATTTCAGAAATTTCACTTATTTCATGGAAAAAAGGCAGAAATTTTCCTTAGTTCAGGGCAAAAAGACAGAAATTCCTAATATTTTGTGGCAAAAATGTAGAAATTCCCCTTATTTTGAGGTAAAAAGGCTGAAATTCCTCTTATTTGGGGGCAAAAATGCAGAAATTTCGCATATTTTGGAGAAAAATTGCAGAAATTTCACTTACTTCAGGGTAATAAGTAAGAATTTTTTTTTATTTTGGGGCAAAAAAGACAGAAATTCCCTTTGTTTTGGGGGAAAAAGACAGAAATTCCACTTATTTAGAGGCAAAATGCAGAAATTCCCCTTATTTTGGAGCAAAAATGAAGAAATTTCCCTTTTTTATGGCAAAAAGGTATGCATTCTTCTTATTTTTGTTCAAAAAGGAAGAAATTCCCCGTATTTTGGAGCAAAATTGCAGAAATTCCCCTAAATGTTAGGGCAAAAAGACAGAAATTCTCCTTATTTTGGGGCAAAACTCAGAAATTCCACTTATATTGGGGCAAAATTCCAGAAATTTCCCTTATTTTGGGGCAAAATTGCAGAAATTTCACTTATTTTGGGGCAAAATTGCAGAAATTTCACTTATTTTGAGGCAAAATTGCAGAAATTTCACTTATTTTGGGGCAAAATTGCAGAAATTTCACTTATTTCAGGGGAAAAAGGCAGAAATTTTCCTTATTTTGGAGCAAAATGCCGAAATTCCTAATATTTTGTGGCAAAAATGCAGAAATTCCCCTCATTTTGAGGTAAAAAGGCTGAAATTCCCCTTATTTGGGGGCAAAAAGGCAGAAATTTTCTTTATTTTGGGGCAAAATTGCAGAAATTTCACTTATTTCAAGGTAATAAATCAGAAATTTTCTTATTTTGGGGCAAAAAAAGACAGAAATTCTCTTTGTTTTGGGGGAAAAAGACAGAAATTCCACTTATTTAGACGCATAAAAGCAGAAATTTTCTTTATTTTGGAGCAAAAATGAGGAAATTTCCCTTTTTTATGGCAAAAATATATGCATTCTTCTTATTTTCGGGCAAAAAGGCAAAAATTCCCCGTAATTTGGAGCAAAATTGCAGAAATTGCCTTAATTGTGGGGCAAAAAGGCTGATATTCCCTATATGTTGGGGCCAAAAGACAGAAATTCTCCTTATTTTGGGGCAAAACTCAGAAATTCCACAAATTTTGGGGCAAAAATCCAGAAATTTCCCTTATTTTGGGGCAAAATTGCAGAAATTTCACTTATTTTGGGGCAAAATTGCAGAAATTTCACTTATTTTGGGGCAAAATTGCAGAAATTTCACTTATTTCAGGGGAAAAAGGCAGAAATTTTCCTTATTTTGGAGCAAAATGCAGAAATTCCTAATATTTTGTGGCAAAAATGCAGAAATTCCCCTCATTTTGAGGTATAAAGGCTGAAATTCCCCTTATTTGGGGGCAAAAAGGCAGAAATTTTCTTTATTTTGGGGCAAAATTGCAGAAATTTCACTTATTTCAAGGTAATAAATCAGAAATTTTCTTATTTTGGGGCAAAAAAAGACAGAAATTCTCTTTGTTTTGGGGGAAAAAGACAGAAATTCCACTTATTTAGACGCATAAAAGCAGAAATTTTCTTTATTTTGGAGCAAAAATAAAGAAATTTCCCTTTTTTATGGCAAAAATATATGCATTCTTCTTATTTTCGGGCAAAAGGCAAAAATTCCCTGTAATTTGGAGCAAAATTGCAGAAATTGCCTTAATTGTGGGGCAAAAAGGCTGATATTCCCTATATGTTGGGGCCAAAAGACAGAAATTCTCCTTTTTTGGGGCAAAACTCAGAAATTCCACAAATTTTGGGGCAAAAATCCAGAAATTTCCCTTATTTTGGGGCAAAATTGCAGAAATTTCACTTATTTAAGGATAATAAGTCAGAAATTTTTTCCCATTTTGGGGTAAAAAGATATGAATAACCTTTGTTTTGGAAGAAAAAGACAGAAATTCCACTTATTTAGAGGCAAAAAAGCAGAAATTCCCATTATTTTGGAGCAAAAATGAAGACATTTCCCTTTTTTATGGCAAAAATATATGCATTCTTCTTATTTTCGGGCAAAAAGGCAGAAATTCCCCGTAATTTGGAGCAAAATTGCAGAAATTGCCTTAATTGTGGGGCAAAAAGGCTGAAATTCGCTATATGTTGGGGCCAAAAGACAGAAATTCTCCTTATTTTGGGGCAAAACTCAGAAATTCCACTAATTTCCCTTATTTTTGGGCAAAATTGCAGAAATTTCACTTATTTTTTGCAAAATTGCAGAAATTTCACTTATTTCATGGAAAAAAGGCAGAAATTTTCCTTATTTCGGGGCAAAAAGACAGAAATTCCTAATATTTTGTGGCAAAAATGTAGAAATTCCCCTTATTTTGAGGTAAAAAGGCTGAAATTCCTCTTATTTGGGGGCAAAAATGCAGAAATTTCCCATATTTAGGGGAAAAATTGCAGAAATTTCACTTACTTCAGGGTAATAAGTCAGAATTTTTCTTTATTTTGGGGCAAAAAAGACAGAAATTACCTTTGTTTTGGGGGAAAAAGACAGAAATTCCACTTATTTAGAGGCAAAATGCAGAAATTCCCCTTATTTTGGAGCAAAAATGAAGAAATTTCCCTTTTTTATGGCAAAAAGGTATGCATTCTTCTTATTTTCGGGCAAAAAGGCAGAAATTCCCCGTATTTTGGAGCAAAATTGCAGAAATTCCCCTAATTGTGGGGCAAAAAGCAGAAATTCCCTATATGTTAGGGCAAAAAGAAGGAAATTCTCCTTATTTTGAGGCAAAACTCAGAAATTCCACTTATTTTGGGGCAAAATTCCAGAAATTTCCCTTATCTTGGGGCAAAATTGCAGAAATTTCCTATATTTTTGGGCAAAATTGCAGAAATTTCACTTATTTTTGGGCAAAATTGCAGAAATTTCACTTATTTCAGGGAAAAAAGGCAGAAATTTTTCTAATTTTTGGGGCAAAAAGGCAGAAATTCCTAATATTTTGTGGCAAAAATGCAGAAATTCCCATTATTTTGAGGTAAAAAGTCTGAAATTCCCCTTTTTTGGGAGCAAAAAGGCAGAAATTTCCCTTATTTTGGGGCAAAATTGCAGAATTTTCACTTACTTCAGGGTAATAAGTCAGAATTTTTTTATTTTGGGGCCAAAAAACAGAAATTCCCTTTGTTTTGGGGGAAAAAGACAGAAATTCCACATATTTAGAGGCAAAATGGAAAAATTCCCCTTATTTTGGAGCAAAAATGAAGAAATTTCCCTTTTTTATGGCAAAAAGGTATGCATTCTTCTTATTTTTGTTCAAAAAGGCAGAAATTCCCCGTATTTTGGAGCAAAATTGCAGAAATTCCCCTAAATGTGGGGCAAAAAGGCAGAATTCCCTATATGTTATGGCAAAAAGACAGAAATTCTCCTTATTTTGGGGCAAAACTCAGAAATTCCACTTATTTTGAGGCAGAATTCCAGAAATTTCCTTTATTTTGGGGCAAAATTGCAGAAATTTCACTTATTTTGGGGCAAAATTGCAGAAATTTCACTTATTTCAGGGGAAAAAGGCAGAAATTTTCCTTATTTTGGAGCAAAATGCAGAAATTCCTAATATTTTGTGGCAAAAATGCAGAAATTCCCCTCATTTTGAGGTAAAAAGGCTGAAATTCCCCTTATTTGGGGGCAAAAAGGCAGAAATTTTCTTTATTTTGGGGCAAAATTGCAGAAATTTCACTTATTTCAAGGTAATAAATCTGAAATTTTCTTATTTAGGGGCAAAAAAAGACAGAAATTCTCTTTGTTTTGGGGGAAAAAGACAGAAATTCCACTTATTTAGAGGCATAAAAGCAGAAATTTTCTTTATTTTGGAGCAAAAATGAAGAAATTTCCCTTTTTTATGGCAAAAATATATGCATTCTTCTTATTTTCGGGCAAAAAGGCAAAAATTCCCCGTAATTCGAGCAAAATTGCAGAAATTGCCTTAATTGTGGGGCAAAAAGGCTGATATTCCCTATATGTTGGGGCCAAAAGACAGAAATTCTCCTTATTTTGGGGCAAAACTCAGAAATTCCACAAATTTTGGGGCAAAAATCCAGAAATTTCCCTTATTTTGGGGCAAAATTGCAGAAATTTCACTTATTTACGGATAATATGTCAGAAATTTTTCCTATTTTGTGGCAAAAAGATATGAATAACCTTTGTTTTGGAAGAAAAAGACAGAAATTCCACTTATTTAGAGGCAAAAAAGCAAAAATTCCCCTTATTTTGGAGCAAAAATGAAGACATTTCACTTTTTTATGGCAAAAAGGTATGCATTCTCCTTATTTTCGGGCAAAAAGGCAGAAATTCCCCGTATTTTGGAGCAAAATTGCAGAAATCCCGCTATTTGTGGGGCAAAAAGCAGAAATTCTCCTTATTTTGGGGCAAAACTCAGAAATTCCTCTTATGTTGGGGCAAAATTCCAGAAATTTTCCTTATTTTAGGGCAAAATTGCAGAAATTTCCCTTATTTTTGGGCAAAATTGCAGAAATTTCACTTATTTTTTGCAAAATTTCAGAAATTTCACTTATTTCATGGAAAAAAGGCAGAAATTTTCCTTAGTTCAGGGCAAAAAGACAGAAATTCCTAATATTTTGTGGCAAAAATGTAGAAATTCCCCTTATTTTGAGGTAAAAAGGCTGAAATTCCTCTTATTTGGGGGCAAAAATGCAGAAATTTCCCATATTTTGGAGAAAAATTGCAGAAATTTCACTTACTTCAGGGTAATAAGTCAGAATTTTTCTTTATTTTGGGGCAAAAAAGACAGAAATTCCCTTTGTTTTGGGGGAAAAAGACAGAAATTCCACTTATTTAGAGGCAAAATGCAGAAATTCCCCTTATTTTGGAGCAAAAATGAAGAAATTTCCCTTTTTTATGGCAAAAAGGTATGCATTCTTCTTATTTTTGTTCAAAAAGGAAGAAATTCCCCGTATTTTGGAGCAAAATTGCAGAAATTCCCCTAAATGTGGGGCAAAAAGGCAGAATTCCCTATATGTTAGGGCAAAAAGACAGAAATTCTCCTTATTTTGGGGCAAAACTCAGAAATTCCACTTATTTTGAGGCAGAATTCCAGAAATTTCCTTTATTTTGGGGCAAAATTGCAGAAATTTCACTTCTTTTGGGGCAAAATTGCAGAAATTTCACTTATTTCAGGGGAAAAAGGCAGAAATTTTCCTTATTTTGGAGCAAAATGCAGAAATTCCTAATATTTTGTGGCAAAAATGCAGAAATTCCCCTCATTTTGAGGTAAAAAGGCTGAAATTCCCCTTATTTGGGGGCAAAAAGGCAGAAATTTTCTTTATTTTGGGGCAAAATTGCAGAAATTTCACTTATTTCAAGGTAATAAATCAGAAATTTTCTTATTTTGGGGCAAAAAAGACAGAAATTCTCTTTGTTTTGGGGGAAAAAGACAGAAATTCCACTTATTTAGATGCATAAAAGCAGAAATTTTCTTATTTTGGAGAAAAAATGAAGAAATTTCCATTTTTTATGGCAAAAATATATGCATTCTTCTTATTTTCAGGCAAAAAGGCAGAAATTCCCCGTAATTTGGAGCAAAACTGCAGAAATTGCCTTAATTGTGGGGCAAAAAGGCTGAAATTCCCTATATGTTGGGGCCAAAAGACAGAAATTCTCCTTATTTTGGGGCAAAACTCAGAAATTCCACAAACTTTGGGGCAAAAATCCAGAAATTTTCCTTATTTTGGGGCAAAATTGCAGAAATTTCACTTATTTACGGATAATATGTCAGAAATTTTTCCTATTTTGGGGCAAAAAGATATGAATAACCTTTGTGTTGGAAGAAAAAGACAGAAATTCCACTTATTTAGAGGCAAAAAAGCAAAAATTCCCCTTATTTTGGAGCAAAAATGAAGACATTTCCCTTTTTTATGGCAAAAAGGTATGCATTCTCCTTATTTTCGGGCAAAAAGGCAGAAATTCCCCGTATTTTGGAGCAAAATTGCAGAAATCCCGCTATTTGTGGGGCAAAAAGCAGAAATTCTCCTTATTTTGGGGCAAAACTCAGAAATTCCTCTTATGTTGGGGCAAAATTCCAGAAATTTTCCTTATTTTAGGGCAAAATTGCAGAAATTTCCCTTATTTTTGGGCAAAATTGCAGAAATTTCACTTATTTTTTGCAAAATTTCAGAAATTTCACTTATTTCATGGAAAAAAGGCAGAAATTTTCCTTAGTTCAGGGCAAAAAGACAGAAATTCCTAATATTTTGTGGCAAAAATGTAGAAATTCCCCTTATTTTGAGGTAAAAAGGCTGAAATTCCTCTTATTTGGGGGCAAAAATGCAGAAATTTCGCATATTTTGGAGAAAAATTGCAGAAATTTCACTTACTTCAGGGTAATAAGTAAGAATTTTTTTTTATTTTGGGGCAAAAAAGACAGAAATTCCCTTTGTTTTGGGGGAAAAAGACAGAAATTCCACTTATTTAGAGGCAAAATGCAGAAATTCCCCTTATTTTGGAGCAAAAATGAAGAAATTTCCCTTTTTTATGGCAAAAAGGTATGCATTCTTCTTATTTTTGTTCAAAAAGGAAGAAATTCCCCGTATTTTGGAGCAAAATTGCAGAAATTCCCCTAAATGTTAGGGCAAAAAGACAGAAATTCTCCTTATTTTGGGGCAAAACTCAGAAATTCCACTTATATTGGGGCAAAATTCCAGAAATTTCCCTTATTTTGGGGCAAAATTGCAGAAATTTCACTTATTTTGGGGCAAAATTGCAGAAATTTCACTTATTTTGAGGCAAAATTGCAGAAATTTCACTTATTTTGGGGCAAAATTGCAGAAATTTCACTTATTTCAGGGGAAAAAGGCAGAAATTTTCCTTATTTTGGAGCAAAATGCCGAAATTCCTAATATTTTGTGGCAAAAATGCAGAAATTCCCCTCATTTTGAGGTAAAAAGGCTGAAATTCCCCTTATTTGGGGGCAAAAAGGCAGAAATTTTCTTTATTTTGGGGCAAAATTGCAGAAATTTCACTTATTTCAAGGTAATAAATCAGAAATTTTCTTATTTTGGGGCAAAAAAAGACAGAAATTCTCTTTGTTTTGGGGGAAAAAGACAGAAATTCCACTTATTTAGACGCATAAAAGCAGAAATTTTCTTTATTTTGGAGCAAAAATGAGGAAATTTCCCTTTTTTATGGCAAAAATATATGCATTCTTCTTATTTTCGGGCAAAAAGGCAAAAATTCCCCGTAATTTGGAGCAAAATTGCAGAAATTGCCTTAATTGTGGGGCAAAAAGGCTGATATTCCCTATATGTTGGGGCCAAAAGACAGAAATTCTCCTTATTTTGGGGCAAAACTCAGAAATTCCACAAATTTTGGGGCAAAAATCCAGAAATTTCCCTTATTTTGGGGCAAAATTGCAGAAATTTCACTTATTTTGGGGCAAAATTGCAGAAATTTCACTTATTTTGGGGCAAAATTGCAGAAATTTCACTTATTTCAGGGGAAAAAGGCAGAAATTTTCCTTATTTTGGAGCAAAATGCAGAAATTCCTAATATTTTGTTGCAAAAATGCAGAAATTCCCCTCATTTTGAGGTATAAAGGCTGAAATTCCCCTTATTTGGGGGCAAAAAGGCAGAAATTTTCTTTATTTTGGGGCAAAATTGCAGAAATTTCACTTATTTCAAGGTAATAAATCAGAAATTTTCTTATTTTGGGGCAAAAAAAGACAGAAATTCTCTTTGTTTTGGGGGAAAAAGACAGAAATTCCACTTATTTAGACGCATAAAAGCAGAAATTTTCTTTATTTTGGAGCAAAAATAAAGAAATTTCCCTTTTTTATGGCAAAAATATATGCATTCTTCTTATTTTCGGGCAAAAGGCAAAAATTCCCTGTAATTTGGAGCAAAATTGCAGAAATTGCCTTAATTGTGGGGCAAAAAGGCTGATATTCCCTATATGTTTGGGCCAAAAGACAGAAATTCTCCTTTTTTGGGGCAAAACTCAGAAATTCCACAAATTTTGGGGCAAAAATCCAGAAATTTCCCTTATTTTGGGGCAAAATTGCAGAAATTTCACTTATTTAAGGATAATAAGTCAGAAATTTTTTCCCATTTTGGGGTAAAAAGATATGAATAACCTTTGTTTTGGAAGAAAAAGACAGAAATTCCACTTATTTAGAGGCAAAAAAGCAGAAATTCCCATTATTTTGGAGCAAAAATGAAGACATTTCCCTTTTTTATGGCAAAAATATATGCATTCTTCTTATTTTCGGGCAAAAAGGCAGAAATTCCCCGTAATTTGGAGCAAAATTGCAGAAATTGCCTTAATTGTGGGGCAAAAAGGCTGAAATTCGCTATATGTTGGGGCCAAAAGACAGAAATTCTCCTTATTTTGGGGCAAAACTCAGAAATTCCACTAATTTCCCTTATTTTTGGGCAAAATTGCAGAAATTTCACTTATTTTTTGCAAAATTGCAGAAATTTCACTTATTTCATGGAAAAAAGGCAGAAATTTTCCTTATTTCGGGGCAAAAAGACAGAAATTCCTAATATTTTGTGGCAAAAATGTAGAAATTCCCCTTATTTTGAGGTAAAAAGGCTGAAATTCCTCTTATTTGGGGGCAAAAATGCAGAAATTTCCCATATTTAGGGGAAAAATTGCAGAAATTTCACTTACTTCAGGGTAATAAGTCAGAATTTTTCTTTATTTTGGGGCAAAAAAGACAGAAATTGCCTTTGTTTTGTGGGAAAAAGACAGAAATTCCACTTATTTAGAGGCAAAATGCAGAAATTCCCCTTATTTTGGAGCAAAAATGAAGAAATTTCCCTTTTTTATGGCAAAAAGGTATGCATTCTTCTTATTTTCGGGCAAAAAGGCAGAAATTCCCCGTATTTTGGAGCAAAATTGCAGAAATTCCCCTAATTGTGGGGCAAAAAGCAGAAATTCCCTATATGTTAGGGCAAAAAGAAGGAAATTCTCCTTATTTTGAGGCAAAACTCAGAAATTCCACTTATTTTGGGGCAAAATTCCAGAAATTTCCCTTATCTTGGGGCAAAATTGCAGAAATTTCCTATATTTTTGGGCAAAATTGCAGAAATTTCACTTATTTTTGGGCAAAATTGCAGAAATTTCACTTATTTCAGGGAAAAAAGGCAGAAATTTTTCTAATTTTTGGGGCAAAAAGGCAGAAATTCCTAATATTTTGTGGCAAAAATGCAGAAATTCCCATTATTTTGAGGTAAAAAGTCTGAAATTCCCCTTTTTTGGGAGAAAAAAGGCAGAAATTTCCCTTATTTTGGGGCAAAATTGCAGAATTTTCACTTACTTCAGGGTAATAAGTCAGAATTTTTTTATTTTGGGGCCAAAAAGACAGAAATTCCCTTTGTTTTGGGGGAAAAAGACAGAAATTCCACATATTTAGAGGCAAAATGGAGAAATTCCCCTTATTTTGGAGCAAAAATGAAGAAATTTCCCTTTTTTATGGCAAAAAGGTATGCATTCTTCTTATTTTTGTTCAAAAAGGCAGAAATTCCCCGTATTTTGGAGCAAAATTGCAGAAATTCCCCTAAATGTGGGGCAAAAAGGCAGAATTCCCTATATGTTATGGCAAAAAGACAGAAATTCTCCTTATTTTGGGGCAAAACTCAGAAATTCCACTTATTTTGAGGCAGAATTCCAGAAATTTCCTTTATTTTGGGGCAAAATTGCAGAAATTTCACTTATTTTGGGGCAAAATTGCAGAAATTTCACTTATTTCAGGGGAAAAAGGCAGAAATTTTCCTTATTTTGGAGCAAAATGCCGAAATTCCTAATATTTTGTGGCAAAAATGCAGAAATTCCCTACATTTTGAGGTAAAAAGGCTGAAATTCCCCTTATTTGGGGGCAAAAAGGCAGAAATTTTCTTTATTTTGGGGCAAAATTGCAGAAATTTCACTTATTTCAAGGTAATAAATCAGAAATTTTCTTATTTTGGGGCAAAAAAGACAGAAATTCTCTTTGTTTTGGGGGAAAAAGACAGAAATTCCACTTATTTAGACGCATAAAAGCAGAAATTTTCTTTATTTTGGTGCAAAAATGAAGAAATTTCCATTTTTTATGGCAAAAATATATGCATTCTTCTTATTTTCGGGCAAAAAGGCAGAAATTCCCCGTAATTTGGAGCAAAATTGCAGAAATTGCCTTAATTGTGGGGCAAAAAGGCTGAAATTCCCTATATGTTGGGGCCAAATGACAGAAATTCTCCTTATTTTGGGGAAAAACTCAGAAATTCCACAAATTTTGGGGCAAAAATCCAGAAATTTTCCTTATTTTGGGGCAAAATTGCAGAAATTTCACTTATTTACGGATAATATGTCAGAAATTTTTCCTATTTTGGGGCAAAAAGATATGAATAACCTTTGTGTTGGAAGAAAAAGACAGAAATTCCACTTATTTAGAGGCAAAAAAGCAAAAATTCCCCTTATTATGGAGCAAAAATGAAGACATTTCCCTTTTTTATGGCAAAAAGGTATGCATTCTCCTTATTTTCGGGCAAAAAGGCAGAAATTCCCCGTATTTTGGAGCAAAATTGCAGAAATCCCGCTATTTGTGGGGCAAAAAGCAGAAATTCTCCTCATTTTGGGGCAAAACTCAGAAATTCCTCTTATGTTGGGGCAAAATTCCAGAAATTTTCCTTATTTTAGGGCAAAATTGTAGAAATTTCCCTTATTTTTGGGCAAAATTGCAGAAATTTCACTTATTTTTTGCAAAATTGCAGAAATTTCACTTATTTCATGGAAAAAAGGCAGAAATTTTCCTTAGTTCAGGGCAAAAAGACAGAAATTCCTAATATTTTGTGGCAAAAATGTAGAAATTCCCCTTATTTTGAGGTAAAAAGGCTGAAATTCCTCTTATTTGGGGGCAAAAATGCAGAAATTTCCCATATTTAGGGGAAAAATTGCAGAAATTTCACTTACTTCAGGGTAATAAGTCAGAATTTTTCTTTATTTTGGGGCAAAAAAGACAGAAATTGCCTTTGTTTTGGGGGAAAAAGACAGAAATTCCACTTATTTAGAGGCAAAATGCAGAAATTCCCCTTATTTTGGAGCAAAAATGAAGAAATTTCCCTTTTTTATGGCAAAAAGGTATGCATTCTTCTTATTTTCGGGCAAAAAGGCAGAAATTCCCCGTATTTTGGAGCAAAATTGCAGAAATTCCCCTAATTGTGGGGCAAAAAGCAGAAATTCCCTATATGTTAGGGCAAAAAGAAGGAAATTCTCCTTATTTTGAGGCAAAACTCAGAAATTCCACTTATTTTGGGGCAAAATTCCAGAAATTTCCCTTATCTTGGGGCAAAATTGCAGAAATTTCCTATATTTTTGGGCAAAATTGCAGAAATTTCACTTATTTTTGGGCAAAATTGCAGAAATTTCACTTATTTCAGGGAAAAAAGGCAGAAATTTTTCTAATTTTTGGGGCAAAAAGGCAGAAATTCCTAATATTTTGTGGCAAAAATGCAGAAATTCCCATTATTTTGAGGTAAAAAGTCTGAAATTCCCCTTTTTTGGGAGAAAAAAGGCAGAAATTTCCCTTATTTTGGGGCAAAATTGCAGAATTTTCACTTACTTCAGGGTAATAAGTCAGAATTTTTTTATTTTGGGGCCAAAAAGACAGAAATTCCCTTTGTTTTGGGGGAAAAAGACAGAAATTCCACATATTTAGAGGCAAAATGGAGAAATTCCCCTTATTTTGGAGCAAAAATGAAGAAATTTCCCTTTTTTATGGCAAAAAGGTATGCATTCTTCTTATTTTTGTTCAAAAAGGCAGAAATTCCCCGTATTTTGGAGCAAAATTGCAGAAATTCCCCTAAATGTGGGGCAAAAAGGCAGAATTCCCTATATGTTATGGCAAAAAGACAGAAATTCTCCTTATTTTGGGGCAAAACTCAGAAATTCCACTTATTTTGAGGCAGAATTCCAGAAATTTCCTTTATTTTGGGGCAAAATTGCAGAAATTTCACTTATTTTGGGGCAAAATTGCAGAAATTTCACTTATTTCAGGGGAAAAAGGCAGAAATTTTCCTTATTTTGGAGCAAAATACTGAAATTCCTAATATTTTGTGGCAAAAATGCAGAAATTCCCTTCATTTTGAGGTAAAAAGGCTGAAATTCCCCTTATTTGGGGGCAAAAAGGCAGAAATTTTCTTTATTTTGGGGCAAAATTGCAGAAATTTCACTTATTTCAAGGTAATAAATCAGAAATTTTCTTATTTTGGGGCAAAAAAGACAGAAATTCTCTTTGTTTTGGGGGAAAAAGACAGAAATTCCACTTATTTAGACGCATAAAAGCAGAAATTTTCTTTATTTTGGAGCAAAAATGAAGAAATTTCCCTTTTTTATGGCAAAAATATATGCATTCTTCTTATTTTCGGGCAAAAAGGCAAAAATTCCCCGTAATTCGAGCAAAATTGCAGAAATTGCCTTAATTGTGGGGCAAAAAGGCTGATATTCCCTATATGTTGGGGCCAAAAGACAGAAATTCTCCTTATTTTGGGGCAAAACTCAGAAATTCCACAAATTTTGGGGCAAAAATCCAGAAATTTCCCTTATTTTGGGGCAAAATTGCAGAAATTTCACTTATTTACGGATAATATGTCAGAAATTTTTCCTATTTTGTGGCAAAAAGATATGAATAACCTTTGTTTTGGAAGAAAAAGACAGAAATTCCACTTATTTAGAGGCAAAAAAGCAAAAATTCCCCTTATTTTGGAGCAAAAATGAAGACATTTCCCTTTTTTATGGCAAAAAGGTATGCATTCTCCTTATTTTCGGGCAAAAAGGCAGAAATTCCCCGTATTTTGGAGCAAAATTGCAGAAATCCCGCTATTTGTGGGGCAAAAAGCAGAAATTCTCCTTATTTTGGGGCAAAACTCAGAAATTCCTCTTATGTTGGGGCAAAATTCCAGAAATTTTCCTTATTTTAGGGCAAAATTGCAGAAATTTCCCTTATTTTTGGGCAAAATTGCAGAAATTTCACTTATTTTTTGCAAAATTTCAGAAATTTCACTTATTTCATGGAAAAAAGGCAGAAATTTTCCTTAGTTCAGGGCAAAAAGACAGAAATTCCTAATATTTTGTGGCAAAAATGTAGAAATTCCCCTTATTTTGAGGTAAAAAGGCTGAAATTCCTCTTATTTGGGGGCAAAAATGCAGAAATTTCCCATATTTTGGAGAAAAATTGCAGAAATTTCACTTACTTCAGGGTAATAAGTCAGAATTTTTCTTTATTTTGGGGCAAAAAAGACAGAAATTCCCTTTGTTTTGGGGGAAAAAGACAGAAATTCCACTTATTTAGAGGCAAAATGCAGAAATTCCCCTTATTTTGGAGCAAAAATGAAGAAATTTCCCTTTTTTATGGCAAAAAGGTATGCATTCTTCTTATTTTTGTTCAAAAAGGAAGAAATTCCCCGTATTTTGGAGCAAAATTGCAGAAATTCCCCTAAATGTGGGGCAAAAAGGCAGAATTCCCTATATGTTAGGGCAAAAAGACAGAAATTCTCCTTATTTTGGGGCAAAACTCAGAAATTCCACTTATTTTGAGGCAGAATTCCAGAAATTTCCTTTATTTTGGGGCAAAATTGCAGAAATTTCACTTCTTTTGGGGCAAAATTGCAGAAATTTCACTTATTTCAGGGGAAAAAGGCAGAAATTTTCCTTATTTTGGAGCAAAATGCAGAAATTCCTAATATTTTGTGGCAAAAATGCAGAAATTCCCCTCATTTTGAGGTAAAAAGGCTGAAATTCCCCTTATTTGGGGGCAAAAAGGCAGAAATTTTCTTTATTTTGGGGCAAAATTGCAGAAATTTCACTTATTTCAAGGTAATAAATCAGAAATTTTCTTATTTTGGGGCAAAAAAGACAGAAATTCTCTTTGTTTTGGGGGAAAAAGACAGAAATTCCACTTATTTAGATGCATAAAAGCAGAAATTTTCTTATTTTGGAGCAAAAATGAAGAAATTTCCATTTTTTATGGCAAAAATATATGCATTCTTCTTATTTTCAGGCAAAAAGGCAGAAATTCCCCGTAATTTGGAGCAAAACTGCAGAAATTGCCTTAATTGTGGGGCAAAAAGGCTGAAATTCCCTATATGTTGGGGCCAAAAGACAGAAATTCTCCTTATTTTGGGGCAAAACTCAGAAATTCCACAAACTTTGGGGCAAAAATCCAGAAATTTTCCTTATTTTGGGGCAAAATTGCAGAAATTTCACTTATTTACGGATAATATGTCAGAAATTTTTCCTATTTTGGGGCAAAAAGATATGAATAACCTTTGTGTTGGAAGAAAAAGACAGAAATTCCACTTATTTAGAGGCAAAAAAGCAAAAATTCCCCTTATTTTGGAGCAAAAATGAAGACATTTCCCTTTTTTATGGCAAAAAGGTATGCATTCTCCTTATTTTCGGGCAAAAAGGCAGAAATTCCCCGTATTTTGGAGCAAAATTGCAGAAATCCCGCTATTTGTGGGGCAAAAAGCAGAAATTCTCCTTATTTTGGGGCAAAACTCAGAAATTCCTCTTATGTTGGGGCAAAATTCCAGAAATTTTCCTTATTTTAGGGCAAAATTGCAGAAATTTCCCTTATTTTTGGGCAAAATTGCAGAAATTTCACTTATTTTTTGCAAAATTTCAGAAATTTCACTTATTTCATGGAAAAAAGGCAGAAATTTTCCTTAGTTCAGGGCAAAAAGACAGAAATTCCTAATATTTTGTGGCAAAAATGTAGAAATTCCCCTTATTTTGAGGTAAAAAGGCTGAAATTCCTCTTATTTGGGGGCAAAAATGCAGAAATTTCGCATATTTTGGAGAAAAATTGCAGAAATTTCACTTACTTCAGGGTAATAAGTAAGAATTTTTTTTTATTTTGGGGCAAAAAAGACAGAAATTCCCTTTGTTTTGGGGGAAAAAGACAGAAATTCCACTTATTTAGAGGCAAAATGCAGAAATTCCCCTTATTTTGGAGCAAAAATGAAGAAATTTCCCTTTTTTATGGCAAAAAGGTATGCATTCTTCTTATTTTTGTTCAAAAAGGAAGAAATTCCCCGTATTTTGGAGCAAAATTGCAGAAATTCCCCTAAATGTTAGGGCAAAAAGACAGAAATTCTCCTTATTTTGGGGCAAAACTCAGAAATTCCACTTATATTGGGGCAAAATTCCAGAAATTTCCCTTATTTTGGGGCAAAATTGCAGAAATTTCACTTATTTTGGGGCAAAATTGCAGAAATTTCACTTATTTTGAGGCAAAATTGCAGAAATTTCACTTATTTTGGGGCAAAATTGCAGAAATTTCACTTATTTCAGGGGAAAAAGGCAGAAATTTTCCTTATTTTGGAGCAAAATGCCGAAATTCCTAATATTTTGTGGCAAAAATGCAGAAATTCCCCTCATTTTGAGGTAAAAAGGCTGAAATTCCCCTTATTTGGGGGCAAAAAGGCAGAAATTTTCTTTATTTTGGGGCAAAATTGCAGAAATTTCACTTATTTCAAGGTAATAAATCAGAAATTTTCTTATTTTGGGGCAAAAAAAGACAGAAATTCTCTTTGTTTTGGGGGAAAAAGACAGAAATTCCACTTATTTAGACGCATAAAAGCAGAAATTTTCTTTATTTTGGAGCAAAAATGAGGAAATTTCCCTTTTTTATGGCAAAAATATATGCATTCTTCTTATTTTCGGGCAAAAAGGCAAAAATTCCCCGTAATTTGGAGCAAAATTGCAGAAATTGCCTTAATTGTGGGGCAAAAAGGCTGATATTCCCTATATGTTGGGGCCAAAAGACAGAAATTCTCCTTATTTTGGGGCAAAACTCAGAAATTCCACAAATTTTGGGGCAAAAATCCAGAAATTTCCCTTATTTTGGGGCAAAATTGCAGAAATTTCACTTATTTTGGGGCAAAATTGCAGAAATTTCACTTATTTTGGGGCAAAATTGCAGAAATTTCACTTATTTCAGGGGAAAAAGGCAGAAATTTTCCTTATTTTGGAGCAAAATGCAGAAATTCCTAATATTTTGTTGCAAAAATGCAGAAATTCCCCTCATTTTGAGGTATAAAGGCTGAAATTCCCCTTATTTGGGGGCAAAAAGGCAGAAATTTTCTTTATTTTGGGGCAAAATTGCAGAAATTTCACTTATTTCAAGGTAATAAATCAGAAATTTTCTTATTTTGGGGCAAAAAAAGACAGAAATTCTCTTTGTTTTGGGGGAAAAAGACAGAAATTCCACTTATTTAGACGCATAAAAGCAGAAATTTTCTTTATTTTGGAGCAAAAATAAAGAAATTTCCCTTTTTTATGGCAAAAATATATGCATTCTTCTTATTTTCGGGCAAAAGGCAAAAATTCCCTGTAATTTGGAGCAAAATTGCAGAAATTGCCTTAATTGTGGGGCAAAAAGGCTGATATTCCCTATATGTTGGGGCCAAAAGACAGAAATTCTCCTTTTTTGGGGCAAAACTCAGAAATTCCACAAATTTTGGGGCAAAAATCCAGAAATTTCCCTTATTTTGGGGCAAAATTGCAGAAATTTCACTTATTTAAGGATAATAAGTCAGAAATTTTTTCCCATTTTGGGGTAAAAAGATATGAATAACCTTTGTTTTGGAAGAAAAAGACAGAAATTCCACTTATTTAGAGGCAAAAAAGCAGAAATTCCCATTATTTTGGAGCAAAAATGAAGACATTTCCCTTTTTTATGGCAAAAATATATGCATTCTTCTTATTTTCGGGCAAAAAGGCAGAAATTCCCCGTAATTTGGAGCAAAATTGCAGAAATTGCCTTAATTGTGGGGCAAAAAGGCTGAAATTCGCTATATGTTGGGGCCAAAAGACAGAAATTCTCCTTATTTTGGGGCAAAACTCAGAAATTCCACTAATTTCCCTTATTTTTGGGCAAAATTGCAGAAATTTCACTTATTTTTTGCAAAATTGCAGAAATTTCACTTATTTCATGGAAAAAAGGCAGAAATTTTCCTTATTTCGGGGCAAAAAGACAGAAATTCCTAATATTTTGTGGCAAAAATGTAGAAATTCCCCTTATTTTGAGGTAAAAAGGCTGAAATTCCTCTTATTTGGGGGCAAAAATGCAGAAATTTCCCATATTTAGGGGAAAAATTGCAGAAATTTCACTTACTTCAGGGTAATAAGTCAGAATTTTTCTTTATTTTGGGGCAAAAAAGACAGAAATTGCCTTTGTTTTGGGGGAAAAAGACAGAAATTCCACTTATTTAGAGGCAAAATGCAGAAATTCCCCTTATTTTGGAGCAAAAATGAAGAAATTTCCCTTTTTTATGGCAAAAAGGTATGCATTCTTCTTATTTTCGGGCAAAAAGGCAGAAATTCCCCGTATTTTGGAGCAAAATTGCAGAAATTCCCCTAATTGTGGGGCAAAAAGCAGAAATTCCCTATATGTTAGGGCAAAAAGAAGGAAATTCTCCTTATTTTGAGGCAAAACTCAGAAATTCCACTTATTTTGGGGCAAAATTCCAGAAATTTCCCTTATCTTGGGGCAAAATTGCAGAAATTTCCTATATTTTTGGGCAAAATTGCAGAAATTTCACTTATTTTTGGGCAAAATTGCAGAAATTTCACTTATTTCAGGGAAAAAAGGCAGAAATTTTTCTAATTTTTGGGGCAAAAAGGCAGAAATTCCTAATATTTTGTGGCAAAAATGCAGAAATTCCCATTATTTTGAGGTAAAAAGTCTGAAATTCCCCTTTTTTGGGAGAAAAAAGGCAGAAATTTCCCTTATTTTGGGGCAAAATTGCAGAATTTTCACTTACTTCAGGGTAATAAGTCAGAATTTTTTTATTTTGGGGCCAAAAAGACAGAAATTCCCTTTGTTTTGGGGGAAAAAGACAGAAATTCCACATATTTAGAGGCAAAATGGAGAAATTCCCCTTATTTTGGAGCAAAAATGAAGAAATTTCCCTTTTTTATGGCAAAAAGGTATGCATTCTTCTTATTTTTGTTCAAAAAGGCAGAAATTCCCCGTATTTTGGAGCAAAATTGCAGAAATTCCCCTAAATGTGGGGCAAAAAGGCAGAATTCCCTATATGTTATGGCAAAAAGACAGAAATTCTCCTTATTTTGGGGCAAAACTCAGAAATTCCACTTATTTTGAGGCAGAATTCCAGAAATTTCCTTTATTTTGGGGCAAAATTGCAGAAATTTCACTTATTTTGGGGCAAAATTGCAGAAATTTCACTTATTTCAGGGGAAAAAGGCAGAAATTTTCCTTATTTTGGAGCAAAATGCCGAAATTCCTAATATTTTGTGGCAAAAATGCAGAAATTCCCTACATTTTGAGGTAAAAAGGCTGAAATTCCCCTTATTTGGGGGCAAAAAGGCAGAAATTTTCTTTATTTTGGGGCAAAATTGCAGAAATTTCACTTATTTCAAGGTAATAAATCAGAAATTTTCTTATTTTGGGGCAAAAAAGACAGAAATTCTCTTTGTTTTGGGGGAAAAAGACAGAAATTCCACTTATTTAGACGCATAAAAGCAGAAATTTTCTTTATTTTGGTGCAAAAATGAAGAAATTTCCATTTTTTATGGCAAAAATATATGCATTCTTCTTATTTTCGGGCAAAAAGGCAGAAATTCCCCGTAATTTGGAGCAAAATTGCAGAAATTGCCTTAATTGTGGGGCAAAAAGGCTGAAATTCCCTATATGTTGGGGCCAAATGACAGAAATTCTCCTTATTTTGGGGAAAAACTCAGAAATTCCACAAATTTTGGGGCAAAAATCCAGAAATTTTCCTTATTTTGGGGCAAAATTGCAGAAATTTCACTTATTTACGGATAATATGTCAGAAATTTTTCCTATTTTGGGGCAAAAAGATATGAATAACCTTTGTGTTGGAAGAAAAAGACAGAAATTCCACTTATTTAGAGGCAAAAAAGCAAAAATTCCCCTTATTATGGAGCAAAAATGAAGACATTTCCCTTTTTTATGGCAAAAAGGTATGCATTCTCCTTATTTTCGGGCAAAAAGGCAGAAATTCCCCGTATTTTGGAGCAAAATTGCAGAAATCCCGCTATTTGTGGGGCAAAAAGCAGAAATTCTCCTCATTTTGGGGCAAAACTCAGAAATTCCTCTTATGTTGGGGCAAAATTCCAGAAATTTTCCTTATTTTAGGGCAAAATTGTAGAAATTTCCCTTATTTTTGGGCAAAATTGCAGAAATTTCACTTATTTTTTGCAAAATTGCAGAAATTTCACTTATTTCATGGAAAAAAGGCAGAAATTTTCCTTAGTTCAGGGCAAAAAGACAGAAATTCCTAATATTTTGTGGCAAAAATGTAGAAATTCCCCTTATTTTGAGGTAAAAAGGCTGAAATTCCTCTTATTTGGGGGCAAAAATGCAGAAATTTCCCATATTTAGGGGAAAAATTGCAGAAATTTCACTTACTTCAGGGTAATAAGTCAGAATTTTTCTTTATTTTGGGGCAAAAAAGACAGAAATTGCCTTTGTTTTGGGGGAAAAAGACAGAAATTCCACTTATTTAGAGGCAAAATGCAGAAATTCCCCTTATTTTGGAGCAAAAATGAAGAAATTTCCCTTTTTTATGGCAAAAAGGTATGCATTCTTCTTATTTTCGGGCAAAAAGGCAGAAATTCCCCGTATTTTGGAGCAAAATTGCAGAAATTCCCCTAATTGTGGGGCAAAAAGCAGAAATTCCCTATATGTTAGGGCAAAAAGAAGGAAATTCTCCTTATTTTGAGGCAAAACTCAGAAATTCCACTTATTTTGGGGCAAAATTCCAGAAATTTCCCTTATCTTGGGGCAAAATTGCAGAAATTTCCTATATTTTTGGGCAAAATTGCAGAAATTTCACTTATTTTTGGGCAAAATTGCAGAAATTTCACTTATTTCAGGGAAAAAAGGCAGAAATTTTTCTAATTTTTGGGGCAAAAAGGCAGAAATTCCTAATATTTTGTGGCAAAAATGCAGAAATTCCCATTATTTTGAGGTAAAAAGTCTGAAATTCCCCTTTTTTGGGAGAAAAAAGGCAGAAATTTCCCTTATTTTGGGGCAAAATTGCAGAATTTTCACTTACTTCAGGGTAATAAGTCAGAATTTTTTTATTTTGGGGCCAAAAAGACAGAAATTCCCTTTGTTTTGGGGGAAAAAGACAGAAATTCCACATATTTAGAGGCAAAATGGAGAAATTCCCCTTATTTTGGAGCAAAAATGAAGAAATTTCCCTTTTTTATGGCAAAAAGGTATGCATTCTTCTTATTTTTGTTCAAAAAGGCAGAAATTCCCCGTATTTTGGAGCAAAATTGCAGAAATTCCCCTAAATGTGGGGCAAAAAGGCAGAATTCCCTATATGTTATGGCAAAAAGACAGAAATTCTCCTTATTTTGGGGCAAAACTCAGAAATTCCACTTATTTTGAGGCAGAATTCCAGAAATTTCCTTTATTTTGGGGCAAAATTGCAGAAATTTCACTTATTTTGGGGCAAAATTGCAGAAATTTCACTTATTTCAGGGGAAAAAGGCAGAAATTTTCCTTATTTTGGAGCAAAATGCTGAAATTCCTAATATTTTGTGGCAAAAATGCAGAAATTCCCTTCATTTTGAGGTAAAAAGGCTGAAATTCCCCTTATTTGGGGGCAAAAAGGCAGAAATTTTCTTTATTTTGGGGCAAAATTGCAGAAATTTCACTTATTTCAAGGTAATAAATCAGAAATTTTCTTATTTTGGGGCAAAAAAGACAGAAATTCTCTTTGTTTTGGGGGAAAAAGACAGAAATTCCACTTATTTAGACGCATAAAAGCAGAAATTTTCTTTATTTTGGAGCAAAAATGAGAAATTTCCATTTTTTATGGCAAAAATATATGCATTCTTCTTATTTTCGGGCAAAAAGGCAGAAATTCCCCGTAATTTGGAGCAAAATTGCAGAAATTGCCTTAATTGTGGGGCAAAAAGGCTGAAATTCCCTATATGTTGGGGCCAAAAGACAGAAATTCTCCTTATTTTGGGGAAAAACTCAGAAATTCCACAAATTTTGGGGCAAAAATCCAGAAATTTCCCTTATTTTGGGGCAAAATTGCAGAAATTTCACTTATTTACGGATAATATGTCAGAAATTTTTCCTATTTTGGGGCAAAAAGATATGAATAACCTTTGTTTTGAAAGAAAAAGACAGAAATTCCACTTATTTAGAGGCAAAAAAGCAAAAATTCCCCTTATTTTGGAGCAAAAATGAAGACATTTCCCTTTTTTATGGCAAAAAGTTATGCATTCTCCTTATTTTCGGGCAAAAAGGCAGAAATTCCCCGTATTTTGGAGCAAAATTGCAGAAATCCCGCTATTTGTGGGGCAAAAAGCAGAAATTCTCCTCATTTTCGGGCAAAACTCAGAAATTCCTTTTATGTTGGGGCAAAATTCCAGAAATTTTCCTTATTTTAGGGCAAAATTGCAGAAATTTCCCTTATTTTTGGGCAAAATTGCAGAAATTTCACTTATTTTTTGCAAAATTGCAGAAATTTCACTTATTTCATGGAAAAAAGGCAGAAATTTTCCTTAGTTCAGGGCAAAAAGACAGAAATTCCTAATATTTTGTGGCAAAAATGTAGAAATTCCCCTTATTTTGAGGTAAAAAGGCTGAAATTCCTCTTATTTGGTGGCAAAAATGCAGAAATTTCCCATATTTTGGAGAAAAATTGCAGAAATTTCACTTACTTCAAGGTAATAAGTCAGAATTTTTCTTTATTTTGGGGCAAAAAAGACAGAAATTCCCTTTGTTTTGGGGGAAAAAGACAGAAATTCCACTTATTTAGAGGCAAAATGCAGAAATTCCCCTTATTTTGGAGCAAAAATGAAGAAATTTCCCTTTTTTATGGCAAAAAGGTATGCATTCTTCTTATTTTTGTTCAAAAAGGAAGAAATTCCCCGTATTTTGGAGCAAAATTGCAGAAATTCCCCTAAATGTGGGGAAAAAGGCAGAATTCCCTATATTTTAGGGCAAAAAGACAGAAATTCTCCTTATTTTGGGGCAAAACTCAGAAATTCCACTTATATTGGGGCAAAATTCCAGAAATTTCCCTTATTTTGGGGCAAAATTGCAGAAATTTCACTTATTTTGGGGCAAAATTGCAGAAATTTCACTTATTTTGGGGCAAAATTGCAGAAATTTCACTTATTTTGGGGCAAAATTGCAGAAATTTCACTTATTTTGGGGGAAAAAAGAGAAATTTTCCTTATTTTGGAGCAAAATGCAGAAATTCCTAATATTTTGTGGCAAAAATGCAGAAATTCTCCTCATTTTGAGGTAAAAAGGCTGAAATTCCCCTTATTTGGGGGCAAAAAGGCAGAAATTTTCTTTATTTTGGGGCAAAATTGCAGAAATTTCACTTATTTCAAGGTAATAAATCAGAAATTTTCTTATTTTGGGGCAAAAAAAGACAGAAATTCTCTTTGTTTTGGGGGAAAAAGACAGAAATTCCACTTATTTAGACGCATAAAAGCAGAAATTTTCTTTATTTTGGAGCAAAAATGAAGAAATTTCCCTTTTTTATGGCAAAAATATATGCATTCTTCTTATTTTCGGGAAAAAAGGCGAAAATTCCCCGTAATTTGGAGCAAAATTTCAGAAATTGCCTTAATTGTGGGGCAAAAAGGCTGATATTCCCTATATGTTGGGGCCAAAAGACAGAAATTCTCCTTATTTTGGGGAAAAACTCAGAAATTCCACAAATTTTGGGGCAAAAATCCAGAAATTTCTTTTATTTTGGGGCAAAATTGCAGAAATTTCACTTATTTAAGGATAATAAGTCAGAAATTTTTTCCCATTTTGGGGCAAAAAGATATGAATAACCTTTGTTTTGGAAGAAAAAGACAGAAATTCCACTTATTTAGAGGCAAAAAAGCAGAAATTCCTATTATTTTGGAGCAAAAATGAAGACATTTCCCTTTTTTATGGCAAAAAGTTATGCATTCTCCTTATTTTCGGGCAAAAAGGCAGAAATTCCCCGTATTTTGGAGCAAAATTGCAGAAATCCCCCTAATTGTGGGGCAAAAAGCAGAAATTCTCCTTATTTTGGGGAAAACTCAGAAATTCCACTTATTTTGGGGCAAAATTCCAGAAATTTCCTTTATTTTGGGGCAAAATTGCAGAAATTTCCCTTATTTTTGGGCAAAATTGCAGAAATTTCACTTATTTTTTGCAAAATTGCAGAAATTTCACTTATTTCATGGAAAAAAGGCAGAAATTTTCCTTATTTCAGGGCAAAAAGGCAAAAATTCCTAATATTTTGTGGCAAAAATGTAGAAATTCCCCTTATTTTGAGGTAAAAAGGCTGAAATTCCTCTTATTTGGGGGCAAAAATGCAGAAATTTCCCATATTTTGGGGAAAACTTTCAGAAATTTCACTTACTTCAGGGTAATAAGTCAGAATTTTTCTTTATTTTGGGGCAAAAAAAAATTCCCTTTGTTTTGGGGGAAAAAGACAGAAATTCCACTTATTTAGAGGCAAAATGCAGAAATTCCCCTTATTTTGGAGCAAAAATGAAGAAATTTCCCTTTTTATGGCAAAAGGGTATGCATTCTTCTTATTTTCGTTCAAAAAGGCAGAAATTCCTTGTATTTTTGAAGCAAAATTGCAGAAATTCCCCTAAATGTGGGGCAAAAAGGCAGAATTCCCTATATGTTAGGGCAAAAAGACAGAAATTCTCCTTATTTTGGGGCAAAACTCAGAAATTCCACTTATTTTGGGGCAAAATTCCAGAAATTTCCCTTATTTTGGGGCAAAATTGCAGAAATTTCACTTATTTTGGGGCAAAATTGCAGAAATTTCACTTATTTTGGGGGAAAAAAGAGAAATTTTCCTTATTTTGGAGCAAAATGCAGAAATTCCTAATATTTTGTGGCAAAAATGCAGAAATTCCCCTCATTTTGAGGTAAAAAGGCTAAAATTCCACTTATTTAGGGGGAAAAAGGCAGAAATTTTCTTTATTTTGGGGCAAAATTGCAGAAATTTCACTTATTTCAAGGTAATAAATCAGAAATTTTCTTATTTTGGGGCAAAAAAGACAGAAATTCTCTTTGTTTTGGGGGAAAAAGACAGAAATTCCACTTATTTAGACGCATAAAAGCAGAAATTTTCTTTATTTTGGAGCAAAAATGAAGAAATTTCCATTTTTTATGGCAAAAATATATGCATTCTTCTTATTTTCGGGCAAAAAGGCAGAAATTCCCCGTAATTTGGAGCAAAATTGCAGAAATTGCCTTAATTGTGGGGCAAAAAGGCTGAAATTCCCTATATGTTGGGGCCAAAAGACAGAAATTCTCCTTATTTTGGGGCAAAACTCAGAAATTCCACAAATTTTGGGGCAAAAATCCAGAAATTTCCCTTATTTTGGGGCAAAATTGCAGAAATTTCACTTATTTACGGATAATATGTCAGAAATTTTTCCTATTTTGTGGCAAAAAGATATGAATAACCTTTGTTTTGGAAGAAAAAGACAGAAATTCCACTTATTTAGAGGCAAAAAAGCAAAAATTCCCCTTATTTTGGAGCAAAAATGAAGACATTTCCCTTTTTTATGGCAAAAAGGTATGCATTCTCCTTATTTTCGGGCAAAAAGGCAGAAATTCCCCGTATTTTGGAGCAAAATTGCAGAAATCCCGCTATTTGTGGGGCAAAAAGCAGAAATTCTCCTTATTTTGGGGCAAAACTCAGAAATTCCTCTTATGTTGGGGCAAAATTCCAGAAATTTTCCTTATTTTAGGGCAAAATTGCAGAAATTTCCCTTATTTTTGGGCAAAATTGCAGAAATTTCACTTATTTTTTGCAAAATTTCAGAAATTTCACTTATTTCATGGAAAAAAGGCAGAAATTTTCCTTAGTTCAGGGCAAAAAGACAGAAATTCCTAATATTTTGTGGCAAAAATGTAGAAATTCCCCTTATTTTGAGGTAAAAAGGCTGAAATTCCTCTTATTTGGGGGCAAAAATGCAGAAATTTCCCATATTTTGGAGAAAAATTGCAGAAATTTCACTTACTTCAGGGTAATAAGTCAGAATTTTTCTTTATTTTGGGGCAAAAAAGACAGAAATTCCCTTTGTTTTGGGGGAAAAAGACAGAAATTCCACTTATTTAGAGGCAAAATGCAGAAATTCCCCTTATTTTGGAGCAAAAATGAAGAAATTTCCCTTTTTTATGGCAAAAAGGTATGCATTCTTCTTATTTTTGTTCAAAAAGGAAGAAATTCCCCGTATTTTGGAGCAAAATTGCAGAAATTCCCCTAAATGTGGGGCAAAAAGGCAGAATTCCCTATATTTTAGGGCAAAAAGACAGAAATTCTCCTTATTTTGGGGCAAAACTCAGAAATTCCACTTATATTGGGGCAAAATTCCAGAAATTTCCCTTATTTTGGGGCAAAATTGCAGAAATTTCACTTATTTTGGGGCAAAATTGCAGAAATTTCACTTATTTTGGGGCAAAATTGCAGAAATTTCACTTATTTTGGGGCAAAATTGCAGAAATTTCACTTATTTCAGGGGAAAAAGGCAGAAATTTTCCTTATTTTGGAGCAAAATGCAGAAATTCCTAATATTTTGTGGCAAAAATGCAGAAATTCTCCTCATTTTGAGGTAAAAAGGCTGAAATTCCCCTTATTTGGGGGCAAAAAGGCAGAAATTTTCTTTATTTTGGGGCAAAATTGCAGAAATTTCACTTATTTCAAGGTAATAAATCAGAAATTTTCTTATTTTGGGGCAAAAAAAGACAGAAATTCTCTTTGTTTTGGGGGAAAAAGACAGAAATTCCACTTATTTAGACGCATAAAAGCAGAAATTTTCTTTATTTTGGAGCAAAAATGAAGAAATTTCCCTTTTTTATGGCAAAAATATATGCATTCTTCTTATTTTCGGGAAAAAAGGTGAAAATTCCCCGTAATTTGGAGCAAAATTTCAGAAATTGCCTTAATTGTGGGGCAAAAAGGCTGATATTCCCTATATGTTGGGGCCAAAAGACAGAAATTCTCCTTATTTTGGGGCAAAACTCAGAAATTCCACAAATTTTGGGGCAAAAATCCAGAAATTTCTTTTATTTTGGGGCAAAATTGCAGAAATTTCACTTATTTAAGGATAATAAGTCAGAAATTTTTTCCCATTTTGGGGCAAAAAGATATGAATAACCTTTGTTTTGGAAGAAAAAGACAGAAATTCCACTTATTTAGAGGCAAAAAAGCAGAAATTCCTATTATTTTGGAGCAAAAATGAAGACATTTCCCTTTTTTATGGCAAAAAGTTATGCATTCTCCTTATTTTCGGGCAAAAAGGCAGAAATTCCCCGTATTTTGGAGCAAAATTGCAGAAATCCCCCTAATTGTGGGGCAAAAAGCAGAAATTCTCCTTATTTTGGGGAAAACTCAGAAATTCCACTTATTTTGGGGCAAAATTCCAGAAATTTCCTTTATTTTGGGGCAAAATTGCAGAAATTTCCCTTATTTTTGGGCAAAATTGCAGAAATTTCACTTATTTTTTGCAAAATTGCAGAAATTTCACTTATTTCATGGAAAAAAGGCAGAAATTTTCCTTATTTCAGGGCAAAAAGGCAAAAATTCCTAATATTTTGTGGCAAAAATGTAGAAATTCCCCTTATTTTGAGGTAAAAAGGCTGAAATTCCTCTTATTTGGGGGCAAAAATGCAGAAATTTCCCATATTTTGGGGAAAACTTTCAGAAATTTCACTTACTTCAGGGTAATAAGTCAGAATTTTTCTTTATTTTGGGGCAAAAAAAAATTCCCTTTGTTTTGGGGGAAAAAGACAGAAATTCCACTTATTTAGAGGCAAAATGCAGAAATTCCCCTTATTTTGGAGCAAAAATGAAGAAATTTCCCTTTTTATGGCAAAAGGGTATGCATTCTTCTTATTTTCGTTCAAAAAGGCAGAAATTCCTTGTATTTTTGAAGCAAAATTGCAGAAATTCCCCTAAATGTGGGGCAAAAAGGCAGAATTCCCTATATGTTAGGGCAAAAAGACAGAAATTCTCCTTATTTTGGGGCAAAACTCAGAAATTCCACTTATTTTGGGGCAAAATTCCAGAAATTTCCCTTATTTTGGGGCAAAATTGCAGAAATTTCACTTATTTTGGGGCAAAATTGCAGAAATTTCACTTATTTTGGGGGAAAAAAGAGAAATTTTCCTTATTTTGGAGCAAAATGCAGAAATTCCTAATATTTTGTGGCAAAAATGCAGAAATTCCCCTCATTTTGAGGTAAAAAGGCTAAAATTCCACTTATTTGGGGGCAAAAAGGCAGAAATTTTCTTTATTTTGGGGCAAAATTGCAGAAATTTCACTTATTTCAAGGTAATAAATCAGAAATTTTCTTATTTTGGGGCAAAAAAGACAGAAATTCTCTTTGTTTTGGGGGAAAAAGACAGAAATTCCACTTATTTAGACGCATAAAAGCAGAAATTTTCTTTATTTTGGAGCAAAAATGAAGAAATTTCCATTTTTTATGGCAAAAATATATGCATTCTTCTTATTTTCGGGCAAAAAGGCAGAAATTCCCCGTAATTTGGAGCAAAATTGCAGAAATTGCCTTAATTGTGGGGCAAAAAGGCTGAAATTCCCTATATGTTGGGGCCAAAAGACAGAAATTCTCCTTATTTTGGGGAAAACTCAGAAATTCCACAAATTTTGGGGCAAAAATCCAGAAATTTCCCTTATTTTGGGGCAAAATTGCAGAAATTTCACTTATTTACGGATAATATGTCAGAAATTTTTCCTATTTTGGGGCAAAAAGATATGAATAACCTTTGTGTTGGAAGAAAAAGACAGAAATTCCACTTATTTAGAGGCAAAAAAGCAAAAATTCCCCTTATTTTGGAGCAAAAATGAAGACATTTCCCTTTTTTATGGCAAAAAGGTATGCATTCTCCTTATTTTCGGGCAAAAAGGCAGAAATTCCCCGTATTTTGGAGCAAAATTGCAGAAATCCCGCTATTTGTGGGGCAAAAAGCAGAAATTCTCCTTATTTTGGGGCAAAACTCAGAAATTCCTCTTATGTTGGGGCAAAATTCCAAAAATTTTCCTTATTTTAGGGCAAAATTGCAGAAATTTCCCTTATTTTTGGGCAAAATTGCAGAAATTTCACTTATTTTTTGCAAAATTGCAGAAATTTCACTTATTTCATGGAAAAAAGGCAGAAATTTTCTTTAGTTCAGGGCAAAAAGACAGAAATTCCTAATATTTTGTGGCAAAAATATAGAAATTCCTCTTATTTTGAGGTAAAAAGGCTGAAATTCCTCTTATTTGGGGGCAAAAATGCAGAAATTTCCCATATTTTGGAGAAAAATTGCAGAAATTTCACTTACTTCAGGGTAATAAGTCAGAATTTTTCTTTATTTTGGGGCAAAAAAGACAGAAATTCCCTTTGTTTTGGGGGAAAAAGACAGAAATTCCACTTATTTAGAGGCAAAATGCAGAAATTCCCCTTATTTTGGAGCAAAAATGAAGAAATTTCCCTTTTTTATGGCAAAAAGGTATGCATTCTTCTTATTTTTGTTCAAAAAGGAAGAAATTCCCCGTATTTTGGAGCAAAATTGCAGAAATTCCCCTAAATGTGGGGCAAAAAGGCAGAATTCCCTATATGTTAGGGCAAAAAGACAGAAATTCTCCTTATTTTGGGGCAAAACTCAGAAATTCCACTTATATTGGGGCAAAATTCCAGAAATTTCCCTTATTTTGGGGCAAAATTGCAGAAATTTCACTTATTTTGTGGCAAAATTGCAGAAATTTCACTTACTTTGGGGCAAAATTGCAGAAATTTCACTTATTTTGGGGCAAAATTGCAGAAATTTCACTTATTTCAGGGGAAAAAAAGAGAAATTTTCCTTATTTTGGAGCAAAATGCAGAAATTCCTAATATTTTGTGGCAAAAATGCAGAAATTCCCCTCATTTTGAGGTAAAAAGGCTAAAATTCCACTTATTTGGGGGCAAAAAGGCAGAAATTTTCTTTATTTTGGGGCAAAATTGCAGAAATTTCACTTATTTCAAGGTAATAAATCAGAAATTTTTTTATTTTGCGGCAAAAAAGACAGAAATTCTCTTTGTTTTGGGGGAAAAAGACAGAAATTCCACTTATTTAGACGCATAAAAGCAGAAATTTTCTTTATTTTGGAGCAAAAATGAAGAAATTTCCATTTTTTATGGCAAAAATATATGCATTCTTCTTATTTTCGGGCAAAAAGGCAGAAATTCCCCGTAATTTGGAGCAAAATTGCAGAAATTGCCTTAATTGTGGGGCAAAAAGGCTGAAATTCCCTATATGTTGGGGCCAAAAGACAGAAATTCTCCTTATTTTGGGGCAAAACTCAGAAATTCCACAAATTTTGGGGCAAAAATCCAGAAATTTTCCTTATTTTGGGGCAAAATTGCAGAAATTTCACTTATTTACGGATAATATGTCAGAAATTTTTCCTATTTTGGGGCAAAAAGATATGAATAACCTTTGTTTTGGAAGAAAAAGACAGAAATTCCACTTATTTAGAGGCAAAAAAGCAAAAATTCCCCTTATTTTGGAGCAAAAATGAAGACATTTCCCTTTTTTATGGCAAAAAGGTATGCATTCTCCTTATTTTCGGGCAAAAAGGCAGAAATTCCCCGTATTTTGGAGCAAAATTGCAGAAATCCCGCTATTTGTGGGGCAAAAAGCAGAAATTCTCCTTATTTTGGGGCAAAACTCAGAAATTCCTCTTATGTTGGGGCAAAATTCCAGAAATTTTCCTTATTTTAGGGCAAAATTGCAGAAATTTCCCTTATTTTTGGGCAAAATTGCAGAAATTTCACTTATTTTTTGCAAAATTGCAGAAATTTCACTTATTTCATGGAAAAAAGGCAGAAATTTTCTTTAGTTCAGGGCAAAAAGACAGAAATTCCTAATATTTTGTGGCAAAAATATAGAAATTCCTCTTATTTTGAGGTAAAAAGGCTGAAATTCCTCTTATTTGGGGGCAAAAATGCAGAAATTTCCCATATTTTGGAGAAAAATTGCAGAAATTTCACTTACTTCAGGGTAATAAGTCAGAATTTTTCTTTATTTTGGGGCAAAAAAGACAGAAATTCCCTTTGTTTTGGGGGAAAAAGACAGAAATTCCACTTATTTAGAGGCAAAATGCAGAAATTCCCCTTATTTTGGAGCAAAAATGAAGAAATTTCCCTTTTTTATGGCAAAAAGGTATGCATTCTTCTTATTTTTGTTCAAAAAGGAAGAAATTCCCCGTATTTTGGAGCAAAATTGCAGAAATTCCCCTAAATGTGGGGCAAAAAGGCAGAATTCCCTATATGTTAGGGCAAAAAGACAGAAATTCTCCTTATTTTGGGGCAAAACTCAGAAATTCCACTTATATTGGGGCAAAATTCCAGAAATTTCCCTTATTTTGGGGCAAAATTGCAGAAATTTCACTTATTTTGTGGCAAAATTGCAGAAATTTCACTTACTTTGGGGCAAAATTGCAGAAATTTCACTTATTTTGGGGCAAAATTGCAGAAATTTCACTTTTTTCAGGGGAAAAAGGCAGAAATTTTCCTTATTTTGGAGCAAAATGCAGAAATTTCTAATATTTTGTGGCAAAAATGCAGAAATTCCCCTCATTTTGAGGTAAAAAGGCTGAAATTCCCCTTATTTGGGGGCAAAAAGGCAGAAATTTTCTTTATTTTGGGGCAAAATTGCAGAAATTTCACTTATTTCAAGGTAATAAATCAGAAATTTTCTTATTTTGGGGCAAAAAAAGACAGAAATTCTCTTTGTTTTGGGGGAAAAAGACAGAAATTCCACTTATTTAGACGCATAAAAGCAGAAATTTTCTTTATTTTGGAGCAAAAATGAAGAAATTTCCCTTTTTTATGGCAAAAATATATGCATTCTTCTTATTTTCGGGCAAAAAGGCAAAAATTCCCCGTAATTTGGAGCAAAATTGCAGAAATTGCCTTAATTGTGGGGCAAAAAGGCTGATATTCCCTATATGTTGGGGCCAAAAGACAGAAATTCTCCTTATTTTGGGGCAAAACTCAGAAATTCCACAAATTTTGGTGCAAAAATCCAGAAATTTCCCTTATTTTGGGGCAAAATTGCAGAAATTTCACTTATTTAAGGATAATAAGTCAGAAATTTTTTCCCATTTTGGGGCAAAAAGATATGAATAACCTTTGTTTTGGAAGAAAAAGACAGAAATTCCACTTATTTAGAGGCAAAAAAGCAGAAATTCCCATTATTTTGGAGCAAAAATGAAGACATTTCCCTTTTTTATGGCAAAAAGTTATGCATTCTCCTTATTTTCGGGCAAAAAGGCAGAAATTCCCCGTATTTTGGAGCAAAATTGCAGAAATCCCCCTAATTGTGGGGCAAAAAGCAGAAATTCTCCTTATTTTGGGGCAAAACTCAGAAATTCCACTTATTTTGGGGCAAAATTCCAGAAATTTCCCTTATTTTGGGGCAAAATTGCAGAAATTTCCCTTATTTTTGGGCAAAATTGCAGAAATTTCACTTATTTTTTGCAAAATTGCAGAAATTTCACTTATTTCATGGAAAAAAGGCAGAAATTTTCCTTATTTCAGGGCAAAAAGGCAGAAATTCCTAATATTTTGTGGCAAAAATGTAGAAATTCCCCTTATTTTGAGGTAAAAAGGCTGAAATTCCTCTTATTTGGGGGCAAAAATGCAGAAATTTCCCATATTTTGGGGAAAAATTGCAGAAATTTCACTTACTTCACGGTAATAAGTCAGAATTTTTCTTTATTTTGGGGCGAAAAAGAGAGAAATTCCCTTTGTTTTGGGGGAAAAAAAGAGAAATTCCACTTATTTAGAGGCATAAAAGCAGAAATTCCCCTTATTTTGGAGCAAAAATGAAGAAATTTCCCTTTTTTATGGCAAAAAGGTATGCATTCTTCTTATTTTCGGGCAAAAAGGCAGAAATTCCCCGTATTTTGGAGCAAAATTGCAGAAATTCCCCTAATTGTGGGGCAAAAAGCAGAAATTCCCTATATGTTAGGGCAAAAAGACAGAAATTCTCCTTATTTTGAGGCAAAACTCAGAAATTCCACTTATTTTGGGGCAAAATTCCAGAAATTTCCCTTATCTTGGGGCAAAATTGCAGAAATTTCCTATATTTTTGGGCAAAATTGCAGAAATTTCACTTATTTTTGGGCAAAATTCCAGAAATTTCACTTATTTCAGAAAAAAAAGGCAGAAATTTTTCTAATTTTTGGGGCAAAAAGGCAGAAATTCCTAATATTTTGTGGCAAAAATGCAGAAATTCTCATTATTTTGAGGTAAAAATTCTGAAATTCCCCTTTTTTGGGAGCAAAAAGGCAGAAATTTCCCTTATTTTGGGGCAAAATTGCAGAATTTTCACTTACTTAAGGGTAATAAGTCAGAATTTTTTTATTTTGGGGCCAAAAAGACAGAAATTCCCTTTGTTTTGGGGGAAAAAGACAGAAATTCCACATATTTAGAGGCAAAATGCAGAAATTCCCCTTATTTTGGAGCAAAAATGAAGAAATTTCCCTTTTTTATGGCAAAAAGGTATGCATTCTTCTTATTTTTGTTCAAAAAGGAAGAAATTCCCCGTATTTTGGAGCAAAATTGCAGAAATTCCCCTAAATGTGGGGCAAAAAGGCAGAATTCCCTATATGTTAGGGCAAAAAGACAGAAATTCTCCTTATTTTGGGGCAAAACTCAGAAATTCCACTTATATTGGGGCAAAATTCCAGAAATTTCCCTTATTTTGGGGCAAAATTGCAGAAATTTCACTTATTTTGGGGCAAAATTGCAGAAATTTCACTTATTTTGGGGCAAAATTGCAGAAATTTCACTTATTTGGGGGCAAAATTGCAGAAATTTCACTTATTTCAGGGGAAAAAGGCAGAAATTTTCCTTATTTTGGAGCAAAATGCAGAAATTCCTAATATTTTGTGGCAAAAATGCAGAAATTCCCCTCATTTTGAGGTAAAAAGGCTGAAATTCCCCTTATTTGGGGGCAAAAAGGCAGAAATTTTCTTTATTTTGGGGCAAAATTGCAGAAATTTCACTTATTTCAAGGTAATAAATCAGAAATTTTCTTATTTTGGGGCAAAAAAGGACAGAAATTCTCTTTGTTTTGGGGGAAAAAGACAGAAATTCCACTTATTTAGACTCATAAAAGCAGAAATTTTCTTTATTTTGGAGCAAAAATGAAGAAATTTCTCTTTTTTATGGCAAAAATATATGCATTCTTCTTATTTTCGGGCAAAAAGGCAAAAATTCCCCGTAATTTGGAGCAAAATTGCAGAAATTGCCTTATTTGTGGGGCAAAAAGGCTGATATTCCCTATATGTTGGGGCCAAAAGACAGAAATTCTCCTTATTTTGGGGCAAAACTCAGAAATTCCACAAATTTTGGGGCAAAAATCCAGAAATTTCCCTTATTTTGGGGCAAAATTGCAGAAATTTCACTTATTTACGGATAATATGTCAGAAATTTTTCCTATTTTGTGGCAAAAAGATATGAATAACCTTTGTTTTGGAAGAAAAAGACAGAAATTCCACTTATTTAGAGGCAAAAAAGCAAAAATTCCCCTTATTTTGGAGCAAAAATGAAGACATTTCCCTTTTTTATTGCAAAAAGGTATGCATTCTCCTTATTTTCGGGCAAAAAGGCAGAAATTCCCCGTATTTTGGAGCAAAATTGCAGAAATCCCGCTATTTGTGGGGCAAAAAGCAGAAATTCTCCTCATTTTCGGGCAAAACTCAGAAATTCCTCTTATGTTGGGGCAAAATTCCAGAAATTTTCCTTATTTTAGGGCAAAATTGCAGAAATTTCCCTTATTTTTGGGCAAAATTGCAGAAATTTCACTTATTTTTTGCAAAATTTCAGAAATTTCACTTATTTCATGGAAAAAAGGCAGAAATTTTCCTTAGTTCAGGGCAAAAAGACAGAAATTCCTAATATTTTGTGGCAAAAATGTAGAAATTCCCCTTATTTTGAGGTAAAAAGGCTGAAATTCCTCTTATTTGGGGGCAAAAATGCAGAAATTTCCCATATTTTGGAGAAAAATTGCAGAAATTTCACTTACTTCAGGGTAATAAGTCAGAATTTTTCTTTATTTTGGGGCAAAAAAGACAGAAATTCCCTTTGTTTTGGGGGAAAAAGACAGAAATTCCACTTATTTAGAGGCAAAATGCAGAAATTCCCCTTATTTTGGAGCAAAAATGAAGAAATTTCCCTTTTTTATGGCAAAAAGGTATGCATTCTTCTTATTTTTGTTCAAAAAGGAAGAAATTCCCCGTATTTTGGAGCAAAATTGCAGAAATTCCCCTAAATGTGGGGCAAAAAGGCAGAATTCCCTATATGTTAGGGCAAAAAGACAGAAATTCTCCTTATTTTGGGGCAAAACTCAGAAATTCCACTTATATTGGGGCAAAATTCCAGAAATTTCCCTTATTTTGGGGCAAAATTGCAGAAATTTCACTTATTTTGGGGCAAAATTGCAGAAATTTCACTTATTTTGGGGCAAAATTGCAGAAATTTCACATATTTGGGGGCAAAATTGCAGAAATTTCACTTATTTCAGGGGAAAAAGGCAGAAATTTTCCTTATTTTGGAGCAAAATGCAGAAATTCCTAATATTTTGTGGCAAAAATGCAGAAATTCCCCTCATTTTGAGGTAAAAAGGCTGAAATTCCCCTTATTTGGGGGCAAAAATGCAGAAATTTTCTTTATTTTGGGGCAAAATTGCAGAAATTTCACTTATTTCAAGGTAATAAATCTGAAATTTTCTTATTTTGGGGCAAAAAAAGACAGAAATTCTCTTTGTTTTGGGGGAAAAAGACAGAAATTCCACTTATTTAGACTCATAAAAGCAGAAATTTTCTTTATTTTGGAGCAAAAATGAAGAAATTTCCCTTTTTTATGGCAAAAATATATGCATTCTTCTTATTTTCGGGCAAAAAGGCAAAAATTCCCCGTAATTTGGAGCAAAATTGCAGAAATTGCCTTATTTGTGGGGCAAAAAGGCTGATATTCGCTATATGTTGGGGCCAAAAGACAGAAATTCTCCTTATTTTGGGGCAAAACTCTGAAATTCCACAAATTTTGGGGCAAAAATCCAGAAATTTCCCTTATTTTGGGGCAAAATTGCAGAAATTTCACTTATTTTGGGGCAAAATTGCAGAAATTTCACTTATTTTGGGGCAAAATTGCAGAAATTTCACTTATTTTGGGGCAAAATTGCAGAAATTTCACTTATTTCGGAGCAAAATTGCAGAAATTTCACTTATTTCAGGGGAAAAAGGCAGAAATTTTCCTTATTTTGGAGCAAAATGCAGAAATTCCTAATATTTTGTGGCAAAAATGCAGAAATTCCCCTCATTTTGAGGTAAAAAGGCTGAAATTCCCCTTATTTGGGGGCAAAAAGGCAGAAATTTTCTTTATTTTGGGGCAAAATTGCAGAAATTTCACTTATTTCAAGGTAATAAATCTGAAATTTTCTTATTTTGGGGCAAAAAAAGACAGAAATTCTCTTTGTTTTGGGGGAAAAAGACAGAAATTCCACTTATTTAGACTCATAAAAGCAGAAATTTTCTTTATTTTGGAGCAAAAATGAAGAAATTTCCCTTTTTTATGGCAAAAATATATGCATTCTTCTTATTTTCGGGCAAAAAGGCAAAAATTCCCCGTAATTTGGAGCAAAATTGCAGAAATTGCCTTATTTGTGGGGCAAAAAGGCTGATATTCCCTATATGTTGGGGCCAAAAGACAGAAATTCTCCTTATTTTGGGGCAAAACTCAGAAATTCCACAAATTTTGGGGCAAAAATCCAGAAATTTCCCTTATTTTGGGGCAAAATTGCAGAAATTTCACTTATTTACGGATAATATGTCAGAAATTTTTCCTATTTTGTGGCAAAAAGATATGAATAACCTTTGTTTTGGAAGAAAAAGACAGAAATTCCACTTATTTAGAGGCAAAAAAGCAAAAATTCCCCTTATTTTGGAGCAAAAATGAAGACATTTCCCTTTTTTATGGCAAAAAGGTATGCATTCTCTTTATTTTCGGGCAAAAAGGCAGAAATTCCCCGTATTTTGGAGCAAAATTGCAGAAATCCCGCTATTTGTGGGGCAAAAAGCAGAAATTCTCCTTATTTTGGGGCAAAACTCAGAAATTCCTCTTATGTTGGGGCAAAATTCCAGAAATTTTCCTTATTTTAGGGCAAAATTGCAGAAATTTCCCTTATTTTTGGGCAAAATTGCAGAAATTTCACTTATTTTTTGCAAAATTTCAGAAATTTCACTTATTTCATGGAAAAAAGGCAGAAATTTTCCTTAGTTCAGGGCAAAAAGACAGAAATTCCTAATATTTTGTGGCAAAAATGTAGAAATTCCCCTTATTTTGTGGTAAAAAGGCTGAAATTCCTCTTATTTGGGGGCAAAAATGCAGAAATTTCCCATATTTAGGGGAAAAATTGCAGAAATTTCACTTACTTCAGGGTAATAAGTCAGAATTTTTCTTTATTTTGGGGCAAAAAAGACAGAAATTCCCTTTGTTTTGGGGGAAAAAGACAGAAATTCCACTTATTTAGAGGCAAAATGCAGAAATCCCCCTTATTTTGGAGCAAAAATGAAGAAATTTCCCTTTTTTATGGCAAAAAGGTATGCATTCTTCTTATTTTTGTTCAAAAAGGAAGAAATTCCCCGTATTTTGGAGCAAAATTGCAGAAATTCCCCTAAATGTGGGGCAAAAAGGCAGAATTCCCTATATGTTAGGGCAAAAAGACAGAAATTCTCCTTATTTTGGGGCAAAACTCAGAAATTCCACTTATATTGGGGCAAAATTCCAGAAATTTCCCTTATTTTGGGGCAAAATTGCAGAAATTTCACTTATTTCAGGGGAAAAAGGCAGAAATTTTCCTTATTTTGGAGCAAAATGCAGAAATTCCTAATATTTTGTGGCAAAAATGCAGAAATTCCCCTCATTTTGAGGTAAAAAGGCTGAAATTCCCCTTATTTGGGGGCAAAAAGGCAGAAATTTTCTTTATTTTGGGGCAAAATTGCAGAAATTTCACTTATTTCAAGGTAATAAATCAGAAATTTTCTTATTTTGGGGCAAAAAAAGACAGAAATTCTCTTTGTTTTGGGGGAAAAAGACAGAAATTCCACTTATTTAGACACATAAAAGCAGAAATTTTCTTTATTTTGGAGCAAAAATGAAAAAATTTCCCTTTTTTATGGCAAAAATATATGCATTCTTCTTATTTTCGGGCAAAAAGGCAAAAATTCCCTGTAATTTGGAGCAAAATTGCAGAAATTGCCTTAATTGTGGAGCAAAAATGCTGATATTCCCTATATGTTGGGGCCAAAAGACAGAAATTCTCCTTATTTTGGGGCAAAACTCAGAAATTCCACAAATTTTGGGGCAAAAATCCAGAAATTTCCCTTATTTTGGGGCAAAATTGCAGAAATTTCACTTATTTAAGGATAATAAGTCAGAAATTTTTTCCCATTTTGGGGCAAAAAGATATGAATAACCTTTGTTTTGGAAGAAAAAGACAGAAATTCCACTTATTTAGAGGCAAAAAAGCAGAAATTCCCATTATTTTGGAGCAAAAATGAAGACATTTCCCTTTTTTATGGCAAAAAGTTATGCATTCTCCTTATTTTCGGGCAAAAAGGCAGAAATTCCCCGTATTTTGGAGCAAAATTGCAGAAATCCCCCTAATTGTGGGGCAAAAAGCAGAAATTCTCCTTATTTTGGGGCAAAACTCAGAAATTCCACTTATTTTGGGGCAAAATTCCAGAAATTTCCCTTATTTTGGGGCAAAATTGCAGAAATTTCCCTTATTTTTGGGCAAAATTGCAGAAATTTCACTTATTTTTTGCAAAATTGCAGAAATTTCACTTATTTCATGGAAAAAAGGCAGAAATTTTCCTTATTTCAGGGCAAAAAGGCAAAAATTCCTAATATTTTGTGGCAAAAATATAGAAATTCCCCTTATTTTGAGGTAAAAAGGCTGAAATTCCTCTTATTTGGGGACAAAAATGCAGAAATTTCCCATATTTTGGGGAAAAATTTCAGAAATTTCACTTACTTCAGGGTAATAAGTCAGAATTTTTCTTTATTTTGGGGCAAAAAAAAAATTTCCTTTGTTTTGGGGAAAAAGACAGAAATTCCACTTATTTAGAGGCAAAATGCAGAAATTCCCCTTATTTTGGAGCAAAAATGAAGAAATTTCCCTTTTTATGGCAAAAAGGTATGCATTCTTCTTATTTTCGTTCAAAAAGGCAGAAATTCCTTGTATTTTGGAGCAAAATTGCAGAAATTCCCCTAAATGTGGGGCAAAAAGGCAGAATTCCCTATATGTTAGGGCAAAAAGACAGAAATTCTCCTAGTTTTGGGGCAAAACTCAGAAATTCCACTTATTTTGGGGCAAAATTCCAGAAATTTCCCTTATTTTGGGGCAAAATTGCAGAAATTTCACTTATTTTGGGGCAAAATTGCAGAAATTTCACTTATTTCAGGGGAAAAAAAGAGAAATTTTCCTTATTTTGGAGCAAAATGCAGAAATTCCTAATATTTTGTGGCAAAAATGCAGAAATTCCCCTCATTTTGAGGTAAAAAGGCTAAAATTCCACTTATTTGGGGGCAAAAAGGCAGAAATTTTCTTTATTTTGGGGCAAAATTGCAGAAATTTCACTTATTTCAAGGTAATAAATCAGAAATTTTTTTATTTTGCGGCAAAAAAGACAGAAATTCTCTTTGTTTTGGGGGAAAAAGACAGAAATTCCACTTATTTAGACGCATAAAAGCAGAAATTTTCTTTATTTTGGAGCAAAAATGAAGAAATTTCCATTTTTTATGGCAAAAATATATGCATTCTTCTTATTTTCGGGCAAAAAGGCAGAAATTCCCCGTAATTTGGAGCAAAATTGCAGAAATTGCCTTAATTGTGGGGCAAAAAGGCTGAAATTCCCTATATGTTGGGGCCAAAAGACAGAAATTCTCCTTATTTTGGGGCAAAACTCAGAAATTCCACAAATTTTGGGGCAAAAATCCAGAAATTTTCCTTATTTTGGGGCAAAATTGCAGAAATTTCACTTATTTACGGATAATATGTCAGAAATTTTTCCTATTTTGGGGCAAAAAGATATGAATAACCTTTGTTTTGGAAGAAAAAGACAGAAATTCCACTTATTTAGAGGCAAAAAAGCAAAAATTCCCCTTATTTTGGAGCAAAAATGAAGACATTTCCCTTTTTTATGGCAAAAAGGTATGCATTCTCCTTATTTTCGGGCAAAAAGGCAGAAATTCCCCGTATTTTGGAGCAAAATTGCAGAAATCCCGCTATTTGTGGGGCAAAAAGCAGAAATTCTCCTTATTTTGGGGCAAAACTCAGAAATTCCTCTTATGTTGGGGCAAAATTCCAGAAATTTTCCTTATTTTAGGGCAAAATTGCAGAAATTTCCCTTATTTTTGGGCAAAATTGCAGAAATTTCACTTATTTTTTGCAAAATTGCAGAAATTTCACTTATTTCATGGAAAAAAGGCAGAAATTTTCCTTAGTTCAGGGCAAAAAGACAGAAATTCCTAATATTTTGTGGCAAAAATGTAGAAATTCCCCTTATTTTGAGGTAAAAAGGCTGAAATTCCTCTTATTTGGGGGCAAAAATGCAGAAATTTCCCATATTTTGGAGAAAAATTGCAGAAATTTCACTTACTTCAGGGCAATAAGTCAGAATTTTTCTTTATTTTGGGGCAAAAAAGACAGAAATTCCCTTTGTTTTGGGGGAAAAAGACAGAAATTCCACTTATTTAGAGGCAAAATGCAGAAATTCCCCTTATTTTGGAGCAAAAATGAAGAAATTTCCCTTTTTTATGGCAAAAAGGTATGCATTCTTCTTATTTTTGTTCAAAAAGGAAGAAATTCCCCGTATTTTGGAGCAAAATTGCAGAAATTCCCCTAAATGTGGGGCAAAAAGGCAGAATTCCCTATATGTTAGGGCAAAAAGACAGAAATTCTCCTTATTTTGGGGCAAAACTCAGAAATTCCACTTATATTGGGGCAAAATTCCAGAAATTTCCCTTATTTTGGGGCAAAATTGCAGAAATTTCACTTATTTTGGGGCAAAATTGCAGAAATTTCACTTATTTCGGGTCAAAATTGCAGAAATTTCACTTCTTTTGGGGCAAAATTGCAGAAATTTCACTTATTTCAGGGGAAAAAGGCAGAAATTTTCCTTATTTTGGAGCAAAATGCAGAAATTCCTAATATTTTGTGGCAAAAATGCAGAAATTCCCCTCATTTTGAGGTAAAAAGGCTGAAATTCCCCTTATTTGGGGGCAAAAAGGCAGAAATTTTCTTTATTTTGGGGCAAAATTGCAGAAATTTCACTTATTTCAAGGTAATAAATCAGAAATTTTCTTATTTTGGGGCAAAAAAAGACAGAAATTCTCTTTGTTTTGGGGGAAAAAGACAGAAATTCCACTTATTTAGACGCATAAAAGCAGAAATTTTCTTTATTTTGGAGCAAAAATGAAGAAATTTCCCTTTTTTATGGCAAAAATATATGCATTCTTCTTATTTTCGGGCAAAAAGGCAAAAATTCCCCGTAATTTGGAGCAAAATTGCAGATATTGCCTTAATTGTGGGGCAAAAAGGCTGATATTCGCTATATGTTGGGGCCAATAACAGAAATTCTCCTTATTTTGGGGCAAAACTCAGAAATTCCACAAATTTTGGGGCAAAAATCCAGAAATTTCCCTTATTTTGGGGCAAAATTGCAGAAATTTCACTTATTTAAGGATAATAAGTCAGAAATTTTTTCCCATTTTGGGGCAAAAAGTTATGAATAACCTTTGTTTTGGAAGAAAAAGACAGAAATTCCACTTATTTAGAGGCAAAAAAGCAGAAATTCCCATTATTTTGGAGCAAAAATGAAGACATTTCCCTTTTTTATGGCAAAAAGTTATGCATTCTCCTTATTTTCGGGCAAAAAGGCAGAAATTCCCCGTATTTTGGAGCAAAATTGCAGAAATCCCCCTAATTGTGGGGCAAAAAGCAGAAATTCTCCTTATTTTGGGGCAAAACTCAGAAATTCCACTTATTTTGGGGCAAAATTCCAGAAATTTCCCTTATTTTGGGGCAAAATTGCAGAAATTTCCCTTATTTTTGGGCAAAATTGCAGAAATTTCACTTATTTTTTGCAAAATTGCAGAAATTTCACTTATTTCATGGAAAAAAGGCAGAAATTTTCCTTATTTCAGGGCAAAAAGGCAAAAATTCCTAATATTTTGTGGCAAAAATATAGAAATTCCCCTTATTTTGAGGTAAAAAGGCTGAAATTCCTCTTATTTGGGGACAAAAATGCAGAAATTTCCCATATTTTGGGGAAAAATTTCAGAAATTTCACTTACTTCAGGGTAATAAGTCAGAATTTTTCTTTATTTTGGGGCAAAAAAAAAATTTCCTTTGTTTTGGGGAAAAAGACAGAAATTCCACTTATTTAGAGGCAAAATGCAGAAATTCCCCTTATTTTGGAGCAAAAATGAAGAAATTTCCCTTTTTATGGCAAAAAGGTATGCATTCTTCTTATTTTCGTTCAAAAAGGCAGAAATTCCTTGTATTTTGGAGCAAAATTGCAGAAATTCCCCTAAATGTGGGGCAAAAAGGCAGAATTCCCTATATGTTAGGGCAAAAAGACAGAAATTCTCCTAGTTTTGGGGCAAAACTCAGAAATTCCACTTATTTTGGGGCAAAATTCCAGAAATTTCCCTTATTTTGGGGCAAAATTGCAGAAATTTCACTTATTTTGGGGCAAAATTGCAGAAATTTCACTTATTTCAGGGGAAAAAAAGAGAAATTTTCCTTATTTTGGAGCAAAATGCAGAAATTCCTAATATTTTGTGGCAAAAATGCAGAAATTCCCCTCATTTTGAGGTAAAAAGGCTAAAATTCCACTTATTTGGGGGCAAAAAGGCAGAAATTTTCTTTATTTTGGGGCAAAATTGCAGAAATTTCACTTATTTCAAGGTAATAAATCAGAAATTTTTTTATTTTGCGGCAAAAAAGACAGAAATTCTCTTTGTTTTGGGGGAAAAAGACAGAAATTCCACTTATTTAGACGCATAAAAGCAGAAATTTTCTTTATTTTGGAGCAAAAATGAAGAAATTTCCATTTTTTATGGCAAAAATATATGCATTCTTCTTATTTTCGGGCAAAAAGGCAGAAATTCCCCGTAATTTGGAGCAAAATTGCAGAAATTGCCTTAATTGTGGGGCAAAAAGGCTGAAATTCCCTATATGTTTGGGCCAAAAGACAGAAATTCTCCTTATTTTGGGGCAAAACTCAGAAATTCCACAAATTTTGGGGCAAAAATCCAGAAATTTCCCTTATTTTGGGGCAAAATTGCAGAAATTTCACTTATTTACGGATAATATGTCAGAAATTTTTCCTATTTTGTGGCAAAAAGATATGAATAACCTTTGTTTTGGAAGAAAAAGACAGAAATTCCACTTATTTAGAGGCAAAAAAGCAAAAATTCCCCTTATTTTGGAGCAAAAATGAAGACATTTCCCTTTTTTATGGCAAAAAGGTATGCATTCTCCTTATTTTCGGGCAAAAAGGCAGAAATTCCCCGTATTTTGGAGCAAAATTGCAGAAATCCCGCTATTTGTGGGGCAAAAAGCAGAAATTCTCCTTATTTTGGGGCAAAACTCAGAAATTCCTCTTATGTTGGGGCAAAATTCCAGAAATTTTCCTTATTTTAGGGCAAAATTGCAGAAATTTCCCTTATTTTTGGGCAAAATTGCAGAAATTTCACTTATTTTTTGCAAAATTGCAGAAATTTCACTTATTTCATGGAAAAAAGGCAGAAATTTTCCTTAGTTCAGGGCAAAAAGACAGAAATTCCTAATATTTTGTGGCAAAAATGTAGAAATTCCCCTTATTTTGAGGTAAAAAGGCTGAAATTCCTCTTATTTGGGGGCAAAAATGCAGAAATTTCCCATATTTTGGAGAAAAATTGCAGAAATTTCACTTACTTCAGGGCAATAAGTCAGAATTTTTCTTTATTTTGGGGCAAAAAAGACAGAAATTCCCTTTGTTTTGGGGGAAAAAGACAGAAATTCCACTTATTTAGAGGCAAAATGCAGAAATTCCCCTTATTTTGGAGCAAAAATGAAGAAATTTCCCTTTTTTATGGCAAAAAGGTATGCATTCTTCTTATTTTTGTTCAAAAAGGAAGAAATTCCCCGTATTTTGGAGCAAAATTGCAGAAATTCCCCTAAATGTGGGGCAAAAAGGCAGAATTCCCTATATGTTAGGGCAAAAAGACAGAAATTCTCCTTATTTTGGGGCAAAACTCAGAAATTCCACTTATATTGGGGCAAAATTCCAGAAATTTCCCTTATTTTGGGGCAAAATTGCAGAAATTTCACTTATTTTGGGGCAAAATTGCAGAAATTTCACTTATTTCGGGTCAAAATTGCAGAAATTTCACTTCTTTTGGGGCAAAATTGCAGAAATTTCACTTATTTCAGGGGAAAAAGGCAGAAATTTTCCTTATTTTGGAGCAAAATGCAGAAATTCCTAATATTTTGTGGCAAAAATGCAGAAATTCCCCTCATTTTGAGGTAAAAAGGCTGAAATTCCCCTTATTTGGGGGCAAAAAGGCAGAAATTTTCTTTATTTTGGGGCAAAATTGCAGAAATTTCACTTATTTCAAGGTAATAAATCAGAAATTTTCTTATTTTGGGGCAAAAAAAGACAGAAATTCTCTTTGTTTTGGGGGAAAAAGACAGAAATTCCACTTATTTAGACGCATAAAAGCAGAAATTTTCTTTATTTTGGAGCAAAAATGAAGAAATTTCCCTTTTTTATGGCAAAAATATATGCATTCTTCTTATTTTCGGGCAAAAAGGCAAAAATTCCCTGTAATTTGGAGCAAAATTGCAGAAATTGCCTTAATTGTGGAGCAAAAATGCTGATATTCCCTATATGTTGGGGCCAAAAGACAGAAATTCTCCTTATTTTGGGGCAAAACTCAGAAATTCCACAAATTTTGGGGCAAAAATCCAGAAATTTCCCTTATTTTGGGGCAAAATTGCAGAAATTTCACTTATTTAAGGATAATAAGTCAGAAATTTTTTCCCATTTTGGGGCAAAAAGATATGAATAACCTTTGTTTTGGAAGAAAAAGACAGAAATTCCACTTATTTAGAGGCAAAAAAGCAGAAATTCCCATTATTTTGGAGCAAAAATGAAGACATTTCCCTTTTTTATGGCAAAAAGTTATGCATTCTCCTTATTTTCGGGCAAAAAGGCAGAAATTCCCCGTATTTTGGAGCAAAATTGCAGAAATCCCCCTAATTGTGGGGCAAAAAGCAGAAATTCTCCTTATTTTGGGGCAAAACTCAGAAATTCCACTTATTTTGGGGCAAAATTCCAGAAATTTCCCTTATTTTGGGGCAAAATTGCAGAAATTTCCCTTATTTTTGGGCAAAATTGCAGAAATTTCACTTATTTTTTGCAAAATTGCAGAAATTTCACTTATTTCATGGAAAAAAGGCAGAAATTTTCCTTATTTCAGGGCAAAAAGGCAAAAATTCCTAATATTTTGTGGCAAAAATATAGAAATTCCCCTTATTTTGAGGTAAAAAGGCTGAAATTCCTCTTATTTGGGGACAAAAATGCAGAAATTTCCCATATTTTGGGGAAAAATTTCAGAAATTTCACTTACTTCAGGGTAATAAGTCAGAATTTTTCTTTATTTTGGGGCAAAAAAAAAATTTCCTTTGTTTTGGGGAAAAAGACAGAAATTCCACTTATTTAGAGGCAAAATGCAGAAATTCCCCTTATTTTGGAGCAAAAATGAAGAAATTTCCCTTTTTATGGCAAAAAGGTATGCATTCTTCTTATTTTCGTTCAAAAAGGCAGAAATTCCTTGTATTTTGGAGCAAAATTGCAGAAATTCCCCTAAATGTGGGGCAAAAAGGCAGAATTCCCTATATGTTAGGGCAAAAAGACAGAAATTCTCCTAGTTTTGGGGCAAAACTCAGAAATTCCACTTATTTTGGGGCAAAATTCCAGAAATTTCCCTTATTTTGGGGCAAAATTGCAGAAATTTCACTTATTTTGGGGCAAAATTGCAGAAATTTCACTTATTTCAGGGGAAAAAAAGAGAAATTTTCCTTATTTTGGAGCAAAATGCAGAAATTCCTAATATTTTGTGGCAAAAATGCAGAAATTCCCCTCATTTTGAGGTAAAAAGGCTAAAATTCCACTTATTTGGGGGCAAAAAGGCAGAAATTTTCTTTATTTTGGGGCAAAATTGCAGAAATTTCACTTATTTCAAGGTAATAAATCAGAAATTTTTTTATTTTGCGGCAAAAAAGACAGAAATTCTCTTTGTTTTGGGGGAAAAAGACAGAAATTCCACTTATTTAGACGCATAAAAGCAGAAATTTTCTTTATTTTGGAGCAAAAATGAAGAAATTTCCATTTTTTATGGCAAAAATATATGCATTCTTCTTATTTTCGGGCAAAAAGGCAGAAATTCCCCGTAATTTGGAGCAAAATTGCAGAAATTGCCTTAATTGTGGGGCAAAAAGGCTGAAATTCCCTATATGTTGGGGCCAAAAGACAGAAATTCTCCTTATTTTGGGGCAAAACTCAGAAATTCCACAAATTTTGGGGCAAAAATCCAGAAATTTCCCTTATTTTGGGGCAAAATTGCAGAAATTTCACTTATTTACGGATAATATGTCAGAAATTTTTCCTATTTTGTGGCAAAAAGATATGAATAACCTTTGTTTTGGAAGAAAAAGACAGAAATTCCACTTATTTAGAGGCAAAAAAGCAAAAATTCCCCTTATTTTGGAGCAAAAATGAAGACATTTCCCTTTTTTATGGCAAAAAGGTATGCATTCTCCTTATTTTCGGGCAAAAAGGCAGAAATTCCCCGTATTTTGGAGCAAAATTGCAGAAATCCCGCTATTTGTGGGGCAAAAAGCAGAAATTCTCCTTATTTTGGGGCAAAACTCAGAAATTCCTCTTATGTTGGGGCAAAATTCCAGAAATTTTCCTTATTTTAGGGCAAAATTGCAGAAATTTCCCTTATTTTTGGGCAAAATTGCAGAAATTTCACTTATTTTTTGCAAAATTGCAGAAATTTCACTTATTTCATGGAAAAAAGGCAGAAATTTTCCTTAGTTCAGGGCAAAAAGACAGAAATTCCTAATATTTTGTGGCAAAAATGTAGAAATTCCCCTTATTTTGAGGTAAAAAGGCTGAAATTCCTCTTATTTGGGGGCAAAAATGCAGAAATTTCCCATATTTTGGAGAAAAATTGCAGAAATTTCACTTACTTCAGGGCAATAAGTCAGAATTTTTCTTTATTTTGGGGCAAAAAAGACAGAAATTCCCTTTGTTTTGGGGGAAAAAGACAGAAATTCCACTTATTTAGAGGCAAAATGCAGAAATTCCCCTTATTTTGGAGCAAAAATGAAGAAATTTCCCTTTTTTATGGCAAAAAGGTATGCATTCTTCTTATTTTTGTTCAAAAAGGAAGAAATTCCCCGTATTTTGGAGCAAAATTGCAGAAATTCCCCTAAATGTGGGGCAAAAAGGCAGAATTCCCTATATGTTAGGGCAAAAAGACAGAAATTCTCCTTATTTTGGGGCAAAACTCAGAAATTCCACTTATATTGGGGCAAAATTCCAGAAATTTCCCTTATTTTGGGGCAAAATTGCAGAAATTTCACTTATTTTGGGGCAAAATTGCAGAAATTTCACTTATTTCGGGTCAAAATTGCAGAAATTTCACTTCTTTTGGGGCAAAATTGCAGAAATTTCACTTATTTCAGGGGAAAAAGGCAGAAATTTTCCTTATTTTGGAGCAAAATGCAGAAATTCCTAATATTTTGTGGCAAAAATGCAGAAATTCCCCTCATTTTGAGGTAAAAAGGCTGAAATTCCCCTTATTTGGGGGCAAAAAGGCAGAAATTTTCTTTATTTTGGGGCAAAATTGCAGAAATTTCACTTATTTCAAGGTAATAAATCAGAAATTTTCTTATTTTGGGGCAAAAAAAGACAGAAATTCTCTTTGTTTTGGGGGAAAAAGACAGAAATTCCACTTATTTAGACGCATAAAAGCAGAAATTTTCTTTATTTTGGAGCAAAAATGAAGAAATTTCCCTTTTTTATGGCAAAAATATATGCATTCTTCTTATTTTCGGGCAAAAAGGCAAAAATTCCCCGTAATTTGGAGCAAAATTGCAGATATTGCCTTAATTGTGGGGCAAAAAGGCTGATATTCGCTATATGTTGGGGCCAATAACAGAAATTCTCCTTATTTTGGGGCAAAACTCAGAAATTCCACAAATTTTGGGGCAAAAATCCAGAAATTTCCCTTATTTTGGGGCAAAATTGCAGAAATTTCACTTATTTAAGGATAATAAGTCAGAATTTTTTTCCCATTTTGGGGCAAAAAGATATGAATAACCTTTGTTTTGGAAGAAAAAGACAGAAATTCCACTTATTTAGAGGCAAAAAAGCAGAAATTCCCATTATTTTGGAGCAAAAATGAAGACATTTCCCTTTTTTATGGCAAAAAGTTATGCATTCTCCTTATTTTCGGGCAAAAAGGCAGAAATTCCCCGTATTTTGGAGCAAAATTGCAGAATTCCCCCTAATTGTGGGGCAAAAAGCAGAAATTCTCCTTATTTTGGGGCAAAACTCAGAAATTCCACTTATTTTGGGGCAAAATTGCAGAAATTTCCCTTATTTTTGGGCAAAATTGCAGAAATTTCACTTATTTTTTGCAAAATTGCAGAAATTTCACTTATTTCATGGAAAAAAGGCACAAATTTTCCTTATTTCAGGGCAAAAAGGCAGAAATTCCTAATATTTTGTGGCAAAAATGTAGAAATTCCCCTTATTTTGAGGTAAAAAGGCTGAAATTCCTCTTATTTGGGGGCAAAAATGCAGAAATTTCCCATATTTTGGGGAAAAATTGCAGAAATTTCACTTACTTCACGGTAATAAGTCAGAATTTTTCTTTATTTTGGGGCGAAAAAGAGAGAAATTCCCTTTGTTTTGGGGGAAAAAAAGAGAAATTCCACTTATTTAGTGGCAAAAAAGCAGAAATTCCCCTTATTTTGGAGCAAAAATGAAGAAATTTCCCTTTTTTATGGCAAAAAGGTATGCATTCTTCTTATTTTCGGGCAAAAAGGCAGAAATTCCCCATATTTTGGAGCAAAATTGCAGAAATTCCCCTAATTGTGGGGCAAAAGCAGAAATTCCCTATATGTTAGGGCAAAAAGACAGAAATTCTCCTTATTTGAGGCAAAACTCAGAAATTCCACTTATTTTGGGGCAAAATTCCAGAAATTTCCCTTATCTTGGGGCAAAATTGCAGAAATTTCCTATATTTTTGGGAAAATTGCAGAAATTTCACTTATTTTTGGGCAAAATTGCAGAAATTTCACTTATTTCAGGGAAAAAAGGCAGAAATTTTTCTAATTTTTGGGGCAAAAAGGCAGAAATTCCTAATATTTTGTGGCAAAAATGCAGAAATTCCCATTATTTTGAGGTAAAAATTCTGAAATTCCCCTTTTTTGGGAGCAAAAAGGCAGAAATTTCCCTTATTTTGGGGCAAAATTGCAGAATTTTCACTTACTTAAGGGTAATAAGTCAGAATTTTTTTATTTTGGGGCCAAAAAGACAGAAATTCCCTTTGTTTTGGGGGAAAAAGACAGAAATTCCACATATTTAGAGGCAAAATGCAGAAATTCCCCTTATTTTGGAGCAAAAATGAAGAAATTTCACTTTTTTATGGCAAAAAGGTATGCATTCTTCTTATTTTTGTTCAAAAAGAAAGAAATTTCCCGTATTTTGGAGCAAAATTGCAGAAATTCCCCTAAATGTGGGGCAAAAAGGCAGAATTCCCTATATGTTAGGGCAAAAAGACAGAAATTCTCCTTATTTTGGGGCAAAACTCAGAAATTCCACTTATATTGGGGCAAAATTCCAGAAATTTCCCTTATTTTGGGGCAAAATTGCAGAAATTTCACTTATTTTGGGGCAAAATTGCAGAAATTTCACTTATTTTGGGGCAAAATTGCAGAAATTTCACTTATTTGGGGGCAAAATTGCAGAAATTTCACTTATTTCAGGGGAAAAAGGCAGAAATTTTCCTTATTTTGGAGCAAAATGCAGAAATTCCTAATATTTTGTGGCAAAAATGCAGAAATTCCCCTCATTTTGAGGTAAAAAGGCTGAAATTCCCCTTATTTGGGGGCAAAAAGGCAGAAATTTTCTTTATTTTGGGGCAAAATTGCAGAAATTTCACTTATTTCAAGGTAATAAGTCTGAAATTTTCTTATTTTGGGGCAAAAAAAGACAGAAATTCTCTTTGTTTTGGGGGAAAAAGACAGAAATTCCACTTATTTAGACTCATAAAAGCAGAAATTTTCTTTATTTTGGAGCAAAAATGAAGAAATTTCCCTTTTTTATGGCAAAAATATATGCATTCTTCTTATTTTCGGGCAAAAAGGCAAAAATTCCCCATAATTTGGAGCAAAATTGCAGAAATTGCCTTATTTGTGGGGCAAAAAGGCTGATATTCCCTATATGTTGGGGCCAAAAGACAGAAATTCTCCTTATTTTGGGGCAAAACTCAGAAATTCCACAAATTTTGGGGCAAAAATCCAGAAATTTCCCTTATTTTGGGGCAAAATTGCAGAAATTTCACTTATTTACGGATAATATGTCAGAAATTTTTCCTATTTTGTGGCAAAAAGATATGAATAACCTTTGTTTTGGAAGAAAAAGACAGAAATTCCACTTATTTAGAGGCAAAAAAGCAAAAATTCCCCTTATTTTGGAGCAAAAATGAAGACATTTCCCTTTTTTATGGCAAAAAGGTATGCATTCTCCTTATTTTCGGGCAAAAAGGCAGAAATTCCCCGTATTTTGGAGCAAAATTGCAGAAATCCCGCTATTTGTGGGGCAAAAAGCAGAAATTCTCCTTATTTTGGGGCAAAACTCAGAAATTCCTCTTATGTTGGGGCAAAATTCCAGAAATTTTCCTTATTTTAGGGCAAAATTGCAGAAATTTCCCTTATTTTTGGGCAAAATTGCAGTAATTTCACTTATTTTTTGCAAAATTTCAGAAATTTCACTTATTTCATGGAAAAAAGGCAGAAATTTTCCTTAGTTCAGGGCAAAAAGACAGAAATTCCTAATATTTTGTGGCAAAAATGTAGAAATTCCCCTTATTTTGAGGTAAAAAGGCTGAAATTCCTCTTATTTGGGGGCAAAAATGCAGAAATTTCCCATATTTTGGAGAAAAATTGCAGAAATTTCACTTACTTCAGGGTAATAAGTCAGAATTTTTCTTTATTTTGGGGCAAAAAAGACAGAAATTCCCTTTGTTTTGGGGGAAAAAGACAGAAATTCCACTTATTTAGAGGCAAAATGCAGAAATTCCCCTTATTTTGGAGCAAAAATGAAGAAATTTCCCTTTTTTATGGCAAAAAGGTATGCATTCTTCTTATTTTTGTTCAAAAAGGAAGAAATTCCCCGTATTTTGGAGCAAAATTGCAGAAATTCCCCTAAATGTGGGGCAAAAAGGCAGAATTCCCTATATGTTAGGGCAAAAAGACAGAAATTCTCCTTATTTTGGGGCAAAACTCAGAAATTCCACTTATATTGGGGCAAAATTCCAGAAATTTCCCTTATTTTGGGGCAAAATTGCAGAAATTTCACTTATTTTGGGGCAAAATTGCAGAAATTTCACTTATTTTGGGGCAAAATTGCAGAAATTTCACTTATTTGGGGGCAAAATTGCAGAAATTTCACTTATTTCAGGGGAAAAAGGCAGAAATTTTCCTTATTTTGGAGCAAAATGCAGAAATTCCTAATATTTTGTGGCAAAAATGCAGAAATTCCCCTCATTTTGAGGTAAAAAGGCTGAAATTCCCCTTATTTGGGGGCAAAAATGCAGAAATTTTCTTTATTTTGGGGCAAAATTGCAGAAATTTCACTTATTTCAAGGTAATAAATCTGAAATTTTCTTATTTTGGGGCAAATAAAGACAGAAATTCTCTTTGTTTTGGGGGAAAAAGACAGAAATTCCACTTATTTAGACTCATAAAAGCAGAAATTTTCTTTATTTTGGAGCAAAAATGAAGAAATTTCTCTTTTTTATGGCAAAAATATATGCATTCTTCTTATTTTCGGGCAAAAAGGCAAAAATTCCCCGTAATTTGGAGCAAAATTGCAGAAATTGCCTTATTTGTGGGGCAAAAAGGCTGATATTCCCTATATGTTGGGGCCAAAAGACAGAAATTCTCCTTATTTTGGGGCAAAACTCAGAAATTCCACAAATTTTGGGGCAAAAATCCAGAAATTTCCCTTATTTTGGGGCAAAATTGCAGAAATTTCACTTATTTACGGATAATATGTCAGAAATTTTTCCTATTTTGTGGCAAAAAGATATGAATAACCTTTGTTTTGGAAGAAAAAGACAGAAATTCCACTTATTTAGAGGCAAAAAAGCAAAAATTCCCCTTATTTTGGAGCAAAAATGAAGACATTTCCCTTTTTTATGGCAAAAAGGTATGCATTCTCCTTATTTTCGGGCAAAAAGGCAGAAATTCCCCGTATTTTGGAGCAAAATTGCAGAAATCCCGCTATTTGTGGGGCAAAAAGCAGAAATTCTCCTTATTTTGGGGCAAAACTCAGAAATTCCTCTTATGTTGGGGCAAAATTCCAGAAATTTTCCTTATTTTAGGGCAAAATTGCAGAAATTTCCCTTATTTTTGGGCAAAATTGCAGAAATTTCACTTATTTTTTGCAAAATTTCAGAAATTTCACTTATTTCATGGAAAAAAGGCAGAAATTTTCCTTAGTTCAGGGCAAAAAGACAGAAATTCCTAATATTTTGTGGCAAAAATGTAGAAATTCCCCTTATTTTGAGGTAAAAAGGCGGAAATTCCTCTTATTTGGGGGCAAAAATGCAGAAATTTCCCATATTTTGGAGAAAAATTGCAGAAATTTCACTTACTTCAGGGTAATAAGTCAGAATTTTTCTTTATTTTGGGGCAAAAAAGACAGAAATTCCCTTTGTTTTGGGGGAAAAAGACAGAAATTCCACTTATTTAGAGGCAAAATGCAGAAATTCCCCTTATTTTGGAGCAAAAATGAAGAAATTTCCCTTTTTTATGGCAAAAAGGTATGCATTCTCCTTATTTTCGGGCAAAAAGGCAGAAATTCCCCGTATTTTGGAGCAAAATTGCAGAATTCCCCCTAATTGTGGGGCAAAAAGCAGAAATTCTCCTTATTTTGGGGCAAAACTCAGAAATTCCACTTATTTTGGGGCAAAATTGCAGAAATTTCCCTTATTTTTGGGCAAAATTGCAGAAATTTCACTTATTTTTTGCAAAATTGCAGAAATTTCACTTATTTCATGGAAAAAAGGCACAAATTTTCCTTATTTCAGGGCAAAAAGGCAGAAATTCCTAATATTTTGTGGCAAAAATGTAGAAATTCCCCTTATTTTGAGGTAAAAAGGCTGAAATTCCTCTTATTTGGGGGCAAAAATGCAGAAATTTCCCATATTTTGGGGAAAAATTGCAGAAATTTCACTTACTTCACGGTAATAAGTCAGAATTTTTCTTTATTTTGGGGCGAAAAAGAGAGAAATTCCCTTTGTTTTGGGGGAAAAAAAGAGAAATTCCACTTATTTAGTGGCAAAAAAGCAGAAATTCCCCTTATTTTGGAGCAAAAATGAAGAAATTTCCCTTTTTTATGGCAAAAAGGTATGCATTCTTCTTATTTTCGGGCAAAAAGGCAGAAATTCCCCATATTTTGGAGCAAAATTGCAGAAATTCCCCTAATTGTGGGGCAAAAGCAGAAATTCCCTATATGTTAGGGCAAAAAGACAGAAATTCTCCTTATTTGAGGCAAAACTCAGAAATTCCACTTATTTTGGGGCAAAATTCCAGAAATTTCCCTTATCTTGGGGCAAAATTGCAGAAATTTCCTATATTTTTGGGAAAATTGCAGAAATTTCACTTATTTTTGGGCAAAATTGCAGAAATTTCACTTATTTCAGGGAAAAAAGGCAGAAATTTTTCTAATTTTTGGGGCAAAAAGGCAGAAATTCCTAATATTTTGTGGCAAAAATGCAGAAATTCCCATTATTTTGAGGTAAAAATTCTGAAATTCCCCTTTTTTGGGAGCAAAAAGGCAGAAATTTCCCTTATTTTGGGGCAAAATTGCAGAATTTTCACTTACTTAAGGGTAATAAGTCAGAATTTTTTTATTTTGGGGCCAAAAAGACAGAAATTCCCTTTGTTTTGGGGGAAAAAGACAGAAATTCCACATATTTAGAGGCAAAATGCAGAAATTCCCCTTATTTTGGAGCAAAAATGAAGAAATTTCACTTTTTTATGGCAAAAAGGTATGCATTCTTCTTATTTTTGTTCAAAAAGGAAGAAATTTCCCGTATTTTGGAGCAAAATTGCAGAAATTCCCCTAAATGTGGGGCAAAAAGGCAGAATTCCCTATATGTTAGGGCAAAAAGACAGAAATTCTCCTTATTTTGGGGCAAAACTCAGAAATTCCACTTATATTGGGGCAAAATTCCAGAAATTTCCCTTATTTTGGGGCAAAATTGCAGAAATTTCACTTATTTGGGGGCAAAATTGCAGAAATTTCACTTATTTCAGGGGAAAAAGGCAGAAATTTTCCTTATTTTGGAGCAAAATGCAGAAATTCCTAATATTTTGTGGCAAAAATGCAGAAATTCCCCTCATTTTGAGGTAAAAAGGCTGAAATTCCCCTTATTTGGGGGCAAAAAGGCAGAAATTTTCTTTATTTTGGGGCAAAATTGCAGAAATTTCACTTATTTCAAGGTAATAAGTCTGAAATTTTCTTATTTTGGGGCAAAAAAAGACAGAAATTCTCTTTGTTTTGGGGGAAAAAGACAGAAATTCCACTTATTTAGACTCATAAAAGCAGAAATTTTCTTTATTTTGGAGCAAAAATGAAGAAATTTCCCTTTTTTATGGCAAAAATATATGCATTCTTCTTATTTTCGGGCAAAAAGGCAAAAATTCCCCATAATTTGGAGCAAAATTGCAGAAATTGCCTTATTTGTGGGGCAAAAAGGCTGATATTCCCTATATGTTGGGGCCAAAAGACAGAAATTCTCCTTATTTTGGGGCAAAACTCAGAAATTCCACAAATTTTGGGGCAAAAATCCAGAAATTTCCCTTATTTTGGGGCAAAATTGCAGAAATTTCACTTATTTACGGATAATATGTCAGAAATTTTTCCTATTTTGTGGCAAAAAGATATGAATAACCTTTGTTTTGGAAGAAAAAGACAGAAATTCCACTTATTTAGAGGCAAAAAAGCAAAAATTCCCCTTATTTTGGAGCAAAAATGAAGACATTTCCCTTTTTTATGGCAAAAAGGTATGCATTCTCCTTATTTTCGGGCAAAAAGGCAGAAATTCCCCGTATTTTGGAGCAAAATTGCAGAAATCCCGCTATTTGTGGGGCAAAAAGCAGAAATTCTCCTTATTTTGGGGCAAAACTCAGAAATTCCTCTTATGTTGGGGCAAAATTCCAGAAATTTTCCTTATTTTAGGGCAAAATTGCAGAAATTTCCCTTATTTTTGGGCAAAATTGCAGTAATTTCACTTATTTTTTGCAAAATTTCAGAAATTTCACTTATTTCATGGAAAAAAGGCAGAAATTTTCCTTAGTTCAGGGCAAAAAGACAGAAATTCCTAATATTTTGTGGCAAAAATGTAGAAATTCCCCTTATTTTGAGGTAAAAAGGCTGAAATTCCTCTTATTTGGGGGCAAAAATGCAGAAATTTCCCATATTTTGGAGAAAAATTGCAGAAATTTCACTTACTTCAGGGTAATAAGTCAGAATTTTTCTTTATTTTGGGGCAAAAAAGACAGAAATTCCCTTTGTTTTGGGGGAAAAAGACAGAAATTCCACTTATTTAGAGGCAAAATGCAGAAATTCCCCTTATTTTGGAGCAAAAATGAAGAAATTTCCCTTTTTTATGGCAAAAAGGTATGCATTCTTCTTATTTTTGTTCAAAAAGGAAGAAATTCCCCGTATTTTGGAGCAAAATTGCAGAAATTCCCCTAAATGTGGGGCAAAAAGGCAGAATTCCCTATATGTTAGGGCAAAAAGACAGAAATTCTCCTTATTTTGGGGCAAAACTCAGAAATTCCACTTATATTGGGGCAAAATTCCAGAAATTTCCCTTATTTTGGGGCAAAATTGCAGAAATTTCACTTATTTTGGGGCAAAATTGCAGAAATTTCACTTATTTTGGGGCAAAATTGCAGAAATTTCACTTATTTGGGGGCAAAATTGCAGAAATTTCACTTATTTCAGGGGAAAAAGGCAGAAATTTTCCTTATTTTGGAGCAAAATGCAGAAATTCCTAATATTTTGTGGCAAAAATGCAGAAATTCCCCTCATTTTGAGGTAAAAAGGCTGAAATTCCCCTTATTTGGGGGCAAAAATGCAGAAATTTTCTTTATTTTGGGGCAAAATTGCAGAAATTTCACTTATTTCAAGGTAATAAATCTGAAATTTTCTTATTTTGGGGCAAATAAAGACAGAAATTCTCTTTGTTTTGGGGGAAAAAGACAGAAATTCCACTTATTTAGACTCATAAAAGCAGAAATTTTCTTTATTTTGGAGCAAAAATGAAGAAATTTCTCTTTTTTATGGCAAAAATATATGCATTCTTCTTATTTTCGGGCAAAAAGGCAAAAATTCCCCGTAATTTGGAGCAAAATTGCAGAAATTGCCTTATTTGTGGGGCAAAAAGGCTGATATTCCCTATATGTTGGGGCCAAAAGACAGAAATTCTCCTTATTTTGGGGCAAAACTCAGAAATTCCACAAATTTTGGGGCAAAAATCCAGAAATTTCCCTTATTTTGGGGCAAAATTGCAGAAATTTCACTTATTTACGGATAATATGTCAGAAATTTTTCCTATTTTGTGGCAAAAAGATATGAATAACCTTTGTTTTGGAAGAAAAAGACAGAAATTCCACTTATTTAGAGGCAAAAAAGCAAAAATTCCCCTTATTTTGGAGCAAAAATGAAGACATTTCCCTTTTTTATGGCAAAAAGGTATGCATTCTCCTTATTTTCGGGCAAAAAGGCAGAAATTCCCCGTATTTTGGAGCAAAATTGCAGAAATCCCGCTATTTGTGGGGCAAAAAGCAGAAATTCTCCTTATTTTGGGGCAAAACTCAGAAATTCCTCTTATGTTGGGGCAAAATTCCAGAAATTTTCCTTATTTTAGGGCAAAATTGCAGAAATTTCCCTTATTTTTGGGCAAAATTGCAGAAATTTCACTTATTTTTTGCAAAATTTCAGAAATTTCACTTATTTCATGGAAAAAAGGCAGAAATTTTCCTTAGTTCAGGGCAAAAAGACAGAAATTCCTAATATTTTGTGGCAAAAATGTAGAAATTCCCCTTATTTTGAGGTAAAAAGGCGGAAATTCCTCTTATTTGGGGGCAAAAATGCAGAAATTTCCCATATTTTGGAGAAAAATTGCAGAAATTTCACTTACTTCAGGGTAATAAGTCAGAATTTTTCTTTATTTTGGGGCAAAAAAGACAGAAATTCCCTTTGTTTTGGGGGAAAAAGACAGAAATTCCACTTATTTAGAGGCAAAATGCAGAAATTCCCCTTATTTTGGAGCAAAAATGAAGAAATTTCCCTTTTTTATGGCAAAAAGGTATGCATTCTTCTTATTTTTGTTCAAAAAGGAAGAAATTCCCCGTATTTTGGAGCAAAATTGCAGAAATTCCCCTAAATGTGGGGCAAAAAGGCAGAATTCCCTATATGTTAGGGCAAAAAGACAGAAATTCTCCTTATTTTGGGGCAAAACTCAGAAATTCCACTTATATTGGGGCAAAATTCCAGAAATTTCCCTTATTTTGGGGCAAAATTGCAGAAATTTCACTTATTTTGGGGCAAAATTGCAGAAATTTCACTTATTTTGGGGCAAAATTGCAGAAATTTCGCTTATTTGGGGGCAAAATTGCAGAAATTTCACTTATTTCAGGGGAAAAAGGCAGAAATTTTCCTTATTTTGGAGCAAAATGCAGAAATTCCTAATATTTTGTGGCAAAAATGCAGAAATTCCCCTCATTTTGAGGTAAAAAGGCTGAAATTCCCCTTATTTGGGGGCAAAAATGCAGAAATTTTCTTTATTTTGGGGCAAAATTGCAGAAATTTCACTTATTTCAAGGTAATAAATCTGAAATTTTCTTATTTTGGGGCAAATAAAGACAGAAATTCTCTTTGTTTTGGGGGAAAAAGACAGAAATTCCACTTATTTAGACTCATAAAAGCAGAAATTTTCTTTATTTTGGAGCAAAAATGAAGAAATTTCTCTTTTTTATGGCAAAAATATATGCATTCTTCTTATTTTCGGGCAATAAGGCAAAAATTCCCCGTAATTTGGAGCAAAATTGCAGAAATTGCCTTATTTGTGGGGCAAAAAGGCTGATATTCCCTATATGTTGGGGCCAAAAGACAGAAATTCTCCTTATTTTGGGGCAAAACTCAGAAATTCCACAAATTTTGGGGCAAAAATCCAGAAATTTCCCTTATTTTGGGGCAAAATTGCAGAAATTTCACTTATTTACGGATAATATGTCAGAAATTTTTCCTATTTTGTTGCAAAAAGATATGAATAACCTTTGTTTTGGAAGAAAAAGACAGAAATTCCACTTATTTAGAGGCAAAAAAGCAAAAATTCCCCTTATTTTGGAGCAAAAATGAAGACATTTCCCTTTTTTATGGCAAAAAGGTATGCATTCTCCTTATTTTCGGGCAAAAAGGCAGAAATTCCCCGTATTTTGGAGCAAAATTGCAGAAATCCCGCTATTTGTGGGGCAAAAAGCAGAAATTCTCCTTATTTTGGGGCAAAACTCAGAAATTCCTCTTATGTTGGGGCAAAATTCCAGAAATTTTCCTTATTTTAGGGCAAAATTGCAGAAATTTCCCTTATTTTTGGGCAAAATTGCAGAAATTTCACTTATTTTTTGCAAAATTTCAGAAATTTCACTTATTTCATGGAAAAAAGGCAGAAATTTTCCTTAGTTCAGGGCAAAAATACGAAAATTCCTAATATTTTGTGGCAAAAATGTAGAAATTCCCCTTATTTTGAGGTAAAAAGGCTGAAATTCCTCTTATTTGGGGGCAAAAATGCAGAAATTTCCCATATTTTGGAGAAAAATTGCAGAAATTTCACTTACTTCAGGGTAATAAGTCAGAATTTTTCTTTATTTTGGGGCAAAAAAGACAGAAATTCCCTTTGTTTTGGGGGAAAAAGACAGAAATTCCACTTATTTAGAGGCAAAATGCAGAAATTCCCCTTATTTTGGAGCAAAAATGAAGAAATTTCCCTTTTTTATGGCAAAAAGGTATGCATTCTTCTTATTTTTGTTCAAAAAGGAAGAAATTCCCCGTATTTTGGAGCAAAATTGCAGAAATTCCCCTAAATGTGGGGCAAAAAGGCAGAATTCCCTATATGTTAGGGCAAAAAGACAGAAATTCTCCTTATTTTGGGGCAAAACTCAGAAATTCCACTTATATTGGGGCAAAATTCCAGAAATTTCCCTTATTTTGGGGCAAAATTGCAGAAATTTCACTTATTTTGGGGCAAAATTGCAGAAATTTCACTTATTTTGGGGCAAAATTGCAGAAATTTCACTTATTTGGGGGCAAAATTGCAGAAATTTCACTTATTTCAGGGGAAAAAGGCAGAAATTTTCCTTATTTTGGAGCAAAATGCAGAAATTCCTAATATTTTGTGGCAAAAATGCAGAAATTCCCCTCATTTTGAGGTAAAAAGGCTGAAATTCCCCTTATTTGGGGGCAAAAAGGCAGAAATTTTCTTTATTTTGGGGCAAAATTGCAGAAATTTCACTTATTTCAAGGTAATAAATCTGAAATTTTCTTATTTTGGGGCAAATAAAGACAGAAATTCTCTTTGTTTTGGGGGAAAAAGACAGAAATTCCACTTATTTAGACTCATAAAAGCAGAAATTTTCTTTATTTTGGAGCAAAAATGAAGAAATTTCTCTTTTTTATGGCAAAAATATATGCATTCTTCTTATTTTCGGGCAAAAAGGCAAAAATTCCCCGTAATTTGGAGCAAAATTGCAGAAATTGCCTTATTTGTGGGGCAAAAAGGCTGATATTCCCTATATGTTGGGGCCAAAAGACAGAAATTCTCCTTATTTTGGGGCAAAACTCAGAAATTCCACAAATTTTGGGGCAAAAATCCAGAAATTTCCCTTATTTTGGGGCAAAATTGCAGAAATTTCACTTATTTACGGATAATATGTCAGAAATTTTTCCTATTTTGTGGCAAAAAGATATGAATAACCTTTGTTTTGGAAGAAAAAGACAGAAATTCCACTTATTTAGAGGCAAAAAAGCAAAAATTCCCCTTATTTTGGAGCAAAAATGAAGACATTTCCCTTTTTTATGGCAAAAAGGTATGCATTCTCCTTATTTTCGGGCAAAAAGGCAGAAATTCCCCGTATTTTGGAGCAAAATTGCAGAAATCCCGCTATTTGTGGGGCAAAAAGCAGAAATTCTCCTTATTTTGGGGCAAAACTCAGAAATTCCTCTTATGTTGGGGCAAAATTCCAGAAATTTTCCTTATTTTAGGGCAAAATTGCAGAAATTTCCCTTATTTTTGGGCAAAATTGCAGAAATTTCACTTATTTTTTGCAAAATTTCAGAAATTTCACTTATTTCATGGAAAAAAGGCAGAAATTTTCCTTAGTTCAGGGCAAAAAGACAGAAATTCCTAATATTTTGTGGCAAAAATGTAGAAATTCCCCTTATTTTGAGGTAAAAAGGCGGAAATTCCTCTTATTTGGGGGCAAAAATGCAGAAATTTCCCATATTCTGGAGAAAAATTGCAGAAATTTCACTTACTTCAGGGTAATAAGTCAGAATTTTTCTTTATTTTGGGGCAAAAAAGACAGAAATTCCCTTTGTTTTGGGGGAAAAAGACAGAAATTCCACTTATTTAGAGGCAAAATGCAGAAATTCCCCTTATTTTGGAGCAAAAATGAAGAAATTTCCCTTTTTTATGGCAAAAAGGTATGCATTCTTCTTATTTTTGTTCAAAAAGGAAGAAATTCCCCGTATTTTGGAGCAAAATTGCAGAAATTCCCCTAAATGTGGGGCAAAAAGGCAGAATTCCCTATATGTTAGGGCGAAAAGACAGAAATTCTCCTTATTTTGGGGCAAAACTCAGAAATTCCACTTATATTGGGGCAAAATTCCAGAAATTTCCCTTATTTTGGGGCAAAATTGCAGAAATTTCACTTATTTTGGGGCAAAATTGCAGAAATTTCACTTATTTTGGGGCAAAATTGCAGAAATTTCACTTATTTTGGGCAAAATTGCAGAAATTTCACTTATTTCAGGGGAAAAAGGCAGAAATTTTCCTTATTTTGGAGCAAAATGCAGAAATTCCTAATATTTTGTGGCAAAAATGCAGAAATTCCCCTCATTTTGAGGTAAAAAGGCTGAAATTCCCCTTATTTGGGGGCAAAAAGGCAGAAATTTTCTTTATTTTGGGGCAAAATTGCAGAAATTTCACTTATTTCAAGGTAATAAATCAGAAATTTTCTTATTTTGGGGCAAAAAAAGACAGAAATTCTCTTTGTTTTGGGGGAAAAAGACAGAAATTCCACTTATTTAGACGCATAAAAGCAGAAATTTTCTTTATTTTGGAGCAAAAATGAAGAAATTTCCCTTTTTTATGGCAAAAATATATGCATTCTTCTTATTTTCGGGCAAAAAGGCAAAAATTCCCTGTAATTTGGAGCAAAATTGCAGAAATTGCCTTAATTGTGGAGCAAAAATGCTGATATTCCCTATATGTTGGGGCCAAAAGACAGAAATTCTCCTTTTTTGGGGCAAAACTCAGAAATTCCACAAATTTTGGGGCAAAAATCCAGAAATTTCCATTATTTTGGGGCAAAATTGCAGAAATTTCACTTATTTAAGGATAATAAGTCAGAAATTTTTTCCCATTTTGGGGCAAAAAGATATGAATAACCTTTGTTTTGGAAGAAAAAGACAGAAATTCCACTTATTTAGAGGCAAAAAAGCAGAAATTCCCATTATTTTGGAGCAAAAATGAAGACATTTCCCTTTTTTATGGCAAAAAGTTATGCATTCTCCTTATTTTCGGGCAAAAAGGCAGAAATTCCCCGTATTTTGGAGCAAAATTGCAGAAATCCCCCTAATTGTGGGGCAAAAAGCAGAAATTCTCCTTATTTTGGGGCAAAACTCAGAAATTCCACTTATTTTTGGCAAAATTCCAGAAATTTCTCTTATTTTGGGGCAAAATTGCAGAAATTTCCCTTATTTTTGGGCAAAATTGCAGAAATTTCACTTATTTTTTGCAAAATTGCAGAAATTTCACTTATTTCATGGAAAAAAGGCAGAAATTTTCCTTATTTCAGGGCAAAAAGGCAAAAATTCCTAATATTTTGTGGCAAAAATGTAGAAATTCCCCTTATTTTGAGGTAAAAAGGCTGAAATTCCTCTTATTTGGGGGCAAAAATGCAGAAATTTTCTTTATTTTGGGGCAAAATTGCAGAAATTTCACTTATTTCAAGGTAATAAATCTGAAATTTTCTTATTTTGGGGCAAATAAAGACAGAAATTCTCTTTGTTTTGGGGGAAAAAGACAGAAATTCCACTTATTTAGACTCATAAAAGCAGAAATTTTCTTTATTTTGGAGCAAAAATGAAGAAATTTCTCTTTTTTATGGCAAAAATATATGCATTCTTCTTATTTTCGGGCAAAAAGGCAAAAATTCCCCGTAATTTGGAGCAAAATTGCAGAAATTGCCTTATTTGTGGGGCAAAAAGGCTGATATTCCCTATATGTTGGGGCCAAAAGACAGAAATTCTCCTTATTTTGGGGCAAAACTCAGAAATTCCACAAATTTTGGGGCAAAAATCCAGAAATTTCCCTTATTTTGGGGCAAAATTGCAGAAATTTCACTTATTTACGGATAATATGTCAGAAATTTTTCCTATTTTGTGGCAAAAAGATATGAATAACCTTTGTTTTGGAAGAAAAAGACAGAAATTCCACTTATTTAGAGGCAAAAAAGCAAAAATTCCCCTTATTTTGGAGCAAAAATGAAGACATTTCCCTTTTTTATGGCAAAAAGGTATGCATTCTCCTTATTTTCGGGCAAAAAGGCAGAAATTCCCCGTATTTTGGAGCAAAATTGCAGAAATCCCGCTATTTGTGGGGCAAAAAGCAGAAATTCTCCTTATTTTGGGGCAAAACTCAGAAATTCCTCTTATGTTGGGGCAAAATTCCAGAAATTTTCCTTATTTTAGGGCAAAATTGCAGAAATTTCCCTTATTTTTGGGCAAAATTGCAGAAATTTCACTTATTTTTTGCAAAATTTCAGAAATTTCACTTATTTCATGGAAAAAAGGCAGAAATTTTCCTTAGTTCAGGGCAAAAAGACAGAAATTCCTAATATTTTGTGGCAAAAATGTAGAAATTCCCCTTATTTTGAGGTAAAAAGGCGGAAATTCCTCTTATTTGGGGGCAAAAATGCAGAAATTTCCCATATTCTGGAGAAAAATTGCAGAAATTTCACTTACTTCAGGGTAATAAGTCAGAATTTTTCTTTATTTTGGGGCAAAAAAGACAGAAATTCCCTTTGTTTTGGGGGAAAAAGACAGAAATTCCACTTATTTAGAGGCAAAATGCAGAAATTCCCCTTATTTTGGAGCAAAAATGAAGAAATTTCCCTTTTTTATGGCAAAAAGGTATGCATTCTTCTTATTTTTGTTCAAAAAGGAAGAAATTCCCCGTATTTTGGAGCAAAATTGCAGAAATTCCCCTAAATGTGGGGCAAAAAGGCAGAATTCCCTATATGTTAGGGCGAAAAGACAGAAATTCTCCTTATTTTGGGGCAAAACTCAGAAATTCCACTTATATTGGGGCAAAATTCCAGAAATTTCCCTTATTTTGGGGCAAAATTGCAGAAATTTCACTTATTTTGGGGCAAAATTGCAGAAATTTCACTTATTTTGGGGCAAAATTGCAGAAATTTCACTTATTTTGGGCAAAATTGCAGAAATTTCACTTATTTCAGGGGAAAAAGGCAGAAATTTTCCTTATTTTGGAGCAAAATGCAGAAATTCCTAATATTTTGTGGCAAAAATGCAGAAATTCCCCTCATTTTGAGGTAAAAAGGCTGAAATTCCCCTTATTTGGGGGCAAAAAGGCAGAAATTTTCTTTATTTTGGGGCAAAATTGCAGAAATTTCACTTATTTCAAGGTAATAAATCAGAAATTTTCTTATTTTGGGGCAAAAAAAGACAGAAATTCTCTTTGTTTTGGGGGAAAAAGACAGAAATTCCACTTATTTAGACGCATAAAAGCAGAAATTTTCTTTATTTTGGAGCAAAAATGAAGAAATTTCCCTTTTTTATGGCAAAAATATATGCATTCTTCTTATTTTCGGGCAAAAAGGCAAAAATTCCCTGTAATTTGGAGCAAAATTGCAGAAATTGCCTTAATTGTGGAGCAAAAATGCTGATATTCCCTATATGTTGGGGCCAAAAGACAGAAATTCTCCTTTTTTGGGGCAAAACTCAGAAATTCCACAAATTTTGGGGCAAAAATCCAGAAATTTCCATTATTTTGGGGCAAAATTGCAGAAATTTCACTTATTTAAGGATAATAAGTCAGAAATTTTTTCCCATTTTGGGGCAAAAAGATATGAATAACCTTTGTTTTGGAAGAAAAAGACAGAAATTCCACTTATTTAGAGGCAAAAAAGCAGAAATTCCCATTATTTTGGAGCAAAAATGAAGACATTTCCCTTTTTTATGGCAAAAAGTTATGCATTCTCCTTATTTTCGGGCAAAAAGGCAGAAATTCCCCGTATTTTGGAGCAAAATTGCAGAAATCCCCCTAATTGTGGGGCAAAAAGCAGAAATTCTCCTTATTTTGGGGCAAAACTCAGAAATTCCACTTATTTTTGGCAAAATTCCAGAAATTTCTCTTATTTTGGGGCAAAATTGCAGAAATTTCCCTTATTTTTGGGCAAAATTGCAGAAATTTCACTTATTTTTTGCAAAATTGCAGAAATTTCACTTATTTCATGGAAAAAAGGCAGAAATTTTCCTTATTTCAGGGCAAAAAGGCAAAAATTCCTAATATTTTGTGGCAAAAATGTAGAAATTCCCCTTATTTTGAGGTAAAAAGGCTGAAATTCCTCTTATTTGGGGGCAAAAATGCAGAAATTTTCTTTATTTTGGGGCAAAATTGCAGAAATTTCACTTATTTCAAGGTAATAAATCTGAAATTTTCTTATTTTGGGGCAAATAAAGACAGAAATTCTCTTTGTTTTGGGGGAAAAAGACAGAAATTCCACTTATTTAGACTCATAAAAGCAGAAATTTTCTTTATTTTGGAGCAAAAATGAAGAAATTTCTCTTTTTTATGGCAAAAATATATGCATTCTTCTTATTTTCGGGCAAAAAGGCAAAAATTCCCCGTAATTTGGAGCAAAATTGCAGAAATTGCCTTATTTGTGGGGCAAAAAGGCTGATATTCCCTATATGTTGGGGCCAAAAGACAGAAATTCTCCTTATTTTGGGGCAAAACTCAGAAATTCCACAAATTTTGGGGCAAAAATCCAGAAATTTCCCTTATTTTGGGGCAAAATTGCAGAAATTTCACTTATTTACGGATAATATGTCAGAAATTTTTCCTATTTTGTGGCAAAAAGATATGAATAACCTTTGTTTTGGAAGAAAAAGACAGAAATTCCACTTATTTAGAGGCAAAAAAGCAAAAATTCCCCTTATTTTGGAGCAAAAATGAAGACATTTCCCTTTTTTATGGCAAAAAGGTATGCATTCTCCTTATTTTCGGGCAAAAAGGCAGAAATTCCCCGTATTTTGGAGCAAAATTGCAGAAATCCCGCTATTTGTGGGGCAAAAAGCAGAAATTCTCCTTATTTTGGGGCAAAACTCAGAAATTCCTCTTATGTTGGGGCAAAATTCCAGAAATTTTCCTTATTTTAGGGCAAAATTGCAGAAATTTCCCTTATTTTTGGGCAAAATTGCAGAAATTTCACTTATTTTTTGCAAAATTTCAGAAATTTCACTTATTTCATGGAAAAAAGGCAGAAATTTTCCTTAGTTCAGGGCAAAAAGACAGAAATTCCTAATATTTTGTGGCAAAAATGTAGAAATTCCCCTTATTTTGAGGTAAAAAGGCGGAAATTCCTCTTATTTGGGGGCAAAAATGCAGAAATTTCCCATATTCTGGAGAAAAATTGCAGAAATTTCACTTACTTCAGGGTAATAAGTCAGAATTTTTCTTTATTTTGGGGCAAAAAAGACAGAAATTCCCTTTGTTTTGGGGGAAAAAGACAGAAATTCCACTTATTTAGAGGCAAAATGCAGAAATTCCCCTTATTTTGGAGCAAAAATGAAGAAATTTCCCTTTTTTATGGCAAAAAGGTATGCATTCTTCTTATTTTTGTTCAAAAAGGAAGAAATTCCCCGTATTTTGGAGCAAAATTGCAGAAATTCCCCTAAATGTGGGGCAAAAAGGCAGAATTCCCTATATGTTAGGGCGAAAAGACAGAAATTCTCCTTATTTTGGGGCAAAACTCAGAAATTCCACTTATATTGGGGCAAAATTCCAGAAATTTCCCTTATTTTGGGGCAAAATTGCAGAAATTTCACTTATTTTGGGGCAAAATTGCAGAAATTTCACTTATTTTGGGGCAAAATTGCAGAAATTTCACTTATTTTGGGCAAAATTGCAGAAATTTCACTTATTTCAGGGGAAAAAGGCAGAAATTTTCCTTATTTTGGAGCAAAATGCAGAAATTCCTAATATTTTGTGGCAAAAATGCAGAAATTCCCCTCATTTTGAGGTAAAAAGGCTGAAATTCCCCTTATTTGGGGGCAAAAAGGCAGAAATTTTCTTTATTTTGGGGCAAAATTGCAGAAATTTCACTTATTTCAAGGTAATAAATCAGAAATTTTCTTATTTTGGGGCAAAAAAAGACAGAAATTCTCTTTGTTTTGGGGGAAAAAGACAGAAATTCCACTTATTTAGACGCATAAAAGCAGAAATTTTCTTTATTTTGGAGCAAAAATGAAGAAATTTCCCTTTTTTATGGCAAAAATATATGCATTCTTCTTATTTTCGGGCAAAAAGGCAAAAATTCCCTGTAATTTGGAGCAAAATTGCAGAAATTGCCTTAATTGTGGAGCAAAAATGCTGATATTCCCTATATGTTGGGGCCAAAAGACAGAAATTCTCCTTTTTTGGGGCAAAACTCAGAAATTCCACAAATTTTGGGGCAAAAATCCAGAAATTTCCATTATTTTGGGGCAAAATTGCAGAAATTTCACTTATTTAAGGATAATAAGTCAGAAATTTTTTCCCATTTTGGGGCAAAAAGATATGAATAACCTTTGTTTTGGAAGAAAAAGACAGAAATTCCACTTATTTAGAGGCAAAAAAGCAGAAATTCCCATTATTTTGGAGCAAAAATGAAGACATTTCCCTTTTTTATGGCAAAAAGTTATGCATTCTCCTTATTTTCGGGCAAAAAGGCAGAAATTCCCCGTATTTTGGAGCAAAATTGCAGAAATCCCCCTAATTGTGGGGCAAAAAGCAGAAATTCTCCTTATTTTGGGGCAAAACTCAGAAATTCCACTTATTTTTGGCAAAATTCCAGAAATTTCTCTTATTTTGGGGCAAAATTGCAGAAATTTCCCTTATTTTTGGGCAAAATTGCAGAAATTTCACTTATTTTTTGCAAAATTGCAGAAATTTCACTTATTTCATGGAAAAAAGGCAGAAATTTTCCTTATTTCAGGGCAAAAAGGCAAAAATTCCTAATATTTTGTGGCAAAAATGTAGAAATTCCCCTTATTTTGAGGTAAAAAGGCTGAAATTCCTCTTATTTGGGGGCAAAAATGCAGAAATTTCCCATATTTTGGGGAAAAATTTCAGAAATTTCACTTACTTCAGGGTAATAAGTCAGAATTTTTCTTTATTTTGGGGCAAAAAAAAAGAAATTCCCTTTGTTTTGGGGGAAAAAGACAGAAATTCCACTTATTTAGAGGCAAAATGCAGAAATTCCCCTTATTTTGGAGCAAAAATGAAGAAATTTCCCTTTTTATGGCAAAAAGGTATGCATTCTTTTTATTTTCGTTCAAAAAGGCAGAAATTTCCCGTATTTTGGAGCAAAATTGCAGAAATTCCCCTAAATGTGGGGCAAAAAGGCAGAATTCCCTATATGTTAGGGCAAAAAGACAGAAATTCTCCTTATTTTGGTGCAAATCTCAGAAATTCCACTTATTTTGGGGCAAAATTCCAGAAATTTCCCTTATTTTGGGGCAAAATTGCAGAAATTTCCCATATTTTTGGGAAAATTGCAGAAATTTCACTTATTTTTGGGCAAAATTGCAGAAATTTCACTTATTTCAGGGAAAAAAGGCAGAAATTTTTCTAATTTTTGGGGCAAAAAGGCAAAAATTCCTAATATTTTGTGGCAAAAATGCAGAAATTCCCATTATTTTGAGGTAAAAAGTCTGAAATTTCCCTTTTTGGGGAGCAAAAAGGCAGAAATTTCCCTTATTTTGGGGCAAAATTGCAGAATTTTCACTTACTTCAGGGTAATAAGTCAGAAATTTTTTTTATTTTGGGGCCAAAAAGACAGAAATTCCCTTTGTTTTGGGGGAAAAAGACAGAAATTCCACTTATTTAGAGGCAAAATGCAGAAATTCCCCTTATTTTGGAGCAAAAATGAAGAAATTTCCCTTTTTTATGGCAAAAAGGTATGCATTCTCCTTATTTTTGTTCAAAGAGGAAGAAATTCCCCGTATTTTGGAGCAAAATTGCAGAAATTCCCCTAAATGTGGGGCAAAAAGGCAGAATTCCCTATATGTTAGGGCAAAAAGACAGAAATTCTCCTTATTTTGGGGCAAAACTCAGAAATTCCACTTATTTTGGGGCAAAATTCCAGAAATTTCCCTTATTTTGGGGAAAAATTGCAGAAATTTCACTTATTTTGGAGCAAAATTGCAGAAATTTTACTTATTTCAGGGGAAAAAGGCAGAAATTTTCCTTATTTTGGAGCAAAATGCAGAAATTCCTAATATTTTGTGGCAAAAATGCAGAAATTCCCCTCATTTTGAGGTAAAAAGGCTGAAATTCCTCTTACTTGGGGGCAAAAAGGCAGAAATATTCTTTATTTTGGGGCAAAATTGCAGAAATTTCACTTATTTCAAGGTAATAAATCAGAAATTTTCTTATTTTGAAGCAAAAAAGACAGAAATTCTCTTTGTTTTGGGGGAAAAAGACAGAAATTCCACTTATTTAGACACATAAAAACAGAAATTCCCCTTATTTTGGAGCAAAAATGAAGAAATTTCCCTTTTTAATGGCAAAAAGGTATGCATTCTCTTATTCTCGGGCAAAAAGGCAGAAATTCCCCGTATTTTGGAGCAAAATTTCAGAAATTTCCCTAATTGTGGGGCAAAAAGGGAGAAATTCCCTATACTTTAGGGCAAAAAGACAGAAATTCTCCTTATTTTGGGGCAAAACTCAGAAATTCCACTTATTTTGGGCCAAAATTCCAGAAATTTCCCTTATTTTATGGCAAAATTGCAGAAATTTCACTTATTTTGGGGCAAAATTGCAGAAATTTCACTTATTTCAGGGAAAAAAGGCAGAAAATTACCTTATTTTGGGGCAAAAAGGCAGAAATTCGTAGTATTTTGTGGTAAATATGCAGAAATTCCCCTTATTTTTAGGTAGAAAGGCTGAAATTCCCTTTATTTGGGGGCAAAAAGGCAGAAATTTCCCTTATTTTGGGGCAAAATTGCAGAAATTTCACTAATTTAGGGGTAATAAATAAGAAATTTTCTTTATTTTTGTGGCAAACATAACAGAAATTCCTTTTGTTTTAGGGGAAAAAGACAAAAATTCCACTTATTTAGAGGCAAAAAAGCAGAAATTCTCCTTTTTCTGGAGCAAAAATGAAGAAATTTCCCTTTTTAATGGCAAAAAGGTATGCATTCTTCTTATTTTCGGGCAAAAAGGCAGAATTTCCTCGTATTTTAAAGCAAAATTGCAGAAATTCCCCTAATTGTGGGGCAAAAAGACAGAAATTCTACTTATTTTGGGGCAAAACTCAGAAATTCACCTTATTTTGGGGCAAAATTCCAGAAATTTTTATTATTTTGAGGCAAAATTGCAGAAATTTCAATTATTTTGGGGCAAAATTGCAGAAATTTCACTTATTTCAGAAAAAAAGCAGAAATTTTCTTATTTTGGGGCAAAAAAGCAGAAATTCCTAATATTTTGTGGCAAAAATGCAGAAATTCCCCTTATTTTGAGGTAAAACGGCTGAAATTCCCCTTATTTGGAACAAAAAGGCAGAAATTTCCCTTATTTTGGGGCAAAATTCCAGAAATTTCACTTATTTTGGGGCAAAATTGCAGAAATTTCACTTATTTCATGGAAAAAAGGCAGAAATTTTCTTTATTTTGTGGCAAAAAAGAAGAAATTCCTAATATTTTGTGGCAAAAATGCAAAAATTCCTCTTATTTTGAAGTAAAATGCTGAAATTCCCCTTATTTGGGGGCAAAAAGGCAGAAATTTCTCTTATTTTGAAGCAAAATTGAAGAAATTTCACTTACCTTAGGGTAATAAGTCAGAATTTTTCCTTATTTTGGGGCAAAAAAGACAGAAATTCTGTTTTTTTTTTTGGAAAAAGACAGAAATTCCACTTATTTAGAGGCAAAAAAGCAGAAATTCCCCTTATTTTGGAGCAAAATTGAAGAAATTTCCCTTTTTAATGGCAAAAAAGTATGCATTCTCTTATTTTCGGGCAAAAAGGCAGAAATTCCCCGTATTTTGGAGCAAAATTTCAGAAATTCCCCTAATTGTGGGGCAAAAAGGGAGAAAATCCCTATACGTTAGGGCAAAAAGACAGAAATTCTCATTATTTTGGGGCAAAACTCAGAAATTCCACTTATTTTGGGCCAAAATTCTAGAAATTTCCCTTATTTTAAGGCAAAATTGCAGAAATTTCACTTATTTTGGGGCAAAATTGCAGAAATTTAACTTATTTCAGGGAAAAAAGGCAGAAAATTACCTTATTTTGGGGGAAAAAGGCAGAAATTCCTAATATTTTGTGGTAAATATGCAGAAATTACCCGTATTTTGAGGTAGAAAGGCTGAAATTCCCCTTATTTGGGGGCAAAAAGGCAGAAATTTCCCTTATTTTGGGGCAAAATTGCAGAAATTTCACTTACCTTAGGGTAATAAGTCAGAATTTTTCCTTATTTTTGTGTCAAAAATAACAGAAATTCCTTTAGATTTAGGGGAAAAAGACAGAAATTCCACTTATTTAGAGGCAAAAAAGCAGAAATTCCCCTTTTTCTGGAGCAAAAATGAGGAAATTTCCCTTATAAATGGCAAAAAGGTATGCATTCTTCTTATTTTAGGGCAAAAAGGCAGAATTTCCTCGTATTTTAAAGCAAAATTGCAGAAATTCCCCTAATTGTGGGGCAAAAGACAGAAATTCTCCTTATTTTGGGGCAAAACTCAGAAATTCACCTTATTTTGGGGCAAAATTCCAGAAATTTCCATTATTTTGAGGCAAAATTGCAGAAATTTCAATTATTTTGGGGCAAAATTGCAGAAATTTCACTTATTTCAGAAAAAAAGCAGAAATTTTCTTATTTTGGGGCTAAAAAGCAGAAATTCCTAATATTTTGTGGCAAAAATGCAGAAATTCCCCTTATTTTGAGGTAAAAAGGCTGAAATTCCACTTTTTTGGGGCAAAAAGGCAGAAATTTCCCTTATTTTGGGGCAAAATTCCAGAAATTTCACTTATTTTCGGGCAAAATTGCAGAAATTTCACTTATTTCAGGGAAAAAAGGCAGAAATTTTCTATATTTTGTGGCAAAAAGGAAGAAATTACTAATATTTTGTGGGAAAAATGCAAATATTCCTCTTATTTTGAAGTAAAAAGGCTTAAATTCCCCTTATTTGGGGGCAAAAAGGCAGAAATTTCTCTTATTTTGAAGCAAAATTGAAGAAATTTCACTTACCTTAGGGTAATAAGTCAGATTTTTTCCTTTTTTGGGGCAAAAAAGACAGAAATTCTGTTTGTTTTTGTGAAAAAAGACAGAAATTCCACTTATTTAGAGGCAAAAAAGCAGAAATTCCCCTTATTTGGGAGCAAAAATGAAGAAATTTCCTTTTTTTATGGTAAAAAGTTATGCATTCTTCTTATTTTCAAGCAAAAAGGCAGAAATTCTCCGTATTTTGGAGCAAAATTGCAGAAATTCCTCTAATTGTGGGGCAAAAAGCAAAAATTCTCTATATGTTGGGGCAAAAAGACAGAAATTCTTCTTATTTTGGGGCAAAACTCAAAAATTCCACTTATTTTGGGGCAAAATTCCAGAAACTTCCCTTACTTTGGGGCAAAATTGCAGAAATTTCACTTATTTTGTGGCAAAATTGCAGAAATTTCACTTATTTCAGGGAAAATAAGCAGAAATTTTCTTATTTTGGGGCAAAAAGGCAGAAATTCCTAATAATTTGTGGCAAAAATGCAGAAATGACCCTTATTTTGAGGTAAAAAGACTGAATTTCTCCATATATGGGGGCAAAAAGGCAGAAATTTCCTTTATTTTGGGGGCAAAATTGCAGAAATTTCACTTATTTCAGGGTAATAAGTCAGAAATTTTTTTGGGGGGGCAAAACAGACAGTAATTCCCTTTTTTTGGGGGGGAAAAGACAGAAATTCCACTTATTTAGAGGCAAAAAAGCAGAAATACCCATTATTTTGGAGCAAAAATGAAGAAATTTCCCTTTTTATGGCAAAAAGATATGCATTCTTCTTACTTTTGGGCAAAAAGTCAGAAATTCCCCGTATATGGAGCAAAATTTCAGAAATTCCCCTAATTGTGGGGCAAAAAGGCAGAAATTCTCTATATGTTCGGGCAAAAAGACAGAAATTCTCCTTATTTTGGGGCAAAACTCAGAAATTCCACTTATATTGGGGAAAAATTCCAGAAATTTCCCTTTTTTTGGGCAAAATTGAAGAAATTTCACGTATATTGGGGCAAAATTGCAGAAATTTCACGTAATTTGGAGCAAAATTGCAGAAATTTCACTTATTTCAGGAAAAAAAGACAGAAATTTTCCTTATTTTGGGGCAAAAAGGCAGAAATTCCTAATATTTTGTGGCAAAAATGCAGAAATTCCCCTTATTTTGAGGTAAAAAGGCTGAAATTCCCCTTATTTGGAGGCAAAAAGGCAGAAATTTCCCTTATTTTAGGGAAAAAATTGCAGAAATTTCACTTACTTCAGGGTAATAAGTCAGAATTTTTCCTTATTTTGCGGCAAAAAAGACAGAAATTTCCTTTGTTTTGGGGGAAAAGACAGAAATTCCACATATTTAGAGGCAAAAAGCAGAAGTTCCCCTTATTTTGGAGCAAAAATGAAGACATTTTTCTTTTTTATGGCAAAAAGGTATGCAATCTTCTTATTTTCGGGCAAAAAGGCAGAAATTCCTTGTATTTTGGAGCAAAATTGCAGAAATTCCCCTAATTGTGGGGCAAAAAGGGAGAAATTCCCTATATTTTGAGGCAAAAAGACAGAAATTTTCTTTATTTTGGGGCAAAACTCAGAAAATCCACTTATTTTGGGGCAAAATTCCAGAAATTTCCTTTATTTTGGGGCAAAATTGCAGAAATTTCACTTATTTCAGGGTAATAAGTCAGAAATTTTTCTTATTTTGGGGCAAAAATACAGGAATTCCCTTTGTTTTGAGGGAAAAAGACAGAAATTCCACTTATTTAGAGGCAAAAAAGCAGAAATTCCCCTTATTTTCGAGCAAAAATGAAGAAATTTCCCTTTTTAATGGCATAAAGGTATGAATTCTCTTATTTCGGGAAAAAAGGCAGAAATTCCCCGTATTTTGGAGCAAAATTTCAGAAATTCCCCTATTTGTGGGGCAAAAAAGAGAAATTCCCTATACGTTAGGGCAAAAAGACAGAAATTCCCCTTATTTTGGGGCAATACTCAGAAATTCCACTTATTTTGGGCCAAAATTCCAGAAATTTCCCTTATTTTGGGGCAAAATTGCAGAAATTTCACTTATTTTGGGGCAAAATTGCAGAAATTTCACTTATTTCAGGGAAAAGAGGCAGAAAATTACCTTATTTTGGGGCAAAAAGGCAGAAATTCCTAATATTTTGTGGTAAATATGCAGAAATTCCCCTTTTTCTGGAGCAAAAATGAAGTAATTTCCTTTTTCAATGGCAAAAATGTATGCATTCTTCTTATTTTCGGGCAAAAAGGCAGAAATTCCTCGTATTTTAAAGCAAAATTGCAGAAATTTCCCTAATTGTGGGGCAAAAATACAGACATACTCCTTATTTTGGGGCAAAACTCAGAAATTCACTTTATTTTGGGGCAAAATTCTAGAAATTTCCATTATTTTGAGGCAAAATTGCAGAAATTTCAATTATTTTGGGGCAAAATTGCAGAAATTTCACTTATTTCAGAAAAAAAGCAGAAATTTTCTTATTTTGGGGCAAAAAAGCAGAAATTTCTAATATTTTGTGGCAAAAATGCAGAAATTCCCCTTATTTTGAGGTAATAAGGCTGAAATTCCCCTTATTTGGGGGCAAAAAGGCAGAAATTTTCCTTATTTTGGGGCAAAATTCCAGAAATTTCACTTATTTTGGGGCAAAATTGCAGAAATTTAACTTATTTCAGGGAAAAAAGGCAGAAATTTTCTTTATTTTTGGGCAAAAAGTAAGAAATTCCTAATATTTTGTGGCAAAAATGCAAAAATTCCTCTTATTTTGTTGTAAAAAGGCTGAAATTCCCCTTATTTGGGGGCAAAAAGGCAGAAATTTCTCTTATTTTGGGGCAAAATTGCAGAAATTTCACTTACCTTACGGTAATAAGTCAGAATTTTTCCTTATTTTGGGGCAAAAAAGACAGAAATTCTGTTTGTTTTTGGGGAAAAAGACAGAAATTCCACTTATTTAGAGGCAAAAGCAGAAATTCCCCTTATTTTGGAGCAAAAATGAAGAATTTTCCCTTTTTTATGGTAAAAAGGTATGCATTCTTCTTATTTTCGGGCAAAAAGGCAGAAATTCTCCGTATTTTGGAGCAAAATTGCAGAAATTCCCCTACTTGTGGGGCAAAAAGACAAAAATTCCCTATATGTTGGGGCAAAAAGACAAAAATTCTTCTTATTTTGGGGCAAAACTCAAAAATTCCACTTATTTTGGGGCAAAATTCCAGAAATTTCCCTTACTTTGGGGCAAAATTGCAGAAATTTCACTTATTTTGAGGCAAAATTGCAGAAATTTCAATTATTTCAGGGAAAATAAGCAGAAATTTTCTTATTTTGGGGCAAAAAGGCAGAAATTCCTAATATTTTGTGGCAAAAATGCAGAAATGACGCTTATTTTGAGGTAAAAAGTCTGAATATCCCCTTATTTGGGGGCAAAAATGCAGAAATTTCCTTTATTTTGGGGCAAAATTGCAGAAATTTCACTTATTTCAGGGTAATAAGTCAGAATTTTTTTTTATTTTGGGGCAAAAAAGACAGTAATTTCCTTTGTTTTGGGGGAAAAAGACAGAAATTCCACTTATTTAGAGGCAAAAAAGCAGAAATTCCCATTTTTTTGGAGCAAAAATGAAGACCTTTTCTTTTTTTATGGCAAAAAGGTATGCATTCTTCTTATTTTCAGGCAAAAATGCAGAAATTCCCCGTATTTAGGAGCAAAATTGCAGAAATTTCCCTAATTGTGGGGCAAAAAGGCAGAAATTCCCTATATGTTGTGGCAAAAAGACAGAAATTCTCCTTATTTTGGGGCAAAACTCAGAAATTCCACTTATTTTGGGGCAAAATTCCAGAAATTTCCCTTATTTTGGGGCAAAATTGCAGAAATTTCACTTATTTTAGGGCAATATTGCAGAAATTTCATTTATTTCAGAAAAAAAAAGGCAGAAAATTTCCTTATATTGGGGCCAAAAGGCAGAAATTCCTAATATTTTGTGGCAAAAATGAAGAAATTCCCCTTATTTTGAGGTAAAAAGGCTGAAAATCCATATATTTGGGGGCAAAAATGTAGAAATTTCCCTTATTTTGGGGCAAAATTGCAGAAATTTCACTTATTTCAGGGTAATAAGTCAGAAATTTTCTTTATTTTTGTGGCAAAAAAGACAGAAATTCCCTTTGTTCTAGGGAAAAAAGACAGAAATTCCACTTATTTAGGGGCAAAATAGCAGAAATTCCCTTTATTCTGGAGCAAAAATGAAGAAATTTCCCTTTTTAATGGCAAAAAGGTATGCATTCTTCTTATTTTCGGGCAAAAAGGCAGAAATTCCTCTAATTTTAAAGCAAAATTGCAGAAATTCCCCTAATTGTGGGGCAAAAAGACAGAAATTCTCCTTATTTTGGGGCAAAACTCAGAAATTCACCTTATTTTCGGGCAAAATTCTAGAAATTTCCATTATTTTGAGGCAAAATTGCAGAAATTTCAATTATTTTGGGGAAAAATTGCATAAATTTTACTTATTTCAAAAAAAAGCAGAAATTTTCTTATTATGGGGCAAAAAGGCAGAAATTCCTAATATTTTGTTGCAAAAATGCAGAAATTCCCCTTATTTTGAGGTAAAAAGGCTGGAATTCCCCTTATTTGGGTGCAAAATTCCAGAAATTTCCCTTACTTTGCGGCAAAATTGCAGAAATTTCACTTATTTGGGGGCAAAATTCCAGAAATTTCACTTGTTCCAGGGAAAATAAGCAGAAATTTTTTTATTTTGGTGCAAAAAGCAGAAATTCCTAATATTTTCTGGCAAAAATGCAGAAATTACCCTTATTTTAAGGTAAAAAGGCTGAATTTTCCTTTATTTGAGAAAAAAAGGCAGAATTTTCCCTTATTTTGGGGCAAAATTGCAGAAATTTTACTTATTTCAGGGTAATAAGTCAGAAATTTTTTTTATTTTGGGGCAAAAAAGACAGTAATTCCCTTTGTTTTGGGGGAAATAGACAGAAATTCCACTTATTTAGAGGCAAAAAAGCAGTAATTCCCATTATTTTGGAGCAAAAATAAAGAAATTTCTTTTTTTTATGGCAAAAAGATATGCATTCTTCTTAATTTCGGGGAAAAAGGCATAAATTCCCCGTATTTTTGAGCAAAATTGCAGAAATTCCCCTAATTGTGGGGCAAAAGCAGAAATACTCTATATGTTGGGGCAAAAAGACAGAAATTTCCATATTTTGAGGCAAAACCCAGAAATTCCACTTATTTTGGGGCAAAATTCCAGAAATTTCCTTTTTTTTGGGCAAAATTGAAGAAATTTCACTTATTTATGTGCAAAATTGCAGAAATTTCACTTATTTTGGGGCAAAATTGCAGAAATTTCACTTATTTCAGAGATAAAAGGCAGAAATTTTCCTTATTTTGGGGCAAAAAGGCAGAAATTCATAATATTTTGTGGCACAAATGCAGAAATTCCCCTTATTTTGAGGTAAAAAGGCTTAAATTCCCCTTATTTGGGGGCAAAAAGGCATAAATTTCCCTTATTTTGGGGAAAAAAATTGCAGAAATTTCACTTACTTCAGGGTAATAAGTCAGAATTTTTCCTTATTTTGCGGCAAAAAAGACAGAAATTTCCTTTGTTTTGGGAGAAAAAGACAGAAATTCCACTTATTTAGAGGCAAAAAAGCAGAAATTCCCCTTATTTTGGAGCAAAAATGAAGACATTTTCCTTTTTTATGGCAAAAAGGTATGCATTCTTCTTATTTTCGGGCAAAAAGGCAGAAATTCCTCGTATTTAGGAGCAAAATTGCAGAAATTTCCCTAATTGTGATGCAAAAAGGCAGAAATTTTCTATATGTTGGGGCAAAAAGACAGAAATTCTCCTTATTTTGGGGCAAAACTCAGAAATTCCACTTATTTTGGGGCAAAATTCCAGATATTTCCCTTATTTTGGGGTAAAATTGCAAAAATTTCACTTATTTTGGGGCAAAATTGCAGAAATTTCACTTATTTCAGAAAAAAAGGCAGAAAATTTCCTTATTTTCGGGCAAAAAGGCAGAAATTCCTAATATTTTGTGGCAAAAATGAAGAAATTACCCTTATTTTGAGGTAAAAAGGCAGAAATTCCCCTTATTTGGGGGCAAAAATGCAAAATTTTCCCTTATTTTGGGGCAAAATTGCAGATATTTCACTTATTTCAGGGTAATAAGTCAGAAATTTTCTTTATTTTTCTGGCAAAAAAGACAGAAATTTTTTTTGTTTTAGGTGAAAAAGACAGAAATTCCACTTATTTAGAGGCAAAAAAGCAGAAATTCCCTTTATTCTGGAGCAAAAATGAAGAAATTTCCCTTTTTAATGGCAAAAAGTTATGCATTCTTCTTATTTTCGGGCAATAAGGCATAAATTCCTCCTATTTTAAAGCAAAATTGCAGAAATTCCCCTAATTGTGGGGCAAAAAGACAGAAATTCTCCTTATTTTGGGGCAAAATTCCAGAAATTTCCATTATTTTGAGGCAAAATTGCAGAAATTTCAATTATTTTGGGGCAAAATTGCAGAAATTTCACTTATTTAAGAAAAAAAGCAGAAATTTTCTTATTTTGGGGCAAAAAAGCAGAAATTCATAATATTTTGTGGCAAAAATGCAGAAATTCCCCTTAATTTGAGGTAAAAAGGCTGAAATTCCCCTTATTTGGGGCAAAAAGGCAGAAATTTCCCTTATTTTGTGGCAAAAATCCAGAAATTTCACTTATTTTGGGGCAAAATTGCAGAATTTTCACTTATTTAAGGGAAAAAAGGCAGAAATTTTCTTTATTTTGGGGCAAAAAGGAAGAAATTCCTAATATTTTGTGGCAAAAATGCAAAAATTCCTTTTATTTTGAAGTAAAATGGCTGAAATTCCCTTTATTTGGGGGCATAAAGCAGAAATTTCTCTTATTTTGAAGCAAAATTGCAAAAATTTCACTTACCTTACGGTAATAAGTCAGAATTTTTCCTTATTTTGGGGCAAAAAAGACAGAAATTCTGTTTGTTTTTGGGGAAAAAGACAGAAATTCCACTTATTTAGAGGCAAAAAAGCAGAAATTCCCCTTATTTTGGAGCAAAAATGAAGACATTTCCCTTTTTTATGGCAAAAAGATATGCATTTTTCTTATTTTCGGGCAAAAAGGCAGAAATTCCCTGAATTTTGCAGCAAAATTGCAGAAATTCCCCTAATTATGGGGCAAAAAGGGAGAAATTCCCTATATTTTGGGGCAAAAAGACAGAAATTTTCTTTATTTTGGGACAAAACTCAGAAAATCCACTTATTTTGGGGAAAAATTCCAGAAATTTTTTTTATTTTGGGGCAAAATTGCAGAAATTTCACCTTTTTCAGGGTAATAAGTCAGAAATTTTTCTTATTTTGGGGCAAAAATACAGGAATTCCTTTTGTTTTGGGGGAAAAAGACAGAAATTCCACTTATTTAGAGGCAAAAAAGCAAAAATTCCCTTTATTTTGGAGCAAAAATGAAGAAATTTCCCTTTTTAATGGCAAAAAGATATGCATTCTTTTATTTTCGGGCAAAAAGGCAGAAATTCCCCGTAATTTGGAGAAAAATTTCAGAAATTCCCCTAATTGTGGGGCAAAAAGGGAGAAATTCTCTATACGTTAGGGCCAAAAGACAGAAATTCTCCTTATTTTGGGGCAAAACTCAGAAATTCCACTTATTTTGGGCCAAAATTCCAGAAATTTCCCTTATTTTGGGGCATAATTGCAGAAATTTCACTTATTTTGGGGCAAAATTGCAGAAATTTCACTTATTTCAGGGAAAAAAAGGCAGAAAATTACCTTATTTTGGGGCAAAAAGGCAGAAAATCCTAATATTTTGTGGTAAATATGCAGAAATTCCCCTTATTTTGAGGTAGAAAGGCTGAAATTCCCCTTATTTGGGGGAAAAAAGGCAGAAATTTTCTTTATTTTGGCGCAAAATTGCAGAAATTTCACTTATTTAGGGGTAATAAGTCAGAAATTTTCTTTATTTTTGTTGCAAAAATAACAGAAATTCCTTTTGTTTTAGGGGAAAAAGACAGAAATTCCACTTATTTAGAGGCAAAAAAGCAGAAATTCCCCTTTTTCTGGAGCAAAAATGAAGAAATTTCCCTTTTTAATGGCCAAAAGTTATGCATTCTTCTATTTTTCGGGCAAAAAGGCAGAAATTCCCTGTATTTTGGAGCAAAATTGCAGAAATTCCCCTAATTATGGGGCAAAATAAAGAAATTCCCTATATTTTGGGGCAAAAAGACAGAAATTTTCTTTATTTTGGGACAAAACTCAGAAAATCCACTTATTTTGGGGCAAAATTCCAGAAATTTCCCTTATTTTGGGGCAAAATTGCAGAAATTTCACCTTTTTCAGGGTAATAAGTCAGAAATTTTTCTTATTTTGGGGCAAAAATACAGGAATTCCTTTTGTTTTGGGGGAAAAAGACAGAAATTCCACTTATTTAGAGGCAAAAAAGCAAAAATTTCCTTTATTTTGGAGCAAAAATGAAGAAATTTCCCTTTTTAATGGCAAAAAGATATGCATTCTCTTATTTTCGGGCAAAAAGGCAAAAATCCCCCGTATTTTGGAGAAAAATTTCAGAAATTCCACTAATTGTGGGGCAAAAAGGGAGAAATTCTCTATACGTTAGGGCAAAAAGTCAAAAATTCTCCTTATTTTGGGGCAAAACTCAGAAATTCCACTTATTTTGAGCCAAAATTCCAGAAATTTCCCTTATTTTGGGGCAAAATTGCAAAAATTTCACTTATTTTGGGGCAAAATTGCAGAAATTTCACTTATTTCAGGGAAAAAAGGCAGAAAATTACCTTATTTTGGGGCAAAAAGGCAGAAAATCCTAATATTTTGTGGTAAATATGCAGAAATTCCCCTTATTTTGAGGTAGAAAGGCTGAAATTCCCCTTATTTGGGGGCAAAAAGGCAGAAATTTTCCTTATTTTGGCGCAAAATTGCAGAAATTTCACTTATTTAGGGGTAATAAGTCAGAAATTTTCTTTATTTTTGTTGCAAAAATAACAGAAATTCCTTTTGTTTTAGGGGAAAAAGACAGAAATTCCACTTATTTAGAGGCAAAAAAGCAGAAATTCCCCTTTTTCTGGAGCAGAAATGAAGAAATTTCCCTTTATAATGGCAAAAAGGTATGCATTCTTCTTATTTTCGGGCAAAAAGGCAGAAATTCCTGGTATTTTAAAGCAAAATTGCAGAAATTCCCCTAATTGTGGGGCAAAAATACAGAAATTCTCCTTATTTTGGGGCAAAACTCAGAAATTCACCTTATTTTGGGGCAAAATTTTAGAAATTTCCATTATTTTGAGGCAAAATTGCAGAAATTTAAATTATTTTGGGGCAAAATTGCAGAAATTTCACTTATTTCAGAAAAAAGCAGAAATTTTCATATTTTGGGGCAAAAAAGCAGAAATTCCTAATATTTTGTGGCAAAAATGCAGAAATTCCCCTTATTTTGAGGTAATAAGGATGAAATTCCCCTTATTTAGGGGCAAAAAGGCAGAAATTTCCCTTATTTTGGGGCAAAATTCCAGAAATTTCACTCATTTTGGGGCAAAATTGCAGAAATTTCACTTACCTTATGGTAATAAGTCAGAATTTTTCCTTATTTTGGGGCAAAAAACAGAAATTCTGTTTGTTTTTGGGAAAAAAGACAGAAATTCCACTTATTTAGAGGCAAAAAAGCAGAAATTCCCCTTATTTTGGAGCAAAAATGAAGAAATTTCCCTTTTTTATGGTAAAAAGGTATGTCTTCTTCTTATTTTCGGGCAAAAAGGCAGAAATTCTCCGTATTTTGGAGCAAAATATTAGAAATTCCCCTAATTGTGGGGCAAAAAGGAAAAAAATTCCCTATATGTTGGGGCAAAAAGACAGAAATTCTTCTTATTTTGGGGCAAAACTCAAAAATTCCACTTATTTTGGGGCAAAATTCCAGAAATTTCCCTTACTTTGGGGCAAAATTGCAGAAATTTCACTTATTTTGGGGCAAAATTGCAGAAATTTCACTTATTTCAGGGAAAATAAGCAGAAATGTTCTTATTTTTGGGCAAAAAGGCAGAAATTCCTAATATTTTGTGGCAAAAATGAAGAAATGGCCCTTATTTTGAGGTAAAAAGTCTGAATTTCCTTTTATTTGGGGGCAAAAAGGCAGAAATTTCCTTTATTTTGGGGCAAAATTGCAGAAATTTCACTTATTTCAGGGTAATAAGTCAGAAATTTTTTTTTTACTTTGGGGCGAAAAAGACAGTAATTCCCTTTGTTTTGGGGGAAAAAGACAGAAATTCCACTTATTTAGAGGCAAAAAAGCAGAAATTTCCATTTTTTGGAGCAAAAATGAAGAAATTTCTCTTTTTATGGCAAAAAGATATGCATTCTTCTTAATTTTGGGCAAAAAGGCAGAAATTCCCAGTATATGGAGCAAAATTTCAGAAATTCCCCTAATTGTGGGGCAAAAAGGCAGAAATTCTCAATATGTTGGGGCAAAAAGACAGAAATTCTCCTTATTTTGGGGAAAAACTCAGAAAGTCCACTTATATTGTGGAAAAATTCCAGAAATTTCCTTTTTTTGGGGCAAAATTGAAGAAATTTCACTTATTTTGTGGCAAAATTGCAGAAATTTCACTTATTTTGGGGCAAAATTGCAGAAATTTCACTTATTTCAGGGAAAAAAGGCATAAATTTTCTTTATTTTGGGGCAAAAAGGCAGAAATTCCTAATATTTTGTGGCACAAATGCAGAAATTCCCCTTATTTTGAGGTAAAAAGGCTGAAATTCCCCTTATTTGTGGGCAAAAATGCAGAAATTTCCCTTATTTTGGGGAAAAAATTGCAGAAATTTCACTTATTTCAGGGTAATAAGTCAGAAATTTTCTTTATTTTTGTGGCAAAAATGACAGAAATTCCCTTTGTTTTAGGGGAAAAAGACAGAAATTCCACTTATTTAGAGGCAAAAAAGCAGAAATTCCCTTTATTGTGGAGCAAAAATGAAGAAATTTCCCTTTTTAATGGCAAAAAGGTTTGCATTCTTCTTATTTTCGGGCAAAAAGGCAGAAATTCCTTCTATTTTAAAGCAAAATTGCAGAAATTCCCCTAATTGTGGGGCAAAAAGACAGAAATTCTCCTTTTTTTAGGGCAAAACTCAAAAATTCACCTTATTTTGGGGCAAAATTCTAGAAATTTCCATTATTTTGAGGCAAAATTGCAGAAATTTCAATTATTTTGTGGCAAAATTGCATAAATTTCACTTATTTCACAAAAAAGCAGAAATTTTCTTATTTTGGGGCAAAAAGGCAGAAATTCCTAATATTTTGTGGCAAAAATGCAGAAATTCCCCTTATTTTGAGGTAAAAAGGCTGGAATTCCCCTTATTTGGGGGCAAAATTCCAGAAATTTCCCTTACTTTGCGGCAAAACTGCAGAAATTTCACTAATTTTGGGGCAAAATTCCAGAAATTTCAATTATGTCAGGGAAAATAAGCAGAAATTTTCATATTTTTGGGCAAAAAGCCAGAAATTCCTAATATTTTCTGGCAAAAATGCAGAAATTACCCTTATTTTAAGGTAAAAAAGCTGATTTTTCCATTTTTTGAGAAAAAAGGCAGAAATTTCCCTTATTTTGGGGCAAAATTGCAGAAATTTCACTTATTTCAGGGTAATAAGTCAGAATTTTTTTTTTATTTTGGGGCAAAAAAGACAGTAATTCCCTTTGTTTTGGGGGAAAAAGACAGAAATTCCACTTATTTAGAGGCAAAAAAGTAGAAATTCCCATTATTTTGGAGCAAAAATGAAGAAATTTCTGTTTTTTATGGCAAAAAGATTTGCATTCTTCTTAATTTCGGGCAAAAAGGCAGAAATTCCCCGTATTTTTGAGCAAAATTTCAGACATTCCCCTAATTGTGGGGCAAAAGCAGAAATACTCTATATGTTGGGCTAAAAAGACAGAAATTTCATTTCCTTATTTTGGGGCAAAATTCAGAAATTCCACTTATTTTGGGGAAAAATTCCAGAAATTTCCCTTTTTTTGGGCAAAATTGAAGAAATTTCACTTATTTTTGGGCAAAATTGCAAAAATTTCACTTATTTTGGGGCAAAATTCTAGAAATTTCACTTATTTCAGGGAAAAAAGGCAGAAATTTTCCTTATTTTGGGGCAAAAAAGCAGAAATTCATAATATTTTGTGGCAAAAATGCATAAATTCCTTTTATTTTGAGGTAAAAAGGCTTAAATTCCCTTTATTTGGGGGCAAAAAGCAGAAATTTCCCTTATGTTGGGGAAAAAAATTGCAGAAATTTCACTTACTTCAGGGTAATAAGTCAGAATTTTTCCTTATTTTGCAGCAAAAAGACAGAAATTTCCGTTGTTTTGGGGGAAAAAGACAGAAATTCTACTTATTTAGAGGCAAAAACAGAAATTCCCCTTATTTTGGAGCAAAAATGAAGACATTTTCCTTTTTTATGGTAAAAAGGTATGCATTCTTCTTATTTTCAGGCAAAAAGGAAGAAATTCCCCGTATTTAGGAGCAAAATTGCAGAAATTCCCCTAATTGCGGGGCAAAAAGGCAGAAATTCCCTATATGTTGGGGCAAAAAGACAGACATTTTTTTTTTATTTTTGGGCAAAACTCAGAAAATCCACTTATTTTGGAACAATATTTCAGAAATTTCCCTAATTTTGGGACAAAATTGCAGAAATTTCACTTATGTTGGGGCAAAATTGCAGAAATTTCACTTATTTCAGAGAAAAAAAAGCAGAAATTTTCTTATTTTGGGGCAAAAAGGCAGAAATTCCTAATATTTTCTGGCAAAAATGCAGAAATTCCCCTTATTTTGAAGTAAAAAGGTTGAAATTCCCCTTATTTGGGGGCAAAAAGGCAGAAATTTCCCTTATTTTGGGGCAAAATTTCAGAAATTTCACTTATTTCAGGGTAATAAGTCAAAAATTTTTCTTATTTTGGGTCAAAAATACAGGAATTCCCTTTGTTTTGGGGGAAAAGACAGAAATTCCACTTATTTAGAGGCAAAAAAGCAGAAATTCCCCTTATTTTGGAGCAAAAATGAAGAAATTTCTTTTTTTGATGGCAAAAAGGTATGCATTATTCTTATTTTCGGGCAAAAAGGCAGAAATTCCCCGTATTTTTGAGCAAAATTGCAGAAATTCCCCTAATTGTGGGGCAAAAAGGGAGAAATTCCCTATATGTTTGGGCAAAAAGACAGAAATTTTCTTTATTTTGGGGCAAAACTCAGAAAATCCACTTATTTTGGGGCAAAATTCCAGAAATTTCCCTTCTTTTGCGGCCAAATTTCAGAAATTTCACCTTTTTCAGGGTAATAAGTCAGAAATTTTTCTTATTTTGGGGCAAAAATACAAGAATTTTCTTTGTTTTTAAGGAAAAAGACAGAAATTCCACTTATATAGAGGCAAAAAAGCAGAAATTCCCCTTATTTCGGAGCAAGAATGAAGAAATTTCCCTTTTTAATGGCAAAAAGGTATGCATTCTCTTATTTTCAGGCAAAAAGGCAGAAATTCCCCGTATTTTGGAGCAAAATTGCAGAAATTCCCCTAATTGTGGGGCAAAAAAAAAGAAATTCCCTATACGTTAGGGCAAAAAGACAGAAATTCTCCTTATTTTGGGGCAAAACTCAGAAATTCCACTTATTTTGGGGCAAAATTCCATAAATTTCCATTATTTTGGGGCAAAATTGCAGAAATTTCACTTATTTTGGGGAAAAATTGCAGAAATTTCACTTATTTCAGGGAAAAAAAGCAGAAAATTACATTATTTTGGGGCAAAAAGGCAGAAATTCCTAATATTTTGTGGCAAAAATCAGAAATTCCTTTTATTTTGAGGTAAGAAGGCTGAAATTCCCCTTATTTCGGGGCAAAAAGGCAGAAATTTCCCTTATTTTGGGGCAAAATTGCAGAAATTTCACTTATTTAGGGGTAAGAATTCAGAAATTTTCTTTATTTTTGTGGAAAAAAGACAGAAATTTTCTTTGTTTTAGGGGAAAAAGACAGAAATTCCACTTATTTAGAGGCAAAAAAGTAGAAATTCCCCTTTATCTGGAGCAAAAATGAGGAAATTTCCCTTATAAATGGCAAAAAGGTATGCATTCTTCTTATTTTAGGGCAAAAAGGCAGAAATTCCTCGTAATTTAAAGCAAAAATGCAGAAATTCCCCTAATTGTGGGGCAAAAAGACAGAAATTCTCCTTATTTTGGGGAAAAACTCAGAAATTCACCTTATTTTGGGGCAAAATTCCAGAAATTTCCATTATTTTGAGGCAAAATTGCAGAAATTTCAATTATTTTGGGGCAAAATTGCAGAAATTTCACTTATTTCAGAAAAAAAGCAGAAATTTTCTTATTTTGGGGCAAAAAAGCAAAAATTCCTAATATTTAGTGGCAAAAATGCAGAAATTCCCCTTATTTTGAGGTAAAAAGTCTGAAATTCCCCTTATTTGGGGGCAAAAGGACAGAAATTTCCCTTATTTTGGGGCAAAATTCCAGAAATTTCACTTATTTCAGGGAAAAAAGGCAGAAATTTTCTTTATTTTGGGGCAAAAAGGAAGAAATTCCTAATATTTAGTGGCAAAAATGCAAAAATTCCTCTTATTTTGTAGTAAAAAGGCTGAAATTCCCCTTATTTGGGGGCAAAAAGGCAGAAATTTCTCTTATTTTCGGGCAAAATTGCAGAAATTTCACTTACCTTAGGGTAATAAGTCAGAATTTTTCCTTATTTTGTGGCAATAAAGACAGAAATTCTGTTTCTTTTTGGGGGAAAGACAGAAATTCCACTTATTTAGAGGCAAAAAAGCAGAAATTCCCCTTATTTTGGAGCAAAAATGAAGAAATTTCCCTTTTTTATGGTAAAAAGGTATGCATTCTTTTTATTTTCGGGCAAAAATGCAGAAATTCCCCGTATTTAGGAGCAAAATTGCAGAAATTCCCCTAATTGTGGGGCAAAAAGGCAAAAATTCCCTATATGTTGGGGCAAAAAGACAAAAATTCTTCTTATTTTGGGGCAATACTCAAAAATTCCACTTATTTTGGGGCAAAATTCCAGAAATTTCCCTTACTTTGGGGCAAAATTGCAGAAATTTCACTTATTTTGGTGCAAAATTGCAGAAATTTCAATTATTTCAGGGAAAATAAGCAGAAATTTTCTTATTTTGGGGCAAAAAGGCAGAAATTCCTAATATTTTGTGGTAAAAATGCAGAAATGACGCTTATTTTGAGGTAAAAATTCTGAATTTCCCCTTATTTGGGGGCAAAAATGCAGAAATTTCCTTTATTTTGGGGCAAAATTGCAGAAATTTCACTTATTTCAGGGTAATAAGTAAGAAATTTTTTTTATTTTGGGGCAAAAAAGACAGTAATTCCCTTTGTTTTGAGGGAAAAAGAGAGAAATTCCACTTATTTAGAGGCAAAAAAGCAGAAATTCCCATTTTTTTGGAGCAAAAATGAAGACATTTTCTTTTTTTATGGCAAAAAGGTATGCATTCTTCTTATTTTCGGGCAAAAATGCAGAAATTCCCCGTATTTAGGAGCAAAATTGCAGAAATTTCCCTAATTGTGGGGCAAAAAGGCAGAAATTCCCTATATGTTGTGGCAAAAAGACAGAAATTCTCCTTATTTTGGGGCAAAACTCAGAAATTCCACTTATTTTGGGGCAAAATTCCAGAAATTTCCCTTATTTTGGGGCAAAATTGCAGAAATTTCACTTATTTTAGGGCAATATTACAGAAATTTCACTTATTTCAGAAAAAAAAGGCAGAAAATTTCCTTATTTTGGGGCCAAAAGGCAGAAATTCCTAATATTTTGTGGCAAAAATGAAGAAATTCCCCTTATTTTGAGGTAAAAAGGCTGAAATTCCATTTATTTGGGGGCAAAAATGCAGAAATTTCCCTTATTTTGGGGTAAAATTGCAGAAATTTCACTTATTTCAGGGTAATAAGTCAGAAATTTTCTTTATTTTTGTGGCAAAAAAGACAGAAATTCCCTTTGTTTTAAGGAAAAAAGACAGAAATTCCACTTATTTAGAGGCAAAAAAGCAGAAATTCCCTTTATACTGGAGCAAAAATGAAGAAATTTCCCTTTTTAATGGCAAAAAGTTATGCATACTTCTTATTTTCCGGCAAAAAGGCAGAAATTCCTCTAATTTTAAAGCAAAATTGCAGAAATTCCCCTAAATGTGGGGCAAAAAGACAGAAATTCTCCTTATTTTGGGGCAAAACTCAGAAATTCACCTTATTTTCGGGCAAAATTCTAGAAATTTCCATGATTTTGAGGCAAAATTGCAGAAATTTCAATTATTTTGGGGCAAAATTGCATAAATTTCACTTATTTCAAAAAAAAGCAGAAATTTTCTTATTATGGGGCAAAAAGGCAGAAATTCCTAATATTTTGTGGCAAAAATGCAGAAATTCTGCTTATTTTGAGGTAAAAAGGCTGGAATACCCCTGATTTGGGGGCATAATTCCAGAAATTTCCCTTACTTTGCCGCAAAATTGCAGAAATTTCACTTATTTTGGGGCAAAATTCCAGAAATTTCACTTGTTCCAGGGAAAATAAGCAGAAATTTTCTTATTTTGGGGCAAAAAGGCAGAAATTCCTAATATTTTCTGGCAAAAATGCAGAAATTACCCTTATTTTAAGGTAAAAAAGCTGAATTTTCCTTTATTTGAGAAAAAAAAGGCAGAATTTTCCCTTATTTTGGGGCAAAATTGCAAAAATTTCACTTATTTCAGGGTAATAAGTCAGAAATTTTTTTTATTTTGGGGCAAAAAAGACAGTAATTCTCTTTGTTTTGGGGGAAAAAGACAGAAATTCCACTTATTTAGAGGCAAAAAAGCAGTAATTCCCATTATTTTGGAGCAAAAATAAAGAAATTTCTTTTTTTTATGGCAAAAAGATATGCATTCTTCTTAATTTCGGGCAAAAAGGCAGAAATTCCCCGTATTTTTGAGCAAAATTTCAGAAATTCCCCTAATTGTGGGGTAAAAGCAGAAATACTCTATATGTTGGGGCAAAAAGACAGATATTTCCTTATTTTGAGGCAAAACTCAGAAATTCCACTTATTTTGGGGCAAAATTCCAGAAATTTCCTTTTTTTTGGGCAAAATTGAAGAAATTTCACTTATTTATGGGCAAAATTGCAGAAATTTCACTTATTTTGGGGCAAAATTGCAGAAATTTCACTTATTTCAGAGATAAAAGGCAGAAATTTTCCTTATTTTGGGGCAAAAAGGGAGAAATTCATAATATTTTTTGGCAAAAATGCAGAAATTCCCCTTATTTTGAGGTAAAAAGGCTTAAATTCCCCTTATTTGGGGGCAAAAAGGCAGAAATTTCTCTTATTTTGGGGCAAAATTGCAGAAATTTCACTTACCTTAGGGTAATAAGTCAGAATTTTTCCTTATTTTGTGGCAAAAAAGACCGATCTTCTGTTTCTTTTTGGGGAAAAAGACAGAAATTCCACTTATTTAGAGGCAAAAAAGCAGAAATTCTTCTTATTTTGGAGCAAAAATGAAGAAATTTCCCTTTTTTATGGTAAAAAGTTATGCATTCTTCTTATTTTCGGGCAAAAAGGCAGAAATTCTCTGTATTTTGGAGCAAAATTGCAGAAATTCCCCTAATTGTGGGGCAAAAAGGCAAAAATTCCCTATATGTTGGGGCAAAAAGACAGAAATTCTTCTTATTTTGGGGCAATACTCAAAAATTCCACTTATTTTGGGGCAAAATTCTAGAAATTTCCCTTACTTTGGGGCAAAATTGCAGAAATTTCACTTATTTTGAGGCAAAATTGCAGAAATTTCAATTATTTCAGGGAAAATAAGCAGAAATTTTCTTATTTTGGGGCAAAAAGGCAGAAATTCCTAATATTTTGTGGTAAAAATGCAGAAATGACGCTTATTTTGAGGTAAAAACTCTGAATTTCCCCTTATTTGGGGGCAAAAATGCAGAAATTTCCTTTATTTTGGGGCAAAATTGCAGAAATTTCACTTATTTCAGGGTAATAAGTCAGAAATTTTTTTTTATTTTGGGGCAAAAAAGACAGTAATTCCCTTTGTTTTGGGGGAAAAAGACAGAAATTCCACTTATTTAGAGGCAAAAAAGCAGAAATTCCCATTTTTTTGGAGCAAAAATGAAGACATTTTCTTTTTTTATGGCAAAAAGGTATGCATTCTTCTTATTTTCGGGCAAAAATGCAGAAATTCCCCGTATTTAGGAGCAAAATTGCAGAAATTTCCCTAATTGTGGGGCAAAAAGGCAGAAATTCCCTATATGTTGTGGCAAAAAGACAGAAATTCTCCTTATTTTGGGGCAAAACTGAGAAATTCCACTTATTTTGTGGCAAAATTCCAGAAATTTCCCTTATTTTGGGGCAGAATTGCAGAAATTTCACTTATTTTGTGTCAAAATGGCAGAAATTTCATTTATTTCAGGGAAATAAGGCAGAAATTTTCCTAATTTTGGGGCAAAAAGGCAGAAATTCCTAATATTTTTGGCAAATACAGAAATTACCCTTAGTTTGAGGTAAAAAGGCTGAAATTCCCATTATTTGGGGGCAAAAAGGCAGAAATTTCCCTTATTTTGGGGCAAAATTGCAGAAATTTCACTTATTTCAGGGTAATAAGTCAGAAATTTTCCTTATTTCTGGCAAAAATACAAAAATTCGCCTTATTTTGAGGTAAAAAGGCCGAAATTCCGCTTATTTGGGGGCAAAAATGCAGAAAATTCCCTTATTTTTGGGCAAAATAGCAGAAATTTTACTTATTTCCGGGTAATAAGTCAAAAATTTTCCTTATTTTTATGCAAAAATGCAGAAATTCCCCTTATTTTGAGGTAAAAAGGCCGAAATTCCCCTTATTTGGGGGCAAAAAACAGAAATTCTCCTTATTTTGGAACAAAACTCAGAAATTCCACTTATTTTTGGGCAAATGTCCAGAAATTTCACTTATTTTGGGGCAAAATTGCAGAAATTTCACTTATTTTGGGGCAAAATTGCAGAAATTGCACTTATTTCAGATAAAAAAGCAGAAATTTTCTTATTTGGGGCAAAAAGGCAGAAATTTCTATTATGTTGGTACAAAATTGCAGAAATTTTTCTTATTTTGGGGCAAAAAGGCAGAAATTTCCCATATTTTGAGGCAAAAATGCAGAAATTTCTTTTATTTTGAGGTAAAATGGCTGAATTTCTTCGTATTTGGGGGCAAAAATGCAGAAATTTCACTTATTTTTGGACAAAATTGCAGAAATTTCACTTATTTAAGGGAAAAAAGGCAAAAATTTTCCTTATTTTTAGGCAAAATTCAGTAATTTCTAATATTTTTTGGCAAAAATGCAGAAATTCCCCTTATTTTGAGGTAAAAAGGCTGAAATTCCCCTTATTTGGGGGCAAAAAGGCAGAAATTTCCCTTATTTTGGGGCAAAATTGCAGAAATTTCACATATTTCAGGGTAATAACTCAGAAATTTTCCTTATTTTGGGGCAAAAAATACAAAAATTCCCTTTGTTTTGGGGGAAAAAGACAGAAATAACACTTATTTAGAGGCAAAAATGCAGAAATTCCTTTTATTTTGAAGCAATAATGAAGAAATTTCCCTTTTTTATGGCAAAAATGTATGCATTCTTATTATTTTTGGGCAAAAAGGCAAAAATTACTTATATTTTGAAGCATAATTGCAGAAATTCCCCTAATTGTGGGGGAAAAAGGCAGAAATTCCATATATGTTGGGGCAAAAAGACAGAAATTCTCCTTATTTTGGGGCAAAACTCAGAAATTACACTTATTTTGGTACAAAATTCCAAAAATTTCTCTTATTTTGGGGCAAAATTGCAGAAATTTCACTTATTTTGGGGCAAAATTGCAGAAATTTCACTTATTTTAGGGAAAAAAAGCAGAAATTTTCCTTATTTCGGGGCAAAAATGAAAAAAATTTCTCTTTCTTATGGCAAAAAGGTATGCATTCTTCTTATTTTCGGGCAAAAAGGCAGAAATTCCCCGTATTTTGGGGCAAAATTGCATAAATTCCCCTAAATGTAGGGCAAAAAGGCAGAAATTCCCTATATGTTAGGGCAAAATAAAAAAATTCTCCTTATTTTTGGGCAAAACTCAGAAATTTCCCTTATTTTGGGGCAAAATTCCAGAAATTTCCCTTATTTTGGGGAAAAATAAAGAAATTTCCCTTATTTTGAGGTAAAAAGGCTGAAATTCCCCTTATTTGGGGGCAAAAAGGCAAAAATTTCACTTATTTTGGGGCAAAATTGCAGAAATTTCACTTATTTAAGGGAAAAAAGGCAGAAATTTTCCTTATTTTGGGGCAAAAAGGCAGAAATTCCTAATATTTTGTGGCAAAAATGCAGAAATTCCCATTATTTTGAGGTAAAAAGGCTGAAATTCCCCTTATTTGGGGGCAAAAAGGCAGAATTTTTCCTTATTTTGGGGCAAAATTGCAGAAATTTCACTTATTTTGTGGCAAAATTGCAGAAATTTCACTTAATTCAGGAAAAAAAGGCAGAAATATTCCTTATTTTTGGCAAAAAGGCAGAAATTCCTAATATTTTGTGGCAAAAATGCAGAAATTCCCCTTTTTTTGAGGTAAAAAGGCTGAAATTCCTATTATTTGGGGGCAAAAAGGCAGAAATTTCCCTTATTTTGGGGCAAAATTGAGAAATTTCACTTATGTCAGGGTAATAAGTCAGAAATTTTCCTTATTTTGGGGCAAAAAAGACAGAAATTCCCTTTGTTTTGGAGGAAAAAGACAGAAATTCCAATTATTTAGCAGCAAAAAACAGAAATTCCCCTTATTTTGGAGCAATAATGAAGAAATTTCTCTTTTTTATGGCAAAAATGTATGCATTCTTTTTATTTTTGAGCAAAAAGGCAGATATTCCCCATATTTTGTAGCAAAATTGCAGAAATTCCCCCAATTGAGGGGCAAAAAGGCAGATATTCCCTATATGTTGGGGTAAAAAGACAGAAATTCTCTTTATTTTGGGGCAAAACTCAGAAATTCCACTTATTTTGTTGCAAAATTCCAGAAATTTATCTTATTTTGGGGCAAAATTGCAGAAATTTCACTTATTTTGGGGCAAAATTGCAGAAATTTCACTTATTTTAAGGAAAAAAGGCCGAAACTTTTCTTATTTTGGGGCAAAAAGACAGAAATTCCTAATATTTTGTGGCAAAAATGCAGAAATTTCCCTTATTTTGAGGTAAAAAGGCTGAAATTCCCTATATTTAGGGGCAAAAAAGCAGAAATTTCCATTATTTTGGGGCAAAATTGCAGAAATTTCACTTATTTTAGGGTAGGTAATAAGTCAGTAATTTTCTTTATTTTGGGGCAAAAAAGACAGGAATTCCCTTTGTTTTGGGGGAAAAAAACAGAAATTCCACTTATTTAGAGGCAAAAAGGAGAAATTCCCCTTATTTTGGAGCAAAAATGAAGAAATTTCCCTTTTTTTATGGCAAAATGGTATGCATTCTTTTTATTTTCGGACAAAAAGGCAGAAATTCCCCGTATTTTGGAGCAAAATTGCAGAAATTCCTCTAATTGTGGGGCAAAAAGGCAGAAATTCCCTATATGTTAGGGCAAAAAGAAGAAATTCTCTTTATTTTGGGTCAAAACTCAGAAATTCCACTTATTTTGGGGCAAAATTTCAGAAATTTCTTTTATTTTGTAGCAAAATTGCAGAAATTTCACTTATTTTAGGGCAAAATTGCAGAAATTTCACTTATTTCAGGGAAAAAAAGCAGAAATTTTCCTTATTTTGGGTCAAAAATTCTAAAATTCCTAATATTTTGTGGCAAAAAATGCAGAAATTCCCCTTATTTTGAGGTAAAAAGGCAGAAATTCCTTTTATTTTGGGGCAAAAAGGCAGAATTTTCCCTTATTTTGGGGCAAAATTGCAGAAATTTCAAGTATTTCAGGGTAATAAGTCAGAAATTTTCTTTATTTTTGGGCAAAAAAGACAGAAATTCTTTTTGTCTTTGGGGAAAAAGACAGAAATTCCACTTATTTAGAGGAAAAAAAGCAGAAATTCCCCTTAATATGGAGCAAAAATGAAGAAATTTCCCTTTTTTATGGCAAAAAGTTATGCATTCTTCTTATTTTCGGGCAAAAAGGCAGAAATTCCCCGTATTTTGGAGCAAAATTGCAGAAATTCCCCTAATTGTGGGTTAAAAAGGCAGAAATTCCGTATATGTTGTGGCAAAAAGACAGAAATTCTCCTTATTTTTAGGCAAAACTCAGAAATTTTACTTATTTTGGGGCAAAATTGCAGAAATTTCACTTATTTCAGGAAAAAAAGCAGAAATTTTCTTATTTTGGGGCAAAAAGGTAGAAATTTCTTTAATTTTGGTACAAAATTGCAGAAATTGTTCTTATTTTGGGGCAAATATGCAGAAATTCCCCTTATTTTGAGGTAAAAAGGCTGAAATTCCCCTTATTTGGGGGCAAAAAGGCAGAAATTTCCCTTATTTTGGGGCAAAATTGCAGAAATTTCACTTATTTCAGGGTAATAAGTCAGAAATTTTCCTTATTTTGGGAAAAAAAATACAGAAATTCCTTTGTTTTGGGGGAAAAACACAGAAATTCCACTTATTTAGAGGCAAAAAAGCAGAAATTCCCCTTATTTTGGAGCAAAATTGCAGAAATTCCCCTAAATGTGGGCAAAAAGGCAGAAATACCCTATATGTTGGGGCAAAAAAACAGAAATTCTCCTTATTTTGGGGCAAAACTCAAAAATTCCACTTATTTTCGGGGAAAATTTCAGAAATTTCACATATTTTGGGGCAAAATTGCAAATATTTCACTTATTTTGGAACAAAATTGCAGAAATTTCACTTATTTCAGAAAAAATGCAGAAATTTTCTTATTTGGGGGCAAAAAGGCAGAAATTTTTATTATTTTGCTACAAAATTGCAGAAATTTTTCTTATTTTGGGGCAAAAAGGCAGAAATTCCCCATATTTTGTAGCAAAATTGCAGAAATTCCCCTAATTGTGGGGCAAAAAGGCAGAAATTCCCTATATGTTGGGGCAAAAATATAGAAATTCCCCTTATTTTGGGGCAAAACTCAGAAATTCCACTAATTTTGTTGCAAAATTCCAGAAATTTCCCTTATTTTGGGGCAAAATTGCAGAAATTTCAATTATTTTGGGGCAAAATTGCAAAAATTTCACATATTTCAGGAAAAAAAGGCAGAAATTTTCCTTATTTTGGGGCAAAAACGCAGAAATTCCTAATGTTTTGTGGCAAAAATGCAGAAATTCCCCTTATTTTGAGGTAAAAAGGCTTAAATTCCCCTTATTTTGGGGCAAAAAGGCAGAAATTTCCAGTATTTTGGGGCAAAATTGCAGAAATTTCACTTATTTCAGGGTAATAAGTCAGAAATTTTCCTTATTTTGGGGCAAAAAATACAGGAATTCCCTTTGTTTTGGGGGAAAAAGATAGAAATTCCACTTATTTAGAGGCAAAAAAGCAGAAATTCCCCTTATTTTGGAGCAAAAATGAAGAAATTTCATTTTTTTATGGTAAAAAGGTATGCATTCTTCTTATTTTCGGGCAAAAAGGCAGAAATTCCCCGTATTTTGGAGCAAAATTGCAGAAATTCCCCTAACTGTGGGGCAAAAAGGCAGAAATTCCCTAAATGTTAGGGCAAAAAAAGAAATTCTCCTTATTTTGGGGCAAAACTCAGAAATTCCACTTATTTTGGGGCAAAATTCCAGATATTTCCCTTATTTAGGGGCAAAATTGCAGAAATTTCCCTTATTTTGTGGCAAAATTGCAAAAATTTTTCTTATTTCAGGAAAAAAAGGCAGAAATTTTCCTTATTTTGGGGCAAAAAGGCAGAAATTCCTAATATTTTGTGGCAAAATTGCAGAAATTCCCCTTATTTTGAGGTAAAAAGGCTGAAATTCCTCTTATTTGGGGGCAAAAAGGCAGAATTTTCCCTTATTTTGGGGCAAAATTGCAGAAATTTCACTTATTTCAGGGAAATATGTCAGAAATTTTCCTTATTTTGGGGCAAAAAAGACAGAAATTCCTTTTGTTTTGAGTAAAAAGACAGAAATTCCACTTATTTAGAGGCAAAAAAGCATATATTCTTCTTAATATGGAGCAAAAATAAAGAAATTTCTCTTTTTTATGGCAAAAAGTTATGCATTCTTCTTATTTTCGGGCAAAAAGGCAGAAATTCCCTGTATTTTGGAGCAAAATTGCAGAAATTCCCTTAATTGTGGGATAAAAAGGCAGAAATTCCCTATATGTCTGGGCAAAAATACAGAAATTCTCCTTATTTTGGGGCAAAACTCAGAAATTCCACTTATTTTCGGTGAAAATTCCAGAAATTTCCCTAATTTAGGGGCAAAGTAGCAGAAATTTCACTTATTTTGGGGAAAAATTGCAGAAATTTCACTTATTACAGAAAAAAAGCAGAAATTTTCTTATTTTGGGCAAAAAGGCAGAAATTTCTTTTATTTTGGTGCAAAATTGCAGAAATTTTTCTTATTTTGGGGCAAAAAGGCAGAAATTTCCCTTATTTTTGGCAAAAATGCAGAAATTCCCCTTTTTTGAGGTAAAAAGGCTGAAATTCCCATTATTTGGGAGCAAAAAAGAAGAAATTTCCCTTATTTTGGGGCAAAATTGCAGAAATTTAACTTATTTCAGGGTAATAAGTCAGAAATTTTCTTTATTTTGGGGCAAAAAGACAGGAATTCCTTTGTTTTACGGGAAATAGACAGAAATTCCACTTATTTAGAGGCAAAAAAGCAGAAATTCCCCTTATTTTGGAGCAAAATTGCAGAAATTCCCCTAATTGTGGGGCAAAAAGGCAGAAATTCTCTATATGTTGGGGCAAAAAGATAGAAATTCTCCTTATTTTTGGGCAAAACTTAGAAATTCCACTTATTTTGTGGCAAAATTCCAGAAATTTCACTTATGTTGGGGCAAAATTGCAGAAATTTCACTTATTTTGGGGCAAAATTGCAGAAATTTCACTTATTTCAGAAAAAAAAGCAGAAATTTTATTATTTGGGGGCAAAAAGGCAGAAATTTCTATTATTTTGGTACAAAATTGCAGAATTTTTTTTTATTTTCTGTCAAAAAAGACAAAATTTCCCATATTTTGTGGCAAAAATACAGAAATTCCCCTTATTTTGAGGTAAAAAGTCTGAAATTCCTCTTACTTGGCTTCAAATGGCAGAAATTTCCTTTATTTTGGGGCAAAATTGCAGAAATTTCACTTATTTCAGGGTAATAAGTCAGAAATTTTCCTTTTTTTGGGGGGCTAAAAAGACAGAAATTCCCTTTGTTTTGGGGGAAAAAAACCGAAATTCCACTTGTTTAGAGGCAAAAAAGGAGAAATTCCCCTTATTTTGGAGCAAAAATGAAGCAATTTCCCTTTTTTTATGGCAAAAAGGTATGCATTCTTCTTATATTTGGGCAAAAAGGCAGAAATTCCCCGTATTTTGGAGCACAATTGCAGAAATTCATCTAATTGTAGGGCAAAAAGGCATTAAATTCCCTATATGTTGGGGCAAAAAGACAGAAATTTGCCTTATTTTGGTGCAAAACTCAGAAATTCCACTTATTTTGGGGCAAAATTCCAGAAATTTATCTTATTTTGGGGCAAAATTGCAGAAATTTCACTTATTTTGGGGCAAAATTGCAGAAATTTCACTTATTTTAGGGAAAAAAGGCCGAAAATTTTCTTATTTTGGGGCAAAAAGACAGAAATTCCTAATATTTTGTGGCAAAAATGCAGAAATTCCCCTTATTTTGAGGTAAAAAGGCTGAAATTCCCTATATTTAGGGGCAAAAAAGCAGAAATTTCCATTATTTTGGGGCAAAATTGCAGAAATTTCACTTATTTTAGGGTAGGTAATAAGTCAGTAATTTTCTTTATTTTGGGGCAAAAAAGACAGGAATTCCCTTTGTTTTGGGGGAAAAAAACAGAAATTCCACTTATTTAGAGGCAAAAAGGAGAAATTCCCCTTATTTTGGAGCAAAAATGAAGAAATTTCCCTTTTTTTATGGCAAAATGGTATGCATTCTTTTTATTTTCGGACAAAAAGGCAGAAATTCCCCGTATTTTGGAGCAAAATTGCAGAAATTCCTCTAATTGTGGGGCAAAAAGGCAGAAATTCCCTATATGTTAGGGCAAAAAGAAGAAATTCTCTTTATTTTGGGTCAAAACTCAGAAATTCCACTTATTTTGGGGCAAAATTTCAGAAATTTCTTTTATTTTGTAGCAAAATTGCAGAAATTTCACTTATTTTGGGGCAAAATTGCAGAAATTTCACTTATTTCAGGGAAAAAAAGCAGAAATTTTCCTTATTTTGGGTCAAAAATTCTAAAATTCCTAATATTTTGTGGCAAAAATGCAGAAATTCCCCTTATTTTGAGGTAAAAAGGCAGAAATTCCTTTTATTTTGGGGCAAAAAGGCAGAATTTTCCCTTATTTTGGGGCAAAATTGCAGAAATTTCACATATTTCAGGGTAATAAGTCAGAAATTTTCTTTATTTTTGGGCAAAAAAGACAGAAATTCTTTTTGTCTTTGGGGAAAAAGACAGAAATTCCACTTATTTAGAGGAAAAAAAGCAGAAATTCCCCTTAATATGGAGCAAAAATGAAGAAATTTCCCTTTTTTATGGCAAAAAGTTATGCATTCTTCTTATTTTCGGGCAAAAAGGCAGAAATTCCCCGTATTTTGGAGCAAAATTGCAGAAATTCCCCTAATTGTGGGGTAAAAAGGCAGAAATTCCGTATATGTTGTGGCAAAAAGACAGAAATTCTCCGTATTTTTAGGCAAAACTCAGAAATTTTACTTATTTTGGGGCAAAATTGCAGAAATTTCACTTATTTCAGGAAAAAAAGCAGAAATTTTCTTATTTTGGGGCAAAAAGGTAGAAATTTCTTTAATTTTGGTACAAAATTGCAGAAATTGTTCTTATTTGGGGCAAATATGCAGAAATTCCCCTTATTTTGAGGTAAAAAGGCTGAAATTCCCCTTATTTGGGGGCAAAAAGGCAGAAATTTCCCTTATTTTGGGGCAAAATTGCAGAAATTTCACTTATTTCAGGGTAATAAGTCAGAAATTTTCCTTATTTTGGGAAAAAAATACAGAAATTCCTTTGTTTTGGGGGAAAAACACAGAAATTCCACTTATTTAGAGGCAAAAAAGCAGAAATTCCCCTTATTTTGGAGCAAAATTGCAGAAATTCCCCTAAATGTGGGCAAAAAGGCAGAAATACCCTATATGTTGGGGCAAAAAAACAGAAATTCTCCTTATTTTGGGGCAAAACTCAAAAATTCCACTTATTTTCGGGGAAAATTTCAGAAATTTCACATATTTTGGGGCAAAATTGCAAAAATTTCACTTATTTTGGAACAAAATTGCAGAAATTTCACTTATTTCAGAAAAAATGCAGAAATTTTCTTATTTGGGGGCAAAAAGGCAGAAATTTTTATTATTTTGCTACAAAATTGCAGAAATTTTTCTTATTTTGGGGCAAAAAGGCAGAAATTCCCCATATTTTGTAGCAAAATTGCAGAAATTCCCCTAATTGTGGGGCAAAAAGGCAGAAATTCCCTATATGTTGGGGCAAAAATATAGAAATTCCCCTTATTTTGGGGCAAAACTCAGAAATTCCACTAATTTTGTTGCAAAATTCCAGAAATTTCCCTTATTTTGGGGCAAAATTGCAGAAATTTCAATTATTTTGGGGCAAAATTGCAAAAAATTCACATATTTCAGGAAAAAAAGGCAGAAATTTTCCTTATTTTGGGGCAAAAACGCAGAAATTCCTAATGTTTTGTGGCAAAAATGCAGAAATTCCCCTTATTTTGAGGTAAAAAGGCTTAAATTCCCCTTATTTTGGGGCAAAAAGGCAGAAATTTCCAGTATTTTGGGGCAAAATTGCAGAAATTTCACTTATTTCAGGGTAATAAGTCAGAAATTTTCCTTATTTTGGGGCAAAAAATACAGGAATTCCCTTTGTTTTGGGGGAAAAAGATAGAAATTCCACTTATTTAGAGGCAAAAAAGCAGAAATTCCCCTTATTTTGGAGCAAAAATGAAGAAATTTCATTTTTTTATGGTAAAAAGGTATGCATTCTTCTTATTTTCGGGCAAAAAGGCAGAAATTCCCCGTATTTTGGAGCAAAATTGCAGAAATTCCCCTAACTGTGGGGCAAAAAGGCAGAAATTCCCTAAATGTTAGGGCAAAAAAAGAAATTCTCCTTATTTTGGGGCAAAACTCAGAAATTCCACTTATTTTGGGGCAAAATTCCAGATATTTCCCTTATTTTGGGGCAAAATTGCAGAAATTTCCCTTATTTTGTGGCAAAATTGCAAAAATTTTTCTTATTTCAGGAAAAAAAGGCAGAAATTTTCCTTATTTTGGGGCAAAAAGGCAGAAATTCCTAATATTTTGTGGCAAAATTGCAGAAATTCCCCTTATTTTGAGGTACAAAGGCTGAAATTCCCCTTATTTGGGGGCAAAAAGGCAGAATTTTCCCTTATTTTGGGGCAAAATTGCAGAAATTTCACTTATTTCAGGGAAATATGTCAGAAATTTTCCTTATTTTGGGGCAAAAAAGACAGAAATTCCTTTTGTTTTGAGTAAAAAGACAGAAATTCCACTTATTTAGAGGCAAAAAAGCATATATTCTTCTTAATATGGAGCAAAAATAAAGAAATTTCTCTTTTTTATGGCAAAAAGTTATGCATTCTTCTTATTTTCGGGCAAAAAGGCAGAAATTCCCTGTATTTTGGAGCAAAATTGCAGAAATTCCCTTAATTGTGGGGTAAAAAGGCAGAAATTCCCTATATGTTTGGGCAAAAATACAGAAATTCTCCTTAATTTGGGGCAAAACTCAGAAATTCCACTTATTTTCGGTGAAAATTCCAGAAATTTCCCTAATTTAGGGGCAAAATAGCAGAAATTTCACTTATTTTGGGGAAAAATTGCAGAAATTTCCTTATTACAGAAAAAAAAGCAGAAATTTTCTTATTTTGAGCAAAAAGGCAGAAATTTCTTTTATTTTGGTGCAAAATTGCAGAAATTTTTTTTTATTTTGGGGCAAAAAGGCAGAAATTTCCCTTATTTTTGGCAAAAATGCAGAAATTCCCCTTTTTTGAGGTAAAAAGGCTGAAATTCCCATTATTTGGGAGCAAAAAAGAAGAAATTTCCCTTATTTTGGGGCAAAATTGCAGAAATTTAACTTATTTCAGGGTAATAAGTCAGAAATTTTCTTTATTTTGGGGCAAAAAGACAGGAATTCCTTTGTTTTACGGGAAATAGACAGAAATTCCACTTATTTAGAGGCAAAAAAGCAGAAATTCCCCTTATTTTGGAGCAAAATTGCAGAAATTCCCCTAATTGTGGGGCAAAAAGGCAGAAATTCCCTATATGTTGGGGCAAAAAGATAGAAATTCTCCTTATTTTTGGGCAAAACTTAGAAATTCCACTTATTTTGTGGCAAAATTCCAGAAATTTCACTTATGTTGGGGCAAAATTGCAGAAATTTCACTTATTTTGGGGCAAAATTGCAGAAATTTCACTTATTTCAGAAAAAAAAGCAGAAATTTTATTATTTGGGGGCAAAAAGGCAGAAATTTCTATTATTTTGGTACAAAATTGCAGAATTTTTTTTTATTTTCTGTCAAAAAAGACAAAATTTCCCATATTTTGTGGCAAAAATACAGAAATTCCCCTTATTTTGAGGTAAAAAGTCTGAAATTCCTCTTACTTGGCTTCAAATGGCAGAAATTTCCTTTATTTTGGGGCAAAATTGCAGAAATTTCACTTATTTCAGGGTAATAAGTCAGAAATTTTCCTTTTTTTGGGGGGCTAAAAAGACAGAAATTCCCTTTGTTTTGGGGGAAAAAAACCGAAATTCCACTTGTTTAGAGGCAAAAAAGGAGAAATTCCCCTTATTTTGGAGCAAAAATGAAGCAATTTCCCTTTTTTTATGGCAAAAAGGTATGCATTCTTCTTATATTTGGGCAAAAAGGCAGAAATTCCCCGTATTTTGGAGCACAATTGCAGAAATTCATCTAATTGTAGGGCAAAAAGGCATTAAATTCCCTATATGTTGGGGCAAAAAGACAGAAATTTGCCTTATTTTGGTGCAAAACTCAGAAATTCCACTTATTTTGGGGCAAAATTCCAGAAATTTATCTTATTTTGGGGCAAAATTGCAGAAATTTCACTTATTTTGGGGCAAAATTGCAGAAATTTCACTTATTTTAGGGAAAAAAGGCCGAAAATTTTCTTATTTTGGGGCAAAAAGACAGAAATTCCTAATATTTTGTGGCAAAAATGCAGAAATTCCCCTTATTTTGAGGTAAAAAGGCTGAAATTCCCTATATTTAGGGGCAAAAAAGCAGAAATTTCCATTATTTTGGGGCAAAATTGCAGAAATTTCACTTATTTTAGGGTAGGTAATAAGTCAGTAATTTTCTTTATTTTGGGGCAAAAAAGACAGGAATTCCCTTTGTTTTGGGGGAAAAAAACAGAAATTCCACTTATTTAGAGGCAAAAAGGAGAAATTCCCCTTATTTTGGAGCAAAAATGAAGAAATTTCCCTTTTTTTATGGCAAAATGGTATGCATTCTTTTTATTTTCGGACAAAAAGGCAGAAATTCCCCGTATTTTGGAGCAAAATTGCAGAAATTCCTCTAATTGTGGGGCAAAAAGGCAGAAATTCCCTATATGTTAGGGCAAAAAGAAGAAATTCTCTTTATTTTGGGTCAAAACTCAGAAATTCCACTTATTTTGGGGCAAAATTTCAGAAATTTCTTTTATTTTGTAGCAAAATTGCAGAAATTTCACTTATTTTGGGGCAAAATTGCAGAAATTTCACTTATTTCAGGGAAAAAAAGCAGAAATTTTCCGTATTTTGGGTCAAAAATTCTAAAATTCCTAATATTTTGTGGCAAAAATGCAGAAATTCCCCTTATTTTGAGGTAAAAAGGCAGAAATTCCTTTTATTTTGGGGCAAAAAGGCAGAATTTTCCCTTATTTTGGGGCAAAATTGCAGAAATTTCACATATTTCAGGGTAATAAGTCAGAAATTTTCTTTATTTTTGGGCAAAAAAGACAGAAATTCTTTTTGTCTTTGGGGAAAAAGACAGAAATTCCACTTATTTAGAGGAAAAAAAGCAGAAATTCCCCTTAATATGGAGCAAAAATGAAGAAATTTCCCTTTTTTATGGCAAAAAGTTATGCATTCTTCTTATTTTCGGGCAAAAAGGCAGAAATTCCCCGTATTTTGGAGCAAAATTGCAGAAATTCCCCTAATTGTGGGGTAAAAAGGCAGAAATTCCGTATATGTTGTGGCAAAAAGACAGAAATTCTCCTTATTTTTAGGCAAAACTCAGAAATTTTACTTATTTTGGGGCAAAATTGCAGAAATTTCACTTATTTCAGGAAAAAAAGCAGAAATTTTCTTATTTTGGGGCAAAAAGGTAGAAATTTCTTTAATTTTGGTACAAAATTGCAGAAATTGTTCTTATTTTGGGGCAAATATGCAGAAATTCCCCTTATTTTGAGGTAAAAAGGCTGAAATTCCCCTTATTTGGGGGCAAAAAGGCAGAAATTTCCCTTATTTTGGGGCAAAATTGCAGAAATTTCACTTATTTCAGGGTAATAAGTCAGAAATTTTCCTTATTTTGGGAAAAAAAATACAGAAATTCCTTTGTTTTGGGGGAAAAACACAGAAATTCCACTTATTTAGAGGCAAAAAAGCAGAAATTCCCCTTATTTTGGAGCAAAATTGCAGAAATTCCCCTAAATGTGGGCAAAAAGGCAGAAATACCCTATATGTTGGGGCAAAAAAACAGAAATTCTCCTTATTTTGGGGCAAAACTCAAAAATTCCACTTATTTTCGGGGAAAATTTCAGAAATTTCACATATTTTGGGGCAAAATTGCAAAAATTTCACTTATTTTGGAACAAAATTGCAGAAATTTCACTTATTTCAGAAAAAATGCAGAAATTTTCTTATTTGGGGGCAAAAAGGCAGAAATTTTTATTATTTTGCTACAAAATTGCAGAAATTTTTTTTATTTTGGGGCAAAAAGGCAGAAATTCCCCATATTTTGTAGCAAAATTGCAGAAATTCCCCTAATTGTGGGGCAAAAAGGCAGAAATTCCCTATATGTTGGGGCAAAAATATAGAAATTCCCCTTATTTTGGGGCAAAACACAGAAATTCCACTAATTTTGTTGCAAAATTCCAGAAATTTCCCTTATTTTGGGGCAAAATTGCAGAAATTTCACTTATTTTGGGGCAAAATTGCAAAAATTTCACATATTTCAGGAAAAAAAGGCAGAAATTTTCCTTATTTTGGGGCAAAAACGCAGAAATTCCTAATGTTTTGTGGCAAAAATGCAGAAATTCCCCTTATTTTGAGGTAAAAAGGCTTAAATTCCCCTTATTTTGGGGCAAAAAGGCAGAAATTTCCAGTATTTTGGGGCAAAATTGCAGAAATTTCACTTATTTCAGGGTAATAAGTCAGAAATTTTCCTTATTTTGGGGCAAAAAATACAGGAATTCCCTTTGTTTTGGGGGAAAAAGATAGAAATTCCACTTATTTAGAGGCAAAAAAGCAGAAATTCCCCTTATTTTGGAGCAAAAATGAAGAAATATCATTTTTTTATGGTAAAAAGTTATGCATTCTTCTTATTTTCGGGCAAAAAGGCAGAAATTCCCCGTATTTTGGAGCAAAATTGCAGAAATTCCCCTAACTGTGGGGCAAAAAGGCAGAAATTCCCTAAATGTTAGGGCAAAAAAAGAAATTCTCCTTATTTTGGGGCAAAACTCAGAAATTCCACTTATTTTGGGGCAAAATTCCAGATATTTCCCTTATTTTGGGGCAAAATTGCAGAAATTTCCCTTATTTTGTGGCAAAATTGCAAAAATTTTTCTTATTTCAGGAAAAAAAGGCAGAAATTTTCCTTATTTTGGGGCAAAAAGGCAGAAATTCCTAATATTTTGTGGCAAAATTGCAGAAATTCCCCTTATTTTGAGGTAAAAAGGCTGAAATTCCCCTTATTTGGGGGCAAAAAGGCAGAATTTTCCCTTATTTTGGGGCAAAATTGCAGAAATTTCACTTATTACAGAAAAAAAAGCAGAAATTTTCTTATTTTGGGCAAAAAGGCAGAAATTTCTTTTATTTTGGTGCAAAATTGCAGAAATTTTTCTTATTTTGGGGCAAAAAGGCAGAAATTTCCCTTATTTTTGGCAAAAATGCAGAAATTCCCCTTTTTTGAGGTAAAAAGGCTGAAATTCCCATTATTTGGGAGCAAAAAAGAAGAAATTTCCCTTATTTTGGGGCAAAATTGCAGAAATTTAACTTATTTCAGGGTAATAAGTCAGAAATTTTCTTTATTTTGGGGCAAAAAGACAGGAATTCCTTTGTTTTACGGGAAATAGACAGAAATTCCACTTATTTAGAGGCAAAAAAGCAGAAATTCCCCTTATTTTTGAGCAAAATTGCAGAAATTCCCCTAATTGTGGGGCAAAAAGGCAGAAATTCCCTATATGTTGGGGCAAAAATATAGAAATTCTCCTTATTTTTGGGCAAAACTTAGAAATTCCACTTATTTTGTGGCAAAATTCCAGAAATTTCACTTATGTTGGGGCAAAATTGCAGAAATTTCACTTATTTTGGGGCAAAATTGCAGAAATTTCACTTATTTCAGAAAAAAAAGCAGAAATTTTATTATTTGGGGGCAAAAAGGCAGAAATTTCTATTATTTTGGTACAAAATTGCAGAATTTTTTTTTATTTTCTGTCAAAAAAGACAAAATTTCCCATATTTTGTGGCAAAAATACAGAAATTCCCCTTATTTTGAGGTAAAAAGTCTGAAATTCCTCTTACTTGGCTTCAAATGGCAGAAATTTCCTTTATTTTGGGGCAAAATTGCAGAAATTTCACTTATTTCAGGGTAATAAGTCAGAAATTTTCCTTTTTTTTGGGGGCTAAAAAGACAGAAATTCCCTTTGTTTTGGGGGAAAAAAACCGAAATTCCACTTGTTTAGAGGCAAAAAAGGAGAAATTCCTTTTATTTTGGAGCAAAAATGAAGCAATTTCCCTTTTTTTATGGCAAAAAGGTATGCATTCTTCTTATTTTTGGGCAAAAAGGCAGAAATTCCCCGTATTTTGGAGCACAATTGCAGAAATTCTTCTAATTGTAGGGCAAAAAGGCATTAAATTCCCTATATGTTGGGGCAAAAAGACAGAAATTTGCCTTATTTTGGTGCAAAACTCAGAAATTCCACTTATTTTGGGGCAAAATTCCAGAAATTTATCTTATTTTGGGGCAAAATTGCAGAAATTTCACTTATTTTGGGGCAAAATTGCAGAAATTTCACTTATTTTAGGGAAAAAAGGCCGAAAATTTTCTTATTTTGGGGCAAAAAGACAGAAATTCCTAATATTTTGTGGCAAAAATGCAGAAATTCCCCTTATTTTGAGGTAAAAAGGCTGAAATTCCCTATATTTAGGGGCAAAAAAGCAGAAATTTCCATTATTTTGGGGCAAAATTGCAGAAATTTCACTTATTTTAGGGTAGGTAATAAGTCAGTAATTTTCTTTATTTTGGGGCAAAAAAGACAGGAATTCCCTTTGTTTTGGGGGAAAAAAACAGAAATTCCACTTATTTAGAGGCAAAAAGGAGAAATTCCCCTTATTTTGGAGCAAAAATGAAGAAATTTCCCTTTTTTTATGGCAAAATGGTATGCATTCTTTTTATTTTCGGACAGAAAGGCAGAAATTCCCCGTATTTTGGAGCAAAATTGCAGAAATTCCTCTAATTGTGGGGCAAAAAGGCAGAAATTCCCTATATGTTAGGGCAAAAAGAAGAAATTCTCTTTATTTTGGGTCAAAACTCAGAAATTCCACTTATTTTGGGGCAAAATTTCAGAAATTTCTTTTATTTTGTAGCAAAATTGCAGAAATTTCACTTATTTTGGGGCAAAATTGCAGAAATTTCACTTATTTCAGGGAAAAAAAGCAGAAATTTTCCTTATTTTGGGTCAAAAATTCTAAAATTCCTAATATTTTGTGGCAAAAATGCAGAAATTCCCCTTATTTTGAGGTAAAAAGGCAGAAATTCCTTTTATTTTGGGGCAAAAAGGCAGAATTTTCCCTTATTTTGGGGCAAAATTGCAGAAATTTCACATATTTCAGGGTAATAAGTCAGAAATTTTCTTTATTTTTGGGCAAAAAAGACAGAAATTCTTTTTGTCTTTGGGGAAAAAGACAGAAATTCCACTTATTTAGAGGAAAAAAAGCAGAAATTCCCCTTAATATGGAGCAAAAATGAAGAAATTTCCCTTTTTTATGGCAAAAAGTTATGCATTCTTCTTATATTCGGGCAAAAAGGCAGAAATTCCCCGTATTTTGGAGCAAAATTGCAGAAATTCCCCTAATTGTAGGGTAAAAAGGCAGAAATTCCGTATATGTTGTGGCAAAAAGACAGAAATTCTCCTTATTTTTAGGCAAAACTCAGAAATTTTACTTATTTTGGGGCAAAATTGCAGAAATTTCACTTTTTCAGGAAAACAGCAGAAATTTTCTTATTTTGGGGCAAAAAGGTAGAAATTTTTTTAATTTTGGTACAAAATTGCAGAAATTGTTCTTATTTGGGGGCAAATATGCAGAAATTCCCCTTATTTTGAGGTAAAAAGGCTGAAATTCCCCTTATTTGGGGGCAAAAAGGCAGAAATTTCCCTTATTTTGGGGCAAAATTGCAGAAATTTCACTTATTTCAGGGTAATAAGTCAGAAATTTTCCTTATTTTGGGAAAAAAAATACAGAAATTCCTTTGTTTTGGGGGAACAACACAGAAATTCCACTTATTTAGAGGCAAAAAAGCAGAAATTCCCCTTATTTTGGAGCAAAATTGCAGAAATTCCCCTAAATGTGGGCAAAAAGGCAGAAATACCCTATATGTTGGGGCAAAAAAACAGAAATTCTCCTTATTTTGGGGCAAAACTCAAAAATTCCACTTATTTTGGAACAAAATTGCAGAAATTTCACTTATTTCAGAAAAAATGCAGAAATTTTCTTATTTGGGGGCAAAAAGGCAGAAATTTTTATTATTTTGCTACAAAATTGCAGAAATTTTTCTTATTTTGGTGCAAAAAGGCAGAAATTCCCTATATTTTGTAGCAAAATTGCAGAAATTCCCCTAATTGTGGGGCAAAAAGGCAGAAATTCCCTATATGTTGGGGCAAAAATACAGAAATTCCCCTTATTTTGGGGCAAAACTCAGAAATTCCACTAATTTTGTTGCAAAATTCCAGAAATTTCCCTTATTTTGGGGCAAAATTGCAGAAATTCCCCTAACTGTGGGGCAAAAAGGCATAAATTCCCTAAATGTTAGGGCAAAAAAAGAAATTCTCCTTATTTTGGGGCAAAACTCAGAAATTCCACTTATTTTGGGGCAAAATTCCAGATATTTCCCTTATTTTGGGGCAAAATTGCAGAAATTTCCCTTATTTTGTGGCAAAATTGCAAAAATTTTTCTTATTTCAGGAAAAAAAGGCAGAAATTTTCCTTATTTTGGGGCAAAAAGGCAGAAATTCCTAATATTTTGTGGCAAAATTGCAGAAATTCCCCTTATTTTGAGGTACAAAGGCTGAAATTCCCCTTATTTGGGGGCAAAAAGGCAGAATTTTCCCTTATTTTGGGGCAAAATTGCAGATATTTCACTTATTTCAGGGAAATATGTCAGAAATTTTCCTTATTTTGGGGCAAAAAAGACAGAAATTCCTTTTGTTTTGAGTAAAAAGACAGAAATTCCACTTATTTAGAGGCAAAAAAGCATATATTCTTCTTAATATGGAGCAAAAATAAAGAAATTTCTCTTTTTTATGGCAAAAAGTTATGCATTCTTCTTATTTTCGGGCAAAAAGGCAGAAATTCCCTGTATTTTGGAGCAAAATTGCAGAAATTCCCTTAATTGTGGGGTAAAAAGGCAGAAATTCCCTATATGTTTGGGCAAAAATACAGAAATTCTCCTTATTTTGGGGCAAAACTCAGAAATTCCACTTATTTTCGGTGAAAATTCCAGAAATTTCCCTAATTTAGGGGCAAAATAGCAGAAATTTCACTTATTTTGGGGAAAAATTGCAGAAATTTCCTTATTACAGAAAAAAAAGCAGAAATTTTCTTATTTTGAGCAAAAAGGCAGAAATTTCTTTTATTTTGGTGCAAAAGTGCAGAAATTTTTCTTATTTTGGGGCAAAAAGGCAGAAATTTCCCTTATTTTTGGCAAAAATGCAGAAATTCCCCTTTTTTGAGGTAAAAAGGCTGAAATTCCCATTATTTGGGAGCAAAAAAGAAGAAATTTCCCTTATTTTGGGGCAAAATTGCAGAAATTTAACTTATTTCAGGGTAATAAGTCAGAAATTTTCTTTATTTTGGGGCAAAAAGACAGGAATTCCTTTGTTTTACGGGAAATAGACAGAAATTCCACTTATTTAGAGGCAAAAAAGCAGAAATTCCCCTTATTTTGGAGCAAAATTGCAGAAATTCCCCTAATTGTGGGGCAAAAAGGCAGAAATTCCCTATATGTTGGGGCAAAAAGATAGAAATTCTCCTTATTTTTGGGCAAAACTTAGAAATTCCACTTATTTTGTGGCAAAATTCCAGAAATTTCACTTATGTTGGGGCAAAATTGCAGAAATTTCACTTATTTTGGGGCAAAATTGCAGAAATTTCACTTATTTCAGAAAAAAAAGCAGAAATTTTATTATTTGGGGGCAAAAAGGCAGAAATTTCTATTATTTTGGTACAAAATTGCAGAATTTTTTTTTATTTTCTGTCAAAAAAGACAAAATTTCCCATATTTTGTGGCAAAAATACAGAAATTCCCCTTATTTTGAGGTAAAAAGTCTGAAATTCCTCTTACTTGGCTTCAAATGGCAGAAATTTCCTTTATTTTGGGGCAAAATTGCAGAAATTTCACTTATTTCAGGGTAATAAGTCAGAAATTTTCCTTTTTTTGGGGGGCTAAAAAGACAGAAATTCCCTTTGTTTTGGGGGAAAAAAACCGAAATTCCACTTGTTTAGAGGCAAAAAAGGAGAAATTCCCCTTATTTTGGAGCAAAAATGAAGCAATTTCCCTTTTTTTATGGCAAAAAGGTATGCATTCTTCTTATATTTGGGCAAAAAGGCAGAAATTCCCCGTATTTTGGAGCACAATTGCAGAAATTCATCTAATTGTAGGGCAAAAAGGCATTAAATTCCCTATATGTTGGGGCAAAAAGACAGAAATTTGCCTTATTTTGGTGCAAAACTCAGAAATTCCACTTATTTTGGGGCAAAATTCCAGAAATTTATCTTATTTTGGGGCAAAATTGCAGAAATTTCACTTATTTTGGGGCAAAATTGCAGAAATTTCACTTATTTTAGGGAAAAAAGGCCGAAAATTTTCTTATTTTGGGGCAAAAAGACAGAAATTCCTAATATTTTGTGGCAAAAATGCAGAAATTCCCCTTATTTTGAGGTAAAAAGGCTGAAATTCCCTATATTTAGGGGCAAAAAAGCAGAAATTTCCATTATTTTGGGGCAAAATTGCAGAAATTTCACTTATTTTAGGGTAGGTAATAAGTCAGTAATTTTCTTTATTTTGGGGCAAAAAAGACAGGAATTCCCTTTGTTTTGGGGGAAAAAAACAGAAATTCCACTTATTTAGAGGCAAAAAGGAGAAATTCCCCTTATTTTGGAGCAAAAATGAAGAAATTTCCCTTTTTTTATGGCAAAATGGTATGCATTCTTTTTATTTTCGGACAAAAAGGCAGAAATTCCCCGTATTTTGGAGCAAAATTGCAGAAATTCCTCTAATTGTGGGGCAAAAAGGCAGAAATTCCCTATATGTTAGGGCAAAAAGAAGAAATTCTCTTTATTTTGGGTCAAAACTCAGAAATTCCACTTATTTTGGGGCAAAATTTCAGAAATTTCTTTTATTTTGTAGCAAAATTGCAGAAATTTCACTTATTTTGGGGCAAAATTGCAGAAATTTCACTTATTTCAGGGAAAAAAAGCAGAAATTTTCCTTATTTTGGGTCAAAAATTCTAAAATTCCTAATATTTTGTGGCAAAAATGCAGAAATTCCCCTTATTTTGAGGTAAAAAGGCAGAAATTCCTTTTATTTTGGGGCAAAAAGGCAGAATTTTCCCTTATTTTGGGGCAAAATTGCAGAAATTTCACATATTTCAGGGTAATAAGTCAGAAATTTTCTTTATTTTTGGGCAAAAAAGACAGAAATTCTTTTTGTCTTTGGGGAAAAAGACAGAAATTCCACTTATTTAGAGGAAAAAAAGCAGAAATTCCCCTTAATATGGAGCAAAAATGAAGAAATTTCCCTTTTTTATGGCAAAAAGTTATGCATTCTTCTTATTTTCGGGCAAAAAGGCAGAAATTCCCCGTATTTTGGAGCAAAATTGCAGAAATTCCCCTAATTGTGGGGTAAAAAGGCAGAAATTCCGTATATGTTGTGGCAAAAAGACAGAAATTCTCCTTATTTTTAGGCAAAACTCAGAAATTTTACTTATTTTGGGGCAAAATTGCAGAAATTTCACTTATTTCAGGAAAACAGCAGAAATTTTCTTATTTTGGGGCAAAAAGGTAGAAATTTCTTTAATTTTGGTACAAAATTGCAGAAATTGTTCTTATTTGGGGGCAAATATGCAGAAATTCCCCTTATTTTGAGGTAAAAAGGCTGAAATTCCCCTTATTTGGGGGCAAAAAGGCAGAAATTTCCCTTATTTTGGGGCAAAATTGCAGAAATTTCACTTATTTCAGGGTAATAAGTCAGAAATTTTCCTTATTTTGGGAAAAAAAAATACAGAAATTCCTTTGTTTTGGGGGAAAAACACAGAAATTCCACTTATTTAGAGGCAAAAAAGCAGAAATTCCCCTTATTTTGGAGCAAAATTGCAGAAATTCCCCTAAATGTGGGCCAAATGCAGAAATACCCTATATTTTGGGGCAAAAAAACAGAAATTCTCCTTATTTTGGGGCAAAACTCAAAAATTCCACTTATTTTCGGGGAATATTTCAGAAATTTCACATATTTTGGGGCAAAATTGCAAAAATTTCACTTATTTTGGAACAAAATTGCAGAAATTTCACTTATTTCAGAAAAAATGCAGAAATTTTCTTATTTGGGGGCAAAAAGGCAGAAATTTTTATTATTTTGCTACAAAATTGCAGAAATTTTTCTTATTTTGGGGCAAAAAGGCAGAAATTCCCCATATTTTGTAGCAAAATTGCAGAAATTCCCCTAATTGTGGGGCAAAAAGGCAGAAATTCCCTATATGTTGGGGCAAAAATATAGAAATTCCCCTTATTTTGGGGCAAAACTCAGAAATTCCACTAATTTTGTTGCAAAATTCCAGAAATTTCCCTTATTTTGGGGCAAAATTGCAGAAATTTCACTTATTTTGGGGCAAAATTGCAAAAATTTCACATATTTCAGGAAAAAAAGGCAGAAATTTTCCTTATTTTGGGGCAAAAACGCAGAAATTCCTAATGTTTTGTGGCAAAAATGCAGAAATTCCCCTTATTTTGAGGTAAAAAGGCTTAAATTCCCCTTATTTTGGGGCAAAAAGGCAGAAATTTCCAGTATTTTGGGGCAAAATTGCAGAAATTTCACTTATTTCAGGGTAATAAGTCAGAAATTTTCCTTATTTTGGGGCAAAAAATACAGGAATTCCCTTTGTTTTGGGGGAAAAAAATAGAAATTCCACTTATTTAGAGGCAAAAAAGCAGAAATTCCCCTTATTTTGGAGCAAAAATGAAGAAATTTCATTTTTTTATGGTAAAAAGGTATGCATTCTTCTTATTTTCGGGCAAAAAGGCAGAAATTCCCCGTATTTTGGAGCAAAATTGCAGAAATTCCCCTAACTGTGGGGCAAAAAGGCAGAAATTCCCTAAATGTTAGGGCAAAAAAAGATATTCTCCTTATTTTGGGGCAAAACTCAGAAATTCCACTTATTTTGGGGCAAAATTTCAGATATTTCCCTTATTTTGGGGCAAAATTGCAGAAATTTCCCTTATTTTGTGGCAAAATTGCAAAAATTTCTCTTATTTCAGGAAAAAAAGGCAGAAATTTTCCTTATTTTGGGGCAAAAAGGCAGAAATTCCTAATATTTTGTGGCAAAATTGCAGAAATTCCCCTTATTTTGAGGTAAAAAGGCTGAAATTCCCCTTATTTGGGGGCAAAAAGGCAGAATTTTCCCTTCTTTTGGGGCAAAATTGCAGAAATTTCACTTATTTCAGGGTAATATGTCAGAAATTTTCCTTATTTTGGGGCAAAAAAGACAGAAATTCCTTTTGTTTTGAGTAAAAAGACAGAAATTCCACTTATTTAGAGGCAAAAAAGCATATATTCTTCTTAATATGGAGCAAAAATAAAGAAATTTCTCTTTTTTATGGCAAAAAGTTATGCATTCTTCTTATTTTCGGGCAAAAAGGCAGAAATTCCCTGTATTTTGGAGCAAAATTGCAGAAATTCCCTTAATTGTGGGGTAAAAAGGCAGAAATTCCCTATATGTTTGGGCAAAAATACAGAAATTCTCCTTATTTTGGGGCAAAACTCAGAAATTCCACTTATTTTCGGTGAAAATTCCAGAAATTTCCCTAATTTAGGGGCAAAATAGCAGAAATTTCACTTATTTTGGGGAAAAATTGCAGAAATTTCACTTATTACAGAAAAAAAAAGCAGAAATTTTCTTATTTTGGGCAAAAAGGCAGAAATTTCTTTTATTTTGGTGCAAAATTGCAGAAATTTTTCTTATTTTGGGGCAAAAAGGCAGAAATTTCCCTTATTTTTGGCAAAAATGCAGAAATTCCCCTTTTTTGAGGTAAAAAGGCTGAAATTCCCATTATTTGGGAGCAAAAAAGAAGAAATTTCCCTTATTTTGGGGCAAAATTGCAGAAATTTAACTTATTTCAGGGTAATAAGTCAGAAATTTTCTTTATTTTGGGGCAAAAAGACAGGAATTCCTTTGTTTTACGGGAAATAGACAGAAATTCCACTTATTTAGAGGCAAAAAAGCAGAAATTCCCCTTATTTTGGAGCAAAATTGCAGAAATTCCCCTAATTGTGGGGCAAAAAGGCAGAAATTCCCTATATGTTGGGGCAAAAAGATAGAAATTCTCCTTATTTTTGGGCAAAACTTAGAAATTCCACTTATTTTGTGGCAAAATTCCAGAAATTTCACTTATGTTGGGGCAAAATTGCAGAAATTTCACTTATTTTGGGGCAAAATTGCAGAAATTTCACTTATTTCAGAAAAAAAAGCAGAAATTTTATTATTTGGGGGCAAAAAGGCAGAAATTTCTATTATTTTGGTACAAAATTGCAGAATTTTTTTTTTTATTTTCTGTCAAAAAAGACAAAATTTCCCATATTTTGTGGCAAAAATACAGAAATTCCCCTTATTTTGAGGTAAAAAGTCTGAAATTCCTCTTACTTGGCTTCAAATGGCAGAAATTTCCTTTATTTTGGGGCAAAATTGCAGAAATTTCACTTATTTCAGGGTAATAAGTCAGAAATTTTCCTTTTTTTGGGGGCAAAAAAGACAGAAATTCCCTTTGTTTTGGGGGAAAAAAACCGAAATTCCACTTGTTTAGAGGCAAAAAAGGAGAAATTCCCCTTATTTTGGAGCAAAAATGAAGCAATTTCCCTTTTTTTATGGCAAAAAGTTATGCATTCTTCTTATTTTTGGGCAAAAAGGCAGAAATTCCCCGTATTTTGGAGCACAATTGCAGAAATTCATCTAATTGTAGGGCAAAAAGGCATTAAATTCCCTATATGTTGGGGCAAAAAGACAGAAATTTGCCTTATTTTGGTGCAAAACTCAGAAATTCCACTTATTTTGGGGCAAAATTCCAGAAATTTCTCTTATTTTGGGGCAAAATTGCAGAAATTTCACTTATTTTGGGGCAAAATTGCAGATATTTCACATATTTCAGGGAAAAAAGGCAGAAATTTTCCTTATTTTGGGGCAAAAAAGCAGAAATTCTTATATTTTGTGGCAAAACTGCAGAAATTCCCCTTATTTTGAGGTAAAAAGAGTGAAATTCCCCTTATTTGGGGGCAAAAAAAAAGACATTTCCCTCTATTTTGGGGCAAAATTGCAGAAATTTCACTTACTTCAGGGTAATAAGTCAGAAATTTCCTTATTTTGGTGCAAAAAAGGCAGAAATTTTCTTTGTTTTGAGGGAAAAAGAAAAAATTCCACTTATTTAGAGGCAAAAAAGCAGAAATTCCCCTTAATATGGAGCAAAAATGAAAAAATTTTCTTTTTTTTATGGCAAAAAGGTATGCATTCTTCTTATTTGCGGGCAAAAAGGCAGAAATTCCTCGTATTTTGGAGCAAAATTGCAGAAATTCTCCAAATTGTGGGCCAAAAAGGCAGAAATTCCCTATATGTTGGGGCAAAAAGACAGAAATTCTTCTTATTTTGGGGCAAAACTCAGAAATTCCACTTAATTTGGGGCAAAATTCCAGAATTTTCCCTTATTTTCGGGCAAAATTGCAGAAATTTCACTTATTTCAGAAAAAAAGTTGAAATTTTCTTATTTTGGAGCAAAAGGCAGAAATTTCTTTTATTTTGGTACAAAATTGCAGAAATTTTTCTTATTTTGGGACAAAATGGAAGAAATTTCCCATATTTTGGGGCAAAAATGCAGAAATTCCCTTTATTTTGAGGTAAAAAGGCTGAAATTCCCCTTATTTGGGGACAAACGGGCAGAATTTTCACTTATTTTGGGGCAAAATTGCAGAAATTTCACTTATTTAAGGGTAATAAGTCAGAAATTTTCCATATTTTGGGGCAAACAAGACAGAAATTACCTCTTTTTGGGAAAAAAGACAGAAATTCCACTTAATTAGAGGCAAAAAAGCAGAAATTCCCCTTATTTTGGAGCAAAAATGAAGAAATTTCCACTTTTTATGGCACAAAGGTATGCATAATTCTTATTTTCGGGAAAAAGGCAGAAATTCCCCGTATTTTGGAGCAAAATTGCAGAAATTCCCCTAATTGTGGGGCAAAAAGTTAGAAATTCCCTATATGTTGGGGCAAAAAGACAGAAATTCTCTTTACGTTGGGGCAAAACTCAGAAATTCCACTTATTTTGGGGCAAAATTCCAGAAATTTTTCTTGTTTTGGGGCATAATTGCAGAAATTTCACTTATTTTGGGGCAAAATTGCAGAAATTTCACTTATTTCAGAAAAAAATGAGAAATTTTCCTATTTTGGGTCAAAAAGGCAGAAATTTCTTTTATTTTGGTACAAAATTGCAGAAATTTTTCTTATTTTGGGGCAAAAAGGCAGTAATTTCCCATATTTTGGGGCAAAAATGCAGAAATTCTCTTTATATTGAGGTAAAAAAACTGAAATTCCCCTTATTTGGGGGCAAAAAGGCAGAAATTTTCCTTATTTTGAAGCAAAATTGCAGAAATTTCACTTATTTCAGGGAAAAAGGCAAAAATTTTCCTCATTTTGGGGCAAAAAGGCAGAAATTCCTAATATTTTGTGGCAAAAATGCAGAAATTCCCCTTATTTTGAGGTAAAAAGGCTGAAATTCCTTTTATTTGGGGGGAAAAGGCAGAAATTTCCATTATTTTGGGGCAAAATTGCAGAAATTTTCTTATTTTGTGGCAAAAAGGCAAAAATTTCTTTTATTTTGGTACAAAATTGCAGAAATTTTTCTTATTTTGGGGCAAAAAGGCAGAAATTTCCCATATTTTGGGGCAAAAATGCAGAAATTCTCCTTATTCTGAGGTATAAAGGCTGAAATTCCCATTATTTGGGGGCAAAAAGGCAGAAATTTCCCTTATTTTGGAGCAAAATTGTAGAAATTTCCCTTTTTTATGGTAAAAAGGTATGCATTCTTCTTATTTTATAGGCAAAATGCAGAAATTCCCCATATTTTTGAGCAAAATTGCAGAAATTCCCCTAATTGTGGTGCAAAAATGCAGAAATTCCCTATATGATGGGGCAAAAAGACAGAAATTCTCCTTATTTTGGGGCAAAACTCAGAAATTCCACTTATTTTGGGGCAAAATTGCAGAAATTTCACTTATTTCAGAAAAAAAAGCAGAAATTTTCTTATTTTGGGGCAAAAAGCAGAAATTTCTTTTATTTTGCTACAAAATTGCAGAAATTTTTCTTATTTTGGGGAAAAAAGGCAGAAATTTCACTTATTTTGGGCAAAAATGCAGAATTTTCCATTATTTTGAGGGAAAAATGCTGAAATTCCCATTATTTGGGTGCAAAAAGGCAGAAATTTCCCTTATTTTGGGGCAAAATTGCAGAAATTTTACTTATTTCAGGGTAATAAGTCAGAATTTTTGTTTATTTTGGGGCAAAAAAGACAGATATTCCCTTTGTTTGGGAGAAAAAGACAGAAATTCCTCTTATTTTGAGGCAAAAAAGCAGAAATTCCTTTTATTTTGGAGCAAAATTGCGGAAATTCCCCTAATTGTGGGGCAAAAAGGAAGAAATTTCCTATATGTTTAAGCAAAAAGATAGAAATTCTCATTATTTTGGGACAAAACTCAGAAATTCCACTTATTTTGGGGCAAAATTCCAGAAATTTCACTTATTTTTGGGCAAAATTGAAAATATTTCACTTATTTAGGGGCAAAATTGCAGAAATTTCACTTATTTCAGAAAAAAAGCAGAAATTTTTTTATATGGGGGCAAAAGGGCAGAAAATTCCTATATTTTTTGGCAAAAATACAGAAATTCCCCTTATTTTGAGGTAAAAAGGCTGAAATTCCTTTTATTTTGGAGCAAAAAAGCAGAAATTTCTTTTTTTAAGGCAAAATTGCAGAAATTTCACTTTTTTCAGGATAATAAGTCAGAAATTTTCTTTATTTTGTGGCAAAAGGAGAGGAATTCCCTTTGTTTTGGGGGAAAAAGACAGAAATTCCACTTGTTTAGAGGTAAAAAAGCAGAAATTCCCCTTATTTTGGAGCAAAAATGAAGAAATTACCCTTTTTTTATGGCAAGAAGGTATGCATTCTTCTTATTTTTGGGCAAAAAGGCAGAAATTCCCCGTATTTTGGAGCAAAATTGCAGAAATTCCCCTAATTGTGGGGCAAAAAGCCAGAAATTCCCTATATGTTGGGGCAAAAAGACATAAATTCTCTTTATTTTGGGGCAAAACTCAGAAATTCCACTTATTTTGGGGCAAAATTGCAGAAATTTTTTCTTATTTTGGGGCGAAATTGCAAAAATTTCACTTATTTTGGGGCAAAATTGCAGAAATTTCACTTATTTGAGATAAAAAAGGCAGAAATTTTTCTTATTTTGGGGCAAAAATGCAGAAATTCTTATATTTTGTGACAAAACTGCAGAAATTCCCCTTATTTTGAGGTAAAAAGCCTGAAATTCCCCATATTTGGGGGCAAAAAGGCAGAAATTTCCCTTATTTTGGGGCAAAATTGCAGAAATTTCACTTACTTCAGGGTAATAAGTCAGAAATTTCCTTATTTTGGTGTAAAAAAGAGAGAAATTCCCTTTGTTTTGGGGGAAAAGAAAAAATCCACTTATTTAAAGGCAAAAATGCAGAAATTCCCCTTTTTTGGAGCAAAAATGAAGAAATTTCTCTTTTTTATGGCAAAAACGTATGCATTCTTCTTATTTTCGGGTAAAAAGGCAGAAATTCCTTGTATTTTGGAGAAAAATTAGAGAAATTCCCCTAAATGTGACGCAAAAAGGCAGAAATTCCCTCTATGTTTGGGCAAAAAGACAGAAATTCTCTATATTTTGGGGCAAAACTCATAAATTCCACTTATTTTGGGGCAAAATTCCAGAAATTCCCCTTATTTTGAGGTAAAAAAACTGAAATTCCCCTTATTTGGGGGCAAAATGGCAGAAATTTCCCTTATTTTGGGGCAAAATTGCAAAAATTTCACTTATTTTGGGGAAAAATTGCAGAAATTTCACATATGTCAGGGAACAAAGGCAGATATTTTCCTTATTTTGGGGCAAAAAGGCAGAAATTCTTATATTTTGTGGCAAAACTTCAGAAATTCCCCTTATTTTGAGGTAAAAATGTTAAATTCCCTTTATTTGGGGGCAAAAAGGCAGAAATTTCCCTTATTTTGGGGCAAAATTGCAGAAATTTCACTTACTTCAGGGTAATAAGTCAGAAATTTCCTTATTTTGGTGCAAACAAGACAGAAATTTTCTTTGTTTTGAGGGAAAAAGAAAAAATTCCACTTATTTAGAGGCAAAAATGCAGAAATTCCCCTTATTTTGGAGCAAAAATGAAGAAATTTCCCTTTTTTTAAGCTAAAAAAGGTATGCATTCTTCTTATTTGCGGGCAAAAAGGCAGAAATTCCTTGTATTTTGGAGCAAAATTGCAGAAATTCCTCTAATTGTGGGGCAAAAAGGCAGAAATTCCCTATATGTTGGGGCAAAATTGCAGAAATTTCACTTATTTTGGGGCAAAATTGCAGAAATTTCATTTATTTCAGGGAAAAAAGAAAGAAATTTTCCCTATTTTGGGTCAAAGAGGCAGAAATTCCTAATATTTTGTGGCAAAAATGCAAAAAATCTTTTTATTTTGAGGTAAAAAGGCTGAAATTCCCTTTTTGGGGGGCAAAAAGGCAGAAATTTCCTTTATTTTGGGGCAAAATTGCAGAAATTTCACTTATTTCAGGGTAATAAGTCAGAATTTTTCCTTAATTTGGGGCAAAAAAGACAGAAATTCCCTTTGTTTTGGGGGAAAAAGACAGAAATTCCTCTTATTTTGAGGCAAAAAAGCAGAAATTCCCCTTATTTTGGAGCAAAAATGAAGAAATTTCCTTTTTTTGGCAAAATGGTATGCATTCTTCTTATTTTCGGGCAAAAAGTCAGAAATTCCCCGTATTTTGGAGCAAAATTGTAGAAATTCCCCTAATTGTGGGGCAAAAAGGCAGAAATTCTCTATATGTTTTGGCAAAAAGATAGGAATTCTCCTTATTTTGGGGCAAAACTCAGAAATTTCACTTATTTTGGGGCAAAATTCTAGAAATTTCCGTTATTTTGGGGCAGAATTGCAGATATTTCACTTATTTTGGGGCAAAATTGCAGAAATTTCACTTATTTCAGAAAAAAAGATGAAATTTTCTTATTTTGGAGCAAAAAGGCAGAAATTTCTTTTATTTTGGTACAAAATTGCAGAAATTTTTCTTATTTTGGGGCAAAATGGCAGAAATTTCCCATATTTTGGGGCAAAAATGCAGAAATTCCCCTTATTTTGAGGTAAAAAGACTGAAATTCCTCTTATTTGGGGACAAAAAGGCAGAATTTTAACTTATTTTGGGGCAAAATTGCAGAAATTTCACTTATTTAAGGGTAATAAGTCAGAAAATTTCCATATTTTGGGGCAAACAAGACAGAAATTCCCTCTTTTTGGGGAAATAGACAGAAATTCCACTTATTTAGAGGCAAAAAAGCAAAAATTCCCCTTATTTTGGAGCAAAAATGAAGAAATTTCCACTTTTTATGGCACAAAGGTATGCATTCTTCTTATTTTCGCGCAAAAAGGCAGAAATTCCCCGTATTTTGGAGCAAAATTGCAGAAATTTCCCTTATTTTGGGGCAAAAAGGCAGAAATTTCTTTTATTTTGGGAAAAAATTGCAGAAATATCACTTATTTCAGGGCATAATTCAAAAATTCCTTTTATTTTGGGGCAAAAAGACAGAAATTCCGTTTATTTTTGGGTAAAAAGGCAAAAATTTCACTTATTTTGATGTAAAAAGGCAGAAATTCCTATTATTTTGGGGCAAAAAATGAAGAAATTTCCATTTTGTGGCAAAAGGTATACATTACCCTTATATTTGGGAAAAAAGCAGAAATTCCCTGTATTTTGGAGCAAAATTGCAGAAATTCCCCTAGTTGTGGGGCAAAAAGGGAGAAATTTTCTATTTGTTGGGGCAAAAAGACAGAAATTCTCCTTATTTTAGGGCAAAACTCAGAAATTCCACTTATTTTGGGGCAAAATTGCAGAAATTTCACTTATTTTGGGGCAAAATTGCAGAAATTTCCTTTATTTCAGGAAAGAAAGAGAGAAATTTTTCTTATTTTGGGGCAAAAAGTCAGAAATTCCTAATATTTTGAGGCAAAAATGAAGAAATTCCCTTTATTTTGTGTCAAAAAGTCACAAATTTCCCTTATTTTGAGGCAAAATTGAAGAAATTTCATTTATTTCAGGGCATAATTCAAAAATTTCTTTTATTTTGGGGCAAAAAGACAGAAATTCCATTTATTTTTGGATAAGAAAGGCAGAAATTTCACTTATTTTGAGCTAAAAATGCAGAAATTCCTCTTATTTTGGGGCAAAAATGAAGAAATTTCCCTTTTTTTGTGGCAAAAGGTATACATTCCCCTTATTTTCGGGCTAAAAAGCAGAAGTTCCCCGTATTTTGGAGCAAAATTGCAGAAATTCTCCTAATTGTGGGGCAAAAATGCAGAAATTCCCTATATGTTGGGGTAAAAAGACAGAAATTCTTTTTATTTTGGGTCAAAACTCAGAAATTACACTTATTTTGGGGCAAAATTCAAAAAATTTATCTTATTTTTGGGCAAAATTGCAGAAATTTTACTTATTTTGGGGCAAAATTGCAGAAATTTCACGTATTTTGTGGCAAAATTGCAGAAATTTCACTTATTTCAGGGAAAAATGCAGAAATTTTCCTTATTTTGGGGCAAAAAGGCAGAAATTATTAATATTTTTGGTAAAAATGCAGAAATTTCCTTTATTTTGTGTCAAAAATGCAGAAATTTCCTTTATTTTGGGTCAAAATTGCAGAAATTTCACTTATTTCAGGGCATAATTCAAAAATTCCTTTTATTTTGGGGCAAAAAGAGAGAAATTCCGTTTATTTTGTGTAAAAAGGTTAAAATTTCACTTATTTTGAGGTAAAAATGCAGAAATTCCTCTTATTTTGGGGCAAAAATGAAGAAATTTCCATTTTTTTGTGGCAAAAGGTATACATTCCCCTTATTTTCGGGCAAAAATGCAGAAATTCCCGTATTTTGGAGCAAAATTGCAGAAATTCCCCTAATTGTGGGGCAAAAAGGCAGAAAGTCCCTATATGTTGAAGCAAAAAGACAAAAATTCTCCACATTTTTGGGCAAACTCAGAAATTCCACTTATTCTGGGGTAAAATTTCAGAAATTTCCCTTATTTTGGGGCAAAATTGCAGAAATTGCCCTTATTTTAGGGCAAAATTGCAGAAATTTCACTTATTTCATGGAAAAAAGGCAGAAATTTTCCTTATTTTGGAGCAAAAAGGCAGAAATTCCTAATATTTTTGGCAAAAATGCAGAAATTCCCCTTATTTTGAGGTAAAAAGGCTGAAATTCCCCTTATTTGGGGGCAAAAAGGCATAAGTTTTCCTTATTTTGGGGCAAAAAGACAGAAATTGCCCTTATTTTGTGGCAAAAAGGCAGAAATTTCTTTTATTTTAGGGAAAAATTGCAGAACTATCACTTATTTCAGGGCATAATTCAAAAATTCCTTTTATTTTGGGGCAAAAAGACAGAAATTCCGTTTATTTTTGGGTAAAAAGGCAGAAATTTCACTTATTTTGAGGTAAAAATGCAGAAACTCCTCTTATTTTGAGACAAAAATGAAGAAATTTCTTTTTTTTTGTGGCAAAAGGTATACATTATTTTTATTTTCGGGCTAAAAAGCAGAAATTCCCTGTATTTTGTAGCAAAATTGCATAAATTCCTCTAATTGTGGGGCAAAAATGCAGAAATTCCCTATATGTTGGGGCAAAAAGACAGAAATTCTTTTTATTTTTGGGGCAAAACTCAGAAATTCCATTTATTTTGGGGCAAATTCCAGAAATTTCCCTTATTTTGGGGCAAAATTGCAGAAATTTCAATTATTTTGGGGCAACATTGCAGGAATTTCACTTATTTCAGGGAAAAAAGGCAGAAATTTTTGATAGTTTGGAGTAAAATGGCAGAAATTCTCAATATTTGTGGCAAAAATGCAGAAATTCCCCTATTTTGAGGTAAAAAGTCTGAAATTTCCCTTATTTCGGAACAAAAAGGCAGAAATTTCCATTATTTTGGGGCAAAATTGCAGAAATTTCACTTATTTCAGGGAAAAAAGGCAGAAATTTTCTTATTTTGGGGCAAAAAGTCAGAAATTCCTAATATTTTGTGGCAAAAATGCAGAAATTCCCCTTATTTTGTGTCAAAAAGGCAGAAATTTCTTTTATGTTGGGGCAAAATTGCAGAAATTTCCCTTATTTCAGGGCTAAATTCAATAATTCCTTTTATTTTGGGGCAAAAAGACAGAAATTCCGTTTATTTTTGGGTAAAAAGGCAGAAATTTCACTTATTTTGATGTAAAAATGCAGAAATTCCTATTATTTTGTGGCAAAAATGAAGAAATTTCCCTTTTTTGTGGCAAAAGGTATACATTCCCCTTATTTTTGGGAAAAAAAGCAGAAATTCCCTTTATTTGAAGTGAAATTGCAAAAATTCCCCTAGTTGTGGGGCAAAAAGGGAAAAATTCCCTATTTGTTGGGGCAAAAAGACAGAAATTCTCCTTATTTTGGGGCAAAACTCAGAAATTCTAATTATTTTGGGGCAAAATTGCAGAAATTTCACTTATTTTGAGGCAAAATTGCAGAAATTTCCTTTATTTCAGGGAAGAAAGACAGAAATTTTCTTTATTTTGGGCCAAAAAGGCAGAAATTTTTAATATTTTGTGGCAAAAATGCAGAAATTCCTCTAATTTTGTGTCAAAAAGTCAGAAATTTCCCTCATTTTGGGGCAAAATTGAAGAAATTTCACTTATTTCAGGGCATAATTCAAAAATTCCTTTTATTTTGGGGCAAAAAGACAGAAATTCCATTTATTTTTGGGGAAAAAAGGCAGAAATTTCATTTATTTTGAGGTAAAAAGGCAGAAATTCCTCTTATTTTGGGGCAAAAATGAAGAAATTTCCCTTTTTGTGGCAAAAGGTACACATTCCCCTTATTTTCCGGCAAAAAACAGAAATTCCTCGTATTTTGAAGCAAAATTGCAGAAATTCTTCTAATTGTGGGGCAAAAATGCAGAAATTCCCTATATGTTGGGGTAAAAAGACAGAATTTTTTTTTATTTTGGGAAAAACTCAGAAATTCCACTTATTTTGGGGCAAAATTCCAGGATTTTCCCTTATTTTTGGGCAAAATTGCAGAAATTTTACGTATTTTGGGGCAAAATTTCAGAAATTTCACTTATTTTGGGGCAAAATTGCAGAAATTTCACTAATTTCAGGGAAAAAATGCGGAAATTTTTTTTATTTTGGGGCAAAAAGGCAGTAATTCCTAATATTTTTTGGCAAAAATGCAGAAATTTCCTTTATTTTTTGTCAAAAAGGCAGAAAGTTCCCTTATTTTGGAGCAAATTTGCAGAAATTTCACTTATTTCAGGGCATAATTCAAAAATACTTTTTATTTTGGGGCAAAAAGACAGAAATTCCATTTATTTGGGGTAAAAAGGCAGAAATTTCACTTATTTTGAGGTAAAAATGCAGAAATTCCTCTTATTTTGGGGCAAAAATGAAGAAATTTCACTTTTTTGTGGCAAAAGGTATACATTGCTCTTATTTTCGGGCAAAATAGCAGAAATGCCCGTGTTTTGGAGCAAAATTGCAGAAATTCCCCAAATTGTGGGACAAAAAGGCAGAAATTCCCTATATGTTGAGGCAAAAAGACAAAAATTTTCCACATTTTTGGGCACAACTCAGAAATTACACTTATTATGAGGCAAAATTCCAGAAATTTTCCTTATTTTGGGGCAAAATTCCAGAAATTGCCCTTATTTTAGGGCAAAATTGCAGAAATTTCACTTATTTCATGGAAAAAAGGCAGAAATTTTCCTTATTTTGGAGCAAAAAGGCAGAAATTCCTAATAGTTTGTGGCAAAATTGCAGAAATTCCCCTTATTTTGAGGTAAAAAGGCTGAAATTTCCCTTATTTGGGGGCAAAAAGAGATAAATTTCCCTTATTTTGGGGCAAAAAGACAGAAATACCCCTTATTTTGTGGCAAAATGGAAGAAATTTCTTTTATTTTGGGGAAAAATTGCAGAAATATCTCTTATTTCAGGGCATAATTCAAAAATTCCTTTTATTTTGGGGAAAAAAGACAGAAATTCCGTTTATTGTTGGGTAAAAAGGCAAAAATTTCATTTATTTTGAGGTAAAAATGCAGAAATTCCTCTTATTTTGGGCCAAAAATAAAAAAAATTCTTTTTTGTGGCAAAAGGTATACATTATTTTTATTTTCGGGCTAAAAAGCAGAAATTCCCCGTATTTTGGAGCAAAATTGCAGAAATTCCCCTAATTGTGGGGCAAAAATGCAGAAATTCCCTATATGTTGTGGCCACAAGACAGAAATTCTTTATTTTGGGGCAAAAGGGCAGAAATTCCTTATATTTTGTGGCAAAAATGCTGAAATTCCCATTATTTTAAGGTAAAAAGGCTGAAATTCCTCTTATTTGGGGGCAAAATTCCAGAAATTTCCCTTATTTTGGGGCAAAATTCCGGAAATTTCACTTATTTTGGGGCAAAATTGCAGAAATTTCACTTACTTCAGAGAAAAAAGAGCAGGAATTTTCCTTATTTTGAGGCAAAAATGCAGAAATTCCTAATATTTTGTGTCAAGAAGGCAGAAATTTCTCTTACTTTGGGGCAAAATTGCAGAAATTTCACTTATTTCAGGGCATAATTCAAAAATTCCTTTTATTTTGGGGCAAAAAGACAGGAATTCCGTTTATTTTTGAATAAAAAAGCAGAAATTTCACTTATTTTGAGGTTAAAAGGCAGAAATTCCTCTTATTTTGGGGCAAAAATGAAGAAATTTCCCTTTTTTGTGGCAAAAGGTATACATTCCTATTATTATTGGGAAAAAAAGCAGAAATTCCCCGTATTTTGGAGCAAAATTGCAGAAATTCCCCTAGTTGTGGGGCAAAAAGGCAGAAATTCCCTATATGTTGGGGCAAAAACACAGAAATTCTTTTTATTTTGGGGTAAAACTCAGAAATTCCATTTATTTTGGGGAAAATTCCAGAAATTTCCCTTATTTTGGGGCAAAATTGCAGAAATTTCACTTATTTTTGGGCAAAATTGCAGAAATTTCACTTATTTCACTGCAAAATTCAAAAATTTCTTTTATTTTGGGGCAAAAAGACAGAAATTCCGTTAATTTTTGGGTAAAAAGGCAGAAAATTTACTTATTTTGAGGTAAAAAGGAAGAAATTCCTCTTATTTTGGGGCAAAAATGAAGAAATTTCCATTTTTTGTGGCAAAAGATATACATTCCCCTTATTTTCGGGCAAAAAAGCAAAAATTCCCTGTATTTTGGAGCAAAATTGCAGAAAACCCCCTAATTGTGTGGCAAAAATGCAGAAATTCCCTATATGTTGGGGCAAAAAGTCAGAAATTCTTTATTTTGGGGCAAAACCCTGAAATTCCATTTATTTTGGGGAAAATTCCAAAAATTTCCCTTATTTTGGGGCTAGATTGCAGAAATTTCACTTATTTTGGGGCAAAATTGCAGAAATTTCACTTATTTCAGGAAAAAAAGGCAGAAATTTTCGATATTTTGGAGCAAAATGGCAGAAATTCTCAATATTTTGTGGCAAAAATGCAGAAATTCCCTTTATTTTGAGGTAAAAGGGCTGTAATTCCCCTTATTTTGGAACAAAAAGGCAGAAATTTCCCTTATTTTTGGGCAAAAAGACAGAAATTCCTTTTATTTTGTGGCAAAAAGGCAGAAATTTCTTTTATTTTGAGGTAAAATTGCAGAAATTTTACTTATTAGGGCATAATTCAAAAATTATTTTTATTTCAGGGCAAAATGACAGAAATTCCGTTTATTTTTGGGTAGAAAGGCAGAAATTTCACTTATTTTGAGGTTAAAAGGCAGAAATTCCTCTTATTTTGGGGCAAAAATAAAAAAATTTCCCTTTTTTGTGGCAAAAGGTATACATTCCTATTATTATTGGGAAAAAAAGCAGAAATTTCCCGTATTTTGGAGCAAAATTGCAGAAATTCCCCTAGTTGTGGGGCAAAGAGGCAGAAATTCCCTATATGTTGGGGCAAAAACACAGAAATTCTTTTTATTTTGGGGTAAAACTCAGAAATTCCATTTATTTTGGGGAAAATTCCAGAAATTTCCCTTATTTTGGGGCAATATTGCAGAAATTTCACTTATTTTTGGGCAAAATTGCAGAAATTTCACTTATTTCACTGCAAAATTCAAAAATTTCTTTTATTTTGGGGCAAAAAGACAGAAATTCCGTTTATTTTTGGGTAAAAAGTCAAAAATTTCACTTAATTTGAGGTAGAAAGCAAGAAATTCCTCTTATTTTGTGGCAAAAATGAATAAATTTCCCTTTTTTGTGGCAAAAGGTATACATTCCCCTTATTTTCGGGCAAAAAAGCAGAAATTCTCCGTATTTCGGAGCAAAATTGCAGAAAATCCCCTAATTGTGGGGCAAAAAGGCAGAAATTCCCTATGTGTTGGGGCAAAAAGACAGAAATTCTCCTTATTTTGGGAAAAAACTCAGAAATTCCACTTATTTTGGGGCAAAATTACAGAAATTTCCCTTATTTTGGGGTAAAATTGCATAAATTTCACTTATTTCAGGGCAAAATTCAAAAATTCCTTTTATTTTGGGGCAAAAAGACAGAAATTCCTTTTATTTTTGTGTAAAAAGGCAGAAATTTTACTTATTTTTAGGTAAAAAGGAAGAAATTCCTCTTATTTTGGGGCAAAAATGAAGAAATTTCCCTTTTTTGTGGCAAAAGGTATACATTCCCTTTATTTTCGGGCAAAAAAGCAAAAATTCCACGTATTTTGGAGCAAAATTGCAGAAAACCCCCTAATTGTGTGGCAAAAATGCAGAAATTCCCTATATGTTAGGGCAAAAATCAGAAATTCTTTATTTTGGGGCAAAACCCCGAAATTCCATTTATTTTGGGGAAAATTCCAAAAATTTCCCTTATTTTGGGGCTAAATTGCAGAAATTTCACTTATTTTGTGGCAAAATTGCAGAAATTTCACTTATTTCAGGAAAAAAAGGCAGAAATTTTGGATATTTTGGAGCAAAATGGCAGAAATTCTCAATATTTTGTGGCAAAAATGCAGAAATTCCCTTTATTTTGAGGTAAAAGGGCTGAAATTCCCCTTATTTTGGAACAAAAAGGCAGAAATTTCCCTTATTTTTGGGCAAAAAGACAGAAATTCCTTTTATTTTGTGGCAAAAATGCAGAAATTTCTTTTATTTTGGGGTAAAATTGCAGAAATTTTACTTATTAGGGCATAATTCAAAAATTATTTTTATTTCAGGGCAAAATGACAGAAATTCCGTTTATTTTTGGGTAGAAAGGCAGAAATTTCACTTATTTTGAGGTTAAAAGGCAGAAATTCCTCTTATTTTGGGGCAAAAATAAAAAAATTTCCCTTTTTTGTGGCAAAAGGTATACATTCCTATTATTATTGGGAAAAAAAGCAGAAATTTCCCGTATTTTGGAGCAAAATTGCAGAAATTCCCCTAGTTGTGGGGCAAAGAGGCAGAAATTCCCTATATGTTGGGGCAAAAACACAGAAATTCTTTTTATTTTGGGGTAAAACTCAGAAATTCCATTTATTTTGGGGAAAATTCCAGAAATTTCCCTTATTTTGGGGCAATATTGCAGAAATTTCACTTATTTTTGGGCAAAATTGCAGAAATTTCACTTATTTCACTGCAAAATTCAAAAATTTCTTTTATTTTGGGGCAAAAAGACAGAAATTCCGTTTATTTTTGGGTAAAAAGTCAAAAATTTCACTTAATTTGAGGTAGAAAGCAAGAAATTCCTCTTATTTTGTGGCAAAAATGAATAAATTTCCCTTTTTTGTGGCAAAAGGTATACATTCCCCTTATTTTCGGGCAAAAAAGCAGAAATTCTCCGTATTTCGGAGCAAAATTGCAGAAAATCCCCTAATTGTGGGGCAAAAAGGCAGAAATTCCCTATGTGTTGGGGCAAAAAGACAGAAATTCTCCTTATTTTGGGAAAAAACTCAGAAATTCCACTTATTTTGGGGCAAAATTACAGAAATTTCCCTTATTTTGGGGTAAAATTGCATAAATTTCACTTATTTCAGGGCAAAATTCAAAAATTCCTTTTATTTTGGGGCAAAAAGACAGAAATTCCTTTTATTTTTGTGTAAAAAGGCAGAAATTTTACTTATTTTTAGGTAAAAAGGAAGAAATTCCTCTTATTTTGGGGCAAAAATGAAGAAATTTCCCTTTTTTGTGGCAAAAGGTATACATTCCCTTTATTTTCGGGCAAAAAAGCAAAAATTCCACGTATTTTGGAGCAAAATTGCAGAAAACCCCCTAATTGTGTGGCAAAAATGCAGAAATTCCCTATATGTTAGGGCAAAAATCAGAAATTCTTTATTTTGGGGCAAAACCCCGAAATTCCATTTATTTTGGGGAAAATTCCAAAAATTTCCCTTATTTTGGGGCTAAATTGCAGAAATTTCACTTATTTTGTGGCAAAATTGCAGAAATTTCACTTATTTCAGGAAAAAAAGGCAGAAATTTTGGATATTTTGGAGCAAAATGGCAGAAATTCTCAATATTTTGTGGCAAAAATGCAGAAATTCCCTTTATTTTGAGGTAAAAGGGCTGAAATTCCCCTTATTTTGGAACAAAAAGGCAGAAATTTCCCTTATTTTTGGGCAAAAAGACAGAAATTCCTTTTATTTTGTGGCAAAAATGCAGAAATTTCTTTTATTTTGGGGTAAAATTGCAGAAATTTTACTTATTAGGGCATAATTCAAAAATTCTTTTTATTTCAGGGCAAAATGACAGAAATTCCGTTTATTTTTGGGTAGAAAGGCAGAAATTTCACTTATTTTGAGGTTAAAAGGCAGAAATTCCTCTTATTTTGGGGCAAAAATGAAGAAATTTCCCTTTTTTGTGGCAAAAGGTATACATTCCTATTATTATTGGGAAAAAAAGCAGAAATTCCCCGTATTTTGGAGCAAAATTGCAGAAATTCCCCTAGTTGTGGGGCAAAAAGGCAGAAATTCCCTATATGTTGGGGCAAAAACACAGAAATTCTTTTTATTTTGGGGTAAAACTCAGAAATTCCATTTATTTTGGGGAAAATTCCAGAAATTTCCCTTATTTTGGGGCAAATTGCAGAAATTTCACTTAATTTGTGGCAAAATTGCAGAAATTTCACTTATTTCAGGGAAAAAAAACAGAAATTTTCAATATTTTGGAGCAAAATTGCAGAAATTCTCAATATTTTGTGCCAAAAATGCAGAAATTCCCCTTATTTTGATGTATAAATGCTGAAATTCCCCTTATTTCGGGACAAAAAGGCAGAAATTTCCCTTATTTTGGGGCAAAAAGACAGAAATTGCCCTTATTTTGTGGCAAAAAGGCAGAAATTTCTTTTATTTTGGGGTAAAATTGCAGAAATTTCACTTATTTCAGGGCATAATTCAAAAATTCCTTTTATTTTGGGGCAAAAAGACAGAAATTCCGTTTATTTTTGGGTAAAAAGGCAAAAATTTCACTTATTTTGATGTAAAAAGGCAGAAATTCCTATTATTTTGGGGCAAAAATTAAGAAATTTCCCTTTTTTGTGGCAAAAGGTATACATTACCCTTATTTTTGGGAAAAAAAGCAGAAATTCCCTGTATTTTGGAGCAAAATTGCAGAAATTCCCCAAGTTGTGGGGCAAAAAGGGAGAAATTTTCTATTTGTTGGGGCAAAAAGACAGAAATTCTCCTTATTTTGGGGCAAAACTCAGAAATTCCACTTATTTTGGGGCAAAATTGCAGAAATTTCACTTATTTTGGGGCAAAATTGCAGAAATTTCCTTTATTTCAGGGAAGAAAGAGAGAAATTTTTCTTATTTTGGGGCAAAAAGGCAGAAATTCCTAATATTTTGTGGTAAAAATGCAGAAATTCCTCTTATTTTGTGTCAAAAAGTCAGAAATTTCCCTTATTTTGAGGCAAAATTGAAGAAATTTCATTTATTTCAGGCCATAATTCAAAAATTCCTTTTATTTTGGGGCAAAAAGACAGAAATTCCATTTATTTTTGGGTATGAAAGGCAGAAATTTCACTTATTTTGAGGTAAAAAGGCAGAAATTCCTCTTATTTTGGGGCAAAAATGAAGAAATTTCCCTTTTGTGGCAAAAGGTATACATTCCCCTTATTTTCGGGCTAAAAAGCAGAAATTCCCCGTATTTTGGAGCAAAATTGCAAAAATTCTCCTAATTGTGGGGCAAAAATGCAGACATTCCCTATATGTTGGGGTAAAAAGACAGAAATTCTTTTTATTTTGGGTCAAAACTCAGAAATTCCACTTATTTTGGGGCAAAATTCCAAAAATTTCTTTTATGTTTGGGCAAAATTGCAGAAATTTTACTTATTTTGGGGCAAAATTGCAGAAATTTCACGTATTTTGGGGCAAAATTGCAGAAATTTCACTTATTTTAGGGAAAAATGCAGAAATTTTCCTTATTTTGGGGCAAAAAGGCAGAAATTCTTAATATTTTTTGGTAAAAATGCAGAAATTTCCTTTATTTTGTGTCAAAAAGGCAGAAATTAATTTATTTTGGGGCAAAATTGCAGTAATTTCACTTATTTCAGGGCATAATTCAAAAATTCCTTTTATTTTGGGGCAAAAAGAGAGAAATTCCGTTTATTTTGGGTAAAAAGGTAGAAATTTCACTTATTTTGAGGTAAAAATGCAGAAATTCCTCTTATTTTGGGGCAAAAATGAAGAAATTTCCATTTTTTTGTGGCAAAAGGTATACATTCCCCTTATTTTCGGGCAAAAAAGCAGAAATTAACGTATTTTGGAGGAAAATTGCAGAAATTCCCCTAATTGTGGGGCAAAAAGGCAGAAATTCCCTATATGTGTAGGCTAAAAGACAAAAATTCTCCACATTTTTGGGAAAACTCAGAAATTCCACTTATTCTGGAGCAAAATTTCAGAAATTTCCCTTATTTTGGGGCAAAATTGCAGAAATTGCCCTTATTTTAGGGCAAAATTGCAGAAATTTTACTTATTTCAGGAAAAAAAGGCAGAAATTTTCGATATTTTGGAACAAAATGGCAGAAATTCTCAATATTTTGTGGCAAAAATGCAGAAATTCCCTTTATTTTGAGGTAAAAGGGCTGAAATTCCCCTTATTTTGGAACAAAAAGGCAGAAATTTCCCTTATTTTTGGGCAAAAAGACAGAAATTCCTTTTATTTTGTGGCAAAAAGGCAGAAATTTCTTTTATTTTGGGGTAAAATTGCAGAAATTTTACTTATTAGGGCATAATTCAAAAATTCTTTTTATTTCAGGGCAAAATGACAGAAATTCCGTTTATTTTTGGGTAGAAAGGCAGAAATTTCACTTATTTTGAGGTTAAAAGGCAGAAATTCCTCTTATTTTGGGGCAAAAATGAAGAAATTTCCCTTTTTTGTGGCAAAAGGTATACATTCCTATTATTATTGGGAAAAAAAGCAGAAATTTCCCGTATTTTGGAGCAAAATTGCAGAAATTCCCCTAGTTGTGGGGCAAAGAGGCAGAAATTCCCTATATGTTGGGGCAAAAACACAGAAATTCTTTTTATTTTGGGGTAAAACTCAGAAATTCCATTTATTTTGGGGAAAATTCCAGAAATTTCCCTTATTTTGGGGCAATATTGCAGAAATTTCACTTATTTTTGGGCAAAATTGCAGAAATTTCACTTATTTCACTGCAAAATTCAAAAATTTCTTTTATTTTGGGGCAAAAAGACAGAAATTCCGTTTATTTTTGGGTAAAAAGTCAAAAATTTCACTTAATTTGAGGTAGAAAGCAAGAAATTCCTCTTATTTTGTGGCAAAAATGAATAAATTTCCCTTTTTTGTGGCAAAAGGTATACATTCCCCTTATTTTCGGGCAAAAAAGCAGAAATTCTCCGTATTTCGGAGCAAAATTGCAGAAAATCCCCTAATTGTGGGGCAAAAAGGCAGAAATTCCCTATGTGTTGGGGCAAAAAGACAGAAATTCTCCTTATTTTGGGAAAAAACTCAGAAATTCCACTTATTTTGGGGCAAAATTACAGAAATTTCCCTTATTTTGGGGTAAAATTGCATAAATTTCACTTATTTCAGGGCAAAATTCAAAAATTCCTTTTATTTTGGGGCAAAAAGACAGAAATTCCTTTTATTTTTGTGTAAAAAGGCAGAAATTTTACTTATTTTTAGGTAAAAAGGAAGAAATTCCTCTTATTTTGGGGCAAAAATGAAGAAATTTCCCTTTTTTGTGGCAAAAGGTATACATTCCCCTTATTTTCGGGCAAAAAAGCAAAAATTCCACGTATTTTGGAGCAAAATTGCAGAAAACCCCCTAATTGTGTGGCAAAAATGCAGAAATTCCCTATATGTTGGGGCAAAAATCAGAAATTCTTTATTTTGGGGCAAAACCCCGAAATTCCATTTATTTTGGGGAAAATTCCAAAAATTTCCCTTATTTTGGGGCTAAATTGCAGAAATTTCACTTATTTTGTGGCAAAATTGCAGAAATTTCACTTATTTCAGGAAAAAAAGGCAGAAATTTTCGATATTTTGGAGCAAAATGGCAGAAATTCTCAATATTTTGTGGCAAAAATGCAGAAATTCCCTTTATTTTGAGGTAAAAGGGCTGAAATTCCCCTTATTTTGGAACAAAAAGGCAGAAATTTCCCTTATTTTTGGGCAAAAAGACAGAAATTCCTTTTATTTTGTGGCAAAAATGCAGAAATTTCTTTTATTTTGGGGTAAAATTGCAGAAATTTTACTTATTAGGGCATAATTCAAAAATTCTTTTTATTTCAGGGCAAAATGACAGAAATTCCGTTTATTTTTGGGTAGAAAGGCAGAAATTTCACTTATTTTGAGGTTAAAAGGCAGAAATTCCTCTTATTTTGGGGCAAAAATGAAGAAATTTCCCTTTTTTGTGGCAAAAGGTATACATTCCTATTATTATTGGGAAAAAAAGCAGAAATTCCCCGTATTTTGGAGCAAAATTGCAGAAATTCCCCTAGTTGTGGGGCAAAAAGGCAGAAATTCCCTATATGTTGGGGCAAAAACACAGAAATTCTTTTTATTTTGGGGTAAAACTCAGAAATTCCATTTATTTTGGGGAAAATTCCAGAAATTTCCCTTATTTTGGGGCAAATTGCAGAAATTTCACTTAATTTGTGGCAAAATTGCAGAAATTTCACTTATTTCAGGGAAAAAAAACAGAAATTTTCAATATTTTGGAGCAAAATTGCAGAAATTCTCAATATTTTGTGCCAAAAATGCAGAAATTCCCCTTATTTTGATGTATAAATGCTGAAATTCCCCTTATTTCGGGACAAAAAGGCAGAAATTTCCCTTATTTTGGGGCAAAAAGACAGAAATTGCCCTTATTTTGTGGCAAAAAGGCAGAAATTTCTTTTATTTTGGGGTAAAATTGCAGAAATTTCACTTATTTCAGGGCATAATTCAAAAATTCCTTTTATTTTGGGGCAAAAAGACAGAAATTCCGTTTATTTTTGGGTAAAAAGGCAAAAATTTCACTTATTTTGATGTAAAAAGGCAGAAATTCCTATTATTTTGGGGCAAAAATTAAGAAATTTCCCTTTTTTGTGGCAAAAGGTATACATTACCCTTATTTTTGGGAAAAAAAGCAGAAATTCCCTGTATTTTGGAGCAAAATTGCAGAAATTCCCCAAGTTGTGGGGCAAAAAGGGAGAAATTTTCTATTTGTTGGGGCAAAAAGACAGAAATTCTCCTTATTTTGGGGCAAAACTCAGAAATTCCACTTATTTTGGGGCAAAATTGCAGAAATTTCACTTATTTTGGGGCAAAATTGCAGAAATTTCCTTTATTTCAGGGAAGAAAGAGAGAAATTTTTCTTATTTTGGGGCAAAAAGGCAGAAATTCCTAATATTTTGTGGTAAAAATGCAGAAATTCCTCTTATTTTGTGTCAAAAAGTCAGAAATTTCCCTTATTTTGAGGCAAAATTGAAGAAATTTCATTTATTTCAGGCCATAATTCAAAAATTCCTTTTATTTTGGGGCAAAAAGACAGAAATTCCATTTATTTTTGGGTATGAAAGGCAGAAATTTCACTTATTTTGAGGTAAAAAGGCAGAAATTCCTCTTATTTTGGGGCAAAAATGAAGAAATTTCCCTTTTGTGGCAAAAGGTATACATTCCCCTTATTTTCGGGCTAAAAAGCAGAAATTCCCCGTATTTTGGAGCAAAATTGCAAAAATTCTCCTAATTGTGGGGCAAAAATGCAGACATTCCCTATATGTTGGGGTAAAAAGACAGAAATTCTTTTTATTTTGGGTCAAAACTCAGAAATTCCACTTATTTTGGGGCAAAATTCCAAAAATTTCTTTTATGTTTGGGCAAAATTGCAGAAATTTTACTTATTTTGGGGCAAAATTGCAGAAATTTCACGTATTTTGGGGCAAAATTGCAGAAATTTCACTTATTTTAGGGAAAAATGCAGAAATTTTCCTTATTTTGGGGCAAAAAGGCAGAAATTCTTAATATTTTTTGGTAAAAATGCAGAAATTTCCTTTATTTTGTGTCAAAAAGGCAGAAATTAATTTATTTTGGGGCAAAATTGCAGTAATTTCACTTATTTCAGGGCATAATTCAAAAATTCCTTTTATTTTGGGGCAAAAAGAGAGAAATTCCGTTTATTTTGGGTAAAAAGGTAGAAATTTCACTTATTTTGAGGTAAAAATGCAGAAATTCCTCTTATTTTGGGGCAAAAATGAAGAAATTTCCATTTTTTTGTGGCAAAAGGTATACATTCCCCTTATTTTCGGGCAAAAAAGCAGAAATTAACGTATTTTGGAGGAAAATTGCAGAAATTCCCCTAATTGTGGGGCAAAAAGGCAGAAATTCCCTATATGTGTAGGCTAAAAGACAAAAATTCTCCACATTTTTGGGAAAACTCAGAAATTCCACTTATTCTGGAGCAAAATTTCAGAAATTTCCCTTATTTTGGGGCAAAATTGCAGAAATTGCCCTTATTTTAGGGCAAAATTGCAGAAATTTTACTTATTTCAGGAAAAAAAGGCAGAAATTTTCGATATTTTGGAACAAAATGGCAGAAATTCTCAATATTTTGTGGCAAAAATGCAGAAATTCCCTTTATTTTGAGGTAAAAGGGCTGAAATTCCCCTTATTTTGGAACAAAAAGGCAGAAATTTCCCTTATTTTTGGGCAAAAAGACAGAAATTCCTTTTATTTTGTGGCAAAAAGGCAGAAATTTCTTTTATTTTGGGGTAAAATTGCAGAAATTTTACTTATTAGGGCATAATTCAAAAATTCTTTTTATTTCAGGGCAAAATGACAGAAATTCCGTTTATTTTTGGGTAGAAAGGCAGAAATTTCACTTATTTTGAGGTTAAAAGGCAGAAATTCCTCTTATTTTGGGGCAAAAATGAAGAAATTTCCCTTTTTTGTGGCAAAAGGTATACATTCCTATTATTATTGGGAAAAAAAGCAGAAATTTCCCGTATTTTGGAGCAAAATTGCAGAAATTCCCCTAGTTGTGGGGCAAAGAGGCAGAAATTCCCTATATGTTGGGGCAAAAACACAGAAATTCTTTTTATTTTGGGGTAAAACTCAGAAATTCCATTTATTTTGGGGAAAATTCCAGAAATTTCCCTTATTTTGGGGCAATATTGCAGAAATTTCACTTATTTTTGGGCAAAATTGCAGAAATTTCACTTATTTCACTGCAAAATTCAAAAATTTCTTTTATTTTGGGGCAAAAAGACAGAAATTCCGTTTATTTTTGGGTAAAAAGTCAAAAATTTCACTTAATTTGAGGTAGAAAGCAAGAAATTCCTCTTATTTTGTGGCAAAAATGAATAAATTTCCCTTTTTTGTGGCAAAAGGTATACATTCCCCTTATTTTCGGGCAAAAAAGCAGAAATTCTCCGTATTTCGGAGCAAAATTGCAGAAAATCCCCTAATTGTGGGGCAAAAAGGCAGAAATTCCCTATGTGTTGGGGCAAAAAGACAGAAATTCTCCTTATTTTGGGAAAAAACTCAGAAATTCCACTTATTTTGGGGCAAAATTACAGAAATTTCCCTTATTTTGGGGTAAAATTGCATAAATTTCACTTATTTCAGGGCAAAATTCAAAAATTCCTTTTATTTTGGGGCAAAAAGACAGAAATTCCTTTTATTTTTGTGTAAAAAGGCAGAAATTTTACTTATTTTTAGGTAAAAAGGAAGAAATTCCTCTTATTTTGGGGCAAAAATGAAGAAATTTCCCTTTTTTGTGGCAAAAGGTATACATTCCCCTTATTTTCGGGCAAAAAAGCAAAAATTCCACGTATTTTGGAGCAAAATTGCAGAAAACCCCCTAATTGTGTGGCAAAAATGCAGAAATTCCCTATATGTTGGGGCAAAAATCAGAAATTCTTTATTTTGGGGCAAAACCCCGAAATTCCATTTATTTTGGGGAAAATTCCAAAAATTTCCCTTATTTTGGGGCTAAATTGCAGAAATTTCACTTATTTTGTGGCAAAATTGCAGAAATTTCACTTATTTCAGGAAAAAAAGGCAGAAATTTTCGATATTTTGGAGCAAAATGGCAGAAATTCTCAATATTTTGTGGCAAAAATGCAGAAATTCCCTTTATTTTGAGGTAAAAGGGCTGAAATTCCCCTTATTTTGGAACAAAAAGGCAGAAATTTCCCTTATTTTTGGGCAAAAAGACAGAAATTCCTTTTATTTTGTGGCAAAAATGCAGAAATTTCTTTTATTTTGGGGTAAAATTGCAGAAATTTTACTTATTAGGGCATAATTCAAAAATTCTTTTTATTTCAGGGCAAAATGACAGAAATTCCGTTTATTTTTGGGTAGAAAGGCAGAAATTTCACTTATTTTGAGGTTAAAAGGCAGAAATTCCTCTTATTTTGGGGCAAAAATGAAGAAATTTCCCTTTTTTGTGGCAAAAGGTATACATTCCTATTATTATTGGGAAAAAAAGCAGAAATTCCCCGTATTTTGGAGCAAAATTGCAGAAATTCCCCTAGTTGTGGGGCAAAAAGGCAGAAATTCCCTATATGTTGGGGCAAAAACACAGAAATTCTTTTTATTTTGGGGTAAAACTCAGAAATTCCATTTATTTTGGGGAAAATTCCAGAAATTTCCCTTATTTTGGGGCAAATTGCAGAAATTTCACTTAATTTGTGGCAAAATTGCAGAAATTTCACTTATTTCAGGGAAAAAAAACAGAAATTTTCAATATTTTGGAGCAAAATTGCAGAAATTCTCAATATTTTGTGCCAAAAATGCAGAAATTCCCCTTATTTTGATGTATAAATGCTGAAATTCCCCTTATTTCGGGACAAAAAGGCAGAAATTTCCCTTATTTTGGGGCAAAAAGACAGAAATTGCCCTTATTTTGTGGCAAAAAGGCAGAAATTTCTTTTATTTTGGGGTAAAATTGCAGAAATTTCACTTATTTCAGGGCATAATTCAAAAATTCCTTTTATTTTGGGGCAAAAAGACAGAAATTCCGTTTATTTTTGGGTAAAAAGGCAAAAATTTCACTTATTTTGATGTAAAAAGGCAGAAATTCCTATTATTTTGGGGCAAAAATTAAGAAATTTCCCTTTTTTGTGGCAAAAGGTATACATTACCCTTATTTTTGGGAAAAAAAGCAGAAATTCCCTGTATTTTGGAGCAAAATTGCAGAAATTCCCCAAGTTGTGGGGCAAAAAGGGAGAAATTTTCTATTTGTTGGGGCAAAAAGACAGAAATTCTCCTTATTTTGGGGCAAAACTCAGAAATTCCACTTATTTTGGGGCAAAATTGCAGAAATTTCACTTATTTTGGGGCAAAATTGCAGAAATTTCCTTTATTTCAGGGAAGAAAGAGAGAAATTTTTCTTATTTTGGGGCAAAAAGGCAGAAATTCCTAATATTTTGTGGTAAAAATGCAGAAATTCCTCTTATTTTGTGTCAAAAAGTCAGAAATTTCCCTTATTTTGAGGCAAAATTGAAGAAATTTCATTTATTTCAGGCCATAATTCAAAAATTCCTTTTATTTTGGGGCAAAAAGACAGAAATTCCATTTATTTTTGGGTATGAAAGGCAGAAATTTCACTTATTTTGAGGTAAAAAGGCAGAAATTCCTCTTATTTTGGGGCAAAAATGAAGAAATTTCCCTTTTGTGGCAAAAGGTATACATTCCCCTTATTTTCGGGCTAAAAAGCAGAAATTCCCCGTATTTTGGAGCAAAATTGCAAAAATTCTCCTAATTGTGGGGCAAAAATGCAGACATTCCCTATATGTTGGGGTAAAAAGACAGAAATTCTTTTTATTTTGGGTCAAAACTCAGAAATTCCACTTATTTTGGGGCAAAATTCCAAAAATTTCTTTTATGTTTGGGCAAAATTGCAGAAATTTTACTTATTTTGGGGCAAAATTGCAGAAATTTCACGTATTTTGGGGCAAAATTGCAGAAATTTCACTTATTTTAGGGAAAAATGCAGAAATTTTCCTTATTTTGGGGCAAAAAGGCAGAAATTCTTAATATTTTTTGGTAAAAATGCAGAAATTTCCTTTATTTTGTGTCAAAAAGGCAGAAATTAATTTATTTTGGGGCAAAATTGCAGTAATTTCACTTATTTCAGGGCATAATTCAAAAATTCCTTTTATTTTGGGGCAAAAAGAGAGAAATTCCGTTTATTTTGGGTAAAAAGGTAGAAATTTCACTTATTTTGAGGTAAAAATGCAGAAATTCCTCTTATTTTGGGGCAAAAATGAAGAAATTTCCATTTTTTTGTGGCAAAAGGTATACATTCCCCTTATTTTCGGGCAAAAAAGCAGAAATTCCCGTATTTTGGAGGAAAATTGCAGAAATTCCCCTAATTGTGGGGCAAAAAGGCAGAAATTCCCTATATGTGTAGGCTAAAAGACAAAAATTCTCCACATTTTTGGGAAAACTCAGAAATTCCACTTATTCTGGAGCAAAATTTCAGAAATTTCCCTTATTTTGGGGCAAAATTGCAGAAATTGCCCTTATTTTAGGGCAAAATTGCAGAAATTTTACTTATTTCAGGAAAAAAAGGCAGAAATTTTCGATATTTTGGAACAAAATGGCAGAAATTCTCAATATTTTGTGGCAAAAATGCAGAAATTCCCTTTATTTTGAGGTAAAAGGGCTGAAATTCCCCTTATTTTGGAACAAAAAGGCAGAAATTTCCCTTATTTTTGGGCAAAAAGACAGAAATTCCTTTTATTTTGTGGCAAAAAGGCAGAAATTTCTTTTATTTTGGGGTAAAATTGCAGAAATTTTACTTATTAGGGCATAATTCAAAAATTCTTTTTATTTCAGGGCAAAATGACAGAAATTCCGTTTATTTTTGGGTAGAAAGGCAGAAATTTCACTTATTTTGAGGTTAAAAGGCAGAAATTCCTCTTATTTTGGGGCAAAAATGAAGAAATTTCCCTTTTTTGTGGCAAAAGGTATACATTCCTATTATTATTGGGAAAAAAAGCAGAAATTCCCCGTATTTTGGAGCAAAATTGCAGAAATTCCCCTAGTTGTGGGGCAAAAAGGCAGAAATTCCTTATATGTTGGGGCAAAAACACAGAAATTCTTTTTATTTTGGGGTAAAACTCAGAAATTCCATTTATTTTGGGGAAAATTCCAGAAATTTCCCTTATTTTGGGGCAAAATTGCAGAAATTTCACTTATTTTTGGGCAAAATTGCAGAAATTTCACTTATTTCACTGCAAAATTCAAAAATTTCTTTTATTTTGGGGCAAAAAGACAGAAATTCCGTTTATTTTTGGGTAAAAAGGCAGAAAATTTACTTATTTTGAGGTAAAAAGCAAGAAATTCCTCTTATTTTGGGGCAAAAATGAAGAAATTTCCCTTTTTTGTGGCAAAAGGTATACATTCCCCTTATTTTCGGGCAAAAAAGCAAAAATTCCCTGTATTTTGGAGCAAAATTGCAGAAAACCCCCTAATTGTGTGGCAAAAATGCAGAAATTCCCTATATGTTGGGGCAAAAAGTCAGAAATTCTTTGTTTTGGGGCAAAACCCCGAAATTCCATTTATTTTGGGGAAAATTCCAAAAATTTCCCTTATTTTGGGGCTAAATCTCAGAAATTTCACTTATTTTGGGGCAAAATTGCAGAAATTTCACTTATTTCAGGAAAAAAACGCAGAAATTTTCGATATTTTGGAGCAAAATGGCAGAAATTCTCAATATTTTGTGGCAAAAATGCAGAAATTCCCTTTATTTTGAGGTAAAAGGGCTGAAATTCCCCTTATTTTGGAACAAAAAGGCAGAAATTTCCCTTATTTTTGGGCAAAAAGACAGAAATTCCTTTTATTTTGTGGCAAAAAGGCAGAAATTTCTTTTATTTTGAGGTAAAATTGCAGAAATTTTACTTATTAGGGCATAATTCAAAAATTATTTTTATTTCAGGGCAAAATGACAGAAATTCCGTTTATTTTTGGGTAGAAAGGCAGAAATTTCACTTATTTTGAGGTTAAAAGGCAGAAATTCCTCTTATTTTGGGGCAAAAATGAAGAAATTTCCCTTTTTTGTGGCAAAAGGTATACATTCCTATTATTATTGGGAAAAAAAGCAGAAATTCCCCGTATTTTGGAGCAAAATTGCAGAAATTCCCCTAGTTGTGGGGCAAAAAGGCAGAAATTCCCTATATGTTGGGGCAAAAACACAGAAATTCTTTTAATTTTGGGGTAAAACTCAGAAATTCCATTTATTTTGGGGAAAATTCCAGAAATTTCCCTTATTTTGGGGCAAAATTGCAGAAATTTCACTTATTTTTGGGCAAAATTGCAGAAATTTCACTTATTTCACTGCAAAATTCAAAAATTTCTTTTATTTTGGGGCAAAAAGACAGAAATTCCGTTTATTTTTGGGTAAAAAGTCAGAAATTTCACTTAATTTGAGGTAGAAAGCAAGAAATTCCTCTTATTTTGTGGCAAAAATGAAGAAATTTCCCTTTTTTGTGGCAAAAGGTATACATTCCCCTTATTTTCGGACAAAAAAGCAGAAATTCCCCGTATTTCGGAGCAAAATTGCAGAAAATCCCCTAATTGTGGGGCAAAAAGGCAGAAATTCCCTATGTGTTGGGGCAAAAAGACAGAAATTCTCCTTATTTTGGGAAAAAACTCAGAAATTCCACTTATTTTGGGGCAAAATTACAGAAATTTCCATTATTTTGGGGTAAAATTGCATAAATTTCACTTATTTCAGGGCAAAATTCAAAAATTCCTTTTATTTTGGGGCAAATAGACAGAAATTCCGTTTATTTTTGGGTAAAAACGCAGAAATTTTACTTATTTTGAGGTAAAAAGGAAGAAATTCCTCTTATTTTGGGGCAAAAATGAAGAAATTTCCCTTTTTTGTGGCAAAAGGTATACATTCCCCTTATTTTCGGGCAAAAAAGCAAAAATTCCACGTATTTTGGAGTAAAATTGCAGAAAACCCCCTAATTGTGTGGCAAAAATGCAGAAATTCCCTATATGTTGGGGCAAAAAGTCAGAAATTCTTTATTTTGGGGCAAAACCCCGAAATTCCATTTATTTTGGGGAAAATTCCAAAAATTTCCCTTATTTTGGGGCTAAATTGCAGAAATTTCACTTATTTTGGGGCAAAATTGCAGAAATTTCACTTATTTCAGGAAAAAAAGGCAGAAATTTTCGATATTTTGGAGCAAAATGGCAGAAATTCTCAATATTTTGTGGCAAAAATGCAGAAATTCCCTTTATTTTGAGGTAAAAGGGCTGAAATTCCCCTTATTTTGGAACAAAAAGGCAGAAATTTCCCTTATTTTTGGGCAAAAAGACAGAAATTCCTTTTATTTTGTGGCAAAAGCAGAAATTTCTTTTATTTTGGGGTAAAATTGCAGAAATTTTACTTATTAGGGCATAATTCAAAAATTCTTTTTATTTCAGGTCAAAATGACAGAAATTCCGTTTATTTTTGGGTAGAAAGGCAGAAATTTCACTTATTTTGAGGTTAAAAGGCAGAAATTCCTCTTATTTTGGGGCAAAAATGAAGAAATTTCCCTTTTTTGTGGCAAAAGGTATACATTCCTATTATTATTGGGAAAAAAAGCAGAAATTCCCCATATTTTGGAGCAAAATTGCAGAAATTCCTTTAGTTGTGGGGCAAAAAGGCAGAAATTCCCTATATGTTGGGGCAAAAACACAGAAATTCTTTTTATTTTGGGGTAAAACTCAGAAATTCCATTTATTTTGGGGAAAATTCCAGAAATTTCCCTTATTTTGGGGCAAATTGCAGAAATTTCACTTAATTTGTGGCAAAATTGCAGAAATTTCACTTATTTCAGGGAAAAAAAACAGAAATTTTCAATATTTTGGAGCAAAATTGCAGAAATTCTCAATATTTTGTGCCAAAAATGCAGAAATTCCCCTTATTTTGATGTATAAATGCTGAAATTCCCCTTATTTCGGGACAAAAAGGCAGAAATTTCCCTTATTTTGGGGCAAAAAGACAGAAATTGCCCTTATTTTGTGGCAAAAAGGCAGAAATTTCTTTTATTTTGGGGTAAAATTGCAGAAATTTCACTTATTTCAGGGCATAATTCAAAAATTCCTTTTATTTTGGGGCAAAAAGACAGAAATTCCGTTTATTTTTGGGTAAAAAGGCAAAAATTTCACTTATTTTGATGTAAAAAGGCAGAAATTCCTATTATTTTGGGGCAAAAATTAAGAAATTTCCCTTTTTTGTGGCAAAAGGTATACATTACCCTTATTTTTGGGAAAAAAAGCAGAAATTCCCTGTATTTTGGAGCAAAATTGCAGAAATTCCCCAAGTTGTGGGGCAAAAAGGGAGAAATTTTCTATTTGTTGGGGCAAAAAGACAGAAATTCTCCTTATTTTGGGGCAAAACTCAGAAATTCCACTTATTTTGGGGCAAAATTGCAGAAATTTCACTTATTTTGGGGCAAAATTGCAGAAATTTCCTTTATTTCAGGGAAGAAAGAGAGAAATTTTTCTTATTTTGGGGCAAAAAGGCAGAAATTCCTAATATTTTGTGGTAAAAATGCAGAAATTCCTCTTATTTTGTGTCAAAAAGTCAGAAATTTCCCTTATTTTGAGGCAAAATTGAAGAAATTTCATTTATTTCAGGCCATAATTCAAAAATTCCTTTTATTTTGGGGCAAAAAGACAGAAATTCCATTTATTTTTGGGTATGAAAGGCAGAAATTTCACTTATTTTGAGGTAAAAAGGCAGAAATTCCTCTTATTTTGGGGCAAAAATGAAGAAATTTCCCTTTTGTGGCAAAAGGTATACATTCCCCTTATTTTCGGGCTAAAAAGCAGAAATTCCCCGTATTTTGGAGCAAAATTGCAAAAATTCTCCTAATTGTGGGGCAAAAATGCAGACATTCCCTATATGTTGGGGTAAAAAGACAGAAATTCTTTTTATTTTGGGTCAAAACTCAGAAATTCCACTTATTTTGGGGCAAAATTCCAAAAATTTCTTTTATGTTTGGGCAAAATTGCAGAAATTTTACTTATTTTGGGGCAAAATTGCAGAAATTTCACGTATTTTGGGGCAAAATTGCAGAAATTTCACTTATTTTAGGGAAAAATGCAGAAATTTTCCTTATTTTGGGGCAAAAAGGCAGAAATTCCCCTTATTTTGAGGTATAAAGGCTGAAATTCCCCTTATTTTGGGACAAAAAGGCAGAAATTTCACTTATTTTGGGGGAAAAAGACAGAAATTGCCCTTATTTTGTGGCAAAAAGGCAGAAATTTCTTTTATTTTGGGAGATAATTGCAGAAATATCACTTATTTCAGGGAATAATTTAAAATTTCCTTTTATTTTGGGTCAAAAAGACAGAAATTCCATTTAATTTTGGGTAAAAAGGCAGAAATGTCACTTATTTTGAGGTCAAAATGCAAAAGTTCCTCTTATTTTAAGGCAAAAAGAAGAAATTTTTTTTTGTGGCAAAAAGTATACATTTCCCTTATTTTCGGGCAAAAAAGCAGAAATTCCCGTATTTTGGAGGAAAATTGCAGAAATTCCCCTAATTGTGGGGCAAAAAGACAGAAATTCCCTATATGTGTAGGCTAAAAGACAAAAATTCTCCACATTTTTGGGCAAACTCAGAAATTCCACTTATTCTGGGGCAAAATTTCAGAAATTTCCCTTATTTTGGGGCAAAATTGCAGAAATTGCCCTTATTTTAGGGCAAAATTGCAGAAATTTCACTTATTTCATGGAAAAAAGGCAGAAATTTTCCTTATTTTGGAGCAAAAAGGCAGAAATTCCTAATATTTTTGGCAAAAATGCAGAAATTCCCCTTATTTTGAGGTAAAAAGGCTGAAATTCCCCTTATTTGGGGGCAAAAAGGCATGAGTTTTTCTTATTTTGTAACAAAAAGACAGAAATTGCCCTTATTTTGTGGCAAAAAGGCAGAAATTTCTTTTATTTTAGGGAAAAATTGCAGAAATATCACTTATTTCAGGGCATAATTCAAAAATTCCTTTTATTTTGGGGCAAAAAGACAGAAATTCCGTTTATTTTTGGGTAAAAAGTCAGAAATTCCTCTTATTTTGAGGCAAAAATGAAGAAATTTCTTTTTTTTTGTGGCAAAAAGTATACATTATTTTTATTTTCGGGCTAAAAAGCAGATATTCCCCGTATTTTGTAGCATAATTGCAGAAATTCCTCTAATTGTGGGGCAAAAATGCAGAAATTCCTTATATGTTGGGGCAAAAATACAGAAATTCCTTTTATTTTGGGGCAAAACTCAGAAATTCCATTTATTTTGGGGAAAATTCCAGAAATTTCCCTTTTTTTTTGGGCAAAATTGCAGAAATTTCACTTATTTTGGGGCAACATTGCAGAAATTTCACTTATTTCAGGGAAAAAAGGCAGAAATTTTTGATATTTTGGGGCAAAAAGTCAAAATTCCTAATATTTTGTGGCAAAAATGCTGAAATTCCCATTATTTTAAGGTAAAAAGGCTGAAATTCCCCTTATTTGGGGGCAAAATTCCAGAAATTTCCCTTATTTTGGGGCAAAATTCCAGAAATTTCACTTATTTTTGGGGCAAAATTGCAGAAATTTCACTTATTTCAGGGAAAAAAAGGCAGGAATTTTCCTTATTTTGGGGCAAAAATGCAGAAATTCCTAATATTTTGTGTCAAAAAGGCAGAAATTTCTCTTATTTTGGGGCAAAATTGCAGAAATTTCACTTATTTCAGGGCATAATTCAAAAATTCCTTTTATTTTGGGGCAAAAAGACAGAAATTCCGTTTATTTTTGAATAAAAAGGCAGAAATTTCACTTATTTTGAGGTTAAAAAGCAGAAATTCCTCTTATTTGGGGCAAAAATGAAGAAATTTCCCTTTTTTGTGGCAAAAGGTATACATTCCTATTATTATTGGGAAAAAAAGCAGAAATTCCCCGTATTTTGGAGCAAAATTGCAGAAATTCCCCTAGTTGTGGGGCAAAAAGGCAGAAATTCCCTATATGTTGGGGCAAAAACACAGAAATTCTTTTTATTTTGGGGTAAAACTCAGAAATTCCATTTATTTTGGGGAAAATTCCAGAAATTTCCCTTATTTTGGGGCAAAATTGCAGAAATTTCACTTATTTTTGGGCAAAATTGCAGAAATTTCACTTATTTCACTGCAAAATTCAAAAATTTCTTTTATTTTGGGGCAAAAAGACAGAAATTCCGTTTATTTTTGGGTAAAAAGTCAGAAATTTCACTTAATTTGAGGTAGAAAGCAAGAAATTCCTCTTATTTTGGGGCAAAAATGAAGAAATTTCCCTTTTTTGTGGCAAAAGGTATACATTCCCCTTATTTTCGGGCAAAAAAGCAGAAATTCCCCGTATTTCGGAGCAAAATTGCAGAAAATCCCCTAATTGTGGGGCAAAAAGGCAGAAATTCCCTATGTGTTGGGGCAAAAAGACAGAAATTCTCCTTATTTTGTGAAAAAACTCAGAAATTCCACTTATTTTGGGGCAAAATTACAGAAATTTCCCTTATTTTGGGGTAAAATTGCATAAATTTCACTTATTTCAGGGCAAAATTCAAAAATTCCTTTTATTTTGGGGCAAAAAGACAGAAATTCCGTTTATTTTTGGGTAAAAAGGCAGAAATTTTACTTATTTTGAGGTAAAAAGGAAGAAATTCCTCTTATTTTGGGGAAAATGAAGAAATTTCCCTTTTTTTGTGGCAAAAGGTATACATTCCCCTTATTTTCGGGCAAAAAAGCAAAAATTCCCCGTATTTTGGAGTAAAATTGCAGAAAACCCCCTAATTGTGTGGCAAAAATGCAGAAATTCACTATATGTTGGGGCAAAAAGTCAGAAATTCTTTATTTTGGGGCAAAACCCCGAAATTCCATTTATTTTGGGGAAAATTAAAAAAATTTCCCTTATTTTGGGGCTAGATTGCAGAAATTTCACTTATTTTGGGGCAAAATTGCAGAAATTTCACTTATTTCAGGAAAAAAAGGCAGAAATTTTTGATATTTTGGAGCAAAATGGCAGAAATTCTCAATATTTTGTGGCAAAAATGCAGAAATTCCCTTTATTTTGAGGTAAAAGGGCTGAAATTCCCCTTATTTTGGAACAAAAAGGCAGAAATTTCCCTTATTTTTGGGCAAAAAGACAGAAATTCCTTTTATTTTGTGGCAAAAAGGCAGAAATTTCTTTTATTTTGGGGTAAAATTGCAGAAATTTTACTTATTAGGGCATAATTCAAAAATTCTTTTTATTTCAGGGCAAAATGACAGAAATTCCGTTTATTTTTGGGTAGAAAGGCAGAAATTTCACTTATTTTGAGGTTAAAAGGCAGAAATTCCTCATATTTTGGGGCAAAAATGAAGAAATTTCCCTTTTTTGTGGCAAAAGGTATACATTCCTATTATTATTGGGAAAAAAAGCAGAAATTCCTTGTATTTTGGAGCAAAATTGCAGAAATTCCCCTAGTTGTGGGGCAAAAAGGCAGAAATTCCCTATATGTTGGGGCAAAAACACAGAAATTCTTTTAATTTTGGAGTAAAACTCAGAAATTCCATTTATTTTGGGGAAAATTCCAGAAATTTCCCTTATTTTGGGGCAAAATTGCAGAAATTTCACTTATTTTTGGGCAAAATTGCAGAAATTTCACTTATTTCACTGCAAATTTCAAAAATTTCTTTTATTTTGGGGCAAAAATCAGAAATTCCGTTTATTTTTGGGTAAAAAGTCAGAAATTTCACTTAATTTGAGGTAGAAAGCAAGAAATTCCTCTTATTTTGGGGCAAAAATGAAGAAATTTCCCTTTTTTGTGGCAAAAGGTATACATTCCCCTTATTTTCGGGCAAAAAAGCAGAAATTCCCCGTATTTCGGAGCAAAATTGCAGAAAATCCCCTAATTGTGGGGCAAAAAGGCAGAAATTCCCTATGTGTTGGGGCAGAAAGACAGAAATTCTCCTTATTTTGTGAAAAAACTCAGAAATTCCACTTATTTTGGGGCAAAATTACAGAAATTTCCCTTATTTTGGGGTAAAATTGCATAAATTTCACTTATTTCAGGGCAAAATTCAAAAATTCCTTTTATTTTGGGGCAAAAAGACAGAAATTCCGTTTATTTTTGGGTAAAAAGGCAGAAATTTCACTTATTTTGAGGTAAAAAGGAAGAAATTCCTCTTATTTTGGGGCAAAAATGAAGAAATTTCCCTTTTTTGTGGCAAAAGGTATACATTCCCCTTATTTTCGGGCAAAAAAGCAAAAATTCCCCGTATTTTGGAGCAAAATTGCAGAAAACCCCCTAATTGTGTGGCAAAAATGCAGAAATTCCCTATATGTTGGGGCAAAAATCAGAAATTCTTTATTTTGGGGCAAAACCCCGAAATTCCATTTATTTTGGGGAAAATTCCAAAAATTTCCCTTATTTTGGGGCTAGATTGCAGAAATTTCACTTATTTTGGGGCAAAATTGCAGAAATTTCACTTATTTCAGGAAATAAAGGCAGAAATTTTCGATATTTTGGAGCAAAATGGCAGAAATTCTCAATATTTTGTGGCAAAAATGCAGAAATTCCCTTTATTTTGAGGTAAAAGGGCTGAAATTCCCCTTATTTTGGAACAAAAAGGCAGAAATTTCCCTTATTTTTGGGCAAAAAGACAGAAATTCCTTTTATTTTGTGGCAAAAAGGCAGAAATTTCTTTTATTTTGGGGTAAAATTGCAGAAATTTTACTTATTAGGGCATAATTCAAAAATTCTTTTTATTTCAGGGCAAAATGACAGAAATTCCGTTTATTTTTGGGTAGAAAGGCAGAAATTTCACTTATTTTGAGGTTAAAAGGCAGAAATTCCTCTTATTTTGGGGCAAAAATGAAGAAATTTCCCTTTTTTGTGGCAAAAGGTATACATTCCTATTATTATTGGGAAAAAAAGCAGAAATTCCCCGTATTTTGGAGCAAAATTGCAGAAATTCCCCTAGTTGTGGGGCAAAAAGGCAGAAATTCCCTATATGTTGGGGCAAAAACACAGAAATTCTTTTTATTTTGGGGTAAAACTCAGAAATTCCATTTATTTTGGGGAAAATTCCAGAAATTTCCCTTATTTTGGGGCAAAATTGCAGAAATTTCACTTATTTTTGGGCAAAATTGCAGAAATTTCACTTATTTCACTGCAAAATTCAAAAATTTCTTTTATTTTGGGGCAAAAAGTCAGAAATTCCGTTTATTTTTGGGTAAAAAGTCAGAAATTTCACTTAATTTGAGGTAGAAAGCAAGAAATTCCTCTTATTTTGGGGCAAAAATGAAGAAATTTCCCTTTTTTGTGGCAAAAGGTATACATTCCCCTTATTTTCGGGAAAAAAAGCAGAAATTCCCCGTATTTCGGAGCAAAATTGCAGAAAATCCCCTAATTGTGGGGCAAAAAGGCAGAAATTCCCTATGTGTTGGGGCAGAAAGACAGAAATTCTCCTTATTTTGGGAAAAAACTCAGAAATTCCACTTATTTTGGGGCAAAATTACAGAAATTTCCCTTATTTTGGGGTAAAATTGCATAAATTTCACTTATTTCAGGGCAAAATTCAAAAATTCCTTTTATTTTGGGGCAAAAAGACAGAAATTCCGTTTATTTTTGGGTAAAAAGGCAGAAATTTCACTTATTTTGAGGTAAAAAGGAAGAAATTCCTCTTATTTTGGGGCAAAAATGAAGAAATTTCCCTTTTTTGTGGCAAAAGGTATACATTCCCCTTATTTTCGGGCAAAAAAGCAAAAATTCCCCGTATTTTGGAGCAAAATTGCAGAAAACCCCCTAATTGTGTGGCAAAAATGCAGAAATTCCCTATATGTTGGGGCAAAAATCAGAAATTCTTTATTTTGGGGCAAAACCCCGAAATTCCATTTATTTTGGGGAAAATTCCAAAAATTTCCCTTATTTTGGGGCTAGATTGCAGAAATTTCACTTATTTTGGGGCAAAATTGCAGAAATTTCACTTATTTCAGGAAAAAAAGGCAGAAATTTTCGATATTTTGGAGCAAAATGGCAGAAATTCTCAATATTTTGTGGCAAAAATGCAGAAATTCCCTTTATTTTGAGGTAAAAGGGCTGAAATTCCCCTTATTTTGGAACAAAAAGGCAGAAATTTCCCTTATTGTTGGGCAAAAAGACAGAAATTCCTTTTATTTTGTGGCAAAAAGGCAGAAATTTCTTTTATTTTGGGGTAAAATTGCAGAAATTTTACTTATTAGGGCATAATTCAAAAATTCTTTTTATTTCAGGGCAAAATGACAGAAATTCCGTTTATTTTTGGGTAGAAAGGCAGAAATTTCACTTATTTTGAGGTTAAAAGGCAGAAATTCCTCTTATTTTGGGGCAAAAATGAAGAAATTTCCCTTTTTTGTGGCAAAAGGTATACATTCCTATTATTATTGGGAAAAAAAGCAGAAATTCCCCGTATTTTGGAGCAAAATTGCAGAAATTCTCCTAGTTGTGGGGCAAAAAGGCAGAAATTCCCTATATGTTGGGGCAAAAACACAGAAATTCTTTTTATTTTGGGGTAAAACTCAGAAATTCCATTTATTTTGGGGAAAATTCCAGAAATTTCCCTTATTTTGGGGCAAAATTGCAGAAATTTCACTTATTTTTGGGCAAAATTGCAGAAATTTCACTTATTTCACTGCAAAATTCAAAAATTTCTTTTATTTTGGGGCAAAAAGACAGAAATTCCGTTTATTTTTGGGTAAAAAGGCAGAAAATTTACTTATTTTGAGGTAAAAAGGAAGAAATTCCTCTTATTTTGGGGCAAAAATGAAGAAATTTCACTTTTTTGTGGCAAAAGGTATACATTCCCCTTATTTTCGGGCAAAAAAGCAAAAATTCCCCGTATTTTGGAGCAAAATTGCAGAAAACCCCCTAATTGTGTGGCAAAAATGCAGAAATTCCCTATATGTTGGGGCAAAAATCAGAAATTCTTTATTTTGGGGCAAAACCCCGAAATTCCATTTATTTTGGGGAAAATTCCAAAAATTTCCCTTATTTTGGGGCTAGATTGCAGAAATTTCACTTATTTTGGGGCAAAATTGCAGAAATTTCACTTATTTCAGGAAATAAAGGCAGAAATTTTCGATATTTTGGAGCAAAATGGCAGAAATTCTCAATATTTTGTGGCAAAAATGCAGAAATTCCCTTTATTTTGAGGTAAAAGGGCTGAAATTCCCCTTATTTTGGAACAAAAAGGCAGAAATTTCCCTTATTGTTGGGCAAAAAGACAGAAATTCCTTTTATTTTGTGGCAAAAAGGCAGAAA